>NC_092074.1:20412574-21012574 GCF_039877785.1 Chaetodon trifascialis
TCACTTACACGTCATGATTTCTTTGCGATTTTGAGGGGAGATAGCATAAATGCTGTCATTGGTAGAATATATTTCTGCCCCTCATGGAAAACATCAGAGGTCAACATTTCTGACCATACAGCACAGATATTGATTGACATTGATTTTCTGGCTGTAAATACATAAAAGCTAAGCATAGCTAACTTGTAATGCTAAGCAGCTAGTGTAGCAATGCTAATAATTTCAGTGCACGTGTTTGGATTTTGCTTTCAAAGAGCGAGCCTTAGCCTTGATCGCCTGCATGCAGATTTAAACTTAAGTTACAAGTTGGGTTGCCTCAAGATTTGGCCTTTTTACCTGCTTTTTTGTAGATGTTCTGAAATATCTGGAAATAAACACTATGTTTTGAAAAAACATTTGTAAGTTTTCTTCTCTCTGCTCCTTTCCAATGTATGTTGATTGATTGGAATAAATAAATAAATAAATTGAACAGCTGCATTTATTTCACAACTTTCCTCTGTGCTCTCCTCACTGATTTGAAATGGACTTAGTTAAAAACATTATGTCCCATATTTCATGTCCTTTAAATCTGGTCATACTCCACCCACACAGTCTGAATAATGTGAGTTATTAAGTCTAAAACTCTTCATAATCCTCTTCTATATGTTGCACTGCCATGTTTCTACAGCAGCCCAGAATGGACAAACCAAATACTGACTCTTGAGAGCACCTTTCACTGTCGGGGAGGGTGAGACGAGGCGTTTTATGTTGGCTGCAATCTGCAACCTCACTGCTAGATGGCACTAAACCTGACACATGGACCTTTAATGTTACTGAGACATACTAAATATTTGAAAGCGAGTTTTCAGGGACTTTAAACTATGAAATGTGGAAACATGAAATCATCATGAAACACAGCCGTTTCATTCTGTATTAAAACATGTCAGTCTCTCAGCACTCTGTTTGAAGTTGATGTAATCATCTCCAAAGCTGATGATGCTTCTCAGTGCGCTCAGGATCAGTGAGTCATCATCACTGTCGATGTCAATTTCTTCATGGTAGTTCTTCACGGGGAAGATGCAGTTCATAGGAATTCCCACATCTGCACTGAATTTCTCCAACTGTGTTTTAAAAAAAATCACAACGTCTGTGTTTAGATTACAGCTCAGAGCTCAGGATGTACCAAGGACTGCAGCATCATGATTGCCCTTGAGGATTTTTTTTTTTAATTTAATCTTTATCTAATCAGTGTGTTTTTCAAGATATCTTTTCCAGAAAGACCTGAGAAGCAATTAAAGCAGCAGATAGAAACAACACAATAAACAAGGAATAAGAAAAAACAAAACAAAAAAACACTAGTTTGAGGGCAGGTTCTAGTTCATTCCATTTTGAAGTGACATAGTATGTGAAGACAAGCCTGTTTAAGGCCGGTCGTGCTGAGGTAAGCGTATCGTCTCACTTCCTGTTTCTGGTTGCTGCCTTACGAGTAGTGTGCGTTTGTCGCTCTTGTTCCTCTGAGTGTAATTTGCTCTGTGTTTTGTTACAGCGGCCTTTTATCCGCACTCTAGAGTAACATTAGTTCTGCTCAAGCACCCATAAGTCTGTTTATTTAGCGACCGTCAATTTTATTTGTCTACGCGCTTGTCTGCTCTGCTAGCTATACCAACTTAGCCTAGCAGCTAGCGATGGCTTCTCTCTGTCCCTCTCCAGCTCTCTCCTGCTTGGTGTGTCACATGTTTAGCTACTCCTCTGCCTCCTTTAGTGATACTGGTACGTGTAATAAATGTAGTTTATTTGGTGAGTTGGAGGCGAGGCTTAGTGAATTGGAAGCTCGGCTCCGCACCATGGAAACAAAACCATTAGCTATAGTTAGCCAGGCCCCCGTAGTCGGTGCGGACCGACCAAGTGCAGCTCTGGCTAGCCGTCCCTCGACAGCTCCAGAGCAGCCGGGAAACCAGGGAGGCTGGGTGACTATTCGAAGGAAGCATAGTCCCAAGCTGAAGCCCACGGGTCACTACCAACCGCTTCGTGTTTCTAACAGGTTCTCCCCACTCGGCGACACACCCGCTGAGAAACCAACTCTGATTATTGGCAGCTCCATTTTGAGAAATGTGAAGTTAGCGACACCAGCGACCATAGTCAAATGCCTGCCGGGGGCCAGAGCGGGCGACGTCGAATCAAATTTGAAACTGCTGGCTAAGGATAAGCGTAAATACCGTAAGATTGTTATTCACGTCGGCGGTAATGACACCCGGTTACGCCAATCGGAGGTCACTAAAATTAATGTGGAATCGGTGTGTACATATGCTAAAACGATGTCGGACTCCGTAGTTTTCTCTGGACCCCTGCCAAATCTGACCAGTGATGATATGTTTAGCCGCATGTCATCGTTCAATCGCTGGCTGTCGAGGTGGTGTCCAGCAAACGGTGTGGGCTTCATTGATAATTGGCAGACTTTCTGGGGAAGACCTGGTCTGATTAGGAGAGATGGCATCCATCCCACTTTGGAGGGAGCAGCTCTCATCTCTAGAAATCTGACCGATTTTATTTATGAACCTAACCCCTGACAACTCAGAGTTGAGACCAGGAGGCAGAGCTGCAGTCCTACACGCTTCTCTGCGCCTCCATTAGAGCAGTTACCCACCCAACACTCCATAGAGACTGTGTCTGCCCCCCGACCACGTAAACTAAGTAAACCAAAAGTACAGAGAAGAGGAGTTAAACATAAGAATCTAATTAAAATTAGAACAACCTCTGCAATAGTACAACAAGATAGGAGAATTAAATGTGGACTCCTTAACATCAGATCTTTGTCCTCTAAAGCTGTTCTAGTAAATGAGTTAATATCAGACCATAATGTTGATTTATTTTGTCTGACTAAAACCTGGCTGTGTCCTGAAGAGTATGTGAGCCTAAATGAAGCTACTCCTCCGAGCCATATTAATACTCACATTCCTCGAGGCAGCGGCAGAGGAGGTGGAGTTGCAGCCATTTTTGACTCAAGCCTTTTGATCAACCCTAAACCTAAACTCGACTATAACTCATTTGAAAGCCTTGTTCTCACTCTTTCTCATGAGAAATGGAAAACAGTGCAGCCACTTTTATTTGTTGTAGTATACCGCTCTCCTGGTCCTTACTCCGAATTTATAGCTGAGTTCTCGGAGTTTCTATCAAGCTTAGTTCTTGAAGCAGATAAAGTAATTATTGTAGGTGACTTTAATGTACATGTCGACGTTGATAATGACAGCCTTAGCACTGCGTTTATCTCAGTATTAGACTCAGTTGGCTTCCGCCAGAATGTACATGAACCGACTCACTGTTTTAACCACACCCTCGACCTTGTTCTGACATATGGCATTGAAATCGAAGACTTAATAGTCTCCTCACAGAATCCTCTTTTATCAGACCATCATTTAATAACTTTCGAATTCATATTACCAGACTACCAGCCAGTAGGCAAAAATTCTTATACCAGACTCCTGTCTGATAGTGCTGTAGCTAAATTTAAGGATATGATCCCATCAGTATTTAATTCAATGCCATGTCTCAATACAACAGAGAAGTCTTATGCTAACGTTAGTCCCTCCCAGATTGACTTCCTGGTTGATAGTGCTACAGGATCGTTGCGTATGACACTTGACTCTGTTGCTCCCCTAAAAAAGAAGAAAATTAAACATAGGAGGTTAGCTCCATGGTATACTCCTCAAACCCGCAAATTAAAGCAAACTTCACGGAAAATAGAAAGGAAATGGCGTTCTACCAAATTGGAAGAATTTCGGTCCGCCTGGCAAGACAGTCTTAAAATATACAGGAAAGCCCTCCGCAGTGCCAGGGCAGCCTATTACTCTGCACTAATAGAGGAAAATAAGAACAATCCCAGGTTTCTCTTCAGCACTGTAGCCAGGCTGACAGAGAGCCATAATTCTTGTGAACCATGTATTCCTTTAGCTCTGAACAGTAATGACTTCATGAGCTTCTTTAATGATAAAATTCTAACTATTAGAGACAGAATTCATCGACTCCTGCCGTTAACAGGTACTGTTTTGTCTTCAAACGCAGAAATCGTAGAAACTGTTACTCAGTCTGTCGCAGTTTTAGACTGTTTTACTCCTGTTGACCTTCACCAACTAATTTCAATAATTTCATCATCAAAATCATCTACCTGTATTTTAGATCCTATCCCGACTAAGCTGTTTAAAGAAGTATTACCTCTAATTGACTCTTCAGTTTTAGACATGATCAATCTCTCTTTATCAACAGGCTACGTACCACAGTCCTTTAAAGTAGCTGTGATAAAACCGCTACTGAAAAAGCCTACTCTTGATCCAGGGGTTTTAGCCAACTATAGACCGATATCCAACCTTCCCTTTCTCTCAAAAACTCTTGAGAAAGCAGTTGCCAATCAGCTGTGCGACTTTCTAAACAATAATAGTTTATTTGAGGATTTCCAGTCAGGATTTAGAGTGCATCATAGCACAGAGACAGCACTGGTTAAAGTTACAAATGACCTTCTAATTGCATCTGATAAAGGATTTGTCTCTGTACTAGTCTTACTGGATCTTAGTGCTGCATTTGACACCATTGACCATGGCATCCTATTGCAGACACTGGAACATTTCATTGGCATTAAGGGAACTGCGCTAAGCTGGTTTAAATCCTACTTGTCAGATCGCTCTCAGTTTGTACGCGTTAATGACGACTCCTCTGTGCTCACTAAAGTCAGCTATGGAGTTCCGCAGGGTTCTGTGCTTGGACCAATTCTATTCACCTTATATATGCTTCCTTTAGGTAAGATTATCAGGAAGCACTCAATAAATTTTCATTGCTATGCAGATGATACCCAGCTATATTTATCAATGAAACCGGAAGAAACCAGTCAGTTAACTAGACTACAAGCATGTCTTCATGACATAAAGACCTGGATGACCTGCAATTTTCTGATGCTAAACTCGGACAAAACTGAAGTTATAGTAGTAGGCCCTAAACATCTTAGAAGGTCACTTTCTGATGACATAGCAGTTATGGATGGCATTGCGCTGGCCTCCAGCACCACTGTAAAGAATCTGGGAGTTATCTTTGACCAAGACATGTCCTTTCACTCCCATGTAAAACAAATTTCAAGGACTGCCTTTTTTCACCTACGTAATATCGCAAAAATCAGGCATATTTTGTCTCAAAATGATGCAGAAAAACTAGTCCATGCATTCGTAACTTCCAGGCTGGATTATTGCAATTCTTTACTATCAGGCTGCCCAAATTCGCTGCTGAATATTCTCCAGCTGCTCCAGAACGCTGCAGCACGTGTTCTGACAAAAACCAGGAAGCGAGATCATATTTCTCCAATACTCGCCACTTTGCACTGGCTCCCTGTAAAGTCTAGAATAGAGTTTAAAATTCTCCTCCTTACTTACAAAGCCATAAGTGGCCAGGCACCTTCTTATCTTAAAGAGCTCATAGTACCTTATTGCCCTACTCGAACACTGCGTTCCCAGAATGCAGGTCTACTTATGGTTCCTAAAGTCTCAAAAAGCAGAACAGGAGTCAGAGCATTTAGCTATCAAGCTCCTCTCCTGTGGAACCATCTTCCAGTCTTTGTCCGGGAGGCAGACACTGTCTCTACATTTAAGAGTAGGCTTAAAACTTTCCTTTTTGATAAAGCTTATAGTTAGGGCTGGCTCAGGCTTGTCCTGGACCAGCCCCTAGTTATGCTGCTATAGAATTAGACTGTCGGGGGACCTCCAAAGATACACCGAGCTCCTCTGTCCTTCTGTCCCTCTCCATCTGCATGCTTTCATGTCCTACCACGGCGTGTTACTAACTTAGCTCCTTCCCCGGAGTCTCTGTGCTTTGTCGTCTTGCAGGTTCCACAGTGGCTGAATCAGGATTGTGGATTACAGCTGGATTACAGCTTGGCCCTGCCTGACATCCACTGCAACTGCTACTACTGTTATTACATCCACTGTCACTGTTACTGTGACTGCATGTCTGTGTCACTCTCCCTCTCTTGCTCTTCCTCTCTCACCCAACCGGTCGAGGCAGATGGCCGCCCACCCAGAGTCTGGTTCTGCTCGAGGTTTCTGCCTGTTAAAAGGAAGTTTCTCCTCGCCACTGTTGCCAAGTGCTTGCTCATGAGGGAATTGTTGGTTCTCTGTAGATAAAAGAGCTTGGTCTGTACCAGCTCTATATGGAAAGTGTCCTGAGACAACTTCTGTTGTGATTTGGCGCTATACAAATAAAATTGAATTGAATTGAATTGAATTGAATTGAATTGAATTGAATTGAATTGAATTGAATTGAAATGAATTGAATTGAACTTAATAACCAGTGACTCAACTGGATACACTTGATATTCTTTTACACTTGGTTCACATTTAAATTCTTTGACTCCCTGTATGATCACATTTCTTTGCTAATTAAAAAAACAGCAGCTTACAATAATCATCATTACAACTTGATATATGGTAAAAACTCATGTTCATACATCATCATTTCAGGACTAGATGTTAAAAGTCTTCTTTTCTCACAGTGCTTTATATATGATAGAGAATGGGGATCTCAACTTTACAGATTTTATGTTTGGGAAAAACCTTTCACTGGCATCAGATCAGGACTCGGAATTGGCCAGTTCCCTGAGTTTGGACATCAGAATACTAATATTGATAATTCATATTATTTCTCATCAAGCATACCTTCTGCTTCAGGATCTTGACCTTGTAGACGTTCTTTACATCTGCTTTGATTTCAGGACTGACCCGATCAGGTTTGGTGAAAATGACCACTTGAGGAATCCCTGTCAGAACAACATGTTAAAAACTAGTGAGTCCTGTAACTGACATAACTGCAAATGGATCACAGCTGTTTCTCTGTGACTATAAAGACTACAAACAGCTACAGGAAGTAAGTGTTTGATCACTGCAGGACAGAAAAAAACAGAGATTTCTGCTCTCACCCAGGTCACTGGCTTCTGCCCTGATGTCCCGAATCTTCTGCAGAACTTCTTTGTTCATGATAGATAGGTTGTTCGCATCAATGACACAAACCAGAACATGCACTTTGTCGTTGTCAGTCGGAGATTTGTTGTAGAATCGATCATCCTCTGACAGCTTAGACTCAGGATTGAACTGGAAAAGACATTTAAATGCTTTTAAATGACACTTACAAAATGTATAAATAAATACAGAATTCAAAGTATCACATGACCTAAATTTGTACAAAAAAGATCTGCAAAGTTTGCAGCAACTGTACCCTGTAACCATCCATCACGTGTCCCTTCAAAGCCAGTTTGATGTCTTCCACATGGACACCTCCGCGTTGTTCCAGGCCCATGATGTCATTGAAGACAAAAGGATAAAAGGTGCTTGACCTTCCTTTTTGGATCTTGTAGGTTGTGTACTATAAAGCACATTTGACCAAAAAAAAAAAAAAAAAGCAGTTACTTTGATCATTATGGAGCAGACATGGACACAGATGATACCCAGAGAGCATTATGGGAAACCATATAAGACTCTTTCTTTGTTTTGGAGTCATGAATTTTGTTTATTACTCTTCATTCTGTGAGTCTGCTTTCTTGACAGTTAATGATCAGCAGATGAATTTAATACTGAGTGACAACTAATTTTTGAAATCACTAAAAAATGACTAAAATCACACATTTACTATCAAATCATCCTGTCATTGGTCTGCTACAATGTTCTTCCTGACTGCTGGCCACTGGTGGTCATATAAACAATGACTGTCCTCAACAGAAACCAGTCATTTGTTCTGACATTGTTTGATTGGCTGCAAAGCAGACAGTCACATAAAGTTCATCCACCCCTGCTAAGACTTCAGGTGGAGGGTGGGGTGGATGGATGAACATGTGAAGTATGCAACTTGATAATGAATACTGGATTATATAACGTCTCCTATCAACAGTCAAAGCTGGTTTCTCTTTCTTTTTATCTGAGAAGTAGAACCAGTTTTAGTTCCTTGAATGTAACCAGACTTTAACCACAGGTGCTGCAGAATAATGTTTAGTTTCCCACATCACCTAATTTGGTGTGTGTGTGTGTGTGTGTGTGTGTGTGTGTGTGTGTGTGTGTGTGTGTGTGTGTGTGTGTGTGTGTGTGTGTGTGTGTGTGTGTGTGTGTGTGTGAACCTGGAAGTTCATCTTAAGAAACAAGAAGTGTGCAGCTGTCAACTGTTGGCCTTCAACAGTTTATCTGCAGATTTTTATCAACATTCCTGGTTAACAGCTATGTTGGTGGATTGTTCTGCTGTTATCTTACGATACAAAGATGTTTCCACAGTTTTCTTTCCCTTTGTCTAAACATTGTTTTGTAACAGTGATTTTATGATGCTCTTTTCATGGAACCCTGAGTTTTGTTGTTATATTTTAATGTCCTTCAACTGCAAAGGCAGAAACCTACTGGAGAAACTTCTCACTCCTCAGTTGAAGACTATATAATGTTAAATGAAATACAAACGCAAGTTTCATAAAGGTTTGCAAAGCTCTTCTATGATGAATTTAGGATGTTTTCTTAATTCATTCAAAAGTTCTTCATACCTTTCTGGTAAAAGAGACATCAAAGATGTTATCCACCAAAGCCTGTGTGTACATTCTGCCATATAAGACACTTTGGACGGAGTTGATGAAGCTGGACTTTCCTGTTCCAACAGGTCCATGAAGAAGAATCCTGAGCTGCTGGTTTTCATTCTGAGGTTTGTAGTCTTTTACATACTGCAAAGCGCTCTGATTGTCTCTGCTCAGGGAGGGAAACATACATCACATTAGACTTCAGCAACACCAATAACAAATAGAAATGACTCAGGATGTTACTGTAAGACATGGAGCCCAGTAACCACAAACAGTTCCATCACATTACTTTTGAATGCATTATTTGTGGTCTAAAAGTTGAGGTTTGAGTTTTTGTTTGATGCCCAGAATTCACACGAAAACTAGGAGATTATTCAGGATGTCAAACTGAAGGTGCAGACACTCACCCCCAGTTTATTTTCCTCCACGGTTTGCTGAGAACTGTTGAAAGCAGCACATGTTCAGAGAGGACAAAGGATTATGGAAACCTAGTTATCATGCAGCAATTTGTATTTTTCCATAAATAAGAGCCATGATTTCTTTAAATAATCTTACGTGGAGGGGGTGGCTCAGATTTGGACTGATTTCCTCCCATGGCTGAAAAATAAAACAGTTACAGAAAAACTCACATTTGAATGAATTTCTTGATTTTCACTTTGAAGCAAAATGACTGGACGCTTTGTTGTAAAGATGTTAATGATAACATTACAGTGTCGGTTTGCAGTGACTGAAACTGAAAAGTTTTGTACTTATTAATGTAACAAATTGACTTCATATCCTCCAACAGCAAAAGAGCATTATTTCATTCAGAGCTTCTATCAAACCCAAAAACACGATTTTTGGTGGAATTGATTTATAAAAACAAAAAAACAAAAAACAAAACCCTCATCATTAAAAAAAACTAAATAACAGTGTTAAACTAGCCAAACTGAAAATAAAATTTAATTTACAAATTCACTGATTCAGTGTATGAAACAGAGTTTGGGAGAGTTTTATTGCTGTAACAAACTTAGCTGAACACATCAAGATGATCACGAATCAGAAAAACTACAATTAACCACAGAAAAAAACAAAAATCAGACTTTAAATAAATCAAGTGAAACTAAATCATACTGTAAGATAGGGTTTTTGGATGTTTTTGACTATTGCCATACATGTTACTTAATAAAACTATCAGAGGGCTGTGGGTGAAGCAAGAGCACGGGGACAACTCCTTCGATGTAACTCGATCCACTTTAATGTCCGAAAGAGCAAAGACAACTGAACACTGACAACAAAAGTGGCATCTGACTTTTTTCATATTACTCTGCCAATCTTAATCAAAACTCACATTACTTCCATGTAAAGTGCACCAAATTATGTTGTTCCAGATGAAACTTAAACAGCGGAATACAATATTCATAAATGTAGTTACAATTAATTAAATTTATGTGGACTCAAAATAATGAACAATGTAAAATAAGGCAATCTGTTGAATATGTCCTCACAAAAATAAATCTCATCTTACAATATTGAACAGACACAAAACCTTAAATTTATAAAGCTTCTTAAATTATGTCATGTGGCATCAGTTCATGAACACTATTATAAAATCTTGTCCTTCACATGAATAAAAATGAGTGTACGATGATAAACTTTATGACTTTCATTACACATACTGAACTCCTGCAATCAGTAGCCATCTTCATGAGCCATGCAGTGAAAGCACATTAGACAGATATAGAAAAACAGCAAGCAGCCATGTAAATATGCCATAAAGAAATGAACTAAAAGCACATTGAGGATAATGAAAACTTACGCTTACTGTCTCTGAGTCTCTATGACAATGTGACGATAAAGGCAAGACTTGTCGATTTTTACTTTCACATTCTCTTTGAAAACTTTTCCTCTTTGTCTTCTTTATTTGATTGAAAGTGATTTTTATCACCACTAGACTTCTGACTTCTTGTTCCAGTTCAGACTGAGGTCACAGCCACAGTTGGGAAGTGAACATAATTTGTCTTGTTAGTTGCAGGTTTGGCTCTCATAACTCACAGTTCACAACTGGTTAACAGGCCTATCTAAGAGATAAAGTACTGACACGTAAATATACCATAAAGAAATGAACTAAAAGCACAATGAGGATGATGAAAACTTATGCTTACTGTCTTCACGACGGCACACAAAATGTCCGCTCTGAGTCTCTTTGTGCAATGTGACGATAGGGGCGAGACTTCTCAATTTTTACTTTCACATTCAACAGGATGTTTCATCTTCCTGAACATCTTTCTGTTTGAACTCTCTGAAAACTTCACCAACAGTCTGACAGCGCAGCACATTTTCTCAAAGCAGAGCTTTTCTCTTTTCCTCTTTGTCTTCTTTATTTGATGGAAACTGATTTTTATCACCACTAGACTTCTGACTTCTTGTTCCAGTTCAGACTGAGGTCACAGCCACAGTGGGGAAGGAAACATAATTTGTCTTGTTAGTTGCAGGTTTGGCTCCCATAACTCACAGTTCACAACTGGTTAACGAGCCTATCAGAGAGATAAAGTACTAATATTACGGTCATGGTAAATAAATATTAACAAATAAATATAACAGCTATCAGCATGTGAACAGGTTAGCGTGCAGGTATAGGCCTGTGTTTTCAAATATTTTGAAGGCTACTCTTAAAGTATGGCTTACAGTGTTTTCAACAGAGACGACCATGACATGAAATATGAATCATAATTGCACCATGTATTGATACAGATTAAATCAATTATAAGGCCTGTTACGGCTGCCACCGTTTTTGGGGGTATTTGTGTCTTTTTGTGTGTGTTTGTGTGTGTGTTCTCGTGCCCCCTGTGTATGGGAATAGAAACAGGACTCCTCCTCCAGAAGAGGACACACACCGAACACACCTATTCACCTGCCGGCTTCAAGGGACGTCACAGCCTGGCAGTCTGCGGCTGGCATCTCTGGTGACCAGTTTTCGGCACAGGAGAGATCTACTTAGTGTGTGACAGATTTGTCAAAAGTGTGTTTTTGTTATATTGTTGGCAACCAGGGGGCTGATTGACTGATTTTTCCATACACTTAGTTTTGATTTGTTAACTTTTGCTTTTTCCCCCTTGTATTTTGGTTCTCGTTTTGTTTTCATTTGACTTTGTGTTTTAGAATTGTTGGGTCTCTGTAGATTAAAGAGTGTGTTCCTGACAGGTTCTGTTGTGATTTGGCACATATAAATGAAACCAAATTCGACTGAAATGAATTGAATTTGCTTTTTGGGTGAAGCCCTCAGGCCGACACACAATATGTACTGAATGTTTTCCTTTGTATGATTTTTTTTTAATTTTGAAAATAAAAAACAAAAATTGAAAATGTTGGGGACAAACTTTGGGTTTGAAGAGAGCAATGACGAAACCAGCGACTGTGCCTTTCTATGCTTTTTTTCTTTATCTTTTTATTTGTCTGCCTTCCATGAAGGCTCTAAAGGAGAACTGTTTTTTGAATTTTAAAGGTTTTTATTTTCCATTTTAAGTATTTTCAGTGACTGCAAACAAGACTGAGACTGAAGTGACTTCGGCCACCAGCAGACCCCAAAACAAGTGTAAATATGTCAACTACTGTTGGGTTTCTGTGTTCATTTTTAGTCATAATTTAAGTTGCACTGTGTGATTACAATTTTAGTGTTAGTGTAACATTTTTTTTTAAATGTTACTTTTTTTATATATCCTTTGATAGCTCCTCTGTATTTTATTAACTTAAGGTACAAGTATGTTCGATGTGAATATTTATAATATTATTTAGGCAGAGATATGCACTTGTGTCTAGGAGCAGCTCGGACATCCTCATTGGGAAAAACTGAACCAATCTGATGTTTGCTTTTAGGAAACGGTGTGAGTCCACAATGGCCGACACACCGGCACTCTGACCGCCTGCTGACTGCTGTCAATCAAACAGACAGGGACACTGACAGGTGAGATGAAAAACAGCGTTTCTGAGATTTCCCCAAAGACCTTTATTCTTCCTTTTAATATTTAAAATGTATTATTTTTATGAACAAAGGGTCAGTAGGACTTTAATACTATGCAGGGCAGGTAGGATGTGTGTGTTGGTGTATTTATCTGCAGAGATCCTGTCCTCTGTCCATAATTCCTTCTGACTTTGCTCTGTTCTGGACTTTTCTGGGCTGAAACCTCTGGGCAGTGGGCGTGTAGCCCCGAGCAGGTGAGGTCAGGTCGTTAGAAAAAGGTAGTGACCAGGTGCTGGATCATAAGCAGCACCTACACTTACACACCACTGTCATAAATATGGACAGTTGTGTGGTTACATTACTTATTATCCAAAACTAGCAAGTGCACTGACAGCCAAACAAGTACAAAAACACAATACTTGACGAGGTGGCTGATATTACTTGGTCCAACAACAGCAGGGCCAGTTTGGCTTCTGTCTTATAGCCTCTTATTTCGTGAAGCTCTCACCAATGACTAAAACCTACGTCTGGATGCACTCTTGCCTTTTTCTCTCCTTAGCATCCTCTGTCAACGTCCTCTTTGGTCTCCTCACCCCTGCCATGTCCGTAGAGGCTGCTAAGGTTGAGGTTCCATTGCCTGCTACCTCACTGCTCAATGCAAACATTCACCATTCATCACCACCCGTTGGTTCCCTCCACCCTGGGCCTTGAAAACCTCCTCCTCCCTGTAGTCCAAAGCTCCTGCGCTAGCAATGTGAACTCCAACACTCCCTTGGTGCTCCGAGCTCTGAGTCTGATCTCGGCAGAGTCAGGTAGACGTATGGTTTGCTAACTGAGCTAACTGAGCTAATGGTAGCTCCAGTGAGCAGAAGTTAGCGGTTAATGTAGTAACGAGTCCATCTCACTGTCGATCAGAAACTTCGGTAAATCACCAAGATTTGAGGCAGAGCAGCTGCATGACATCAGAGGAAAGAACAGAAAACATTTTTCCATAAAATATGATCCAGTTTCACCAAATTCAATCAGTAGTTAGTTTTGCGTGATGTAGAGCCGTAGAGTGTTACGCACTTCTTGTGGGAGATCATACTCGCTAACCCCAGTTACATACCGCAAGAACAGGTGTTCAGGGCGCAGCGTGGGAATGAAACAGGTACCTTTCTCCCTATTTTAAGCCAGTGCACATTCAAAATAAGTTTGAAGATGTCATTTTGAGGTGGAGTAGTTGCATAATATTGCTTTAAAGTACAGTACCAACATTAGTCAGTGCCAAAAACTGACAACAAAAATTCAATTTTGTTTTTTATTCATGACAGTTTTGACCAAAAAACAATGATGTGTTTCTGGTAAACAACAACAACAAAAAAAAAATAATTCAAATACAATTTCAGTTGGATTATTATTTTTGTTGTTGATCATTTCAAATAAGATCATCTCTAGACTAAAATAAGGCCTAAAAAAGGACTGGGTGAACTAGTTCCTACATTAAGTGACTACAGCTTGGTGGTCAGACTCAGATATCTGGTTGAAAGTGAAATGCAGTGAACATCCCTGCATTATATAAATAAAAACACAAAAGCACATATAAAATCAGCACTTAGTTTATTTGTGTATCATTTGAAGTTTTTGTATACATCACTTACACGTCATGATTTCTTTGCGATTTTGAGGGGAGATAGCATAAATGCTGTCATTGGTAGAATATATTTCTGCCCCTCATGGAAAACATCAGAGGTCAACATTTCTGACCATACAGCACAGATATTGATTGACATTGATTTTCTGGCTGTAAATACATAAAAGCTAAGCATAGCTAACTTGTAATGCTAAGCAGCTAGTGTAGCAATGCTAATAATTTCAGTGCACGTGTTTGGATTTTGCTTTCAAAGAGCGAGCCTTAGTCTTGATCGCCTGCATGCAGATTTAAACTTAAGTTACAAGTTGGGTTGCCTCAAGATTTGGCCTTTTTACCTGCTTTTTTGTAGATGTTCTGAAATATCTGGAAATAAACACTATGTTTTGAAAAAATATTTGTAAGTTTTCTTCTCTCTGCTCCTTTCCAATGTATGTTGATTGATTGGAATAAATAAATAAATAAATAAATAAATAAATAAATAAATAAATAAATCGAACAGCTGCATTTATTTCACAACTTTCCTCTGTGCTCTCCTCACTGATTTGAAATGGACTTAGTTAAAAACATTATGTCCCATATTTCATGTGCTTTAAATCTGGTCATACTCCACCCACACAGTCTGAAAGATGTGAGTTTTGACTGTCAAACTCTTCATAATCCTCTTCTACATGTTGCACTGCCATGTTTCTACAGCAGCCCAGAATGGACAAACCAAATACTGACTCTTGAGAGCAGCTTTCACTGTCGGGGAGGGTGAGACGAGGCGTTTTATGTTGGCTGCAATCTGCAACCTCACTGCTAGGTGGCACTAAACCCAACACATGGACCTTTAATGTTACTGAGACATACTAAATTTTGAAAGTGAATTTTCAGGGACTTTAAACTATGAAATGTGGAGACATGAAATCATCATGAAACACAGCCGTTTCATTCTGTATTAAAACATGTCAGTCTCTCAGCACTCTATCTGAAGTTGATGTAATCATCTCCAAAGCTGATGATGCTTCTCAGTGCGCTCAGGATCAGTGAGTCAACATCACTGTCGATGTCAATTTCTTCATGGTAGTTCTTCACGGGGAAGATGCAGTTCATAGGAATTCCCACATCTGCACTGAATTTCTCCAACTGTGTTTTAAAAAAAATCACAACGTCTGTGTTTAGATTACAGCTCAGAGCTCAGGATGTACCAAGGACTGCAGCATCATGATTGCCCTTGAGGATTTTTTTTTTTAATTTAATCTTTATCTAATCAGTGTGTTTTTCAAGATATCTTTTCCAGAAAGACCTGAGAAGCAATTAAAGCAGCAGATAGAAACAACACAATAAACAAGGAATAAGAAAAAACAAAACAAAAAAACACTAGTTTGAGGGCAGGTTCTAGTTCATTCCATTTTGAAGTGACATAGTATGTGAAACCAGCTCTGCCAACAATCGTCTGGAATAGGAAAGGCTGAAAGTGTTCATCATCATCGTCATTTGAACAATTATCATGTGTTGTACTTCTCTTCAGGCGTGTTTTCATTGACTTGAATAAAAAAACTTATGCGGAACTAGTTGAGAATTTGACAAACGTGTCAAATAATAAAAGATATTTTTCCACTTGGCTGAGGTGGAAAAATTGATGTATCTTTAAATGTAAAATGCAACAAAGTGCAATGGAAAAAGACTGAGTAAATAAATAATGTTTAGTGGCTAATATTCCCCAAGGATCTGTTAATTTTCAGTGGGCTAGACTAGTCTTTTCGAACATGCAGGATATTTAGCACACAACAATCTATATTTTACGACCAACAGAAAACTATAAAAACGGAAAAAATCTTTTTAATAATATTACTATTACAAATAATTTATACTCTTTCTCCGAACCCCTCCTCTGCATTGCACACCTTTTGCACACCAAAGTGCCAAATTGGTATTTGTGCAATTTCATATGTGTATTTCCTTTACTTGGTAAAGTTCCTGTCGAGCCTTGGCCTTTGGTTCGGCTTGGCACGGATCTACTTGTTATGGCCGACGTGACTGCTCTATAAGAAAGTTACTCAGTGGAAAAATACATGACCTGTTACTTAGACTTTTTAGACTGTTTTACTCCTGTCGACCTTCACCAACTAATTTCAATAATTTCATCATCAAAATCATCAACCTGTATTTTAGATCCTATCCCGACTAAGCTGTTTAAAGTATTTAAAGTATTACCTCTAATTGACTCTTCAGTATTAGACATGATCAATCTCTCTTTATCAACAGGCTACGTACCACAGTCCTTTAAAGCAGCTGTGATAAAACCGCTTCTTAAAAAGCCTACTCTTGATCCAGGGGTTTTAGCCAACTATAGGCCGATATCCAACCTTCCCTTTCTCTCAAAAACTCTTGAGAAAGCAGTTGCCAATCAGCTGTGTGACTTTCCAAACAATAATAGTTTATTTGAGGATTTCCAGTCAGGATTTAGAGTGCATCATAGCACAGAGACAGCACTGGTTAAAGTTACAAATGACCTTCTAATTGCATCTGATAAAGGATTTGTCTCTGTACTAGTCTTATTGGATCTTAGTGCTGCATTTGACACCATTGACCATGGCATCCTATTGCAGACACTGGAACACTTCATTGGCATTAAGGGAACTGCGCTAAGCTGGTTTAAATCCTACTTGTCAGATCGCTCTCAGTTTGTACGCGTTAATGACGACTCCTCTGTGCTCACTAAAGTCAGCTATGGAGTTCCACAGGGTTCTGTGCTTGGACCAATTCTATTCACCTTATATATGCTTCCTTTAGGTAAGATTATCAGGAAGCACTCAATAAATTTTCATTGCTATGCAGATGATACCCAGCTATATTTATCAATGAAACCGGAAGAAACCAGTCAGTTAACTAGACTACAAGCATGTCTTCATGACATAAAGACCTGGATGACCTGTAATTTTCTGATGCTAAACTCGGACAAAACTGAAGTTATAGTAGTAGGCCCTAAACATTTTAGAAAGTCACTTTCTGATGACATAGCAGCTATGGATGGCATTGCGCTGGCCTCCAGCACCACTGTAAAGAATCTGGGAGTTATCTTTGACCAAGACATGTCCTTTCACTCCCATGTAAAACAAATTTCAAGGACTGCCTTTTTTCACCTACGTAATATCACAAAAATCAGGCATATTTTGTCTCAAAATGATGCAGAAAAACTAGTCCATGCATTCGTTACTTCCAGACTGGATTATTACAATTCCTTACTATCAGGCTGCCCAAATTCGTTGCTGAATATTCTCCAGTTGCTCCAGAACGCTGCAGCACGTGTTCTGACCAAAACCAGGAAAAGAGATCATATTTCTCCAATACTCGCCACTTTGCACTGGCTCCCTGTAAAGTTTAGAATAGAGTTTAAAATTCTCCTCCTTACTTACAAAGCCATAAATGGCCAGGCACCTTCTTATCTTAAAGAGCTCATAGTACCTTATTGCCCTACTCGAACACTGCGTTCCCAGAATGCAGGTCTACTTATGGTTCCTAAAGTCTCAAAAAGCAGAACAGGAGTCAGAGCATTTAGCTATCAAGCTCCTCTCCTGTGGAACCATCTTCCAGTCTTTGTCCGGGAGGCAGACACTGTCTCTACATTTAAGAGTAGGCTTAAACCTTTCCTTTTTGATAAAGCTTATAGTTAGGGCTGGCTCAGGCTTGTCCTGGACCAGCCCCTAGTTATGCTGCTATAGGATTAGACTGTCGGGGGACCTCCAAAGATACACCGAGCTCCTCTGTCCTTCTGTCCCTCTCCATCTGCATGCTTTCATGTCCTACCACGGCGTGTTACTAACTTAGCTCCTTCCCCGGAGTCTCTGTGCTTTGTCGTCTTGCAGGTTCCACAGTGGCTGAATCAGGATTGTGGATTACAGCTGGATTACAGCTTGGCCCTGCCTGACATCCACTGCAACTGCTACTACTGTTATTACATCCACTGTCACTGTTACTGTGACTGCATGTCTGTGTCACTCTCCCTCTCTTGCTCTTCCTCTCTCACCCAACCGGTCGAGGCAGATGGCCGCCCACCCAGAGTCTGGTTCTGCTCGAGGTTTCTGCCTGTTAAAAGGAAGTTTCTCCTCGCCACTGTTGCCAAGTGCTTGCTCATGAGGGAATTGTTGGTTCTCTGTAGATAAAAGAGCTTGGTCTGTACCAGCTCTATATGGAAAGTGTCCTGAGACAACTTCTGTTGTGATTTGGCGCTATACAAATAAAATTGAATTGAATTGAATTGAATTGAATTGAATTGAATTGAATTGAATTGAATTGAATTGAAATGAATTGAATTGAACTTAATAACCAGTGACTCAACTGGATACACTTGATATTCTTTTACACTTGGTTCACATTTAAATTCTTTGACTCCCTGTATGATCACATTTCTTTGCTAATTAAAAAAACAGCAGCTTACAATAATCATCATTACAACTTGATATATGGTAAAAACTCATGTTCATACATCATCATTTCAGGACTAGATGTTAAAAGTCTTCTTTTCTCACAGTGCTTTATATATGATAGAGAATGGGGATCTCAACTTTACAGATTTTATGTTTGGGAAAAACCTTTCACTGGCATCAGATCAGGACTCGGAATTGGCCAGTTCCCTGAGTTTGGACATCAGAATACTAATATTGATAATTCATATTATTTCTCATCAAGCATACCTTCTGCTTCAGGATCTTGACCTTGTAGACGTTCTTTACATCTGCTTTGATTTCAGGACTGAGCTCATCAGGTTTGGTGACAATGACCACTTGAGGAATCCCTGTCAGAACAACATGTTAAAAACTAGTGAGTCCTGTAACTGACATAACTGCAAATGGATCACAGCTGTTTCTCTGTGACTATAAACAGCTACAGGAAGTAAGTGTTTGATCACTGCAGGACAGAAAAAACAGAGATTTCTGCTCTCACCCAGGTCACTGGCTTCTTTCCTGATGTCCCAAATCTTCTGCAGAACTTCTTTGTTCATGATAGATAGTTTGTTTGCATCGATGACACAAACCAGAACATGCACTTTGTCGTTGTCAGTCGGAGATTTGTTGTAGAATCGATCATCCTCTGACAACTTAGACTCAGGATTGAACTGGAAAAGACATTTAAATACTTTTAAATGACACTTACAAAATGTATAAATAAATACAGAATTCAAAGTATCACATGACCTAAATTTGTACAAAAAAGATCTGCAAAGTTTGCAGCAACTGTACCCTGTAACCATCCATCACGTGTCCCTTCAAAGCCAGTTTGATGTCTTCCACATGGACACCTCCGCGTTGTTCCAGGCCCATGATGTCATTGAAGACAAAAGGATAAAAGGTGCTTGACCTTCCTTTTTGGATCTTGTAGGTTGTGTACTATAAAGCACATTTGACCAAAAAAAAAAAAAAAAAAAGCAGTTACTTTGATCATTATGGAGCAGACATGGACACAGATGATACCCAGAGAGCATTATGGGAAACCATAAAAGACTCTTTCTTTGTTTTGGAGTCATGAATTTTGTTTATTACTCTTCATTCTGTGAGTCTGCTTTCTTGACAGTTAATGATCAGCAGATGAATTTAATACTGAGTGACAACTAATTTTTGAAATCACTAAAAAATGACTAAAATCACACATTTACTATCAAATCATCCTGTCATTGGTCTGCTACAATGTTCTTCCTGACTGCTGGCCACTGGTGGTCATATAAACAATGACTGTCCTCAACAGAAACCAGTCATTTGTTCTGACATTGTTTGATTGGCTGCAAAGCAGACAGTCGCATAAAGTTCATCCACCCCTGCTGAGACTCAGGTGGAGGGTGGGGTGGATGGATGATGATGTGAAGTATGCAACTTGATAATGAATACTGGATTATATAACGTCTCCTATCAACAGTCAAAGCTGGTTTCTCCTTCTTTTTATCTGAGAAGTAGAACCAGTTTTAAAACTGTTAACAGCTATGTTGGTGGATTGTTCTGCTGTTATCTTACAATATGATGCAAAGATGTTTTAATGTCCTTCAACTGCAAAGGCAGAAACCTACTGGAGAAACTTCTCACTCCTCAGTTGAAGACTATATAATGTTAAATGTAATACAAATGCGAGTTTCATAAAGGTTTGCAAAGCTTTTCTATGACATGATGAATTTAGGATGTTTTCTTAACACATTCAAAAGTTCTTCATACCTTTTTGGTAAAAGAGTCATGAGAGGTGTTATCCACCAAAGCCTGTGTGTACATTCTGCCATGTAAGACACTTTGGACAGAGTTGATGAAGCTGGACTTTCCTGTTCCAACAGGTCCATGAAGAAGAATCCTGAGCTGCTGGTTTCCATTTCGAGGTTTGTAGTCTTTCACATACTGCAAAGCGCTCTGATTGTCTCTGCTCAGGGAGGGAAACACGCATTACGTTGGACTTCAACAACGGCGACAACAAATAGAAATGACTCAGGGGGCTCTATTTTCAATTCCGCTGCCTGTGCGGCGCAGACTGCGCACCCTGCGCAGTGATATTTTCGTGCAGCGCAGGCAGGCGCACAGGGCACTGGGTATTTTGGTAAACCGAGGCGTACAGAGGTGCGCCAGGATGGGCGTTGTGGCGCAGTAGGGGGAGGTGTCAGCATAATCAGCCGGCGGATTTGAATTTTTGTTCCATTTCGGTCCATGCCGGCGGCGTAAAAGTGCGCTGAAAGCTCGCCACCCCAGACCCAGTCAACTCTGTGCGGCAGCGGCGCACCGCTGGGCAAGTGGATTTCCGTAAACCGGCAGAGTCGTGCGCTCACGTCACCAATACCTCACAGGCAGGTTTCCACAGTGTCTGGCATTTCACTGCGATCAATAATTAGCAACAGCCACGATTCAGTGCAACTATCTGAGTCAGCACATGCAGTCAGACCTAAATTTATATATTTTGATCAGTATCTCATCTGACCACATCGCAAGCGTGTTCGGCACGCATGATGGTCACTCACCCTGACCGAATGTACACAGGTGAAACAGGGATGTCTGGTGATCTGTGACTCAAATTGCCTGGTGACAAACGTACATGGACGAAATTTTGATTTTAGAGGTGGGGGACACCAGTATTTTTAATAAAACTCAAACTCTTTCAGTTTACTGTGTTTTCTAGCAGTTCTTCTAGTTTTCTATTGTTACTTTTAAGTTTACTGCTCCCTTTTTTGGTTTGACTGGTTGTAAAGCATGTAGCAAAATATTATCACCCAATTCTGTGTGTCACATTGTTAGTCAACTTCACTCTAATTCAGTAATACCAATTTTACACTTATTTTTGGAATGTATGGTAAACAGACCTCATTTTAATAGCACCACCCAGTGGTGGGCAGGTCAAACTGACTATCTGAATATCACAGGTGGGGAGAAATTGAATAAAATGTCCATCATTCAGTAGTGACCATCAATTTGATTTGAAATGAGTGTTAACAATTATATCCTCTTTAAATCCTCTTTTTGACAAATGAAAAGTGAACAAGGGTCAATTTGCCCAAAGACCACAGAAAGGTCAACATAATCAACTCATCCAAAGCTTCACACACACACACACACACACACACACACACACACACACACACACACACACACACACACACACACACACACACACACACAGAGGCACGCCGCACGCACACACGCGATTCACAACATAGATAGCACATGGACACGCACACGGACATAAATCAAACGTTAGTGTAAATGAAATCTCTAATATTACAATCCGTCTTGGTGACGTGACCCAGGCAGAACAAAGGTCCAACATGATGTTCAACAACTTAGCCTACAGGCAGCGGCAGATCAGCGGGAAGCTCGAGTCGGGAACTGCTGTCTCCTGGGCAACCAGCAGACCGGTGTACAAATCCTGGCGGTTTGCAACCTGATTGAGTGACGGGAGGGGGGGCGGCCAATCACACAGAAACGGCAGAGCCAATCGAGGACCGTGTGAGTGGCCTAAATGGTCTAAACAGGCTTCAGCTTTAGCGGCCGTTTTCCGCTTGGTCTTAGTGCCTGACGCGTCTCTACCTAATATAGCGTAACATTGTTTTTGGACGGTAAAAAACTGCAGGGGACAAAAACGGCGTTTTGAAAAAGTGCGTGGGACATGTTCCCCCCCCCCCCCCCCCCCCCCCCAAAAATTACATCCGTGGCTTGGTGATGTTTTCAGAGAGTTCAAACAGAAACATGCTGTGAAACAGAAAACATCATGTTGAATGTGAAAGTGAAAGTCTACAAGTCTTACCCTTGTGGTCATGATGATGAGTCATTATCTCTTTGTGACTCAGTGCGAACGTATTTGCCACTTTCCCCGGGTCGACACATGACTCGTTCATCCGGGTGAATTCTAACGTCCCTACAGTCTTTCAGGGGGACACCCCTCTGGATGGGGGGCTGATAGGTGATAACGGCTATCCACTGAAAATGTGGCAACAGCCACGATTCAATGCAACTGTCTGAGTCAGCACATACAGTCAGACCTATATTTTGATCAGTATCTCATCTGACGACATTGCAAGCGCGTTTGGCACGCGTAATGGTCACTCACCCTGACCGAATGTACACAGGTGAAACAGGGATGCGAACTAAGCAATTAACGTCGCTGTGCCAACCAGAAACAGCCGTGAAATCCCACAGAGCATATATACTGCATCTATCTCAGAGCACTCCAGAGACAGACACATAGAAAAAACGTAAGTGATGATCGTTGTCCACTATTGCCCACGTCATTTCATTCCAAATACAAATGTAATCATAGTAATGCTTAACGTAATCTACAAAGATGGAGTACATCATTGCTCTGAGGAGGAGGAGGAGGAGGCCGAGGACGTTATGAGTGACGTCAGTCTCCTCCTGGGAGAAGTCTGGGCGTCGGCCACTTTCCTGCGCGGGCTCAGTCATCCTCGAAACTTGGCATGCGCCTTGCCGGCGGAGTATTTAAAGGTGAGGCGAGAAGCTGGTGTGATTGGTGAAGATTTGACTCGGCTGTGCCAAACCCACTCCACGCCTTCTCCCCTCCCTCCTTCCGAGTTGCGGGAGCGGTCCGAAGTTTTCCGAAGATTCTCCCGTGAGATTGCGCGGACGGAAGTCTTCTAAAGATTCTCCTGTGCCAGGATATTTAAACAGTAAACAATTTCCAAGCCACTTTAGCCTAAATCCCCATTTGGAATATTCAATTTGCCTAGTTTTTTTGCACTGTCCTTTCAATGGTCTCTGTTTTTTACAATATGAGATAATGATTAGCCAGCTAGCGTTAGCGATTTCCAAGCCACATAATATCGGGGTATATAAACCATTTCCAATCCAACAATAATCTTACCATTGAATTTATCATTGGTAATTTTAATGATCACTTAATCAATTAATTGTTATTTTAAAACAGACATTTTGCATATACCAAACAATCTCCACAGCAAATGTTGCATATTCTGATAGGATTACATATAACTACCAAATAGTTAAAGATGTAAAGGCTGACATATTAAAGACATGTACTTGAACATGTAGAGCACACTTATAGTGATAGTAATAATGGCAATAGACAGCTCTCACACTCATAGATAAGATAAAAATCTGCTATCAAATCTACTATAATCAAATTGCTTAAATATAATAGTATATTGTTCAATAACAAATGATTAATTGATCATCGATTAATTGTTGTGATCTCTCTCTCTAGATAGATAGATAGATATAGACATTTATTAGAATTACAGGGACGCTTTATATATGTATGTCTATATCTGTCTATCTATCTGGATAGATACATATCTAGATAGATAGATAGATAGATAGATAGATAGATAGATAGATAGATAGATAGATAAGGACATACATACATAGTGTAAATAACGTCAAAATTATCATCAAATTCGCCAAAATCTGACCTGTGTTGAAAACATAATCTTAAAATTTTGTGACTGTATTTCAAATGTTTTAAAATATGAAAATGTACAAAATGTTTACATTGTCTACTTTAGAAGACAAAAAATCCAGCATATTCCCAGGGTCCTAAATAATTTAAAAAATAATTTTAAATAATAGATGACGACATTGCTGCTGTCTCTCTTCCTTCTTTCCTTTCACCTTTACTGCCAAATAAATCAAATGAATGGTCATAAATCTTTTTATCTGAACACAGTTGTTGAAACGGGATATAGTCGGAAGACTCCGGACCGCGCAAGGTATGCTGGGATACACGCCGCTTGAGGCAGTTTAGTCGCTCCCTCCGAGTTGCGCCGCTGGGTGGGACTGAGGTGAGAAGGGGGAGGAGATGCGCCAGCAGCTGTAATGAAACTCATTACCGATTCTTCGTTATGGAGTTCCTCTTCGGGAGTGTCTGTAGGGCGTGAGACATCGGCGAACAACTAAACAGCTCTACATATGCAACAAAAGGAGGCACCACCACCATGCGGCGCTATTCAGTATTACAATAATAATGCTGCAGACTGACTGTTACACAGCGTAGTGCACGAAAATACCAAAGTCTGCGCCGCCACGCCCCACCGGTGAAGCGGACGTGACTTTGCGCCGCGCTGCGTCACGCCAGCGGCGGAATCAACAACAGAGCCCCGACTGTTTGTCCTGTGACAGAGTGTCAAAGGTCAGACTGAAGGTGCAGACACTCACCCCCACTTTATTTTCCTCCACGGCTCGCTGAAAACTGATGGAAGCAGCACATGTTCAGAGAGGACAAAGGGTTATGAAAACCTAGTCATCATGCAGCAATTTGTATTTTTCCATAAATTAGAGACATGTTTTCTTTAAATAATCTTACATGGAGATGGAGGGGGTGGCGCAGGTGTGGACTGATTTCCTCCCATGGCTGAAAAATAAAACAGTTACAGTAAAACTCACATTTGCATGAATTTCTTTATTTTCACTTTGAAGCCAAATGACTGGACGCTTTGTTATAAAGGTGTTAATGAATAATATTTCAAGATAACATTATAGTGTCAGTTTGCAGTGACTGAAAAAGAAAAGTTTGTACTTATTACTACAACAAAATGACTTCATATCCTCCAACAGCAAAAGAGCATTTATTTCATTCAAAGCTTCTATCAAACCCAAAAACACGATTGTTGGTGGAATTGAGTTATAAAAAACCCCTCATTATATATGTGTGTGTGTGTGTGTGTGTGTGTGTGAATATATGTATATATATATACATGTACACACACACACACACACACACACACACACACACACACACACACACACACACACACACACACACATAAACAACAATCAGTGTTAAACAAGCTAAACTGAAAGTAAAATTTGATAAACAGATTCAATGAATGAAACAGAGATTGGGAGAGTTTTATTGCTGTAACAAACATGCAGTGAAAGCACATTACAGACATAGAAAAAACAGCGAGCAGCCATGTAAATATGCCATAAATAAATGAACTAAAACCACATTGAGGACAATGAAAACTTATGCTTACCGTCTTCACGAAGGCACACAGAATATCCACACTGAGTCACAAAGAGATAATGACTCATCATCATGACCACAAGGGTAAGACTTGTAGACTTTCACTTTCACATTCAACATGATGTTTTCTGTTTCACAGCATGTTTCTGTTTGAACTCTCTGAAAACATCACCAAGCCACGGACGTAATGTTAGGGGGGGCGCAGGGGACATGTCCCCTGCACTTTTTCAAAACGCCGTTTTTGTCCCCTGCAGTTTTTACCGTCCAAAAACAATGTTCGCTATATTAAACGCAGACGCGTCAGGCACTAGGACCAAGCGGAAAACCGCCGCTAAAGCCGAAGCCTGTTTAGACCGCTCACACGGTCCTCGATTGGCTCTGCCGTTTCTGTGTGATTGGCCGTCCCACCCGTCACTCAATCAGGTTGTAAACTTTAGTCGGTGATTCCTCTGATGGCTTGTTGGTGATGATGTCCTCTGAGTGTTGGATTTATTGCTCCAGTTCAGTTTTTTGTTGCTGTTCTTTCTTTTTTTGTGTGTATCCGGAGTATGAAATGATTATGCCTCTTAATACTGGTTTATCTGTTTCCCATATGATAGACGGAGATAACTTTGGGGAATCATTTATTACTAGGAAGGATGTCCACTCTTTTCTAATGTGACTGTCAAACTCTGGATCATTGAGGAGGGATGGAGAAGCGCCATCTGGTGTTGGGTCTGTATGGGGTGGTTTTATTCCATGTGAATGTTACTGGGGCATGATCACTGATGATGATGGGGTGGATTTTTGATTGTGAAATATTAGATATAATTGAATTGCTGGTGAGGAATAAATCAATGCATGAAAATGGCTGGTGAACTGGAGAGAAGAATGAGTATTGTCTTGTGGATGAATGTTGAAGCCTCACCAAATCCCATGTCAGTCATAAACTGTTTGATTGTGTCAGATGATTGGCAGGTTCGTATGTTTGTGTTATTGCTGCGGTCTATGGATGGGTCAATGACTGTGTTGAAATCACCTCCTATGATGATTGGACAGTTGGAATTGTTGGCGATAGATGAGAAAAAGTTATGAAAAAATGGTGGCTCATCAGAATTTGAGCCGTAGATATTACTGACTGTGATGGGCTTATTGTTGACTGATATATTTATTATAATGAAACATCCTTCTGTGTCAGTGATGGTGGAATTGAAGCTTTATTGTTAATCAGAATAGAAACCCCTCTCTGTTTGCTAATGTAGGTTGAGGAGAAAACATGAGTAAATTGAGGTGATTTTAATTTATTTTGGTCGAGGCAGTAAGATGAGTTTCTTGTAATAAACAGATGTCTGCTTGTAGTTTGTCCAGGTGATTCATTATTTTCATTCTTTTAGCCTGAGAACCAATTCCCCTTATGTTCCATGTTAAAAATTTTAGTGGTAGCATTTCAGAAAATGCAGAATGGATTTAGGTGAAACCAATACATATGTCTATATTTTTGCACATATATCATAGTTGTACCTGCAAGCTATACACATAAAACACAAAAAGAAAGAGTGCACATTGCAACAAAAATACAGAAAAGATGTGTGCAAACATTTAAGAAAAACAACAACAAAAAAAGTTTGGAGAGTCCAGTGCTGATCAGGGCACATATTGAGGTAGCAGAGAGACATTGGTGCAATGATGGGTAATAGTTTTTATGAATGGGTACGGTAAAAGTTTGTCATTAGAGTAGAGAGTGGGGCAGGGGAGAGGAGGGGGAGCTGTTTGTCAGGATGAGCAGAGAGCTGTGTGTGTGTGTGTCAGATTAATGAGGTGGGGGGAGAGAGTATAGGGGAGCATGGGGGGGGTCATGAGTTTGTGGATGGGATGGAGTTGTTTACGACGGAGCATAATTTCCTTTGGGAACTGATCATTGAATCCATAGTCCGTTCCTTTGAGCTGCCTGCCTTGCTGCTGTACCTGTTGTTTCTGTTTGAAATGTTCGAATTTGGCGACTATTGGACAGGGATGGATGTTGGTGGCGTTTTTCTGACACGTGCAGTGAACTCGGTGGAATGTAATGTTTTTAACGGTGTCAGAGGAGAGTTTGGGCTGTCGAATCATGAAGTCCTTAACAGTTTTTTTTTCCAGGTCATCTGTGGGGTGTTCTGGGATGCTGGTGAAAACAAGATTGTCGCGCATGCTGCGGGCCTGTAGGTCTAATATTGTTTCTTTCATGTTTTTAATGTCCGTGGTGATGGAATTGAGCTGGGTGGTGAGGGTGTTAATGGACTGTTTCAGTGATTTATTTTCGGAGGTGAGGGTGTCTATTTGTTCCTGACTGTATTCAAGGCTCTGACGGAGGGATTGGAATTCGCGGTGTAAAACTTCAATGAGGGCGATTCTATTGTCTAGTCCGGTGAGTTTTTGTTTGATGGATAGTAGAATGTCGCTTACCTCAGTACAGCAGGGTGGTTTGGGGGGTGAATCAGAGCTGGAGAGTGGAGATGGCTGGGCTCGTTTCTTTTCATTACCTGCAGTGGAGGTGGGGGAGGAGGTGGAAGTGGGGGTGATGTTTGGCAGGTTGTCATCCATATTGCAGAATCTATGAAAGCATTCGTCAATGTAATCCTCAAGTAGTTCCAGGTCGCGTGGTTTGATTATCCGGTTTTGTGTGTATGGTAGAGTGGACGGAAAGAGGAAAAAAAGTAAAGTTTTAAGTCGGATGAAAAAGTTTGTATCGCGTCTAGCAGCCGGTCACTGCCATCTTGGATCTCGCACTGTCTCACGGGAGTTGGAGTCACAGCAGCATGAGAGCTCTTCCACTCTTCAGGTGGCAAAATTTGACATGACAGTGGAAGTTAAATTCACAAAAAGTCTCTGTTAGATTTCTGAGATATGATGAGATATCAATTTTGTCTATGTCGCCCCCAAGAAACTTTTTAGGGATCCTCTGAGCCAGCCTGTGAACTTGTGCACCAAATGTAGTGACAGTAACACAAAGAAATTTGATTTTTGACAGTTATATATAGTTACGTGTATAATTCTTTCAATAAAATACAGAATCATCACAGATTTGACAATTAATCATGGCAAGACTCTAAATACAACATAAATGGAAAAAGGTAACGCCTGCTGATTCCAGTTCACTAGAATGAGATTTCGATCTCATCCACATCCCAAGGACCCTAGCTGCTACAGGCCGGTGGCACTAACATCACACCTCATGAAGGCCCTGGAGCGGCTGGTTCTAGCCCTGTCTCACCTGGAGTTGCCGGGGAGCTCTGTTCGGGTCCTGTTCCTGGATCTCAGCAGTGCTTTCAACACCATCAGGCCAGCCATCCTGAGAAACAAGCTGGAGCTTTCAGGAGTGGACCAACACCTCACATGCTGAATAGTGGACTACCTTTCCAACCGCCCTCAGTATGTGAGGACACGGGACTGTGTGTCAGGGACTGTCCTCTGCAGTGTGGGGGCCCTCCAGGGAACGGTGTTGGCACCGATCCTCTTCACCCTCTACACAGCTGACTTTTCCCACCTGTCACCCACCTGCCACCTGCAGAAGTTCTCTGATGACTCTGCCATTGTCGGCCTCATCACAGATGGGGACGATAGGTCATACAGAGGACTCATTCAGGATTTTGTGGACTGGTGTCAGCAGAGCCACCTGCTGATTAATGCGGATAAAACCAAGGAGCTGGTTGTGGACTTCCGCCGCCGCCGCCCGCACTCTCCCCCATCACCAGTGAACATCCAGGGAAGGGACATTGAGATGGTGACATCTTATAAGTACCTGGGTGTTCATCTGAACAACAAACTGGACTGGACTCATAACACCACTGCACTTTACAAAAAAGGAGCAGACTCTATCTGCTCAGGAGGCTGAGGTCTTTTGGGGTGGGGGGGGGCACTCCTGAAGACCTTCTATGACTCTGTTGTGGCCTCTGCCCTATTATACGGAGTAGTCTGCTGGGGGAGCAGCATCACAGCAGCTGAGAGGAAGAGGCTGGACAAACTCATCAGGAAGGCCAGCTCTGTCCTGGGATGGCCTCTGGAACAGGTGGAGGAGGTGGGGGAGAGGAGGATGACAGCCAAGCTGTCCTCCATGACAGACAATGACTCCCACCCCCTCCAACACACACTAACTGCACTGAGGAGCTCCATCAGTGACAGGATGCTACATCCAAAGTGTGTGAAGGAGAGGTATGGCAGGTCATTCCTTCCTGCAGCCGTCAGACTGCACAACAGTAATCAGTACAATAATATGTTTACAATCTGTGCAATAACCTGTGCAATAATGCAATAATGTGCAATAATCAGTGCATAACAATCTGTAAATACTATCTACAATTTCTTAGGATGACGTTTTTCTTTTATCCCACTCTTGTATATATACTTGTTTTGAATTTGCATTGCACTTGTTCTAATACTTTATACACTTTATTGATGCTGCTGTATATTGGAATTTCCCCTCGTGGGACTAATAAAGGAATATTGAATTGAATTGAATTGAATTGAATTGAATTGAATTGAATTGAATTGAATTGAATTGAATTGAATCTTCAGAGAGTTTGAAAAATGGGACCCACAGCCATATTTATGTAGCCCCAGCTAATTTAAGTTACTCCCTAATATTTGAATTACTCCTTAATATTCAAATAACTGTTTTCTTCGAAACTAATAGGTTCATGTAAATTTTGCTCCATATTAATGTGTTTTAATGTTTTTAATATGGTTACTTGAATACAAGTACAAGTAAGTTATACTACAGCTTTAAGTTGTTTGGTTGTAATGTACTTGACTAGCATGTGGCATAAGCCGACTGCAACCTATGTTGTTTCATTTTGATGTTTGTGATTTGCTGCTCGTGAGTCATGTTACGTTTCGAGTTGTGTGACTGGTGGTGGAGCTAGGAGGTGGGATTGGTTGTCCTGGAGAAGCGGAGAGGATGGTTGCGGGAGAGGAGCAGGAGGGAGAGACGAACTAAAAGTTTTTAGTTTGCAAAGTGTGTTTTCTTGGACTGACTAGCCTGGTCAGTCAGCTGTCTTCTGTGTCTTGATGCTTTTCGCCACAAGTGGAGATGAGAAGTTGAGACCGTTTGGATTTGTGACTGTTTGGAGACGAAGAACAGCGGCTAGCTGTGCTCTTAGCCTATCGCGAGGAGGAAGAAGATTTCTGCCGCTGAGGGTCCTCCACGGTCATCGCCTGTTTGCTGCCAGCCTGCCATCAGCCCATCAGCAGCCTGTCTGCATCTCCTGTCGGTGCTGAGGTGCACTTCTGGGATGCTTATGCTACTGTGAGTAACATTAAGCAGCATTATTTCTGCACAGTCAAAGTGCACCGGCTTCCACTGTACTTGGCCGCCACGCTCCCCAGCTTCGACCAGGCCTGCAACGTGGGGTTTGTTCTGTTCGTGTTTTTGTTTTCCCTTGCCGGCTTGTGCGAGTGTGTGTATGTGTGTGTGGCTGGGACCAGAAATAAAGTGGAATATTACAAAAAGGTGCTATAAGAACTCTTTTGGGGTGTTAAACATTTATTAAGCTATTTTCTGGTTAAGCTCATAAACGGTGAATAATAGCCGAGCAAACTCAAAGGAGCACATTTGTGTTTAGCAGAGTTTAAAAAACAGAACAAAATCAAAGGGACACTAAGTTAAATTCATTTTTTGAGTTGTCAGAGTATTGAGTGAAACCATATTATTGGTTTACTATTTAATTTTGGGGTTATTTCATTTCAGTGCAAGTATATATATTTTTTCTCTTTTCCCTGTGAATAAACTAAGTCAATCCATTGGAACAAACTTGTCAGGTGATTCATTTTAAGTGCATTTAGTCATAAGTGTACTGTTTAAAGAAAGCAGGAAGGAATACATTAATACATGTTTAAACTAATAATGGTTGTAATCAGCATGTTGCTTAAAAGGTGTCTTTCACCTGTAATGATATCTTTCAGCCTGTGAGAGGCGCTGTGACCATGTGATGAGCAGAAAAGACCATTTCAGAGGTGAAGGAGGTTGACTGAGCTTCACAAACTGTGTTGATCAGAATGAGAATTAAACTCCTGGAAGTAAATTTTTTCTTTCCCTCTTAAAATACAAACTAGAGAACAAAACCTGCTACATGTGCAGACTCTTGTGCACGTGTGTGGATTTTGCTTTCAAAGAGCTGGCCTTAGCCTTGACTGCCTGCATGTGTTACACCCCTGAACAGAGGAAGGGATAACTTGAGTTAGAAAACAACAGCGACTGTTCAGCTCTCAAGTCTGTATATTTAATGACTGATAAACAGCCCGAGAGCTTCCCCTAGCGGCTACATACCGGATATGACATTACTCCTAACTTCCCCCTTCAGTTCCTTTCAAAATAAGACATACCAAAAACAGTGGTAACATAACATATTACTACAACAGATTCAACATTTAAAACTGCATTAGTTTATATTGTATTTTAAGTACCCACTACACATGAAGATTTAAACTTAAGTTACAAGGTGGGTTACCTCAAGAGGTGTTCTGAAATATCTAGAAATAAACACTATGATAACAATAATAAATACTAACTTCTTAAAAAAAAAAAAAAAATAGAACAGCTGCATTTATTTCACAACCTCTATTTCTCATTCTCTCTGTGCTCTCCTCACTGATTTGAAATGGACTTAGTTAAAAACATTATGTCCCATATTTCATGTCCTTTAAATCTAGTCATACTCCACCCACACAGTCTGAAAGATGTGAGTTTTTGAGTGTTAAACATGTTGCACTGCCATGTTTCTACAGCAGCCCAGAATGGACAAACCAAAAATTGGCTCTTGAGAGCACCTTTCACTGTCGGGGAGGGTGAGACGAGGCGTTTTATGTTGGTTGCAATCTGCAACCTCACTGCTAGATGGCACTAAACCCAACACATGGACCTTTAATGTTACTGAGACATACTAAATTTTGAAAGTGAATTTTCAGGGACTTTAAACTATAAAAAATAAAAAAGGCTGCTGTTTATATGTTGGAGATTGTTATTCTGACATCATGAAAGACGGCTTTTTCATGCTTTCTTAAAACATGTCAGTCTCTCAGCACTCTATCTGAAGTTGATGTAATCATCTCCAAAGCTGATGATGCTTCTCAGTGCGCTCAGGATCAGTGAGTCAACATCACTGTCGATGTCAATTTCTTCATGGTAGTTCTTCACGGGGAAGATGCAGTTCATAGGAATTCCCATATCTGCACTGAATTTCTCCAACTGTGTTTTAAAAAAATCACAACATCTGTGTTTAGATTACAGCTCAGAGCTCAGGATGTACCAAGGACTGCAGCATCATGATTGCCCTTGAGGATTTTTTTTTCAATTTAATCTTTATCTAATCAGACAGTGTGTTTGAGATTAAGATATATTTTCTAGAAAGACCTGAGAAGCATTCACAAGAGCACAATCAGCAGATAGAAACAACACAATTAATCAGGATTAATAAAAAAGAAAAAAGAAAAAACTCACAAGAATTAAAAAACAAACAAAAAAAAAAAAATAGTTTGAGGTCATTTTCTAGTTCATTCCATTTTAAAGTGGTACAGTATGAAACCAGCTCTGCCAACAATCGTCTGTAATAGGAAAGGCTGAAAGTGTTCATCATCATTGTCATTTGAACAATTATCATGTGTTATACTTCTCTTCAGGAGGGCAGACGTGTTTATTGTTGTTCCAAACAGCAACAAACAAAGACGAGGTAAAAACTCGGCTGTTCTAAGTCCTGTTTTCATCCAGATGTGGCACAAATTTAGTCAAATTTTTCAAAATTCAGCAAAAGATAACAGCTAATTTATTAGGACTTCATCCAGCAGAATATAATCTCAGTAATATTATTATTTTCATGTCTCGTGTCCTGAAGCTTACAATGACCTGGATGAATGAGAATATTCACAGGCATTACAAGTTGGTTAATCAAGATAATCAGTAGGTGGCGCTAATCCTCCAGTCGTGTGTCAAATCATAAAGGAGCTCCAGTTACAGCTCAAATGATGGAAAACCATGTGGAAACATGACGGAAATCAGACATTTCTGTTGGCGTCATGCACTGATGTGAGGAAGGTTAAACTCTCCACACAGATCTGATGTTTTCAGCTCTTCACTGGTGACAAATTCTGATTCATGCCAACATTGTTTATTCACTCAGCCTTTTCCCATTGCACTTTGTTCCATTTTACATTTAAAATTAAACCAATTTTCCACCTCAACTTTTCCACTCTTTTTTATGCAAGTCAATGAAAACACACCGATGTGGTCATCATACGTCATATTAAAACGTTTGTTCACTCTCAGCTCGTGTTCCCTCACATCTGATCATATTTCAGAGTTTTACAGATTTTATGTTTGGGAAAAACATTTCACTGGCATCAGATCAGGACTCGGAATTGGCCAGTTCCCTGAGTTTGGACATCAGAATACTAATATTTATAATTCATAGTATTTCTCATCAAGCATACCTTCTCCTTCAGGATCTTGACCTTGTAGACGTTCTTTACATCTTCTTTGATTTCAGGACTGAGCTCGTCAGGTTTGGTGAAAATGACCACTTGAGGAATCCCTGTCAGAACAACATGTTAAAAACTAGTGAGTCCTGTAACTGACATAACTGCAAATGGATCACAGCTGTTTCTCTGTGACGATTAAGACTACAAACAGCTACAGGAAGTAAGTGTTTGATCACTGCAGGACAGAAAAAAACAGAGATTTCTGCTCTCACCCAGGTCACTGGCTTCTGCCCTGATGTCCCGAATCTTCTGCAGAACTTTGTCACTCATGATAGATAGGTTGTTCGCATCAATGACACAAACCAGAACATGCACTTTGTCGTTGGCAGTTGGAGATTTGTTGTAGAATCGATCATCCTCTGACAGCTTAGACTCAGGATTGAACTGGAAAAGAGATTTAAATGCTTTTAAATGACAGTTACAAAATGTTTAGACAACTAAAGAATTCAAAAGTATCATATGACCTAACTTTGTACAAAAAAGATCTGCAAAGTTTGCAGCAACTGTACCCTGTAACCATCCATCACGTGTCCCTTCAAAGCCAGTTTGATGTCTTCCACATGGACACCTCCATGTTGTTCCAGGCCCATGATGTCATTGAAGACAAAAGGATAAAAGGTGCCTGATCTTCCTTTTTGGATCTTGTAGGTTGTGTACTATAAAGCACATATAAAAAAAGTGCAGTTACTTTGATCATTATGGAGCAGACATGGACACAGATGATACCCAGAGAGCATTATGGGAAACCATATAAGACTCTTTCTTTGTTTTGGAGTCATGAATTTTGTTTATTACTCTTCATTCTGTGAGTCTGCTTTCTTGACAGTTAATGATCAGCAGATGAATTTAATACTGAGTGACAACTAATTTTTGAAATCACTAAAAAATGACTAAAATCACACATTTACTATCAAATCATCCTGTCATTGGTCTGCTACAATGTTCTTCCTGACTGCTGGCCACTGGTGGTCATATAAACAATGACTGTCCTCAACAGAAACCAGTCATTTGTTCTGACATTGTTTGATTGGCTGCAAAGCAGACAGTCGCATAAAGTTCATCCACCCCTGCTAAGACTTCAGGTGGAGGGTGGGGTGGATGGATGAACATGTGAAGTATGCAACTTGATAATGAATACTGGATTATATAACGTCTCCTATCAACAGTCAAAGCTGGTTTCTCTTTCTTTTTATCTGAGAAGTAGAACCAGTTTTAGTTCCTTGAATGTAACCAGACTTTAACCACAGGTGCTGCAGAATAATGTTTAGTTTCCCACATCACCTAATTTGGTGTGTGTGTGTGTGTGTGTGTGTGTGTGTGTGTGTGTGTGTGTGTGTGTGTGTGTGTGTGTGTGTGTGAACCTGGAAGTTCATCTTAAGAAACAAGAAGTGTGCAGCTGTCAACTGTTGGCCTTCAACAGTTTATCTGCAGATTTTTATCAACATTCCTGGTTAACAGCTATGTTGGTGGATTGTTCTGCTGTTATCTTACGATACAAAGATGTTTCCACAGTTTTCTTTCCCTTTGTCTAAACATTGTTTTGTAACAGTGATTTTATGATGCTCTTTTCATGGAACCCTGAGTTTTGTTGTTATATTTTAATGTCCTTCAACTGCAAAGGCAGAAACCTACTGGAGAAACTTCTCACTCCTCAGTTGAAGACTATATAATGTTAAATGAAATACAAACGCAAGTTTCATAAAGGTTTGCAAAGCTCTTCTATGATGAATTTAGGATGTTTTCTTAATTCATTCAAAAGTTCTTCATACCTTTCTGGTAAAAGAGACATCAAAGATGTTATCCACCAAAGCCTGTGTGTACATTCTGCCATATAAGACACTTTGGACGGAGTTGATGAAGCTGGACTTTCCTGTTCCAACAGGTCCATGAAGAAGAATCCTGAGCTGCTGGTTTTCATTCTGAGGTTTGTAGTCTTTTACATACTGCAAAGCGCTCTGATTGTCTCTGCTCAGGGAGGGAAACATACATCACATTAGACTTCAGCAACACCAATAACAAATAGAAATGACTCAGGATGTTACTGTAAGACATGGAGCCCAGTAACCACAAACAGTTCCATCACATTACTTTTGAATGCATTATTTGTGGTCTAAAAGTTGAGGTTTGAGTTTTTGTTTGATGCCCAGAATTCACACGAAAACTAGGAGATTATTCAGGATGTCAAACTGAAGGTGCAGACACTCACCCCCAGTTTATTTTCCTCCACGGTTTGCTGAGAACTGTTGAAAGCAGCACATGTTCAGAGAGGACAAAGGATTATGGAAACCTAGTTATCATGCAGCAATTTGTATTTTTCCATAAATAAGAGCCATGATTTCTTTAAATAATCTTACGTGGAGGGGGTGGCTCAGATTTGGACTGATTTCCTCCCATGGCTGAAAAATAAAACAGTTACAGAAAAACTCACATTTGAATGAATTTCTTGATTTTCACTTTGAAGCAAAATGACTGGACGCTTTGTTGTAAAGATGTTAATGATAACATTACAGTGTCGGTTTGCAGTGACTGAAACTGAAAAGTTTTGTACTTATTAATGTAACAAATTGACTTCATATCCTCCAACAGCAAAAGAGCATTATTTCATTCAGAGCTTCTATCAAACCCAAAAACACGATTTTTGGTGGAATTGATTTATAAAAACAAAAAAACAAAAAACAAAACCCTCATCATTAAAAAAAACTAAATAACAGTGTTAAACTAGCCAAACTGAAAATAAAATTTAATTTACAAATTCACTGATTCAGTGTATGAAACAGAGTTTGGGAGAGTTTTATTGCTGTAACAAACTTAGCTGAACACATCAAGATGATCACGAATCAGAAAAACTACAATTAACCACAGAAAAAAACAAAAATCAGACTTTAAATAAATCAAGTGAAACTAAATCATACTGTAAGATAGGGTTTTTGGATGTTTTTGACTATTGCCATACATGTTACTTAATAAAACTATCAGAGGGCTGTGGGTGAAGCAAGAGCACGGGGACAACTCCTTCGATGTAACTCGATCCACTTTAATGTCCGAAAGAGCAAAGACAACTGAACACTGACAACAAAAGTGGCATCTGACTTTTTTCATATTACTCTGCCAATCTTAATCAAAACTCACATTACTTCCATGTAAAGTGCACCAAATTATGTTGTTCCAGATGAAACTTAAACAGCGGAATACAATATTCATAAATGTAGTTACAATTAATTAAATTTATGTGGACTCAAAATAATGAACAATGTAAAATAAGGCAATCTGTTGAATATGTCCTCACAAAATAAATCTCATCTTACAATATTGAACAGACACAAAACCTTAAATTTATAAAGCTTCTTAAATTATGTCATGTGGCATCAGTTCATGAACACTATTATAAAATCTTGTCCTTCACATGAATAAAAATGAGTGTACGATGATAAACTTTATGACTTTCATTACACATACTGAACTCCTGCAATCAGTAGCCATCTTCATGAGCCATGCAGTGAAAGCACATTAGACAGATATAGAAAAACAGCAAGCAGCCATGTAAATATGCCATAAAGAAATGAACTAAAAGCACATTGAGGATAACGAAAACTTACGCTTACTGTCTCTGAGTCTCTATGACAATGTGACGATAAAGGCAAGACTTGTCGATTTTTACTTTCACATTCTCTTTGAAAACTTTTCCTCTTTGTCTTCTTTATTTGATTGAAAGTGATTTTTATCACCACTAGACTTCTGACTTCTTGTTCCAGTTCAGACTGAGGTCACAGCCACAGTTGGGAAGTGAACATAATTTGTCTTGTTAGTTGCAGGTTTGGCTCTCATAACTCACAGTTCACAACTGGTTAACAGGCCTATCTAAGAGATAAAGTACTGACACGTAAATATACCATAAAGAAATGAACTAAAAGCACAATGAGGATGATGAAAACTTATGCTTACTGTCTTCACGACGGCACACAAAATGTCCGCTCTGAGTCTCTTTGTGCAATGTGACGATAGGGGCGAGACTTCTCAATTTTTACTTTCACATTCAACAGGATGTTTCATCTTCCTGAACATCTTTCTGTTTGAACTCTCTGAAAACTTCACCAACAGTCTGACAGCGCAGCACATTTTCTCAAAGCAGAGCTTTTCTCTTTTCCTCTTTGTCTTCTTTATTTGATGGAAACTGATTTTTATCACCACTAGACTTCTGACTTCTTGTTCCAGTTCAGACTGAGGTCACAGCCACAGTGGGGAAGGAAACATAATTTGTCTTGTTAGTTGCAGGTTTGGCTCCCATAACTCACAGTTCACAACTGGTTAACAAGCCTATCAGAGAGATAAAGTACTAATATTACGGTCATGGTAAATAAATATTAACAAATAAATATAACAGCTATCAGCATGTGAACAGGTTAGCGTGCAGGTATAGGCCTGTGTTTTCAAATATTTTGAAGGCTACTCTTAAAGTATGGCTTACAGTGTTTTCAACAGAGACGACCATGACGTGAAATATGAATCATAATTGCACCATGTATTGATACAGATTAAATCAATTATAAGGCCTGTTACGGCTGCCACCGTTTTTGGGGGTATTTGTGTCTTTTTGTGTGTGTTTGTGTGTGTGTTCTCGTGCCCCCTGTGTATGGGAATAGAAACAGGACTCCTCCTCCAGAAGAGGACACACACCTAACACACCTATTCACCTGCCGGCTTCAAGGGACGTCTCAGCCTGGCAGTCTGCGGCTGGCATCTCTGGTGACCAGTTTTCGGCACAGGAGAGATCTACTTAGTGTGTGACAGATTTGTCAAAAGTGTGTTTTTGTTATATTGTTGGCAACCAGACTTGAAAGAGCTAGGTTTTTGGGGGGTGGGGGGGGGGGGGCTGATTGACTGATTTTTCCATACACTTAGTTTTGATTTGTTAACTTTTGCTTTTTCCCCCTTGTATTTTGGTTCTCGTTTTGTTTTCATTTGACTTTGTGTTTTAGAATTGTTGGGTCTCTGTAGATTAAAGAGTGTGTTCCTGACAGGTTCTGTTGTGATTTGGCACATATAAATGAAACCAAATTCGACTGAAATGAATTGAATTTGCTTTTTGGGTGAAGCCCTCAGGCCGACACACAATATGTACTGAATGTTTTCCTTTGTATGATTTTTTTTTAATTTTGAAAATAAAAAACAAAAATTGAAAATGTTGGGACAAACTTTGGGTTTGAAGAGAGCAATGACGAAACCAGCGACTGTGCCTTTCTATGCTTTTTTTCTTTAGCTTTTTATTTGTCTGCCTTCCATGAAGGCTCTAAAGGAGAACTGTTTTTTGAATTTTAAAGGTTTTTATTTTCCATTTAAAGTATTTTCAGTGACTGCAAACAAGACTGAGACTGAAGTGACTTCGGCCACCAGCAGACCCCAAAACAAGTGTAAATATGTCAACTACTGTTGGGTTTCTGTGTTCATTTTTAGTCATAATTTAAGTTGCACTGTGTGATTACAATTTTAGTGTTAGTGTAACATTTTTTTTAAATGTTACTTTTTTTATATATCCTTTGATAGCTCCTCTGTATTTTATTAACTTAAGGTACAAGTATGTTCGATGTGAATATTTATAATATTATTTAGGCAGAGATATGCACTTGTGTCTAGGAGCAGCTCGGACATCCTCATTGGGAAAAACTGAACCAATCTGATGTTTGCTTTTAGGAAACGGTGTGAGTCCACAATGGCCGACACACCGGCACTCTGACCGCCTGCTGACTGCTGTCAATCAAACAGACAGGGACACTGACAGGTGAGATGAAAAACAGCGTTTCTGAGATTTCCCCAAAGACCTTTATTCTTCCTTTTAATATTTAAAATGTATTATTTTTATGAACAAAGGGTCAGTAGGACTTTAATACTATGCAGGGCAGGTAGGATGTGTGTGTTGGTGTATTTATCTGCAGAGATCCTGTCCTCTGTCCATAATTCCTTCTGACTTTGCTCTGTTCTGGACTTTTCTGGGCTGAAACCTCTGGGCAGTGGGCGTGTAGCCCCGAGCAGGTGAGGTCAGGTCGTTAGAAAAAGGTAGTGACCAGGTGCTGGATCATAAGCAGCACCTACACTTACACACCACTGTCATAAATATGGACAGTTGTGTGGTTACATTACTTATTATCCAAAACTAGCAAGTGCACTGACAGCCAAACAAGTACAAAAACACAATACTTGACGAGGTGGCTGATATTACTTGGTCCAACAACAGCAGGGCCAGTTTGGCTTCTGTCTTATAGCCTCTTATTTCGTGAAGCTCTCACCAATGACTAAAACCTACGTCTGGATGCACTCTTGCCTTTTTCTCTCCTTAGCATCCTCTGTCAACGTCCTCTTTGGTCTCCTCACCCCTGCCATGTCCGTAGAGGCTGCTAAGGTTGAGGTTCCATTGCCTGCTACCTCACTGCTCAATGCAAACATTCACCATTCATCACCACCCGTTGGTTCCCTCCACCCTGGGCCTTGAAAACCTCCTCCTCCCTGTAGTCCAAAGCTCCTGCGCTAGCAATGTGAACTCCAACACTCCCTTGGTGCTCCGAGCTCTGAGTCTGATCTCGGCAGAGTCAGGTAGACGTATGGTTTGCTAACTGAGCTAACTGAGCTAATGGTAGCTCCAGTGAGCAGAAGTTAGCGGTTAATGTAGTAACGAGTCCATCTCACTGTCGATCAGAAACTTCGGTAAATCACCAAGATTTGAGGCAGAGCAGCTGCATGACATCAGAGGAAAGAACAGAAAACATTTTTCCATAAAATATGATCCAGTTTCACCAAATTCAATCAGTAGTTAGTTTTGCGTGATGTAGAGCCGTAGAGTGTTACGCACTTCTTGTGGGAGATCATACTCGCTAACCCCAGTTACATACCGCAAGAACAGGTGTTCAGGGCGCAGCGTGGGAATGAAACAGGTACCTTTCTCCCTATTTTAAGCCAGTGCACATTCAAAATAAGTTTGAAGATGTCATTTTGAGGTGGAGTAGTTGCATAATATTGCTTTAAAGTACAGTACCAACATTAGTCAGTGCCAAAAACTGACAACAAAAATTCAATTTTGTTTTTTATTCATGACAGTTTTGACCAAAAAACAATGATGTGTTTCTGGTAAACAACAACAACAAAAAAAAAATAATTCAAATACAATTTCAGTTGGATTATTATTTTTGTTGTTGATCATTTCAAATAAGATCATCTCTAGACTAAAATAAGGCCTAAAAAAGGACTGGGTGAACTAGTTCCTACATTAAGTGACTACAGCTTGGTGGTCAGACTCAGATATCTGGTTGAAAGTGAAATGCAGTGAACATCCCTGCATTATATAAATAAAAACACAAAAGCACATATAAAATCAGCACTTAGTTTATTTGTGTATCATTTGAAGTTTTTGTATACATCACTTACACGTCATGATTTCTTTGCGATTTTGAGGGGAGATAGCATAAATGCTGTCATTGGTAGAATATATTTCTGCCCCTCATGGAAAACATCAGAGGTCAACATTTCTGACCATACAGCACAGATATTGATTGACATTGATTTTCTGGCTGTAAATACATAAAAGCTAAGCATAGCTAACTTGTAATGCTAAGCAGCTAGTGTAGCAATGCTAATAATTTCAGTGCACGTGTTTGGATTTTGCTTTCAAAGAGCGAGCCTTAGTCTTGATCGCCTGCATGCAGATTTAAACTTAAGTTACAAGTTGGGTTGCCTCAAGATTTGGCCTTTTTACCTGCTTTTTTGTAGATGTTCTGAAATATCTGGAAATAAACACTATGTTTTGAAAAAATATTTGTAAGTTTTCTTCTCTCTGCTCCTTTCCAATGTATGTTGATTGATTGGAATAAATAAATAAATAAATAAATAAATAAATAAATAAATAAATAAATCGAACAGCTGCATTTATTTCACAACTTTCCTCTGTGCTCTCCTCACTGATTTGAAATGGACTTAGTTAAAAACATTATGTCCCATATTTCATGTGCTTTAAATCTGGTCATACTCCACCCACACAGTCTGAAAGATGTGAGTTTTGACTGTCAAACTCTTCATAATCCTCTTCTACATGTTGCACTGCCATGTTTCTACAGCAGCCCAGAATGGACAAACCAAATACTGACTCTTGAGAGCAGCTTTCACTGTCGGGGAGGGTGAGACGAGGCGTTTTATGTTGGCTGCAATCTGCAACCTCACTGCTAGGTGGCACTAAACCCAACACATGGACCTTTAATGTTACTGAGACATACTAAATTTTGAAAGTGAATTTTCAGGGACTTTAAACTATGAAATGTGGAGACATGAAATCATCATGAAACACAGCCGTTTCATTCTGTATTAAAACATGTCAGTCTCTCAGCACTCTATCTGAAGTTGATGTAATCATCTCCAAAGCTGATGATGCTTCTCAGTGCGCTCAGGATCAGTGAGTCAACATCACTGTCGATGTCAATTTCTTCATGGTAGTTCTTCACGGGGAAGATGCAGTTCATAGGAATTCCCACATCTGCACTGAATTTCTCCAACTGTGTTTTAAAAAAAATCACAACGTCTGTGTTTAGATTACAGCTCAGAGCTCAGGATGTACCAAGGACTGCAGCATCATGATTGCCCTTGAGGATTTTTTTTTTTAATTTAATCTTTATCTAATCAGTGTGTTTTTCAAGATATCTTTTCCAGAAAGACCTGAGAAGCAATTAAAGCAGCAGATAGAAACAACACAATAAACAAGGAATAAGAAAAAACAAAACAAAAAAACACTAGTTTGAGGGCAGGTTCTAGTTCATTCCATTTTGAAGTGACATAGTATGTGAAACCAGCTCTGCCAACAATCGTCTGGAATAGGAAAGGCTGAAAGTGTTCATCATCATCGTCATTTGAACAATTATCATGTGTTGTACTTCTCTTCAGGCGTGTTTTCATTGACTTGAATAAAAAAACTTATGCGGAACTAGTTGAGAATTTGACAAACGTGTCAAATAATAAAAGATATTTTTCCACTTGGCTGAGGTGGAAAAATTGATGTATCTTTAAATGTAAAATGCAACAAAGTGCAATGGAAAAAGACTGAGTAAATAAATAATGTTTAGTGGCTAATATTCCCCAAGGATCTGTTAATTTTCAGTGGGCTAGACTAGTCTTTTCGAACATGCAGGATATTTAGCACACAACAATCTATATTTTACGACCAACAGAAAACTATAAAAACGGAAAAAATCTTTTTAATAATATTACTATTACAAATAATTTATACTCTTTCTCCGAACCCCTCCTCTGCATTGCACACCTTTTGCACACCAAAGTGCCAAATTGGTATTTGTGCAATTTCATATGTGTATTTCCTTTACTTGGTAAAGTTCCTGTCGAGCCTTGGCCTTTGGTTCGGCTTGGCACGGATCTACTTGTTATGGCCGACGTGACTGCTCTATAAGAAAGTTACTCAGTGGAAAAATACATGACCTGTTACTTAGACTTTTTAGACTGTTTTACTCCTGTCGACCTTCACCAACTAATTTCAATAATTTCATCATCAAAATCATCAACCTGTATTTTAGATCCTATCCCGACTAAGCTGTTTAAAGTATTTAAAGTATTACCTCTAATTGACTCTTCAGTATTAGACATGATCAATCTCTCTTTATCAACAGGCTACGTACCACAGTCCTTTAAAGCAGCTGTGATAAAACCGCTTCTTAAAAAGCCTACTCTTGATCCAGGGGTTTTAGCCAACTATAGGCCGATATCCAACCTTCCCTTTCTCTCAAAAACTCTTGAGAAAGCAGTTGCCAATCAGCTGTGTGACTTTCCAAACAATAATAGTTTATTTGAGGATTTCCAGTCAGGATTTAGAGTGCATCATAGCACAGAGACAGCACTGGTTAAAGTTACAAATGACCTTCTAATTGCATCTGATAAAGGATTTGTCTCTGTACTAGTCTTATTGGATCTTAGTGCTGCATTTGACACCATTGACCATGGCATCCTATTGCAGACACTGGAACACTTCATTGGCATTAAGGGAACTGCGCTAAGCTGGTTTAAATCCTACTTGTCAGATCGCTCTCAGTTTGTACGCGTTAATGACGACTCCTCTGTGCTCACTAAAGTCAGCTATGGAGTTCCACAGGGTTCTGTGCTTGGACCAATTCTATTCACCTTATATATGCTTCCTTTAGGTAAGATTATCAGGAAGCACTCAATAAATTTTCATTGCTATGCAGATGATACCCAGCTATATTTATCAATGAAACCGGAAGAAACCAGTCAGTTAACTAGACTACAAGCATGTCTTCATGACATAAAGACCTGGATGACCTGTAATTTTCTGATGCTAAACTCGGACAAAACTGAAGTTATAGTAGTAGGCCCTAAACATTTTAGAAAGTCACTTTCTGATGACATAGCAGCTATGGATGGCATTGCGCTGGCCTCCAGCACCACTGTAAAGAATCTGGGAGTTATCTTTGACCAAGACATGTCCTTTCACTCCCATGTAAAACAAATTTCAAGGACTGCCTTTTTTCACCTACGTAATATCACAAAAATCAGGCATATTTTGTCTCAAAATGATGCAGAAAAACTAGTCCATGCATTCGTTACTTCCAGACTGGATTATTACAATTCCTTACTATCAGGCTGCCCAAATTCGTTGCTGAATATTCTCCAGTTGCTCCAGAACGCTGCAGCACGTGTTCTGACCAAAACCAGGAAAAGAGATCATATTTCTCCAATACTCGCCACTTTGCACTGGCTCCCTGTAAAGTTTAGAATAGAGTTTAAAATTCTCCTCCTTACTTACAAAGCCATAAATGGCCAGGCACCTTCTTATCTTAAAGAGCTCATAGTACCTTATTGCCCTACTCGAACACTGCGTTCCCAGAATGCAGGTCTACTTATGGTTCCTAAAGTCTCAAAAAGCAGAACAGGAGTCAGAGCATTTAGCTATCAAGCTCCTCTCCTGTGGAACCATCTTCCAGTCTTTGTCCGGGAGGCAGACACTGTCTCTACATTTAAGAGTAGGCTTAAACCTTTCCTTTTTGATAAAGCTTATAGTTAGGGCTGGCTCAGGCTTGTCCTGGACCAGCCCCTAGTTATGCTGCTATAGGATTAGACTGTCGGGGGACCTCCAAAGATACACCGAGCTCCTCTGTCCTTCTGTCCCTCTCCATCTGCATGCTTTCATGTCCTACCACGGCGTGTTACTAACTTAGCTCCTTCCCCGGAGTCTCTGTGCTTTGTCGTCTTGCAGGTTCCACAGTGGCTGAATCAGGATTGTGGATTACAGCTGGATTACAGCTTGGCCCTGCCTGACATCCACTGCAACTGCTACTACTGTTATTACATCCACTGTCACTGTTACTGTGACTGCATGTCTGTGTCACTCTCCCTCTCTTGCTCTTCCTCTCTCACCCAACCGGTCGAGGCAGATGGCCGCCCACCCAGAGTCTGGTTCTGCTCGAGGTTTCTGCCTGTTAAAAGGAAGTTTCTCCTCGCCACTGTTGCCAAGTGCTTGCTCATGAGGGAATTGTTGGTTCTCTGTAGATAAAAGAGCTTGGTCTGTACCAGCTCTATATGGAAAGTGTCCTGAGACAACTTCTGTTGTGATTTGGCGCTATACAAATAAAATTGAATTGAATTGAATTGAATTGAATTGAATTGAATTGAATTGAATTGAATTGAATTGAAATGAATTGAATTGAACTTAATAACCAGTGACTCAACTGGATACACTTGATATTCTTTTACACTTGGTTCACATTTAAATTCTTTGACTCCCTGTATGATCACATTTCTTTGCTAATTAAAAAAACAGCAGCTTACAATAATCATCATTACAACTTGATATATGGTAAAAACTCATGTTCATACATCATCATTTCAGGACTAGATGTTAAAAGTCTTCTTTTCTCACAGTGCTTTATATATGATAGAGAATGGGGATCTCAACTTTACAGATTTTATGTTTGGGAAAAACCTTTCACTGGCATCAGATCAGGACTCGGAATTGGCCAGTTCCCTGAGTTTGGACATCAGAATACTAATATTGATAATTCATATTATTTCTCATCAAGCATACCTTCTGCTTCAGGATCTTGACCTTGTAGACGTTCTTTACATCTGCTTTGATTTCAGGACTGAGCTCATCAGGTTTGGTGACAATGACCACTTGAGGAATCCCTGTCAGAACAACATGTTAAAAACTAGTGAGTCCTGTAACTGACATAACTGCAAATGGATCACAGCTGTTTCTCTGTGACTATAAACAGCTACAGGAAGTAAGTGTTTGATCACTGCAGGACAGAAAAAACAGAGATTTCTGCTCTCACCCAGGTCACTGGCTTCTTTCCTGATGTCCCAAATCTTCTGCAGAACTTCTTTGTTCATGATAGATAGTTTGTTTGCATCGATGACACAAACCAGAACATGCACTTTGTCGTTGTCAGTCGGAGATTTGTTGTAGAATCGATCATCCTCTGACAACTTAGACTCAGGATTGAACTGGAAAAGACATTTAAATACTTTTAAATGACACTTACAAAATGTATAAATAAATACAGAATTCAAAGTATCACATGACCTAAATTTGTACAAAAAAGATCTGCAAAGTTTGCAGCAACTGTACCCTGTAACCATCCATCACGTGTCCCTTCAAAGCCAGTTTGATGTCTTCCACATGGACACCTCCGCGTTGTTCCAGGCCCATGATGTCATTGAAGACAAAAGGATAAAAGGTGCTTGACCTTCCTTTTTGGATCTTGTAGGTTGTGTACTATAAAGCACATTTGACCAAAAAAAAAAAAAAAAAAAGCAGTTACTTTGATCATTATGGAGCAGACATGGACACAGATGATACCCAGAGAGCATTATGGGAAACCATAAAAGACTCTTTCTTTGTTTTGGAGTCATGAATTTTGTTTATTACTCTTCATTCTGTGAGTCTGCTTTCTTGACAGTTAATGATCAGCAGATGAATTTAATACTGAGTGACAACTAATTTTTGAAATCACTAAAAAATGACTAAAATCACACATTTACTATCAAATCATCCTGTCATTGGTCTGCTACAATGTTCTTCCTGACTGCTGGCCACTGGTGGTCATATAAACAATGACTGTCCTCAACAGAAACCAGTCATTTGTTCTGACATTGTTTGATTGGCTGCAAAGCAGACAGTCGCATAAAGTTCATCCACCCCTGCTGAGACTCAGGTGGAGGGTGGGGTGGATGGATGATGATGTGAAGTATGCAACTTGATAATGAATACTGGATTATATAACGTCTCCTATCAACAGTCAAAGCTGGTTTCTCCTTCTTTTTATCTGAGAAGTAGAACCAGTTTTAAAACTGTTAACAGCTATGTTGGTGGATTGTTCTGCTGTTATCTTACAATATGATGCAAAGATGTTTTAATGTCCTTCAACTGCAAAGGCAGAAACCTACTGGAGAAACTTCTCACTCCTCAGTTGAAGACTATATAATGTTAAATGTAATACAAATGCGAGTTTCATAAAGGTTTGCAAAGCTTTTCTATGACATGATGAATTTAGGATGTTTTCTTAACACATTCAAAAGTTCTTCATACCTTTTTGGTAAAAGAGTCATGAGAGGTGTTATCCACCAAAGCCTGTGTGTACATTCTGCCATGTAAGACACTTTGGACAGAGTTGATGAAGCTGGACTTTCCTGTTCCAACAGGTCCATGAAGAAGAATCCTGAGCTGCTGGTTTCCATTTCGAGGTTTGTAGTCTTTCACATACTGCAAAGCGCTCTGATTGTCTCTGCTCAGGGAGGGAAACACGCATTACGTTGGACTTCAACAACGGCGACAACAAATAGAAATGACTCAGGGGGCTCTATTTTCAATTCCGCTGCCTGTGCGGCGCAGACTGCGCACCCTGCGCAGTGATATTTTCGTGCAGCGCAGGCAGGCGCACAGGGCACTGGGTATTTTGGTAAACCGAGGCGTACAGAGGTGCGCCAGGATGGGCGTTGTGGCGCAGTAGGGGGAGGTGTCAGCATAATCAGCCGGCGGATTTGAATTTTTGTTCCATTTCGGTCCATGCCGGCGGCGTAAAAGTGCGCTGAAAGCTCGCCACCCCAGACCCAGTCAACTCTGTGCGGCAGCGGCGCACCGCTGGGCAAGTGGATTTCCGTAAACCGGCAGAGTCGTGCGCTCACGTCACCAATACCTCACAGGCAGGTTTCCACAGTGTCTGGCATTTCACTGCGATCAATAATTAGCAACAGCCACGATTCAGTGCAACTATCTGAGTCAGCACATGCAGTCAGACCTAAATTTATATATTTTGATCAGTATCTCATCTGACCACATCGCAAGCGTGTTCGGCACGCATGATGGTCACTCACCCTGACCGAATGTACACAGGTGAAACAGGGATGTCTGGTGATCTGTGACTCAAATTGCCTGGTGACAAACGTACATGGACGAAATTTTGATTTTAGAGGTGGGGGACACCAGTATTTTTAATAAAACTCAAACTCTTTCAGTTTACTGTGTTTTCTAGCAGTTCTTCTAGTTTTCTATTGTTACTTTTAAGTTTACTGCTCCCTTTTTTGGTTTGACTGGTTGTAAAGCATGTAGCAAAATATTATCACCCAATTCTGTGTGTCACATTGTTAGTCAACTTCACTCTAATTCAGTAATACCAATTTTACACTTATTTTTGGAATGTATGGTAAACAGACCTCATTTTAATAGCACCACCCAGTGGTGGGCAGGTCAAACTGACTATCTGAATATCACAGGTGGGGAGAAATTGAATAAAATGTCCATCATTCAGTAGTGACCATCAATTTGATTTGAAATGAGTGTTAACAATTATATCCTCTTTAAATCCTCTTTTTGACAAATGAAAAGTGAACAAGGGTCAATTTGCCCAAAGACCACAGAAAGGTCAACATAATCAACTCATCCAAAGCTTCACACACACACACACACACACACACACACACACACACACACACACACACACACACACACACACACACACACACACACACAGAGGCACGCCGCACGCACACACGCGATTCACAACATAGATAGCACATGGACACGCACACGGACATAAATCAAACGTTAGTGTAAATGAAATCTCTAATATTACAATCCGTCTTGGTGACGTGACCCAGGCAGAACAAAGGTCCAACATGATGTTCAACAACTTAGCCTACAGGCAGCGGCAGATCAGCGGGAAGCTCGAGTCGGGAACTGCTGTCTCCTGGGCAACCAGCAGACCGGTGTACAAATCCTGGCGGTTTGCAACCTGATTGAGTGACGGGAGGGGGGGCGGCCAATCACACAGAAACGGCAGAGCCAATCGAGGACCGTGTGAGTGGCCTAAATGGTCTAAACAGGCTTCAGCTTTAGCGGCCGTTTTCCGCTTGGTCTTAGTGCCTGACGCGTCTCTACCTAATATAGCGTAACATTGTTTTTGGACGGTAAAAAACTGCAGGGGACAAAAACGGCGTTTTGAAAAAGTGCGTGGGACATGTTCCCCCCCCCCCCCCCCCCCCCCCCAAAAATTACATCCGTGGCTTGGTGATGTTTTCAGAGAGTTCAAACAGAAACATGCTGTGAAACAGAAAACATCATGTTGAATGTGAAAGTGAAAGTCTACAAGTCTTACCCTTGTGGTCATGATGATGAGTCATTATCTCTTTGTGACTCAGTGCGAACGTATTTGCCACTTTCCCCGGGTCGACACATGACTCGTTCATCCGGGTGAATTCTAACGTCCCTACAGTCTTTCAGGGGGACACCCCTCTGGATGGGGGGCTGATAGGTGATAACGGCTATCCACTGAAAATGTGGCAACAGCCACGATTCAATGCAACTGTCTGAGTCAGCACATACAGTCAGACCTATATTTTGATCAGTATCTCATCTGACGACATTGCAAGCGCGTTTGGCACGCGTAATGGTCACTCACCCTGACCGAATGTACACAGGTGAAACAGGGATGCGAACTAAGCAATTAACGTCGCTGTGCCAACCAGAAACAGCCGTGAAATCCCACAGAGCATATATACTGCATCTATCTCAGAGCACTCCAGAGACAGACACATAGAAAAAACGTAAGTGATGATCGTTGTCCACTATTGCCCACGTCATTTCATTCCAAATACAAATGTAATCATAGTAATGCTTAACGTAATCTACAAAGATGGAGTACATCATTGCTCTGAGGAGGAGGAGGAGGAGGCCGAGGACGTTATGAGTGACGTCAGTCTCCTCCTGGGAGAAGTCTGGGCGTCGGCCACTTTCCTGCGCGGGCTCAGTCATCCTCGAAACTTGGCATGCGCCTTGCCGGCGGAGTATTTAAAGGTGAGGCGAGAAGCTGGTGTGATTGGTGAAGATTTGACTCGGCTGTGCCAAACCCACTCCACGCCTTCTCCCCTCCCTCCTTCCGAGTTGCGGGAGCGGTCCGAAGTTTTCCGAAGATTCTCCCGTGAGATTGCGCGGACGGAAGTCTTCTAAAGATTCTCCTGTGCCAGGATATTTAAACAGTAAACAATTTCCAAGCCACTTTAGCCTAAATCCCCATTTGGAATATTCAATTTGCCTAGTTTTTTTGCACTGTCCTTTCAATGGTCTCTGTTTTTTACAATATGAGATAATGATTAGCCAGCTAGCGTTAGCGATTTCCAAGCCACATAATATCGGGGTATATAAACCATTTCCAATCCAACAATAATCTTACCATTGAATTTATCATTGGTAATTTTAATGATCACTTAATCAATTAATTGTTATTTTAAAACAGACATTTTGCATATACCAAACAATCTCCACAGCAAATGTTGCATATTCTGATAGGATTACATATAACTACCAAATAGTTAAAGATGTAAAGGCTGACATATTAAAGACATGTACTTGAACATGTAGAGCACACTTATAGTGATAGTAATAATGGCAATAGACAGCTCTCACACTCATAGATAAGATAAAAATCTGCTATCAAATCTACTATAATCAAATTGCTTAAATATAATAGTATATTGTTCAATAACAAATGATTAATTGATCATCGATTAATTGTTGTGATCTCTCTCTCTAGATAGATAGATAGATATAGACATTTATTAGAATTACAGGGACGCTTTATATATGTATGTCTATATCTGTCTATCTATCTGGATAGATACATATCTAGATAGATAGATAGATAGATAGATAGATAGATAGATAGATAGATAGATAGATAAGGACATACATACATAGTGTAAATAACGTCAAAATTATCATCAAATTCGCCAAAATCTGACCTGTGTTGAAAACATAATCTTAAAATTTTGTGACTGTATTTCAAATGTTTTAAAATATGAAAATGTACAAAATGTTTACATTGTCTACTTTAGAAGACAAAAAATCCAGCATATTCCCAGGGTCCTAAATAATTTAAAAAATAATTTTAAATAATAGATGACGACATTGCTGCTGTCTCTCTTCCTTCTTTCCTTTCACCTTTACTGCCAAATAAATCAAATGAATGGTCATAAATCTTTTTATCTGAACACAGTTGTTGAAACGGGATATAGTCGGAAGACTCCGGACCGCGCAAGGTATGCTGGGATACACGCCGCTTGAGGCAGTTTAGTCGCTCCCTCCGAGTTGCGCCGCTGGGTGGGACTGAGGTGAGAAGGGGGAGGAGATGCGCCAGCAGCTGTAATGAAACTCATTACCGATTCTTCGTTATGGAGTTCCTCTTCGGGAGTGTCTGTAGGGCGTGAGACATCGGCGAACAACTAAACAGCTCTACATATGCAACAAAAGGAGGCACCACCACCATGCGGCGCTATTCAGTATTACAATAATAATGCTGCAGACTGACTGTTACACAGCGTAGTGCACGAAAATACCAAAGTCTGCGCCGCCACGCCCCACCGGTGAAGCGGACGTGACTTTGCGCCGCGCTGCGTCACGCCAGCGGCGGAATCAACAACAGAGCCCCGACTGTTTGTCCTGTGACAGAGTGTCAAAGGTCAGACTGAAGGTGCAGACACTCACCCCCACTTTATTTTCCTCCACGGCTCGCTGAAAACTGATGGAAGCAGCACATGTTCAGAGAGGACAAAGGGTTATGAAAACCTAGTCATCATGCAGCAATTTGTATTTTTCCATAAATTAGAGACATGTTTTCTTTAAATAATCTTACATGGAGATGGAGGGGGTGGCGCAGGTGTGGACTGATTTCCTCCCATGGCTGAAAAATAAAACAGTTACAGTAAAACTCACATTTGCATGAATTTCTTTATTTTCACTTTGAAGCCAAATGACTGGACGCTTTGTTATAAAGGTGTTAATGAATAATATTTCAAGATAACATTATAGTGTCAGTTTGCAGTGACTGAAAAAGAAAAGTTTGTACTTATTACTACAACAAAATGACTTCATATCCTCCAACAGCAAAAGAGCATTTATTTCATTCAAAGCTTCTATCAAACCCAAAAACACGATTGTTGGTGGAATTGAGTTATAAAAAACCCCTCATTATATATGTGTGTGTGTGTGTGTGTGTGTGTGTGAATATATGTATATATATATACATGTACACACACACACACACACACACACACACACACACACACACACACACACACACACACACACACACATAAACAACAATCAGTGTTAAACAAGCTAAACTGAAAGTAAAATTTGATAAACAGATTCAATGAATGAAACAGAGATTGGGAGAGTTTTATTGCTGTAACAAACATGCAGTGAAAGCACATTACAGACATAGAAAAAACAGCGAGCAGCCATGTAAATATGCCATAAATAAATGAACTAAAACCACATTGAGGACAATGAAAACTTATGCTTACCGTCTTCACGAAGGCACACAGAATATCCACACTGAGTCACAAAGAGATAATGACTCATCATCATGACCACAAGGGTAAGACTTGTAGACTTTCACTTTCACATTCAACATGATGTTTTCTGTTTCACAGCATGTTTCTGTTTGAACTCTCTGAAAACATCACCAAGCCACGGACGTAATGTTAGGGGGGGCGCAGGGGACATGTCCCCTGCACTTTTTCAAAACGCCGTTTTTGTCCCCTGCAGTTTTTACCGTCCAAAAACAATGTTCGCTATATTAAACGCAGACGCGTCAGGCACTAGGACCAAGCGGAAAACCGCCGCTAAAGCCGAAGCCTGTTTAGACCGCTCACACGGTCCTCGATTGGCTCTGCCGTTTCTGTGTGATTGGCCGTCCCACCCGTCACTCAATCAGGTTGTAAACTTTAGTCGGTGATTCCTCTGATGGCTTGTTGGTGATGATGTCCTCTGAGTGTTGGATTTATTGCTCCAGTTCAGTTTTTTGTTGCTGTTCTTTCTTTTTTTGTGTGTATCCGGAGTATGAAATGATTATGCCTCTTAATACTGGTTTATCTGTTTCCCATATGATAGACGGAGATAACTTTGGGGAATCATTTATTACTAGGAAGGATGTCCACTCTTTTCTAATGTGACTGTCAAACTCTGGATCATTGAGGAGGGATGGAGAAGCGCCATCTGGTGTTGGGTCTGTATGGGGTGGTTTTATTCCATGTGAATGTTACTGGGGCATGATCACTGATGATGATGGGGTGGATTTTTGATTGTGAAATATTAGATATAATTGAATTGCTGGTGAGGAATAAATCAATGCATGAAAATGGCTGGTGAACTGGAGAGAAGAATGAGTATTGTCTTGTGGATGAATGTTGAAGCCTCACCAAATCCCATGTCAGTCATAAACTGTTTGATTGTGTCAGATGATTGGCAGGTTCGTATGTTTGTGTTATTGCTGCGGTCTATGGATGGGTCAATGACTGTGTTGAAATCACCTCCTATGATGATTGGACAGTTGGAATTGTTGGCGATAGATGAGAAAAAGTTATGAAAAAATGGTGGCTCATCAGAATTTGAGCCGTAGATATTACTGACTGTGATGGGCTTATTGTTGACTGATATATTTATTATAATGAAACATCCTTCTGTGTCAGTGATGGTGGAATTGAAGCTTTATTGTTAATCAGAATAGAAACCCCTCTCTGTTTGCTAATGTAGGTTGAGGAGAAAACATGAGTAAATTGAGGTGATTTTAATTTATTTTGGTCGAGGCAGTAAGATGAGTTTCTTGTAATAAACAGATGTCTGCTTGTAGTTTGTCCAGGTGATTCATTATTTTCATTCTTTTAGCCTGAGAACCAATTCCCCTTATGTTCCATGTTAAAAATTTTAGTGGTAGCATTTCAGAAAATGCAGAATGGATTTAGGTGAAACCAATACATATGTCTATATTTTTGCACATATATCATAGTTGTACCTGCAAGCTATACACATAAAACACAAAAAGAAAGAGTGCACATTGCAACAAAAATACAGAAAAGATGTGTGCAAACATTTAAGAAAAACAACAACAAAAAAAGTTTGGAGAGTCCAGTGCTGATCAGGGCACATATTGAGGTAGCAGAGAGACATTGGTGCAATGATGGGTAATAGTTTTTATGAATGGGTACGGTAAAAGTTTGTCATTAGAGTAGAGAGTGGGGCAGGGGAGAGGAGGGGGAGCTGTTTGTCAGGATGAGCAGAGAGCTGTGTGTGTGTGTGTCAGATTAATGAGGTGGGGGGAGAGAGTATAGGGGAGCATGGGGGGGGTCATGAGTTTGTGGATGGGATGGAGTTGTTTACGACGGAGCATAATTTCCTTTGGGAACTGATCATTGAATCCATAGTCCGTTCCTTTGAGCTGCCTGCCTTGCTGCTGTACCTGTTGTTTCTGTTTGAAATGTTCGAATTTGGCGACTATTGGACAGGGATGGATGTTGGTGGCGTTTTTCTGACACGTGCAGTGAACTCGGTGGAATGTAATGTTTTTAACGGTGTCAGAGGAGAGTTTGGGCTGTCGAATCATGAAGTCCTTAACAGTTTTTTTTTCCAGGTCATCTGTGGGGTGTTCTGGGATGCTGGTGAAAACAAGATTGTCGCGCATGCTGCGGGCCTGTAGGTCTAATATTGTTTCTTTCATGTTTTTAATGTCCGTGGTGATGGAATTGAGCTGGGTGGTGAGGGTGTTAATGGACTGTTTCAGTGATTTATTTTCGGAGGTGAGGGTGTCTATTTGTTCCTGACTGTATTCAAGGCTCTGACGGAGGGATTGGAATTCGCGGTGTAAAACTTCAATGAGGGCGATTCTATTGTCTAGTCCGGTGAGTTTTTGTTTGATGGATAGTAGAATGTCGCTTACCTCAGTACAGCAGGGTGGTTTGGGGGGTGAATCAGAGCTGGAGAGTGGAGATGGCTGGGCTCGTTTCTTTTCATTACCTGCAGTGGAGGTGGGGGAGGAGGTGGAAGTGGGGGTGATGTTTGGCAGGTTGTCATCCATATTGCAGAATCTATGAAAGCATTCGTCAATGTAATCCTCAAGTAGTTCCAGGTCGCGTGGTTTGATTATCCGGTTTTGTGTGTATGGTAGAGTGGACGGAAAGAGGAAAAAAAGTAAAGTTTTAAGTCGGATGAAAAAGTTTGTATCGCGTCTAGCAGCCGGTCACTGCCATCTTGGATCTCGCACTGTCTCACGGGAGTTGGAGTCACAGCAGCATGAGAGCTCTTCCACTCTTCAGGTGGCAAAATTTGACATGACAGTGGAAGTTAAATTCACAAAAAGTCTCTGTTAGATTTCTGAGATATGATGAGATATCAATTTTGTCTATGTCGCCCCCAAGAAACTTTTTAGGGATCCTCTGAGCCAGCCTGTGAACTTGTGCACCAAATGTAGTGACAGTAACACAAAGAAATTTGATTTTTGACAGTTATATATAGTTACGTGTATAATTCTTTCAATAAAATACAGAATCATCACAGATTTGACAATTAATCATGGCAAGACTCTAAATACAACATAAATGGAAAAAGGTAACGCCTGCTGATTCCAGTTCACTAGAATGAGATTTCGATCTCATCCACATCCCAAGGACCCTAGCTGCTACAGGCCGGTGGCACTAACATCACACCTCATGAAGGCCCTGGAGCGGCTGGTTCTAGCCCTGTCTCACCTGGAGTTGCCGGGGAGCTCTGTTCGGGTCCTGTTCCTGGATCTCAGCAGTGCTTTCAACACCATCAGGCCAGCCATCCTGAGAAACAAGCTGGAGCTTTCAGGAGTGGACCAACACCTCACATGCTGAATAGTGGACTACCTTTCCAACCGCCCTCAGTATGTGAGGACACGGGACTGTGTGTCAGGGACTGTCCTCTGCAGTGTGGGGGCCCTCCAGGGAACGGTGTTGGCACCGATCCTCTTCACCCTCTACACAGCTGACTTTTCCCACCTGTCACCCACCTGCCACCTGCAGAAGTTCTCTGATGACTCTGCCATTGTCGGCCTCATCACAGATGGGGACGATAGGTCATACAGAGGACTCATTCAGGATTTTGTGGACTGGTGTCAGCAGAGCCACCTGCTGATTAATGCGGATAAAACCAAGGAGCTGGTTGTGGACTTCCGCCGCCGCCGCCCGCACTCTCCCCCATCACCAGTGAACATCCAGGGAAGGGACATTGAGATGGTGACATCTTATAAGTACCTGGGTGTTCATCTGAACAACAAACTGGACTGGACTCATAACACCACTGCACTTTACAAAAAAGGAGCAGACTCTATCTGCTCAGGAGGCTGAGGTCTTTTGGGGTGGGGGGGGGCACTCCTGAAGACCTTCTATGACTCTGTTGTGGCCTCTGCCCTATTATACGGAGTAGTCTGCTGGGGGAGCAGCATCACAGCAGCTGAGAGGAAGAGGCTGGACAAACTCATCAGGAAGGCCAGCTCTGTCCTGGGATGGCCTCTGGAACAGGTGGAGGAGGTGGGGGAGAGGAGGATGACAGCCAAGCTGTCCTCCATGACAGACAATGACTCCCACCCCCTCCAACACACACTAACTGCACTGAGGAGCTCCATCAGTGACAGGATGCTACATCCAAAGTGTGTGAAGGAGAGGTATGGCAGGTCATTCCTTCCTGCAGCCGTCAGACTGCACAACAGTAATCAGTACAATAATATGTTTACAATCTGTGCAATAACCTGTGCAATAATGCAATAATGTGCAATAATCAGTGCATAACAATCTGTAAATACTATCTACAATTTCTTAGGATGACGTTTTTCTTTTATCCCACTCTTGTATATATACTTGTTTTGAATTTGCATTGCACTTGTTCTAATACTTTATACACTTTATTGATGCTGCTGTATATTGGAATTTCCCCTCGTGGGACTAATAAAGGAATATTGAATTGAATTGAATTGAATTGAATTGAATTGAATTGAATTGAATTGAATTGAATTGAATTGAATCTTCAGAGAGTTTGAAAAATGGGACCCACAGCCATATTTATGTAGCCCCAGCTAATTTAAGTTACTCCCTAATATTTGAATTACTCCTTAATATTCAAATAACTGTTTTCTTCGAAACTAATAGGTTCATGTAAATTTTGCTCCATATTAATGTGTTTTAATGTTTTTAATATGGTTACTTGAATACAAGTACAAGTAAGTTATACTACAGCTTTAAGTTGTTTGGTTGTAATGTACTTGACTAGCATGTGGCATAAGCCGACTGCAACCTATGTTGTTTCATTTTGATGTTTGTGATTTGCTGCTCGTGAGTCATGTTACGTTTCGAGTTGTGTGACTGGTGGTGGAGCTAGGAGGTGGGATTGGTTGTCCTGGAGAAGCGGAGAGGATGGTTGCGGGAGAGGAGCAGGAGGGAGAGACGAACTAAAAGTTTTTAGTTTGCAAAGTGTGTTTTCTTGGACTGACTAGCCTGGTCAGTCAGCTGTCTTCTGTGTCTTGATGCTTTTCGCCACAAGTGGAGATGAGAAGTTGAGACCGTTTGGATTTGTGACTGTTTGGAGACGAAGAACAGCGGCTAGCTGTGCTCTTAGCCTATCGCGAGGAGGAAGAAGATTTCTGCCGCTGAGGGTCCTCCACGGTCATCGCCTGTTTGCTGCCAGCCTGCCATCAGCCCATCAGCAGCCTGTCTGCATCTCCTGTCGGTGCTGAGGTGCACTTCTGGGATGCTTATGCTACTGTGAGTAACATTAAGCAGCATTATTTCTGCACAGTCAAAGTGCACCGGCTTCCACTGTACTTGGCCGCCACGCTCCCCAGCTTCGACCAGGCCTGCAACGTGGGGTTTGTTCTGTTCGTGTTTTTGTTTTCCCTTGCCGGCTTGTGCGAGTGTGTGTATGTGTGTGTGGCTGGGACCAGAAATAAAGTGGAATATTACAAAAAGGTGCTATAAGAACTCTTTTGGGGTGTTAAACATTTATTAAGCTATTTTCTGGTTAAGCTCATAAACGGTGAATAATAGCCGAGCAAACTCAAAGGAGCACATTTGTGTTTAGCAGAGTTTAAAAAACAGAACAAAATCAAAGGGACACTAAGTTAAATTCATTTTTTGAGTTGTCAGAGTATTGAGTGAAACCATATTATTGGTTTACTATTTAATTTTGGGGTTATTTCATTTCAGTGCAAGTATATATATTTTTTCTCTTTTCCCTGTGAATAAACTAAGTCAATCCATTGGAACAAACTTGTCAGGTGATTCATTTTAAGTGCATTTAGTCATAAGTGTACTGTTTAAAGAAAGCAGGAAGGAATACATTAATACATGTTTAAACTAATAATGGTTGTAATCAGCATGTTGCTTAAAAGGTGTCTTTCACCTGTAATGATATCTTTCAGCCTGTGAGAGGCGCTGTGACCATGTGATGAGCAGAAAAGACCATTTCAGAGGTGAAGGAGGTTGACTGAGCTTCACAAACTGTGTTGATCAGAATGAGAATTAAACTCCTGGAAGTAAATTTTTTCTTTCCCTCTTAAAATACAAACTAGAGAACAAAACCTGCTACATGTGCAGACTCTTGTGCACGTGTGTGGATTTTGCTTTCAAAGAGCTGGCCTTAGCCTTGACTGCCTGCATGTGTTACACCCCTGAACAGAGGAAGGGATAACTTGAGTTAGAAAACAACAGCGACTGTTCAGCTCTCAAGTCTGTATATTTAATGACTGATAAACAGCCCGAGAGCTTCCCCTAGCGGCTACATACCGGATATGACATTACTCCTAACTTCCCCCTTCAGTTCCTTTCAAAATAAGACATACCAAAAACAGTGGTAACATAACATATTACTACAACAGATTCAACATTTAAAACTGCATTAGTTTATATTGTATTTTAAGTACCCACTACACATGAAGATTTAAACTTAAGTTACAAGGTGGGTTACCTCAAGAGGTGTTCTGAAATATCTAGAAATAAACACTATGATAACAATAATAAATACTAACTTCTTAAAAAAAAAAAAAAAATAGAACAGCTGCATTTATTTCACAACCTCTATTTCTCATTCTCTCTGTGCTCTCCTCACTGATTTGAAATGGACTTAGTTAAAAACATTATGTCCCATATTTCATGTCCTTTAAATCTAGTCATACTCCACCCACACAGTCTGAAAGATGTGAGTTTTTGAGTGTTAAACATGTTGCACTGCCATGTTTCTACAGCAGCCCAGAATGGACAAACCAAAAATTGGCTCTTGAGAGCACCTTTCACTGTCGGGGAGGGTGAGACGAGGCGTTTTATGTTGGTTGCAATCTGCAACCTCACTGCTAGATGGCACTAAACCCAACACATGGACCTTTAATGTTACTGAGACATACTAAATTTTGAAAGTGAATTTTCAGGGACTTTAAACTATAAAAAATAAAAAAGGCTGCTGTTTATATGTTGGAGATTGTTATTCTGACATCATGAAAGACGGCTTTTTCATGCTTTCTTAAAACATGTCAGTCTCTCAGCACTCTATCTGAAGTTGATGTAATCATCTCCAAAGCTGATGATGCTTCTCAGTGCGCTCAGGATCAGTGAGTCAACATCACTGTCGATGTCAATTTCTTCATGGTAGTTCTTCACGGGGAAGATGCAGTTCATAGGAATTCCCATATCTGCACTGAATTTCTCCAACTGTGTTTTAAAAAAATCACAACATCTGTGTTTAGATTACAGCTCAGAGCTCAGGATGTACCAAGGACTGCAGCATCATGATTGCCCTTGAGGATTTTTTTTTCAATTTAATCTTTATCTAATCAGACAGTGTGTTTGAGATTAAGATATATTTTCTAGAAAGACCTGAGAAGCATTCACAAGAGCACAATCAGCAGATAGAAACAACACAATTAATCAGGATTAATAAAAAAGAAAAAAGAAAAAACTCACAAGAATTAAAAAACAAACAAAAAAAAAAAAATAGTTTGAGGTCATTTTCTAGTTCATTCCATTTTAAAGTGGTACAGTATGAAACCAGCTCTGCCAACAATCGTCTGTAATAGGAAAGGCTGAAAGTGTTCATCATCATTGTCATTTGAACAATTATCATGTGTTATACTTCTCTTCAGGAGGGCAGACGTGTTTATTGTTGTTCCAAACAGCAACAAACAAAGACGAGGTAAAAACTCGGCTGTTCTAAGTCCTGTTTTCATCCAGATGTGGCACAAATTTAGTCAAATTTTTCAAAATTCAGCAAAAGATAACAGCTAATTTATTAGGACTTCATCCAGCAGAATATAATCTCAGTAATATTATTATTTTCATGTCTCGTGTCCTGAAGCTTACAATGACCTGGATGAATGAGAATATTCACAGGCATTACAAGTTGGTTAATCAAGATAATCAGTAGGTGGCGCTAATCCTCCAGTCGTGTGTCAAATCATAAAGGAGCTCCAGTTACAGCTCAAATGATGGAAAACCATGTGGAAACATGACGGAAATCAGACATTTCTGTTGGCGTCATGCACTGATGTGAGGAAGGTTAAACTCTCCACACAGATCTGATGTTTTCAGCTCTTCACTGGTGACAAATTCTGATTCATGCCAACATTGTTTATTCACTCAGCCTTTTCCCATTGCACTTTGTTCCATTTTACATTTAAAATTAAACCAATTTTCCACCTCAACTTTTCCACTCTTTTTTATGCAAGTCAATGAAAACACACCGATGTGGTCATCATACGTCATATTAAAACGTTTGTTCACTCTCAGCTCGTGTTCCCTCACATCTGATCATATTTCAGAGTTTTACAGATTTTATGTTTGGGAAAAACATTTCACTGGCATCAGATCAGGACTCGGAATTGGCCAGTTCCCTGAGTTTGGACATCAGAATACTAATATTTATAATTCATAGTATTTCTCATCAAGCATACCTTCTCCTTCAGGATCTTGACCTTGTAGACGTTCTTTACATCTTCTTTGATTTCAGGACTGAGCTCGTCAGGTTTGGTGAAAATGACCACTTGAGGAATCCCTGTCAGAACAACATGTTAAAAACTAGTGAGTCCTGTAACTGACATAACTGCAAATGGATCACAGCTGTTTCTCTGTGACGATTAAGACTACAAACAGCTACAGGAAGTAAGTGTTTGATCACTGCAGGACAGAAAAAAACAGAGATTTCTGCTCTCACCCAGGTCACTGGCTTCTGCCCTGATGTCCCGAATCTTCTGCAGAACTTTGTCACTCATGATAGATAGGTTGTTCGCATCAATGACACAAACCAGAACATGCACTTTGTCGTTGGCAGTTGGAGATTTGTTGTAGAATCGATCATCCTCTGACAGCTTAGACTCAGGATTGAACTGGAAAAGAGATTTAAATGCTTTTAAATGACAGTTACAAAATGTTTAGACAACTAAAGAATTCAAAAGTATCATATGACCTAACTTTGTACAAAAAAGATCTGCAAAGTTTGCAGCAACTGTACCCTGTAACCATCCATCACGTGTCCCTTCAAAGCCAGTTTGATGTCTTCCACATGGACACCTCCATGTTGTTCCAGGCCCATGATGTCATTGAAGACAAAAGGATAAAAGGTGCCTGATCTTCCTTTTTGGATCTTGTAGGTTGTGTACTATAAAGCACATATAAAAAAAGTGCAGTTACTTTGATCATTATGGAGCAGACATGGACACAGATGATACCCAGAGAGCATTATGGGAAACCATATAAGACTCTTTCTTTGTTTTGGAGTCATGAATTTTGTTTATTACTCTTCATTCTGTGAGTCTGCTTTCTTGACAGTTAATGATCAGCAGATGAATTTAATACTGAGTGACAACTAATTTTTGAAATCACTAAAAAATGACTAAAATCACACATTTACTATCAAATCATCCTGTCATTGGTCTGCTACAATGTTCTTCCTGACTGCTGGCCACTGGTGGTCATATAAACAATGACTGTCCTCAACAGAAACCAGTCATTTGTTCTGACATTGTTTGATTGGCTGCAAAGCAGACAGTCGCATAAAGTTCATCCACCCCTGCTAAGACTTCAGGTGGAGGGTGGGGTGGATGGATGAACATGTGAAGTATGCAACTTGATAATGAATACTGGATTATATAACGTCTCCTATCAACAGTCAAAGCTGGTTTCTCTTTCTTTTTATCTGAGAAGTAGAACCAGTTTTAGTTCCTTGAATGTAACCAGACTTTAACCACAGGTGCTGCAGAATAATGTTTAGTTTCCCACATCACCTAATTTGGTGTGTGTGTGTGTGTGTGTGTGTGTGTGTGTGTGTGTGTGTGTGTGTGTGTGTGTGTGTGTGTGTGTGAACCTGGAAGTTCATCTTAAGAAACAAGAAGTGTGCAGCTGTCAACTGTTGGCCTTCAACAGTTTATCTGCAGATTTTTATCAACATTCCTGGTTAACAGCTATGTTGGTGGATTGTTCTGCTGTTATCTTACGATACAAAGATGTTTCCACAGTTTTCTTTCCCTTTGTCTAAACATTGTTTTGTAACAGTGATTTTATGATGCTCTTTTCATGGAACCCTGAGTTTTGTTGTTATATTTTAATGTCCTTCAACTGCAAAGGCAGAAACCTACTGGAGAAACTTCTCACTCCTCAGTTGAAGACTATATAATGTTAAATGAAATACAAACGCAAGTTTCATAAAGGTTTGCAAAGCTCTTCTATGATGAATTTAGGATGTTTTCTTAATTCATTCAAAAGTTCTTCATACCTTTCTGGTAAAAGAGACATCAAAGATGTTATCCACCAAAGCCTGTGTGTACATTCTGCCATATAAGACACTTTGGACGGAGTTGATGAAGCTGGACTTTCCTGTTCCAACAGGTCCATGAAGAAGAATCCTGAGCTGCTGGTTTTCATTCTGAGGTTTGTAGTCTTTTACATACTGCAAAGCGCTCTGATTGTCTCTGCTCAGGGAGGGAAACATACATCACATTAGACTTCAGCAACACCAATAACAAATAGAAATGACTCAGGATGTTACTGTAAGACATGGAGCCCAGTAACCACAAACAGTTCCATCACATTACTTTTGAATGCATTATTTGTGGTCTAAAAGTTGAGGTTTGAGTTTTTGTTTGATGCCCAGAATTCACACGAAAACTAGGAGATTATTCAGGATGTCAAACTGAAGGTGCAGACACTCACCCCCAGTTTATTTTCCTCCACGGTTTGCTGAGAACTGTTGAAAGCAGCACATGTTCAGAGAGGACAAAGGATTATGGAAACCTAGTTATCATGCAGCAATTTGTATTTTTCCATAAATAAGAGCCATGATTTCTTTAAATAATCTTACGTGGAGGGGGTGGCTCAGATTTGGACTGATTTCCTCCCATGGCTGAAAAATAAAACAGTTACAGAAAAACTCACATTTGAATGAATTTCTTGATTTTCACTTTGAAGCAAAATGACTGGACGCTTTGTTGTAAAGATGTTAATGATAACATTACAGTGTCGGTTTGCAGTGACTGAAACTGAAAAGTTTTGTACTTATTAATGTAACAAATTGACTTCATATCCTCCAACAGCAAAAGAGCATTATTTCATTCAGAGCTTCTATCAAACCCAAAAACACGATTTTTGGTGGAATTGATTTATAAAAACAAAAAAACAAAAAACAAAACCCTCATCATTAAAAAAAACTAAATAACAGTGTTAAACTAGCCAAACTGAAAATAAAATTTAATTTACAAATTCACTGATTCAGTGTATGAAACAGAGTTTGGGAGAGTTTTATTGCTGTAACAAACTTAGCTGAACACATCAAGATGATCACGAATCAGAAAAACTACAATTAACCACAGAAAAAAACAAAAATCAGACTTTAAATAAATCAAGTGAAACTAAATCATACTGTAAGATAGGGTTTTTGGATGTTTTTGACTATTGCCATACATGTTACTTAATAAAACTATCAGAGGGCTGTGGGTGAAGCAAGAGCACGGGGACAACTCCTTCGATGTAACTCGATCCACTTTAATGTCCGAAAGAGCAAAGACAACTGAACACTGACAACAAAAGTGGCATCTGACTTTTTTCATATTACTCTGCCAATCTTAATCAAAACTCACATTACTTCCATGTAAAGTGCACCAAATTATGTTGTTCCAGATGAAACTTAAACAGCGGAATACAATATTCATAAATGTAGTTACAATTAATTAAATTTATGTGGACTCAAAATAATGAACAATGTAAAATAAGGCAATCTGTTGAATATGTCCTCACAAAATAAATCTCATCTTACAATATTGAACAGACACAAAACCTTAAATTTATAAAGCTTCTTAAATTATGTCATGTGGCATCAGTTCATGAACACTATTATAAAATCTTGTCCTTCACATGAATAAAAATGAGTGTACGATGATAAACTTTATGACTTTCATTACACATACTGAACTCCTGCAATCAGTAGCCATCTTCATGAGCCATGCAGTGAAAGCACATTAGACAGATATAGAAAAACAGCAAGCAGCCATGTAAATATGCCATAAAGAAATGAACTAAAAGCACATTGAGGATAACGAAAACTTACGCTTACTGTCTCTGAGTCTCTATGACAATGTGACGATAAAGGCAAGACTTGTCGATTTTTACTTTCACATTCTCTTTGAAAACTTTTCCTCTTTGTCTTCTTTATTTGATTGAAAGTGATTTTTATCACCACTAGACTTCTGACTTCTTGTTCCAGTTCAGACTGAGGTCACAGCCACAGTTGGGAAGTGAACATAATTTGTCTTGTTAGTTGCAGGTTTGGCTCTCATAACTCACAGTTCACAACTGGTTAACAGGCCTATCTAAGAGATAAAGTACTGACACGTAAATATACCATAAAGAAATGAACTAAAAGCACAATGAGGATGATGAAAACTTATGCTTACTGTCTTCACGACGGCACACAAAATGTCCGCTCTGAGTCTCTTTGTGCAATGTGACGATAGGGGCGAGACTTCTCAATTTTTACTTTCACATTCAACAGGATGTTTCATCTTCCTGAACATCTTTCTGTTTGAACTCTCTGAAAACTTCACCAACAGTCTGACAGCGCAGCACATTTTCTCAAAGCAGAGCTTTTCTCTTTTCCTCTTTGTCTTCTTTATTTGATGGAAACTGATTTTTATCACCACTAGACTTCTGACTTCTTGTTCCAGTTCAGACTGAGGTCACAGCCACAGTGGGGAAGGAAACATAATTTGTCTTGTTAGTTGCAGGTTTGGCTCCCATAACTCACAGTTCACAACTGGTTAACAAGCCTATCAGAGAGATAAAGTACTAATATTACGGTCATGGTAAATAAATATTAACAAATAAATATAACAGCTATCAGCATGTGAACAGGTTAGCGTGCAGGTATAGGCCTGTGTTTTCAAATATTTTGAAGGCTACTCTTAAAGTATGGCTTACAGTGTTTTCAACAGAGACGACCATGACGTGAAATATGAATCATAATTGCACCATGTATTGATACAGATTAAATCAATTATAAGGCCTGTTACGGCTGCCACCGTTTTTGGGGGTATTTGTGTCTTTTTGTGTGTGTTTGTGTGTGTGTTCTCGTGCCCCCTGTGTATGGGAATAGAAACAGGACTCCTCCTCCAGAAGAGGACACACACCTAACACACCTATTCACCTGCCGGCTTCAAGGGACGTCTCAGCCTGGCAGTCTGCGGCTGGCATCTCTGGTGACCAGTTTTCGGCACAGGAGAGATCTACTTAGTGTGTGACAGATTTGTCAAAAGTGTGTTTTTGTTATATTGTTGGCAACCAGACTTGAAAGAGCTAGGTTTTTGGGGGGGGGGGGGGGGGGGCTGATTGACTGATTTTTCCATACACTTAGTTTTGATTTGTTAACTTTTGCTTTTTCCCCCTTGTATTTTGGTTCTCGTTTTGTTTTCATTTGACTTTGTGTTTTAGAATTGTTGGGTCTCTGTAGATTAAAGAGTATGTTCCTGACAGGTTCTGTTGTGATTTGGCACATATAAATGAAACCAAATTCGACTGAAATGAATTGAATTTGCTTTTTGGGTGAAGCCCTCAGGCCGACACACAATATGTACTGAATGTTTTCCTTTGTATGATTTTTTTTTAATTTTGAAAATAAAAAACAAAAATTGAAAATGTTGGGGACAAACTTTGGGTTTGAAGAGAGCAATGACGAAACCAGCGACTGTGCCTTTCTATGCTTTTTTTCTTTAGCTTTTTATTTGTCTGCCTTCCATGAAGGCTCTAAAGGAGAACTGTTTTTTGAATTTTAAAGGTTTTTATTTTCCATTTAAAGTATTTTCAGTGACTGCAAACAAGACTGAGACTGAAGTGACTTCGGCCACCAGCAGACCCCAAAACAAGTGTAAATATGTCAACTACTGTTGGGTTTCTGTGTTCATTTTTAGTCATAATTTAAGTTGCACTGTGTGATTACAATTTTAGTGTTAGTGTAACATTTTTTTTTAAATGTTACTTTTTTTATATATCCTTTGATAGCTCCTCTGTATTTTATTAACTTAAGGTACAAGTATGTTCGATGTGAATATTTATAATATTATTTAGGCAGAGATATGCACTTGTGTCTAGGAGCAGCTTGGACATCCTCATTGGGAAAAACTGAACCAATCTGATGTTTGCTTTTAGGAAACGGTGTGAGTCCACAATGGCCGACACACCGGCACTCTGACCGCCTGCTGACTGCTGTCAATCAAACAGACAGGGACACTGACAGGTGAGATGAAAAACAGCGTTTCTGAGATTTCCCCAAAGACCTTTATTCTTCCTTTTAATATTTAAAATGTATTATTTTTATGAACAAAGGGTCAGTAGGACTTTAATACTATGCAGGGCAGGTAGGATGTGTGTGTTGGTGTATTTATCTGCAGAGATCCTGTCCTCTGTCCATAATTCCTTCTGACTTTGCTCTGTTCTGGACTTTTCTGGGCTGAAACCTCTGGGCAGTGGGCGTGTAGCCCCGAGCAGGTGAGGTCAGGTCGTTAGAAAAAGGTAGTGACCAGGTGCTGGATCATAAGCAGCACCTACACTTACACACCACTGTCATAAATATGGACAGTTGTGTGGTTACATTACTTATTATCCAAAACTAGCAAGTGCACTGACAGCCAAACAAGTACAAAAACACAATACTTGACGAGGTGGCTGATATTACTTGGTCCAACAACAGCAGGGCCAGTTTGGCTTCTGTCTTATAGCCTCTTATTTCGTGAAGCTCTCACCAATGACTAAAACCTACGTCTGGATGCACTCTTGCCTTTTTCTCTCCTTAGCATCCTCTGTCAACGTCCTCTTTGGTCTCCTCACCCCTGCCATGTCCGTAGAGGCTGCTAAGGTTGAGGTTCCATTGCCTGCTACCTCACTGCTCAATGCAAACATTCACCATTCATCACCACCCGTTGGTTCCCTCCACCCTGGGCCTTGAAAACCTCCTCCTCCCTGTAGTCCAAAGCTCCTGCGCTAGCAATGTGAACTCCAACACTCCCTTGGTGCTCCGAGCTCTGAGTCTGATCTCGGCAGAGTCAGGTAGACGTATGGTTTGCTAACTGAGCTAACTGAGCTAATGGTAGCTCCAGTGAGCAGAAGTTAGCGGTTAATGTAGTAACGAGTCCATCTCACTGTCGATCAGAAACTTCGGTAAATCACCAAGATTTGAGGCAGAGCAGCTGCATGACATCAGAGGAAAGAACAGAAAACATTTTTCCATAAAATATGATCCAGTTTCACCAAATTCAATCAGTAGTTAGTTTTGCGTGATGTAGAGCCGTAGAGTGTTACGCACTTCTTGTGGGAGATCATACTCGCTAACCCCAGTTACATACCGCAAGAACAGGTGTTCAGGGCGCAGCGTGGGAATGAAACAGGTACCTTTCTCCCTATTTTAAGCCAGTGCACATTCAAAATAAGTTTGAAGATGTCATTTTGAGGTGGAGTAGTTGCATAATATTGCTTTAAAGTACAGTACCAACATTAGTCAGTGCCAAAAACTGACAACAAAAATTCAATTTTGTTTTTTATTCATGACAGTTTTGACCAAAAAACAATGATGTGTTTCTGGTAAACAACAACAACAACAAAAAAATAATTCAAATACAATTTCAGTTGGATTATTATTTTTGTTGTTGATCATTTCAAATAAGATCATCTCTAGACTAAAATAAGGCCTAAAAAAGGACTGGGTGAACTAGTTCCTACATTAAGTGACTACAGCTTGGTGGTCAGACTCAGATGTCTGGTTGAAAGTGAAATGCAGTGAACATCCCTGCATTATATAAATAAAAACACAAAAGCACATATACAATCAGCACTTAGTTTATTTATGTATCATTTGAAGTTTTTGTATACATCACTTACACGTCATGATTTCTTTGCGATTTTGAGGGGAGATAGCATAAATGCTGTCATTGGTAGAATATATTTCTGCCCCTCATGGAAAACATCAGAGGTCAACATTTCTGACCATACAGCACAGATATTGATTGACATTGATTTTCTGGCTGTAAATACATAAAAGCTAAGCATAGCTAACTTGTAATGCTAAGCAGCTAGTGTAGCAATGCTAATAATTTCAGTGCACGTGTTTGGATTTTGCTTTCAAAGAGCGAGCCTTAGTCTTGATCGCCTGCATGCAGATTTAAACTTAAGTTACAAGTTGGGTTGCCTCAAGATTTGGCCTTTTTACCTGCTTTTTTGTAGATGTTCTGAAATATCTGGAAATAAACACTATGTTTTGAAAAAATATTTGTAAGTTTTCTTCTCTCTGCTCCTTTCCAATGTATGTTGATTGATTGGAATAAATAAATAAATAAATAAATAAATAAATAAATAAATAAATAAATAAATAAATAAATAAATAAATCGAACAGCTGCATTTATTTCACAACTTTCCTCTGTGCTCTCCTCACTGATTTGAAATGGACTTAGTTAAAAACATTATGTCCCATATTTCATGTGCTTTAAATCTGGTCATACTCCACCCACACAGTCTGAAAGATGTGAGTTTTGACTGTCAAACTCTTCATAATCCTCTTCTACATGTTGCACTGCCATGTTTCTACAGCAGCCCAGAATGGACAAACCAAATACTGACTCTTGAGAGCAGCTTTCACTGTCGGGGAGGGTGAGACGAGGCGTTTTATGTTGGCTGCAATCTGCAACCTCACTGCTAGGTGGCACTAAACCCAACACATGGACCTTTAATGTTACTGAGACATACTAAATTTTGAAAGTGAATTTTCAGGGACTTTAAACTATGAAATGTGGAGACATGAAATCATCATGAAACACAGCCGTTTCATTCTGTATTAAAACATGTCAGTCTCTCAGCACTCTATCTGAAGTTGATGTAATCATCTCCAAAGCTGATGATGCTTCTCAGTGCGCTCAGGATCAGTGAGTCAACATCACTGTCGATGTCAATTTCTTCATGGTAGTTCTTCACGGGGAAGATGCACTTCATAGGAATTCCCACATCTGCACTGAATTTCTCCAACTGTGTTTTAAAAAAAATCACAACATCTGTGTTTAGATTACAGCTCAGAACTCAGGATGTACCAAGGACTGCAGCATCATGATTGCCCTTGAGGATTTTTTTTTTTCCAATTTAATCTTTATCTAATCAGACAGTGTGTTTGAGATTAAGATATCTTTTCCAGAAAGACCTGAGAAGCAATTAAGCAGCAGATAGAAACAACACAATAAACAAGGAATAAGAAAAAACAAAACAAAAAAACACTAGTTTGAGGGCAGGTTCTAGTTCATTCCATTTTGAAGTGACATAGTATGTGAAACCAACTCTGCCAACAATCATCTGGAATAGGAAAGGCTGAAAGTGTTCATCATCATCGTCATTTGAACAATTATCATGTGTTGTACTTCTCTTCAGGCGTGTTTTCATTGACTTGAATAAAAAAACTTATGCGGAACAGTTGAGAATTTGACAAATGTGTCAAATAATAAAAGATATTTTTCCACTTGGCTGAGGTGGAAAAATTGATGTATCTTTAAATGTAAAATGCAACAAAGTGCAATGGAAAAAGACTGAGTAAATAAATAATGTTTAGTGGCCAATATGCCCCAAGGATCTGTTAATTTTCAGTGGGCTAGACTAGTCTTTTCAAACATGCAGGATATTTAGCACACAACAATCTATATTTTACGACCATCAGAAAAAAAACGGAAAAAATCTTTCATAATATTATTATTACAAATAATTTATACTCTTTCTCCGAATCCCTCCTCTGCATTGCACACCTTTTGCACACCAAAGTGCCAAATTGGTATTTGTGCAATTTCATATGTGTATTTCCTTTACTTGGTAAAGTTCCTGTCGAGCCTTGGCCTTTGGTTCGGCTTGGCACGGATCTACTTGTTATGGCCGACGTGACTGCTGTATAAGAAAGTTACTCAGTGGAAAAATACATGACCTGTTACTTAATAACCGGTGACTCAACTGGATACACTTGATATTCTTTTACACTTGGTTCACATTTAAATTCTTTGACTCCCTGTATGATCACATTTCTTTGCTAATTAAAAAAACAGCAGCTTACAATAATCATCATTACAACTTGATATATGGTAAAAACTCATGTTCATACATCATCATTTCAGGACTAGATGTTAAAAGTCTTCTTTTCTCACAGTGCTTTATATATGATAGAGAATGGGGATCTTAACTTTACAGATTTTATGTTTGGGAAAAACCTTTCACTGGCATCAGATCAGGACTCGGAATTGGCCAGTTCCCTGAGTTTGGACATCAGAATACGAGTATTTATAATTCATAGTATTTCTCATCAAGCATACCTTCTCCTTCAGGATCTTGACCTTGTAGACGTTCTTTACATCTTCTTTGATTTCAGGACTGAGCTCATCAGGTTTGGTGACAATGACCACTTGAGGAATCCCTGTCAGAACAACATGTTAAAAACTAGTGAGTCCTGTAACTGACATAACTGCAAATGGATCACAGCTGTTTCTCTGTGACGATTAAGACTACAAACAGCTACAGGAAGTAAGTGTTTGATCACTGCAGGACAGAAAAAAACAGAGATTTCTGCTCTCACCCAGGTCACTGGCTTCTTTCCTGATGTCCCGAATCTTCTGCAGAACTTCTTCCTTCATGGTAGATAGTTTGTTTGCATCGATGACACAAACCAGAACATGCACTTTGTCGTTGGCAGTTGGAGATTTGTTGTAGAATCGATCATCCTCTGACAGCTTAGACTCAGGATTGAACTGGAAAAGAGATTTAAATGCTTTTAAATGAATTGTAATGTGTATAAATGAATATAGAATTCAAAGTATCACATGACCTAATTTTGTACAAAAAAGATCTGCAAAGTTTGCAGCAACTGTACCCTGTAACCATCCATCACGTGTCCCTTCAAAGCCAGTTTGATGTCTTCCACATGGACACCTCCATGTTGTTCCAGGCCCATGATGTCATTGAAGACAAAAGGATAAAAGGTGCCTGAACTTTCTTTTTGGATCTTGTAGGTTGTGTACTATAAAGCACATTTGGGGAAAAAAAAAAAAAAATGCAGTTACTTTGATCATTATGGAGCAGACATGGACACAGATGATACCCAGAGAGCATTATGGGAAACCATAAAAGACTCTTTCTTTGTTTTGGAGTCATGAATTTTGTTTATTACTCTTCATTCTGTGAGTCTGCTTTCTTGACAGTTAATGATCAGCAGATGAATTTAATACTGAGTGAGATTTTCGAATTATGAAATCACTAAAAAATGACTAAAATCACATATTTACGATCAAATCATCCTGTCATTGGTCTGCTACAATGTTCTTCCTGACTGCTGGCCACTGGTGGTCATATAAACAATGACTGTCCTCAACAGAAACCAGTCATTTGTTCTGACATTGTTTGATTGGCTGCAAAGCAGACCGTCACATAAAGTTCATCCACCCCTGCTGAGACTCAGGTGGAGGATGGGGATGGATGATGATGTGAAGTATGCAACTTGATAATGAATACTGGATTATATAACGTCTCCTATCAACAGTCAAAGCTGGTTTCTCCTTCTTTTTATCTGAGAAGTAGAACCAGTTTTAAAACTGTTAACAGCTATGTTGGTGGATTGTTCTGCTGTTATCTTACAATATGATGCAAAGATGTTTCCATAGTTTTATTTCCCTTATATTTATGTTTTAATGTCCTTTAACTGCAAAGGCAGAAACCTACTGGAGAAACTTCTCACTCCTCAGTTGAAGACTATATAATGTTAAATGTAATACAAATGCGAGTTTCATAAAGGTTTGCAAAGCTTTTCTATGACATGATGAATTTAGGATGTTTTCTTAACACATTCAAAAGTTCTTCATACCTTTTTGGTAAAAGAGTCATGAGAGGTGTTATCCTCCAAAGCATCTGTGTACATTCTGCCATGTAAGACACTTTGGACAGAGTTGATGAAGCTGGACTTTCCTGTTCCAACAGGTCCATGAAGAAGAATTCTGAGCTGCTGGTTTCCATTTCGAGGTTTGTAGTCTTTCACATAATGCAAGGCGCCCTGACGTCTGCTCAGGGAGGGAAACACACATTACGTTGGACTTCAACAACGGCGACAACAAATAGAAATGACTCAGGGGGCTCTATTTTCAATTCCGCTGCCTGTGCGGCGCAGACTGCGCACCCTGCGCAGTGATATTTTCGTGCAGCGCAGGCAGGCGCACAGGGCACTGGGTATTTTGGTAAACCGAGGCGTACAGAGGTGCGCCAGGATGGGCGTTGTGGCGCAGTAGGGGGAGGTGTCAGCATAATCAGCCGGCGGATTTGAATTTTTGTTCCATTTCGGTCCATGCCGGCGGCGTAAAAGTGCGCTGAAAGCTCGCCACCCCAGACCCAGTCAACTCTGTGCGGCAGCGGCGCACCGCTGGGCAAGTGGATTTCCGTAAACCGGCAGAGTCGTGCGCTCACGTCACCAATACCTCACAGGCAGGTTTCCACAGTGTCTGGCATTTCACTGCGATCAATAATTAGCAACAGCCACGATTCAGTGCAACTATCTGAGTCAGCACATGCAGTCAGACCTAAATTTATATATTTTGATCAGTATCTCATCTGACCACATCGCAAGCGTGTTCGGCACGCGTGATGGTCACTCACCACCATGTACACAGGTGAAACAGGGATGCGAACTAAGCAATTAATGCCGCTGTGCCAACCGGAAACAGCCGTGAAATCCTACAGAGCATATATACTGCATCTATCTCAGAGCACTCCAGAGACAGAGAGAGACAGACACGTGGAAAAAACGTAAGTGATGATCGTTGTCCGCTATTACCCACATCACTTCATTCCAAATACAAATGTAATCACAGTAATGCTTAACGTTATCTACAAAGATGGAGTACATCATTGCTCTGAGGAGGAGGAGGACATTATGAGTGACGTCAGTCTCCTCCTGGGAGAAGTCTGGGCGTCGGTCACTTTCCTGCGCGGGCTCAGTCATCCTCGAAACTTGGCATGCGCCTGGCCAGCGGAGTTTTTAAAGGTGAGACGAGAACCCACTCCACGCCTTCTCCCCTCCCTCCTTCCGAGTTGTGCCGCTGGGTGGGACAGAGATGAGAAGGAGGAGGAGATGCGGCGGCAGCTGTAATGAGCGTAGGTGCAGGCGGAGAGGCTAGCAGGATAGGCAGTTAGCGTAGGCTCTGTTTGGTAAGCTAACTCAGAGTCAACAGAGTCGACGGTGAAGTTGGGATTTTACTCAACCGTTTTATTTCACAATATGGAATTTCGACCATCACTAAACATACATGTTTGTAAACCATAGACGATATGACCAGCACCAGCTCTACATGTGCAACAAAAGGAGGCACCACCACCATGCGGCGCTATTCAGTATTACAATAATAATGATGCAGACTGACTGTTACACAGCGTAGTGCACGAAAATACCAAAGTCTGCGTCGCCACACCCCACCGGCGAAGCGGACGTGACTTTGCGCCGCGCTGCGTCTTGGCGGCGGAATAAACAACAGAGCCCCTACTGTTTGTCCTGTGACAGAGTGTCAAAGGTCAGACTGAAGGTGCAGACACTCACCCCCACTTTATTTTCCTCCACGGCTCGCTGAAAACTGATGGAAGCAGCACATGTTCAGAGAGGACAAAGGATTAAGAAAACCTAGTCATCATACAGCAATTTGTATTTTTCCATAAATTAGAGCCATGTTTTTTTTAAATAATCTTACATGGAGATGGAGGGGGTGGCGCAGGTTTGGAATCTTTTCCTCCCATGGCTGAAAAATAAAACAGTTACAGTAAAACTCACATTTGCATGAATTTCTTTATTTTCACTTTGAAGCCAAATGACTGGACACTTTGTTTTAAAGGTGTTAATGAATAATATAAACAGAAAAGTTTGTACTTATTACTGCAACAAAAATGACTTCATATCCTCCAACAGCACAAGAGCATTTATTTCATTCAAAGCTTCTATCAAACCCAAAAACATGATTTTTGGTGGAATTGAGTTATAACCCCCCCCCCCCCCCATCTATCTATCTATCTATCTATCTATCTATCTATCTATCTATCTATCTATCTATCTATCTATCTATCTATCTATCTAAAAACAACAACCAGTGTTAAACAAGCTAAACTGAAAGTAAAATTTGATAAACAGATTCAATGAATGAAACAGAGATTGGGAGAGTTTTATTGCTGTAACAAACATGCAGTGAAAGCACATTACAGACATAGAAAAAACAGCGAGCAGCCATGTAAATATGCCATAAATAAATGAACTAAAACCACATTGAGGACAATGAAAACTTATGCTTACCGTCTTCACGAAGGCACACAGAATATCCACACTGAGTCACAAAGAGATAATGACTCATCATCATGACCACAAGGGTAAGACTTGTAGACTTTCACTTTCACATTCAACATGATGTTTTCTGTTTCACAGCATGTTTCTGTTTGAACTCTCTGAAAACATCACCAAGCCACGGACGTAATGTTAGGGGGGGCGCAGGGGACATGTCCCCTGCACTTTTTCAAAACGCCGTTTTTGTCCCCTGCAGTTTTTTACCGTCCAAAAACAATGTTACGCTATATTAAGCACAGACGGGTCAGGCACTAGGACCAAGCGGAAAACGGCCGCTAAAGCTGAAGCCTGTTTAGACCGCTCACACGGTCCTCGATTGGCTCTGCCGTTTGATTGGCCGTCCCACCCGTCACTCAATTAGGTTGTAACCCGCCAGGATTTGTACACCGGTCTGCTGGTTGCCCAGGGGCCCGTTTCACAAAGGAGGTTCAACAAACTCCGAGTCTAATCCTGAACCTCAAGTTGATCTAGCCTGAGATAGGAAACTCAGAGTTTCCAGTTTCAGAACAGGTGATTTGGGTTAGTTCAATCAACTCAGAGTAAGTCAACTCAGAGTTAAGCGCGTGCACCAAGACTATAAAAAGCCAACATCAATGGAGCCCCGATTCGACGAGTCACCATGGCAACGGGGAAGAGGAGGGCTGCGTTTTTACCTCTCTGGAGCTAGAAATCTTAATGCGCTCATACAGCGAGTTTCAACACGTTTTTAGAAAAAAGTGCAACACCGCTGCAGCCACAAAAGAGAGAGAGAGACGGCGTGGGAAAACATTGCTGCTCGGATCAATGCGTAAGTTTAAATGTAGTCCTTTGCAATCGCAATAATATTACAGGGGAAAACTGCTTGAATGGTAGCTCATTAATTTATTTCATGCAGGTGCAATCCCGCGGGGGAGAAGCGCACTTGGCAGCAGCTTAAGATGAAATATAAAAACATTGTTCAAACAGGTAAGACCCCGGCATATTTAAATAGGGGTACCTCATTTTGATCATGTTTTACATTGTAAAGTAAATATTAAGTGGCTGTTGTTTTATCCCCAACATAATGCTGTTTTCACACACATAAACGTCTTCTCATCTATATCATATTCTGTTAAATAATTAAGCCTATTTAAACTAACACAGACCTCTGCTCAGCCAACAGAAAGAAGGCAGATGCGGGTGGTGGCCCAGCACCGCCACCTCTAACGGAGGCAGAGGAGCTGGCCCTAAGCCAGAATTTAGGAAGGCCAGTGGCTGAGGGAATTCCTGGAGGGAGCTCATCTTCAGAGCTCACCCCCCAAGACACGAGTGCCTTTATAAAATGTAATATGCCTAGGCCTATATATCTCTTTTAAGCCTATTCATAAAAAATATTTATTTCCCTCTCATGTCTTTTTTTTTTTTTTTGTCCCAACAGATTCTGATGGCGCTATCTGCCTGGTGGAGCCCTCTCATGCCACAACAGACCTTGTGACTGTAAGTAGGCAATACTCCAAAGATTTTGCCAAATGGTCGTTTAAGTATACTGAAACATATCACTCATCTAGGATGAAGAGCATGAAGAAACTGTGTCTGCTGCCTTTACAGAGGGGGATCCAGAAAGGCCTATAGAGGTAACATCTTGATATGTTACTGATAGTTCTCTTCCCATTTACATTTCTTAACATTCAACAACAATATAGAGTGTGACATTTAGCCTACACTGAAGTATTAACACATTCTCATCCTTTTTAACAGGGCATGGCTGGGCAGCAGCAGGAGAGTCCCTCAACTTCCACAGCACAGATTGACACAGTGAGATGGATGTTCAGTAAACACCAGAGGTTCATTCTGTGGAATTCATGTGCAACTGTATAATTTAATGTCCTCCTTATGTATTCCCAGTTACCAGTAAAAGAGATTTATAAAATTCACCTGCTGAAAAAAATCCAAAAAATCAACAAAGAAATGCAATACTTGGAGCGCCAGATTAGGAAGGCAGATTTAGAAATTGAAATACTGGAACACAAATTAGAGGTGGGTGCATGGTCACAGGTGAATTATGTTAATTATGTTAACTATTGGAACATTAACTAATCTAGCTCTTTTATTTGTAGGAAATAAAGAAGACCAAATGAAATGTGTATTGTGTATTTGACTGCTGTGGTGGTGGTGGTGACTCAATCTCTGAAATGACTATGGCATATGGTGTCTCTGACTGCTCTGCCGTCCTGCATAGCTGGCAGGTGGATGGGGTCATCATCAGGGTCTTCAATTTGTAGGGCAGGGTGTCGCTCTCCTCTAATAGTGGCAATATTATGAAGAACAACACATGCCACAATGATATCACAGGCCCTCTCAGGGGTCACCCTGAGGTGACGTAGGCACTGGAAACAGGCTTTCAGCAGGCCTATGGTCATCTCCACCCGGGCTCTTGTCCTGCAGTGAGCCCGGCTGAAGTTCTGTTGGGGGCCTGATTCAGGGTCAGGGTAAGGAGTCAGCAGCCTGGGTTGGCATGGGTAACCTCTGTCACCCAGCAGAAGGCCATCAAACTCTCCTGTAATGTGTAGGGGACACATCAGAGTATATTAAAGGAGGGAGACAGGTGAATTATATTGTGCAAATCTTTAGGCTGCTTACCACGTTGCAGTCTGTTGCTCAGGTTAGACTCGCGATAAATCCTTGAGTCATGAACAGACCCAGGCCACTTGGCCTCCACATTGGAAATTAAGTATGCAGCATCACATATGATCTTGACAGTGCAGAGAATGACAGATGTTGAATTATGATGCAGTCTTTAACATTTTGAAACAGTAGTCAATCTACATGTACCTGCACATTTATGCTGTGAATGGACTTCCTATTCACATAATCTGCTTCATTATGCGAGGGAGCCGTGATGGGGATGTGTGTGCCATCTATGCAGCCAATAACACTGGGGAATCCTAAAAGAAATTAAAATTACTAATCCCAGTCTGAGATTGCAGCACAATGTCATTAATGGAATATAATTTAAAATTCATTTGGATCTCTGCATCATTCACCTGCAATCCTGTGGAACTCCTCCTTGATGACTCTGACAGGTTTATGTCCAGGGAAAACCACGAAGATGGGTAATAGCCGTTTCAAGGCGAGGCAAACTTTTCTGACCGCCCTGCATACAGTTGCCTTGCTTAAGTGCTCTGCATCTCCGATATTATTCAAAAAACTCCCATTTGCAAAGAAACGCAGCGCAACACACAATATCTGCTGGGATGTGAGAGCATGACTACGGCTGGTAATGTTGCAGATATAAGGACGGATTAGGTTGTGGATGTAGGTGATGGACTGCGACGTGAAACGGTACCGTTCAAAAAGATAATTGTCTGGAAATGCCAGAACATCTATGCGTGGTCTGATAACCATCTCCCGACGAATATTTAATTCCCTGCGCAGTAATGCTGCACCTTCATCCACGGGATCGTTGTCAAAAGGACATGCCATAGTGGAAAAGTGGACTTCTCATATAGGCCGACTGACTGATTATTTTAAATAACAGACGGCAGAACTATGTTATACCAAGACTCGCCTGCTGCCTGAATGAATGAGGAAATCAAAAAACGTGTGGCTGACAGGGGGCGGAGACAGAGAGAAACTCGAGGTTCATTGAGAAAAACCTGGTCCCGACCAGGTTAGGTTCATAGAGTCTGTTACCATGGTAACTGACCGAGAGTTTAAGTTACCTCTCTCTGTGAAACAGGCTAGAGTTACCCCTCCTCCTCTGGTTTGAGTTACCTCCCTTTGTGAAACGGAAAACTCCGAGTTTCCTTCATTTCAGGCTTAACAAACACAGAGTTTTCACAAAACCTGCTTTGTGAAACGGGCCCCAGGAGACAGCAGTTCCCCACTCGAGCTTCCCGCTGATCTGCCGCTGCCTGTAGGCTAAGTTGCTGAACATCATGCTGGACAATTGTTCTGCCTGGGTCACGTCACCAAGACGGATTGTAATATTAGAGATTTCATTTACACTAACGTTTGATTTATGTCCGTGTGCGTGTCCATGTGCTATCTATGTTGTGAATCGCGTGTGTGCGTGCGGCGTGCCTCTGTGTGGCAAGGCAAGGCAAGGCAAATTTATTTATAGCACAATTCATACACTAGGCAATTCAAAGTGCTTTACAGAAGCATAAAAATACATTAAAATCATACATTTCAAAGAAAGAAAGAAAGATTAGAAGAGAATAAAGAAATAAAAAATAAAATACAATTAAAGGAAAATTAAAAACAGACAATAATTTAGCATTTAAAATGATTAAAATCATTGAGCAAATACATTTACTTTAAGCAAAAGCTGTAGCAAATAATAATGTTTTCAACCCTGATTTAAATGAGCTGACACTTGGTGCAGACCTCAGGTGTGCAGGGAGAATGTTCCACAGGTGAGGAGCATAATAACTGAAAGCTACTTCACTTTGTTTGGTTCTCATTCTGGGAACACACAATGGACCTGTCCCTGATGACCTGAGGGGTCTGGATACTTCATATGGAGTCAATAAATCTAGAATATATTTTGGTCCTAGACCATTTAATGCTTTGTAGACCAACAGTAAGATTTTAAAGTCTATTCTTTGATTCACAGGAAGCCAATGTAGTGATCTGAGGACTGGTGTGATATGGTCCATTTTTCTGGTGTTTGTAAGGACTCGTGCAGCCGCATTTTGGATCAGCTGTAGTTGCCTAATTGATTTTTTGTTTAGGCCAGTAAAGACTCCATTGAAATAGTCCAACCTACTGAAAATGAATGCGTGAACAAGTTTTTCCATGTCTTCTTTGGACAGACATCCCTTGATTCTGGTTATATTTTTCAGGTGGTAGTAGGCTGATCTGGTAATCAGCTTTAAATGGTTGTTAAAATTCAGGTCAGAATCAATAATTACACCAAGATTTCTGGCTTTATCTGTTGTTGTCAGTGACATGGAGTTAAGTTGAGCACTGATCTCTGACCATTCGTTTTTGGGGCCAAAAACAATCACTTCTGTCTTATCTGCATTAAGCTGAAGAAAATTCTGGCACATCCACTCATTGATTTGATGAATACACTCACTCAGTCAAAGTAAGGGACTGTAGTCATGTGATGACACAGAAATATAAAGTTGTGTATCATCTGCATAAGTATGATAAGAAATATTATGATGCTCCATAATCTGAGCTAGGGGCAACATGTAGATATTGGAAAGAAGTGGTCCGAGAATGGACCCTTGTGGCACCCCACACATCATCTTTTTCGTCCAGACACATGCTCACCAATTGACACAAAGTAGTCTCTATCTTGTAAGTAGGATTTGAACCAGTGTAGTGTGTGGTGTGTGTGTGCATGTGTGTGAAGCTTTGGATGAGTTGATTATGTTGACCTTTCTGTGGTCTTTGGGCAAATTGACCCTTGTTCACTTTTCATTTGTCAAAAAGAGGATTTAAAGAGGATATAATTGTTAACACTCATTTCAAATCAAATTGATGGTCACTACTGAATGATGGACATTTTATTCAATTTCTCCCCACCTGTGATATTCAGATAGTCAGTTTGACCTGCCCACCACTGGGTGGTGCTATTAAAATGAGGTCTGTTTACCATACATTCCAAAAATAAGTGTAAAATTGGTATTACTGAATTAGAGTGAAGTTGACTAACAATGTGACACACAGAATTGGGTGATAATATTTTGCAACATGCTTTACAACCAGTCAAACCAAAAAAGGGAGCAGTAAACTTAAAAGTAACAATAGAAAACTAGAAGAACTGCTAGAAAACACAGTAAACTGAAAGAGTTTGAGTTTTATTAAAAATACTTGTGTGTCCCCCACCTCTAAAATCAAAATTTTGTCTATGCTGACAGCACAGTATATTTTCTCAAACCAGAGCTTTTCTCTTTCTCTTTTTTTAATTGATTGAAAGTGATTTTTATCACCACTAGACTTCTGACTTCTTGCTACAGTTCAGACTGAAAGGAGACAGGGAAGGAAACATAATTTGTCATGGTCTTATGTCTTTTATTTGGATCCCCATTAGCACCAGCATAAGAATTGGCTATTCTTCCTGGGGTCCACGCACATACAAGCATACACGCTACATCCATGTTACTGAGGACATACTTAATATTTGAAAGTGAATTTTCAGGGACTTTAAACCATAAAACATAGAAACAAAAAAGGCTGCTGGTTATATGTTGGAGATTGTTATTTTGACAGCATGAAACACGGCTTTTTCATGCTTTCTTAAAACATTCCAGTCTCTCAGCACTCCATTTGAAGTTGATGATGTACAGCAGCCCAGAATGGACAAACCAAATACTGACTTCATAAAGGTTTGCAAAGCTTTTCTATGACATGATGAATTTAGGATGTTTTCTTAACACATTCAAAAGTTCTTCATACTTTTCTGGTGAAAGAGCCATCAAAGGTGTTATCCTCCAAAGCCTGTGTGTACATTCTGCCACGTAAGACACTTTGGACGGAGTTGATGAAGCTGGATTTCCTGCTCCAGCAACTCCGTCCATGAAGAAGAATCCTGAGCTGCTGGTTTTCAGTCTAAGGATTGTAGTCATTCACATCCTGCAAAGCGCTCTGATTGTCTCTGCTCAGGGAGGGAAACATGCATTATGTCAGACTTCAACAGCAACACCAATAACAAATAGAAATGACTCAGGATGTTACTGAAAGACATGGAGCCCAGTAACCACAAACAGTTCCATCATATTACTTTTGAACGCATTATCTGTGCTCTTAAAGTTGAGGTCTGAGTTTTTGATGTGTCATGACCCGGCTTGTGAGCCATGACGGAACAATGGAGACACGTGGTTTAATGGAAAAGATTAACATTTATTAAATCATCAAAACAGATAACACGGCGAAGCCAACCAAACACAACGTGGCGCAGAGGGACGCTGGCTGGATAGGGAGCGCCCAGGAGGGTGCACTGGGAGGTTTTTAAAGGGGACCAAAGGAGACTGGCCAGGTGCTCCTGATTCCCGTAAGCAGACGCCATGCCCACCGAGACCCACCCAACAGGCCCTGCTCAGGCAGGAGGCTGTGACCCCCCCCCCCCCCCATAAAAAACTACAACACACTCCATTTACATATATACAAATAGACAAAAAGGTTTACACGCTCTAAAGCAGTGGTTTGCGTGTAGTGTGAATGATGGACAAATGACCTGAGACCTGTCTGTCACCTCCACTGCACTTGTCACACCCTCCCTCAGCAACCTGGTACCTGGGACCACTGAAAAGTGGAACAAGGAAGTCAAGATAACAGACAGTGATGAACAGATGCATTACTGGTGAGGGGCTCTGGACAATGTGTCTGCCACCACATTGTCAGAGACCCTGATGTGCCTAACCAGTAAGACTGTAGCAGCAAAGACCACTGGATCAATCTCTGGTTTGGACACTGTAAGGAATTGAAGAACAACGCTGGAACCCACATAGACCTCAAAGTGCGATAAAGCCCACACCAAGGCTAGTGCTTCCTTCTCTATGGTGGAGTAGTTTAGCTGGTAGGAGTTAAACTTCTTTGAAAAGAAGCTCGTGGGTTTCTCTACACCATAGTCATCACCCTGCAGGAGAACTGCCCCCCCCCCATCAGGGCTGGCATCCACCTGCAGGGAGAACAGACGGTCGAACTGCGGACCTGCAAGAGCAGGAGAATTGCACAACATCCTTTTTACCTGATCAAAAGCCTGCTGACACATGGCCGACCACACAAACATCTCCTTAGCCCTTAACAGGTCAGTCAGGGGTGCCACCACCTCAGCAAAATTCCTGCAGAAGCTCCTGTAGTAACCTGCCAGACCCAGGAAACACATCAGCTCCTTCTTTGTGGTCAGCACTGGGAAACATGCAACTGCCTGGACCTTTTCTGCCACCGGACAAACGGCACCTTGCCCAACCACCCAACCCAAATACGTCACTGTCGCCCTCGCAAAGTGTGAGTTTGCGAGATTGACAGTGAGGCCATCACAGATGCCCAGAATTCACACAAAAACTAGGAAGTTAATGGACTGACAACAAACAAATTGACTTCAGCTGTTTGTGCTGTGACAGACTGTCAAAGGTCAAACGGAAGGTGCAGACACTCACCCCCAGTTTATTTTCCTCCACGGCTTGTTGAGAACTGATGGAAGCAGCACATGTTCAGAGAGGACAAAGGATTATGAAAACCTAGTCATCATACAGCATGGCTGAAAAATAAAACAGTTACAGTAAAATTCACATTTGAATCAATTTCTTCATTTTCACTTTGAAGCCAAATGAGTGGACACTTTTTAATAAAGGTGTTAATGAATAATATTTCAAGATGACATTACAGTGCCGGTTTGAAGTGACTGAAACAGAAAAGTTTTGTACTTATTACTGCAACAAAATGACTTCATATCCTCCAACAGCAAAAGAGCATTCATTTCATTCAAAGCTTCTATCAACCCAAAAACACGATTTTTGGTGGAACTGAGTTATAAGAAACCCTTCATTATTAAAAAAACACCAGTGTTAAACAAGCTAAATTGAAAATAAAATTTGTTTGAGAGAGTTTTCTTACTGTAACAAACATGCAGTGAAAGCACATTGGACAGATAGAAAAACAGCGAGCAGCCATGTAAATATACCATAAAGAAATTAACTAAAATCACACTGAGGATAATGAAAACTTATGCTTACTGTCTTCACGAAGGCACGCAAAATGTCCACACTGAGTCACAAAGAGATGACTTATCTTTGTGACAATAAGGGCAAGGCTTGTTGATTTTTACTTACATTCAACAGGATGTTTCCTCTTCCTGAACATCTTTCTGTTTGAACTCTCTGAAAACCTCACTAACGGTTGACAGAGCAGCACATTTTCTCAAAGCAGAGCTTTTCTCTTTTCCTCTTTGTCTTTTTTATTTGATGGAAACTGATTTTTATCACCACTAGACTTCTGACTTCTTGTTACAGTTCAGACTGAGGTCACAGCCACAGTGGTGAAGCAAACATAATTTGTCTTGTTAGTTGCAGGTTTGGCTCTCATACCTCACAGTTCACAACTGGTGGAGTCGGTGTTTGGTTGGTCTGTTACAGGCTACTGTAGAAACATGGTGATGCAACATGGCGGACTCTGTGAAAGAGGACCCGCACTCAGTCTGAGGTAATGAAAACAAAATGATTCTTATTTTCATGTGATTATCCACTAATGAAAACATAGAAATATAATATTAAATCCAAATTTCACCATATTCTGCCAATAGATCTGCCTAAATCTTTATTTATTGCTGATGCTAGCAAGCTAGCTTGCTTGTTAGCTAGCTAGCTTTCAGTAGTTTGCTATCTCATTAGCTGACTGCCAATTAAAAACATCTCTCAGACTCTAAAAAGTAACTCCTTGTTTTAACTGAGACAATATAAAGAATGTGTGTTTGTAGCCTTTTTTAGTTATTTTTATGTTTCTTTTACAGGAACTATTGACGTGCTAAAAGGTACCAAACAGCACAGATGAATGTCACCGTAACAGCCAAACAATGCATTGTGATTTTTTTTTAAGCTTAATGTGGATTCGCCAGTTTTCAAATATCAACGTAAAGAAACAAAACCACTTCAGCCAAATCTGTCCAGTATTTACATGTCTGATGTGAAATGTTTACTTTTTTTGCAGTTCATTTCAGACGTACACAGCCACCCATAATGTGCAGGTGGAGAGAAAACAAATGAAAATCAAAATATATGACCAGACAAGCAGAGGTGGGGTGGTGCCTGAAGAATTTATTCCCTTTTTTTTTTTAAAAGCAACCTGTCCACCAAAGGATAGACGCCCTGTGCTATTAACGCTGACATGTAAAACTACTTACTGCACATTGTCACTTAACTTCTGCTGCTTGACTGCAGGGAGTAACGATTATTATGAAATTAACATTAGCCACAGAAAGACGGAGCAGCAGCAACAGATGCATGAGTGGGAGCGGGAAAGGAGCTATTTTTAGCAGAGCTACTAGCTAATAGCACCGACGTAGCATCGCAACTTTGTTTTTTTTCTGAATACAGATTGTTGGTTGAGTTGTTCGCTTCATATTTCCTTCATTTCCTTTTTTCCATCATTAATTTAATTATTGACTTTATTATCCAAAAGGGCAAGAAGGAAGAACACAGGCAACATTTATTTTCCTAGGATGGCATAAGCAATGTATGACCCGCCCAACTCTGCCTCTGATTGGCTTACCCTGATATTCTCACCCAACCAACAACGGCAACAACAAATAGTATTCAATCAGGTGGATCATGCCTTTGCCATCCTAGGAAAAAATAATTGCAGCGCGCCACTAAATCATGCGCATCAGAGGGGATTTGTAAGTGGGTATACGCTGTATACCTGTGTATACCCTGCACTACACCACTGCAGATGAGATATTTTTCATAGTTACTGTCACAGAGTCAAACCTGTAGTAAATAAAATATTTGTCAAATTCAGCTGTTTTACATTAAAAAAAAAAAACATTTTAGTGCTCCAGCTTTGGGTTGGGTTGAGAAAATGTGACCTTTGTGTCCACAAAATGTTTAAGACCATCAAAATTGTCCAGAGTTTGAGTCCAACAGCAGAACAAACAGCAATGCTGAGTCACAGAACACAGACCTGATTCTGCTGTGGCCTTTTCATCCTTGTGCTGTGCTGTGATCTTTTAAAAATGTGTTTTCTCATTGCTTGAGTTTTCTGGTTGCTTGTTAGCTGAATGTCTCCTGGTTTAAGCGTCACTGTCAGGTTTGCCTGTGAAATGTTGCTGCAGCGCCTATGAATCAAATCTATTTTCTCGTCTCTATGTTCTTTTTCTTGTTGCAGGTTGAAGCTTTTCCTCAGAGGCAGTGTGGGTGTTGAGCTCAGCGGTTTCTGTCTGTTTTATCTCCAAGAAGCATTGGCATGTTGGATTGACGGCTAACCTTAGGTTAGAGGACAAGCGCTCACCAAAAGCACACAATACCGTGGACTGTCCAGTCTCCATTACGCTTTAAGTTACATCCTGGAAATGAATGGATGTCCTTTTCATACAGCTGAAGGAGGATGGTGGAGGGGTGTGTGTGCAGTGTGCATCCAACCATGGTGAGAGGATAATGGGAAAGCAAAGAGCATCATTACCTCTCTCCATGCTGGTCTGCACCTCTGGGCTCCCCCTGAACCGCCGGGAAAAGATGGAACGGACGCCATCATTTTGATGCTTTGGATCTGGATTCGTTTGAATCCTTGACAACAGTTTCAAAAGATTAACAATGCTTTTGTTGCTTCAGGTGCAGTCTCTATGACAGCAACTTTCACTGAAATCAGCTGCAAGCAGCATCTAAAGCACGGAGAGCATGCACTGAAGCTCCGGAAGGTTTTCCAGAAATTCATTACAGCCGGCCCAAAGTGGACAGGACAGGGGTGACATTAACCACCAGGTGGCATTGAAACAGGGTGAACTACTGATGGATTTCTCTGACAATGTTGTGTTCTCATTGAAGATACTTGCGCTGCTTAACAGAACTGTAAGAAAAGACTTCAGGACATTAGAAAGGAAGAAACATCACTTCTGTTTTATGAATTGTTGGGTCTCTGTAAATTTAAGAGTGTGTTCCTCACAGCGTCTGTTGTGATTTGGCACATATAAATGAAATCAAATTGAACTGAAATGAATTGAATTTGCATTTTGATTGGATTTTTTTTCCTTGGGTGACTCATGAAGAAGCCCTCAGGCCGACGCACAATATGCGCTATGTGTTTTCCTTCGTATGATTTCTTTCATTTTAATTTTTGGGTTTGAAGAGAGCAATGACAAAACCAGAGAGTGCACCTTTGTATGCTTTTTTTCTATAACTTTTTATTTGTCTACCTTCCATGAAAGCTCTAAAGGAGGTGTTGTTTGAATTTTCCAGGTTTTTATTTTCCATTTAAAGTATTTTCAGGGACTGCAAACAGGACGGAGACTGAAGTGACTTCGGCCACCAGCAGACCTCAAAACAAGTGTAAATATGTCAACTACTGTTGGGTTTCTGTGCTCATTTTTAGTTATAATTTAAGATGCACAATGGGATTAGCATTATAACAAATGTTCCAGAACATGTTTTACAATTTACTTATTATATGAAGTGCACTCTGCTCTGTTTTTTTTTTTTTGTGTGTCCTTTATGGTTTTTTACTTGATTTATAAAACTCGAAAAAAAAAAAAAAAAATCCTAAAATTCAAAAAATAATAAGATAAAATTAAATAAATAAATAAATAAATACTAGTTTAAAGGACCAGCTAGCTTGTTTTAAATCAATAATTGACAATCAGGTTGGGGCATATCTGAGTATGCTAAGCTAACTAACACTGTACAGTAAGGCAGCCTGACACTATGAGCATAATGTTTTGTAATCTGAGGTATATTTTATTTTTTTTTTTTATTATAGAATCTCATCAGTTTAGGTCATTGCTGATCAGCATTTTGATCCATTGTCAGTCAGATGTATCAACCACCTCTTTCACTCTTCTGTCTTCAGTCTAAACAGGTCATAAATATTAGCAAGCTAACGTACATAGCGTTTACACCTGGCTGTCACTTGGTGTAAGTATTTCTGAATGGCAGGTGCAACCAGCTCCAACTTTTTCTGGAGCATTTGACTGCAATATCATGACCTCTCGTCAGTAAATGGAATTGACAGCACTACTTAATGGCATCAGCTAATATCTACAATACTTTGTTCCAGATATATGCTCCTACGTTTGACCTTCAAATTGTTTCCATAGCACTTTAACAAAATCAGAAAGTGTATCTTCATGTTAAAATATATCATGAGCCTTTCTGTACTTTTTACACGTGTATTTTTTTTCCTAAAATAAATGTCTATGACACAGATAATGTTTAAATTTGACTGTGTTCTGTTTTTGGTTTGTGACGTTAAATCCTGTCCACAGACTTTGGGCCGGCCCTGCTTGAGCACTACTTAATCTCAGAAGGCAGACGACATCTACAGTTGGAAAATGATGGCTTTCAATATCAGGCAGAGCTCAGATGTTTTTTCATGATCAGCAGGTTCAGCTCTTTTTTTTTTGCCTTCAGACCTTTGGTATGGAAAATCTGTGGTAGTTTTGCAGGCAGTTTTTAAAGGATTTACAGCGTTTGGTGCCTGTGCAGTTTTTTAAGCACCTCTTTTCCTCACAGAGCTCCTGCTCTCTGCTTTTGGTCTTGTGTCTGAGACATTCGGTAGTACATTTGGTGATTGTTCCCCCTCAAACACACCTCCCCCTGCCCACCTCCCCCTTTCTATGAGCCAGACAACGTCAGCTGAAAACTCCACATTTCATTTCTCGGCTGTGAGGATTAAACATACTCCTGGAGGCTGTAGCTGTCCTTAATGTCTTTTTGAGGGAGTTTGGAAGGAGATGAAAAGAGTTTCTGCTCCTGATTCTGTTCAGGTTTCTCCTGAGGAGGTTTCTCCTGCTTCACTTTGTCCATCTGCAGCTGAACCGTCTTTTGCCTGTTTTTCGGCTGCACAAGCTCCGTCTGCAGCTGCTGCCTCCGCCGCTCATCTAGGTACATTAGAAGTCTGTCAGGGTCAGCAGAGGAGGTATTGTCCGGTCGTCCTGTTCTCTTTCCGGGACAGGAAAAACAAAAAATTACCCCTCCAGCCAGGAGGAAGCCAGCGGAGATAAACGTCACGCACAGAGCTCCTCCAGGCTGATATTTACTGCTGTCTGGCAGGTCCGTGGTCAGGAAAGCGGTGATGACTTCATTGGTGAACCAGGATGCAGGGACCAGACACAGAAAGCTGGCCAGGATGAAGCAGCCCCCCGCAGCGATGGCCGTGTGTCCCTTTGCTCGGCGGCTGCCCCCCCAGCGGGTACATTTGAGCCCTAGGGAGGCAAGGCAGAGTCCAAACAATGCCAATATGCAGGACAGAACCATGGCGGCCCGTGTGGTCTGCAGATACGCCGGCAGCGACAGCATTGAGTTCTTCATGGTACAGCTGAAGACGCCAGAGCTGTACCAGACGCAGTCCATCCACAGCCCCTGCATCTGTGAGATGGGGGTCATGATGCTGGACCAGGCATTGATGCTCACCTTCCAGTTGGGTAGCAGAGTGGCCACGGTGGTGCCGAGGACGCCCAGGAGCGCCAGGGCGAACGCCAGGATCTGAATGGCGGCGGACAGCATGGCTCAGCTCCCCCGTCCAGCTCCGGTCCCTGTTGGCGAGGCGGCGTCCCGGGCAGGTCCTGACAGCAGATAATTCCTCAGCGCAGGCTCCAGCGGGCTGCAACCAGAGGAGAAATGAGAAGTGAAGTGAGCGTGGGAGCGTGACAGACGCACAGCTGAGGCTGCTGATGGGAAAGCCTTTTTCTCTCTCAGGTTTTTGATTTCTGTTTTAGGGGGAGAGCATGTGCGAGCTCGCTGATTGCCTGCATTAGTTACTCTGCAGCTGATGTGGTGATCATTGACACTCAATTATGTCCATTTAAAGCTGCAGTGTCCCTTGGGTTTACTCCTTCAGGGCTGCTTTTCCACTGCGGGAATCATCACCACAGAAGAAAAACTAAAAGCTCTGTTAGAGTGAAGTTATTTCTTCTGATTTATTCAATCCAAATCTCAGGCCAACATCTGCAACAAGAGGGGAAACGAATGGTCTTTTCAAGTGAAGTTGTACGAAAGCTGGGATCTTACCTGTGTTGTGTGTTCGGCAGCGTCTCCTGAAGTGATTCTTGAGGACGAAGCAGAGAGAAGCAGTGTGAATGAAAACACAGGGTGTGTGGGTTAACAGCCTCTAACTACCCCTCTGCCTGCTGTCTCCTTGGCAACTGTACATACAGTTTCATCCCATTCTGCGTCCTGGAAAAGATGCACAAGGCGTCCTTTTTTTTTTCATTTCCTCAGAGCTCACTCGAAGAAACCGTTGTACGAACAGAAGTGACCGAAGTGTGGTCCAGGAAACAGGTTTTTGCTTCTAACCTGAAGGTCACCAGCTCTGCTGAAGGAGCCGCAGAGCAGCGTTCTTATCTGATGAGTTGATGGCGGGGTAGGACAGAGACAAGCAGCGCCGCAGAAACCGTTCCCTTTGACGCCTTTGACCACATAAAAACAACCATTTACCTGAAAATGATTGTTTTTGATTGTTTTCTTTGGACGACACTGCTTAGATTTTGTTTTTGTCCCGATTTGTGAGATAACAGCGCAGAAAGACTTTTATAAGCATTTGGAAAATGCGGTATTCCCTCTTAAAAAGGAAGCACGAAGGTGAAGCTTATTACTGATAATATCTCAGAGTCCTTCGCTTACGACAACAGTCACACTTCAGACGACTGACAGGATCATTTGTGCTTTTAAAACAATCCACATGCACCACCAGCTCGTCATTTTCGCCCTGTTTGGCGATAAAACCGCTGAGCTGTTCTTTGTCCAGCTGCAGTGTGAATCAAGGTGTCGCCGTCATGTGACTGCGTGAAGAATCACCCACTGCAACGCTGTGATAAGCGTCCGCATCCCGCCCACCCATTCGGCTGAGATGGGACCTAGCAGTCAGTGGCAGCCTGTTATTACCATAATCCTCCAGTCTGGGTCTTATCAGCCTCAGACCTGCACAGACATGAGCAGCTTCCACCTAACTGAAAACAATAAACACACATTTTCTCCCTGTGGGAAAATATCACATTTAAAGTCTCTCTGAGAGTCAATTCAACCATCAACACAACGTAATTAATGTTGTTACGTTGAAAGAATAACTCATAACAAATACAAACACAGTAAAGATGACTGTTTCTCACCGGAGACACAGAGCGATGAGGTCAATGTGTGCGCCAAACCAGGAGTTATTGTAGCTTTAATGTGGATAGATTTGTAATGGAGGCTCTGTACTGTGGTCAGATAAAACAGTGATTCCCAACGATGTCGGCTCATGGTCCTTTAAACATTTTTCAAACTTGAATAATCAGTAATTTAGAGGAAAAACTGCTTAATTTAACAGAAAGTCATAGAAGTGAAAGAATCTGGTGACTTTTCAGATATATATTGGTCTCCTATGTAGGGCTGGTGGTGCTGAGTCTCCTGTTGGGACCCTGATATTTAGATATAGAAATAACTGGTTCACTTACCCACTTATAAATAAAAAGTCTGGATTGTGCAACCAGAGTAATTATAGAGCTTTTCACCAGTGTTTGATTATAATCAGTTAATACACTGATCGTCTGAAAGGAACAATTGTAAAATGATTAATTAAATTTGTGTTTAAAGATGCTTTTACCCAGCCCACAGAGCGGCAGCAGGACCTCTGATAGGACAGTTGTCATTTAAGTTGTTTTTAATACATAATTTAAGAAAGAAAATCTTTTAAATCTTTCACTTTATGAATTTTATCATGGTTGACAGTTATTATTCTGGCAGCACACTGCAGACTTACTTCAAAATGTACTTAAAGTCTGACTGAAATGTCACTGAACCTGTTCTTTCAGCATAATTAATTTTTTTCAATGTTACAGTAGTTACAGTTTGCTTCTTTTCACATATGACGTACATAAGAACAACACATAAAAAACAATCACACACATCCTAAACGACAGGTCGATTGCCAGTGATTCCCAAAACAATATATTTGACTGTTTGGTTTGGTTGAGGAAAAAAATCAAGGCTTGAGTTAATGTAAGTACATTTGTTATGAAAACTAAGTCGCATACGTATGTTACGTTACATTGTAATCTTGAAGGTTTATATTTATGTAAATGCCTGTTAAGTCACAGCCTATCACTGAATGTTGAGTGTATGGCCCACTGGTGAAAGTGTAATGATATATTTCTGTACTAGAAAACTGGGTGTCAGACTCAATGTTCCTGGAAAAGTTCTGTATAAATTATTGTTAAAGCAAATTCACCATTTTGTACTGCTACTATTTGACAAAACATGATTGGATTTGTAAATGAGACTGAGATTTGCGCTCATCACTATCGTGTATCCTTTTTTTTTTTTTTTTTTATCATTGTAAAACAAGGCAAAGGTCATTTTCAGCAATGTTTTAACAAGAGGGAGCAGCCACAGCCTGTTGTTAGATGAGAATCTACAGGCGTCAGGCTGCACACCTCCAACCTCTCACTGTTTTCAGTGTGCAGCATGGCATCAGATCACAGCTGCTCACAGAATGATAGAAAAAGGCCATTTATTGTCTGACTTCTTTATTAATATAGCATTATTTTGTTTTGCTGCCTCAACCCTACACCTGACTTTGTCGCTCAGTATTCTACGTCACCTGACTTCCTCTTTTGCTCCTTTCATAATTATCATGGCGGAGTCGTCACCTGACAGTATGAGTGATGAATAAACCGCTTGCACGGCGTTTGTTGTCACTGTAAATCTCCTTGTATTAATACAATGTAATGTGTCTTTTTCACATGAACTCAAAGGACTCTGACGTCTGAGAACTGGCTAATGATCCCAGAAGAAATGTTTGGAACATGAAACATCACCCTGGTTGTTTCTTATATTTTAAACTCTTAAATCTCAGATGTCAGAGTGTCCTTGAATGCACCAGCAGGGTGAGTTTTCCCAGTAACCCTTACGCTGCACTGCATTATGACAATAATAATTCTGTCACTTTGGACAAAGAAATGAATCATCAGTCGACTGAACCTACTCGCTGATGGATCACCACTCTGCAGGTTGACTTTGATGCAACTGAAATGAAAACAATCTGAAACCTAATGGAGGAATTCGGAAAATAATCAGCAGTGAGGCTGCAGGGAACAATTAAGTTCATGGTTTTCTGCATTAACAATTGCTTTTTATTAAATTAATTAAACTGCTTCGTCTATAAATTGTCCAAACGAGTTGGAAAACCCAAAGAAACTGCTGAAAAATAAAATTCTTATATTTGAATAGCTTAATTTGAAGTGCATTTAATTCTAAAAACAGATTAAATAACCACTTATTTCAGCACTAACCTGCAGATATGTGTGACGGCCATATAAAAAGGTATTGTGTGTATAACTCATATGGAGGTGCTGCAGTGTTCAGCGGTCGTGCTCACAGTGTTTGTCCCACATACTGAACACTTTGTATTAATATCCAGCTGCTCCTGTTCACTGATGTGAAACGTGCTGCAAGTCTATTAGTACCAGACTCTGGAGGTTTGACTCGACGCCTGCAGGCCTGAACGGAAAACCAACGTCCTGCTGCTGCAGAGCTCACACAGAGGACAAACGGACAACATTTATACTGGACCGTGCTCTGATCACCGCGTGGCGTCGAGATTCAGTTTGTTCAGCTCAAACGTTTCTTTTTATTAATTCGTTTTATTCCTGGTTGCCTCTTTTTTCTGCTTATATTTTTGTGTGGAAAAGAGGTTTTCTGTTTTCAAAGATTCAAGATTCTCTATTGTCATGTACTTGTAACAATGTAACATCGTCAATTTAATTCAGTTGTTTTGGTGCAGATTTTAAATTTTTGTCCATTTATTTGTTTCGTTTTTGCTATTTTTTCTGTTTTTAATTTAGTCATTTGCTGTTTGATTTGAAAAATGTAGTTTTTCTTTTATCTAAAAATATCAGTTTTATTATGATGTTTAAGCATTTTTAAAATTTTTGATTCTTAATTTATTGTTAGGTTTTCCTGTTTTTAATCTTGTATTCATTTTAATGTTTAATGTTTTGTCATGTTTTATGCTTAATCTTTAATTTTTTATTGGCTTAATTTTTAAAAAAAAAATTTTGTTTTGTGTTGTAATTTTTATTTTTGTTGGCAGTTTTGTTTTATTTTATTACTTTTTGTTTTAGAGAGTTTTTTGTCGGCTTGTTTTTTGTTTCATAGTGTTTTGTGTATTTTGGAGTTTTGAGGATTTTGTTTCGAATAATCTTTGTCTTTTGTCATATAGCTTGTTTTGACTCCATTTTTTCCCTCATAAACAAAATGTTTTCCTACCTGTCAGACTCTCTTTGTCAGTCCAGTGTCTTCATGCTGGTGCTTGCTATTCTTCTGCTTCAGTAACCAATGAAAGAGGTTTAAAGGAAGAATCTGCAGAAAATTCACCTTCTTTATCTGCAAAGACAAACAAGTGAAGGCATCAGGAAATTCAGACTGAAGTGTTTTAATATAGCAATGTGTATCAGGAAAAATTTAGAGATAAAATAATCAGTCCATTTGGCATTCAATTCAAACTCATATAATAAATATACAAAAAATGTCATTTCAGATAAAAGAAAACAAGCTTAAGTATTTTGAAGGTAAATGATGAAGCTGCTTTTCTCTTATTTTATTTTGAAAAATATGTTTGTTTTTTCCTTTGATCTGATTGATTATTTAAAAACTTCATAAACACAATTGAATAAAAAATGTGGGTGAAAATTTCTGCTTCATATTTCTATGAATTTTTCCACAAAATGACAGAGAGGAGGAGGCGACAGCATCGAAGCGCTGGTTTTAATTTGAAGGGATGAAATTAAATGTTACAGAAGAAGAAGAAGAAGAGGATGTTTTGTTTGAACACATTCACAGATGGAGTTTGACGTTTGACCCCTCAGCCACAGTGATAATCGTTTGGAGCTAAATCAAACCATCTGGCAGAAAACAACCCCCCCAGGGCACCATCAGCCACGAATCAGCAGAGACAGAAACATAAATGAATTTAAATGAACTGCTTTATCTCAGCTGAACACACACACACACACACACACACACACACACACACACACACACACACACACACACACACACACACACGAGCATCCTGGTTGTGGGCAGATTTCCATACTCAGGTTTCAGTGGTTTTATTTCCTGCCGAACACAAATGTGTTTTTCAGTGTTCGTGTTACATATTGAGATTAGAGTCCAGAGGGAAAATAGTAATAATATTAATCATTTGTTCTCTTGATTTATCACCTTTGTGTCATCTGTCTGCCTCTCATGTTCAGATTCTTGCGCTTTGATTTAATGCAGTTTGTGTGAATAGACCTTTGGGTCTCATCAGCTTCATCAGTGCATCTTCATCTTTGTCTTCTTGTTCAAGCTTCCAGCCGACTGATAGCAGTCTGCCAAAAGCTTTTGAAAAACATTAATATGAAATGGAGGAAACGAATTAAGGTAAGTAATTCATCCTCATAAATTATGAGACTGAGAGCACGTCTTAGTTTTTTCGTCCATTACACCTGGAGGTCTGTACGAGTGAAAAATTATATTTTAGGGCCCAGAAGTGGAAAAAAAAAAAAAAAAAATCATATATGAATGTTTTTACTTTAAAAAGTTTCAAAAAGTCCAAGTACAAAAATCCAATCATTGAACTGATTTTTCACAATTTCACTGAATAATCACAGTGAGCGTCGTTTTCAGACCTTTAAGAACAATTAAAAAAAGTGAAAACTCACCAGCTGACAGAGATGTGAGGTGTCCATCATCCTACAGTCACTGTTAGGACGGACACACACACACACACACTAACAGGGGTCCCTATATAAGAACAAAACTATTTCAGAGGTGTGTGTGTGTGTGTGTGTGTGTGTGTGTGTGTGTGTGTGAATGCAGATGACGTCTGGTTCAGCACATTCCTGCTGCTCCACACAGGAGACTGATTGGACGAGGCGGAGGTGGGCGGACGAACATTATCTGTCATCCTGCTCACGGTTTCATGTCATGAAGTAATTGTAGGTCTTATGTTTTTCATTTTTTGGCCGACAAGATAGTGAAAATGTTTTAAATGTAATTCTGTGTAGTATCATTAATGACTCGAATGAGTTTCCTGTTTTCTATCAGTACACACAGAGAGAGGAGACTCTGCTGCTTTAATTGAGCTTATTGAATGTGTATGAAAGTGTGTTTTAAAAGGTTTTCTCTCTCCTCCATACAGCTGTTACTGTGGCAACAAGAGCTGAAGTGACTCACCATACTCACTCACTCACACACACACACACACACACACACACACACACACACACACACACATATATATATAAAGCGTTGTGTTTCTGCCACTTTTGGTGACATTACACAGACTTACATTCATTTCTAAGAGACATACCTTAACCCAAGTCTTCACCCTCAAGTGCAATGATTTACATTATGGGGACATAAGGGAGGTGAGTCCCCACAGTATGACTGTGTAAACAGGTTTATGTCCCCACAACATGTGTAATACATGACACACACACTAACCTTCACTCGTCCTTCATCCTGGGAAATGAGGCGAAAACATTAAAGAGCATTCGTCATAATCACACACACATATAATACCAGAACATATGTGTGAATTTGGATGAATGTTCCTCAGAGAGAACAGCAGCACCGACCTGCTCATTGTTCCCCCTCTTGGTTCTGTTGACTGTGAGGAGAACAAAGAGCATCGCTGCTCAACGTGCTGATCACAAAGAAAAGACAGAACAAGAGGGCAGCAATGACACACAAACACATAGTCGTGTTTCCATCTTTCTGGGGACATTACACAGACTTACATTCATTTCCTGGAGACCAACAAGAACCACGACCTGCCTGAACCTTAACCCCAACCTTCATCCTAAAACTTAATGATTTACGTGATGTGGACTTGTGTTTGGTCCCCATTAAATGCGAGTCCCCACAATGTGACTGTGTCAACATATGTGTGTCCCCACACCGTGAGAAATACATGTCCACACACACAGTTTTCACTTCGGAGGACATTACATTGACTTACATTAATTTCCAGGACTCAGACTGGAAACAACCACAACTAAAAATAAACAACCCCAGTCTTCACCCTAGAACTTAATTATTCACATTATGGGGACTTTTGTGTTTTATCCTCATTAGGAAGACAAGTCCCCACAACGTAACTATGTAAACATGTTTATGTGCCCACAGCAACACGAGTAACACACACACACACACACACACACACACACACACACACACACACACACACACACACACACACACACACACAAAGGAGGAAAGTTAAAGTTGAGAACAGCTAGTATCCTTAAATTAAATACTTTGCCATTTATTATGTTTCAACAGCATCAAGTCGTTAAAAAGATGTACACAAATATTAAAGAAAATAAATTACCAAACGCTTTAACAGTTCATAAAAATAACTTGAAAAACGAAACGCTGCCTCAGTCACAAAACCAAAATACACAAACAAATATATAAATACAAAGTTTCAACCTGGTTGTTATACAAAGGCTTTGATCCCATCCAGCAGCTCCAGACGTTTCACCCAAACTGCTTTTGTCAAGAAAATATCTGTTGAACAGAAAACTACACCTGAAGGATAAACTGTACATAAAAAATATTTACATACATTTTACAACAGAGGATGCTAAAAAAATAATGAGTTCAGGCAGCAGAGTGCAACGAAGTCCAACATTCACTGATGTTTCAGATCAGGAGCAAAACGCAGAACGTGATGAATCCCAAAAGGTCTGCAGAGATCCGCCAGACGGAGAAAGAAGAGCCCAGATCCAGATTTCTGTGTTTTGAAGCTTTTTGAGGCCACTCGGGACTCATAAAAAATCCACTGCATTTTTCCAAAAACGCGAAGAGAAACTCATAGACTTCTGTCAGATTCCTTCATCGTTCTTCATCATTAAATCCTCTTCAGCATTATTGGAAAAGTTCCTGAAAGTGTTTTGGAGGTTTCCGGTTGATCGGCCCTGTTGGTGGAAGCATCAAGTCTGCTGGGTTTGATCAGTGTGGTCGTGAATGCTGTAGCATTCTGCTCACAGAGTTTAGAGCCACTGTGAGGAAATAAAAGCTGGATATGAACAGAAAAGATGGTGGAAAAATCAAGAATTAAGTCAGAATTTCATGTTTTTTATCGGTTTTAAAACAACTGTAGTGGGGATAAAGTTGTACTTTAAGAAGAACAAATATTTTAATGAGTTTCGAGAGAAAACGGTTCAATTTTACGAGCAAAAAAAGGTAACATTTTAGGAATTAAGCCATAGTTTTCTAAGAAAAGGCCACAAAAGTCAAATGAAAGCCATAATTTTAAAAGTAAATGTTGTGATATTTGAAAAATAAACTGAATTTTTTGAGGAGAATTTAGAATTGTGGAGACTGAACTCATCTATTACTAAGAGGAAGCATTAAAATAACATCATAATATGATATTTTCTCATAAAATTATTGTTTTATTTTTGTAAAATGACACTTTTATGTTTTTTTTGTGTTTTAACTTTATTCTGAAAATACTTTTTTCCCCTCACAGTGACTCTTAACACTCGTGGCTTCATGTCACATCTTCATAAATTCATGAAGTGTCACAGCCTCTCCTGGAAGAACGTTATCCAATCAGATGTAGTCCAAAGGTTGCGCTGTCCCCAGACGTCTGTGATGTCAAAGAGATGAAGGTTTGTCCATCAGTCAGCAGTGTGTCTCTGCTCGACATGTCTTGATATGTGAGAACTTCCAGCTCATCGAAGACAGATGGAAGAACCTGGTCTGACACAAAATTTCCAGTTTGAGCATCTGGAGTTTAGTTTTTCTCTCCTGTAGGTTTCTGTAGTTCAGTCGTCTCCATCTTAGCATGTTAGCTTCAGCCCTGTAAAGTGGGCACAGCAGCCTTCTGCATCCCGAGCACGGAGTCATAGAAACAGTCCTCGTTAATCATGGAGGTCATGCTCTGAACACTGAAGTCTCTCTCCAGCAGGTCCAGCATTTCTCCTGCGGGAACTCGACGCAGACTGGAGCTCCGTCTTTTCTCCTCGGTCCTCCGGTCGTCGCCGGGAGAAGCCACCGCTCCTCGCTCGGCCTCCTCCTCTGTGAAGTTCAGCCTCTGCAGCTGCGCCTCCAGCTCGCTGGTCAGGGAGCAGAGTCTGGTCCTCTTCCCTGCAGAGTCGGAGGCGGCGTGGCTGGGCAGCAGAGGCTCCGAGCAGGTTTCTCCCAGGATGAAGCTGCCATCAGGTCTGCAGCTCTCCTCCGGCTGACGAGGACTCTGGCTGTCGGAGCGAGATTGCTGCTGCCTCCTCCTCCAGGAGCTGCTCCTCTCTGCTGTCGACAGCCTGGTCCTCCTCAGGGAGCCGGCGGGCGCTCTGTCTCTGAGGAGGGAGCGCAGAGCTTGCAGCACGCTGGTCTTCGTCTCCAAACCACTGAAACACAGCATGAAGCTCAGATCAGAGAAGAGAACACACACAAACACAGTATACACACAATATTTATACACACGATGAAGTAAAGTGACACAAACGGGGAAACAGATATACACATCAGGCTGGACGTTTCTACCTGCTGCAGAGCTGAAACACCGTCTCCGGTCGTCCCTCCACCTCCGACCTGCTGTGGACCAGCTCCCAAACACATGGGTTCTCTGAGCCTGAGGACACCAGATATTTTACTGAAGTACAAGTACTAATACCACAGTGTAGAAATACTCTGTAACAAGCAGGAGTCCTGCATTGAAAATTAGTCAAGTATCAAAAGTACTCGTTATGCAGACTGGCTGCTTTTAAAATGATATATAATGTCCTCACAACTTTACACTAAGTTGGAGCTAATAGCTAGCAGCTTGTGATTGGTCACTCACCTGTGATGTTGGTTGCTCTGACTTGAAGCGCTGAAACTGGGATTAACCAGCGGAACCTGAAGGGGTCCAGATCCGCTGAGCGAGAGCCCGTCTGAGCGAAGAACAACACACATAATAAATCACAGATTTGACACATTTACTGTTTACTGTGTGGCTTCAGGGTTTAAACTGCAGGTAGAGTAAAGCGGTCATCTGATGGTAATGCAGCTGTGATGCATTCAAGAACACCACGATATCCAAGAACTGGTCGTCTGGTGGTGACCAAATGGAGAACATCAACAGCTTGGACTTTACTCTGGAATTTCAGTTCAGCGGCTGATTCTGAAATCTCTGTCCTTGAACGCACCACAGGGAGTTTTAAAAACAGTCCCTGCTTGGACGGATTACCCAAAGCAGAGAGGACGAAGGAGACTTACCATCCTCTTCTTCAGCTTGGTGCTGTCACGGTAAACCAGGATGACGGCCCGTTTGAACACTGAAGATTGAAACACAAAGTTACTCACAGCGTTCACACACTCGGACCAGCTGTGGTCCAGAAGGATCGGAGTGTGTCTGTACCCACCGAACAGCGTGATCTCCGGTTCTTTCCTCAGTCGTCCCAGACAGGGCAGCGGGTTCAACCAAACCACCGACGAATGGACCAGAAACTCCCCCATTGAGATCTCTGTCACCTGGGGGGGGGCAGGGGTTACTTTTATTCAGTGCTAAATCGGTTAGACGATTAATAGATCCACAACAATTTTCACATTTTAGGCGTTCAGCTGATCCTCTGACAGCGTTCGGTCCAGGGATCGTTGTGTGCGTGTGGTGTGTTTGTACCTGTTTGTGAGGTCCGCTCTGCTCTGCAGCCAGCTGGTCGAACACGGAGCCGTAATCCTCATAGATCTTCTGCATCTCATTGATGTGACTCGCCACCTTCTCCATCGCTCTCAGCGCCTCTGTGTGGACAACATGGGAATGACAGGTGTGGATGAAATGCTCGTGTTCATGCAGGTGTGTGTCTGCTGTAGTTGTCAGGTGTGTGTGTGTGTGTGTTGTACCTGTCAGGTGTGTGTGTTCGGGGCTCTCGGGGTCAGTCAGAGACACCAGCTCTCTGAGCAGCAGTGGATACTTCAGGACTCTCTGAACAGGTTTGATCAAGTACGACTCCAGAGAGGACGAGTGCTGATTGGTCGGGTTCCTCGCCTCCAGGAAGTGCTTGAAGGCACCGTCTGTCTTGGCTGTAAGCATGACATCATCGTTTATTAACATCTGAGCTTCATCCTTCACAGACGTCACACAAACTGTTTCAGGACTGACTCAGTTTATAACAAACAGAATGAATGAAGACTTCATATGGAGGATTTTCTGTGCCGTGCAGCGGATCAAACGTCACCTCTCTCCAGGACTTTCTGGACTTTGATGTGGTTTGCACAGAAGCCGCTGTAGTGCTTGAAGTGGTCGGCGTAGTAGAGAAAAGATCCTCCCAACGACAAGAGGAGTTTCTGAGAGCAAAGACAGAGACACTTAAAAACAAACCGAACAGCCCATTCAATCCACCAAAACAACCAAAAGATGATGTTGAATCTTTACCTTGAACTGTCCAGGTGTTTCCAGGTTGCTGAAGTTTGGACAGGAGGCGATTCGCTCCTCCAGCGTTTGAAGAAAAACTCTCTGGAAGTCCAACATCTCGGGCAGACAGCCGAACAACGCCTCCATCTGAGGGACAGACGCTGCAGTCAGAAACAGCAACAACAGCCTGACGTCTTATCACTTTAAAGGCTTTTCTGTCTTTACCTCTTCTTTACTGAGGAAGGTCTCCCTCTGCAGAGGAGTCAGGTAGATGTCAAAGAGACAGACCAGATCCTGACAGAGACACGAGTTTAAGTTTAGAGCAAACACAGAAGCTTCACTGAAGGCAGAGAAAAGCATTTATTCACACAGCAGAGAGGAAAAACACGCCATTTGAAATGGCTTCAATCTATATTGTGACGTACTTACATTAATAATAGCAATAGTAGTGTTAGAAATTGTAGTATGATAATACTACAAGTGGTATACTGCTACTGCAGCAGTACTGACCTTGACGTAGGACTTCTCGGTGTCGACTAGTTCCTGGATGACTTTCCGCAGACGCTGACACACGCTCAGGTGGGCGGGGCTCGCCGGCTGCAGGCTGACCTCTCTGCTGTACGGGTTCCTGGGAACATCGGCCTCTGCTGCTCGGCCTTCTGGGAAGGTCTGGTACAGAGAGTAGACCCGGTCCACGTTCTGACAGGGGGGATAGAATAAAACCACGGTCCAGCAGCTGCGACAGCTTTTATTTCATTCACTCTGGGTATGAGCATCAGGACACAGAAACCTTTTAGTGCAGCGCTCTCGGTTTGACCCTGAAGGAGGACAAGGTTTTAACCAACCAGCCGCCTCGTTCGTCATCATAATCTGTGCTGCCAGACTCTAATAAACCACTGACAGTCTGAGAAAATCAGAGCTTCGGTGTGTGAGTCCACCTGCAGCCGCACAGCTTTTAATACCACACATTCACAGCACTTTAACTTCAGTTTATCTCACCTCTCAGGAATCACTCTGACTCATTCACTTTTAGACTCAGCGATCCCCGACCAGATCAACACAGAGCGAGGAAACACCTCCAACCACGACCGCTGTTTACAAGCAGAGAGGAAACAATCCAACAAGCAGCTCAGCAGGAAACATCACTGAGACTCCAGAGAAACGAGAGAAATGTTTCCTCACACTGCTGCTGCAGGAGCTCATGAAGCACAGCAGGAAACAGTTTATGCTGCAGGAAAGACGGCTGGACAGCCTCCACTGCTCTGGGTTTAGTCTGTCCTCCACATGCTGACCCTGCTGCAGGGATTCAGACTCCAGAGCAGCAGTGAGGTCCAGCACTGATGCTTGCTTTGTGCACAGGTGAGTGCCATGTTGAAACTAAAAGGAACACGTGACCTCGATGTTTTTCCACCTGTTCTGTCGATAAAGACTGGAATGCTGGAAGAATGACCTCTAAAAATGTCGTCCTCACACACACAAGCACACACAGGCAGACAACATCTGCAGTTTTCACTAATTACAACTTAAAGTCCTCTGTGAGGAGGGTGAAGGCAGGTTGATCACATGACAAACAAACACCAGCGACCTGCAGCGCCGCTCTGACTGTGTGTTTACCAGCAGCATGAGGCCATCGTTGGGCCGCTGGCAGCTCAGGCAGCAGGTCGCCTCGTCCAGCAGCCCTACCAGCTGCTCCGTCAGGCCGACACCGGGAACCACCTCTCCTCCCTCCTCCTCCTCCTCCTCCTCCTCCAGCATCTCCTCGTCCTCCTCTGGCGGCAGCACCCAGCACAGAGCACCCATAGTCAGAGAGCAGGATGTGGGGGAAGCCTCAGCCGGGGTCAGAGGTCGCCTCCGGGGACCGCTACTGCCACCGCCGCAACCAGAGGAGGAGCCGGTGAGGAACAACATCTACGAGTTCTCTCTGGTTCTAATGGACGCCATTAATCCCCTCAGGTCAGACTTTACAAGCAAACACTGCCGGGGCTGTAAGCCTGGATTAGCCGCCTGATCAGAGGTCATGTGACACAGAAGATGTCTCAGCTTCAGGAAGCACTGGAGGATTGTGGGAAAAGATTTCAGCAGGTGGGTTCATTGAAGAATACACAGACGGTGACAGCTCCAGTGAAACGCATCAGGACACGTTCACGTCGTTTTTACATTTTACACTTAAAAGTCATCAAAGTAAGAAACCTCGCTTGATTTAAGTGAACTAAATGCTAATAATAATTCAAAGTGCCTTGCTTTTAGGTTGTCTGCACCATGAAAGAGCTGCGCCTCCTCCCTCCTCTGTAACCTTTGCCACATCTTTCAGCGTCTCAGGTGCGACTCCTTAATCCAAACAAAGCATTAAGCATCATTAAGGCTGTTTCAGTCCGTCCACCTGAACAACACAAAGAGAGTTTAAGCTCCTCTTTATCCTCTTTAAGTTCACACACAACAAAGCTGCATCACAGCCAGAGAAAGTCAGAAGTTTTCCTCGACACTGAAACACCAAGCTGGAGTTTAAAGAGACCAGAGGGAGGTGGTTACACACCTGCACCAATAAAAACACCAGAAGAAGAACTTAAGCTAAACAACAGCAGTTGAAGTAGCATTAGCAAGCAAACATTCATCCTTAAATACAAACACAATTATCAACACCCACCCACAGCGATCACTAACTGATCAGAGATCAGACAGATGCTACAACAGCTCTGAAACTTTGCTGTACTGAGATCAGATCGATGTCCAAACCGTCCACGAGGGATGAGGTGACTAAATGTGAAAGAGGTCTGCATGGTTTCTCATTTCCTTTAATAACTCAGAGTGTTTTAAGCCCAGAACCACCGAATGACTGAATCTAACCTGTTTCTGCTGCTCGACATCCTCACACGGTTTCCAGGCGACATCGTCAAAGACAGGAAGCGGGACGCCGTCTGGAGCTGAAGAATCTGTGAAACCGAGATCAGGTTCTGTTTTTTTTTTTTTTTACCTCAAAGTTTTAAAAATGTAAAGACGGTGAGGAAAGAAGTAATCCAGCTCTCCTCCCTGACCTCTTAGACGGTCTCAGGAGATGAAATTAACAATCAGTGCGTGAATCTCTTTTAAACGTGCAGGTCTTTCATTTCATTATTGATCAGTATTGGTACTAAACCTAATAATAAAGCCTGACATTGAACCTTCTGACAGAGAAACTCTGCCTTTTCCCAGAATTCCCTGGGGGTGACGTCTCTGCACTGCCTTATTCTAACCGTATCTGACTGGCCATCGACCTGCCTTCAGAATAAAAGCCTTTAATTTAAAAGCAAAAGCTCCTCAGGGAGCTGCAGTTGTCTTCAGGCCTGCAGGCGAATTGAAGCTTCTGTATTAATCACTGGTTGGTTCAGGAGTCGTGTTGACAGATAACAGTTCAGCTGAAGCTGAAGACGTCTGCTGCTCATCAGTCTTCCCTGTATGACACAGATCAACATTTCACGCACTGTGTTTAATGTAACTGATAATATGCTTGTTTAGAAACCTGAATTGGTGCTTGTGGTGCCGGGCGTCCAGGCCTGGAGGTCCGGAGGGGCCGGGGGCTGGCAGGGGTCACCATGGTCGGGCTGGACGGCGACGGGTTCGGGGGACTCGTCTCTCCTGAGCAGCAACTGCAGCTTCTGGTGGCTGAAGACACTCTGCATCAGGTCCAGGTCTAGTCCGGACACCGCGGCCCCGTTCACAGCCAGGACCTCGTCTCCTGCCCTGAGGCCTGATGGGAAACAGGGACAAACGCAGGATGTAAGTCTAAAGGTGATGAAACAGGAAGTGACTGAATTGGCTGCAGACTTCACATAGAAAAGGAGCCTTTGCTGCCCTCTGCTGTCGGATAAGTAGAATTCAAGCACTAAAAATCCACACAAATTAGGGTTATTGGTAGTATTAGTATTGTTTATGATGGCTGGCTGTGAGACGGAAGGTAAAACTATTGAGCTGCTGAACCTTCTCTGGCCGACAGTCCCAGCGGGTCGACCTCGCTGACGTAGACGTGACTTCTGCCCGCTCCGTCCAAATGACCCGTCACCGCGAAGCCTGCACGAGTGGAAAAGGAAACGGGTTTTAGCTCTATCCTTCAGTCTAATAAGCTCGTTCTGATGCCCTAAAACCTCTGCTGTGAAGTGACGTGTGCCGTCATTTTCTCACCAAAGTCTTTGGCAGAGTTGAGTCGGCAGATGTTGAGAGTGAAAACGTCGCGGGCTGAAGGCTGCAGCTCATCGCTCACCTGAACGACAACAATTCATCTTCATTTAAACGTGTTTTTGCAGATATTTACTAAGATCAAGGAAGATGATGAGCTCAGACATGAAATCTATTGTCTTTGTGCAGTTTTAAATTGAGTATATGTCAAAAATCACAAGCAAATTGTCACATTTCTGTTTTATTTATGTTTTACAAAGAATCCCAACTGTTTTTCAGCATTGTGTGAATTTGTACAGTGAGATAAAAGTGAACGCACCTGCAGAGCTGCAGCAAATCCTGCAGGGGGCGTCACCTCCCTGTGACTGGACACTGAGTCAAGTCTCTGGAGGAGGGAACACACACACACACACACACACACACACACACACACACACACACACACACACACACACACACACGTTAAGTCTGATTACAATTTTAAGTTAAAAACAAAAATATTTCACAAACTTTTTTAGATTATTTATTTACACAAATAACAGGACATGAAAAAAAACCATGATGCATTGATTTAAAATCAATCAGGAAATCAATTTATCGATGAGGAGAAACACATGAACTGACGCATAAAAAAACACAGACGCTAAATAAAAATGAGCCAAAAAAAGAATTAAAAACAAAGACTTTACAGCTGTTTCTGCCTGTGGCAAATACTGGTTTGTGATTGGCTGAGGAGGAGGGGAGCAAAGGAGAGGAGGAGGAGAGGAAATATGACGAGTGTGAAGAGGAGATGAAAACCAATTACAGATGAAACCGCAGCAGGACACAGAGGAGATGGACGAGGAGGCGTCACGTTGAGAGGAAGACGAAGGAGGAAGAAAGGAAGGAGGTTAAAAGAGGAGCAGGGGAGTGGGAGACAGGAGGTGGAGGTCATGTGGAGGGGAGAGGAGGTGGGGGAGTCATTTTCTGCCACTACAGAAGGATTAACACTGAGGGACAAAGGAATTCTGGGGAATAAAAGGTCCTCAGACCTTTTAATCCTCCTCCTCCCTCCTCTTCTCTCCTCCTCTCCCTCTTCCTCCTCCTGTGTCTACAGATCAGCAATCTGCAATGAAACAGCTGTCTGCATGAGGACAGCCTCCCCTCTTCTTCTCCTCTCTTTTCACATCCTCTCTTTGTTCTCCTCCTCGGGGGGTTAGAGGGCGACAGGTGGCAGCAGACAATGTTACTAAATACACTAAATGTCCAAAAGTATGTGGACGCCGCAGCGTAAGACATGTTGGTCCAACTTTGTATCAACAGTTTGTGTTTGTTTCAACAAAAAATCTAAATTGTATGAGAAAATGTTGCAATTTTACAACATTTTGTTCAGAAAATATAACTTTTCTCTTAATATTGTGACTTATTTCTACGTACTTTGAAAAGTCCGCTGGGAAAAAAATACGTGTTTCTGAGACTTTGAGAAATTTGAGAAGAAGAAATCGAGAAGGAAAATAATTTTAATGTCATGAGACAAGTCAATAAATACATTTGCAATCATTTCAGTAATTTTTCAAGCAAAAAATGCCCCCCCCCCAAAAAAACATGGTTGAAATTTCTCAAATGAAAGAATTTGCTGCTTTTATTTGACGTATGTGAAAGTAAATTGAATATCACACTCGCACACACACAGTCAGTGAAGTCATGACTCTAAAAATAGTCCCTCACAGCTTAAATTTAAACTTAATTAAAAACGATCTGTCGAGGAAAGAAAAAGAACTGATATTAAATTCTGTTCCGGATCAAAACCAAAATTAGCCCCAGAGAATCATGGGAAAAAAATGAGGGGGTTGAGCTGTGCTGAAATTACAGGTTTGTGAAGTGAGAGCAGTAATCAGAGCGGAGGAGCTGCAGTCAGTCTGGAGTCTGAGGACCACCGACAGTCAGTAAACACATCGTCAGCATGCCGAGTCAAAATCGTGACTCAACCAAAACTCCTCATTAGGAAACAACCTTCAGTTCCTGCTTCACATCTTGTTTGTGTTACATGTGACTTCAGCTTTGTTTCATTACGTCTCATATTTTTCTACTTGGACTGAATGTGTGTTTTTTTTTGTGAAATATGTTTTCCATGTGTGAAATGTCTAGAGATGTGAATTGTCAGATTTTGTTCCACATGTGATAAATAAACCAAAAGTGTATCACGTGTTTAACGGCTCACGTTTTCTGCGTCTGTACCATGTGAATTTATCATGTGAAATATTTGAAAGCCACAATGTAAACGTTTCATTGTTCTACATTTCTTCATTTCGTTTTGTGTTTCTTTCATTGAATCTCTGAATTGATTCAAATGAATTTCAGGGGATGTTTCCAGACAAAGCAACAGCATGGTGAATTTCACTTCATTTCCCATGATTCTACTCTGTCATGGACTGGTGGCATGAATATTAAAAGGCTCATCTCAGGAGTCATTGCAGCTACAAACATACTAAACTGGATGAGCTGCGAGGATGAATGTGTTTGGATAAACATCTTCGGTGGAGTCTGGATGCCCAGCGAGCAGCTTTGACAGACCACATTCTGCAGGCAACTACTGTGGTGAGCGAGCTAACAGCTAAGAAGCTAAAGCCTCATTCAGAAGGAGAACTTGTGAAGGAGTAAGTAAAACTGTTCCAAAGTGTCAGTTTGTGTGGAATAAGTCATAGAGATGAAGGAAAACCTGACGTGGAAGCTCAGTGACAGGATGTGTGATTTGGCCTTCATGGTGGACATTAACCAAGAACCTCTCTCAGCTTCTCAGCTCTCTGCTGTCAAAAGTGAAATCATTTGAAGTGAAATTAAAGCTGTGGCAAATGGAAAAGAGGCAACACTGTGCTGCTATGACATGAGAAATAAATGAAAGGAACCAGCTGATGTGCCCGACGGCTGACAACATGACCTCACCGAGCTGCAGAAGAACGGCGAGCTCAAAGCTACAACGACCTCCCTCTGCATGAGTTCGCATCTCTGCTTGGGTCAACTTGAAGCTGTGAGCGCTTCTTTTCAAAACTGACTTCTGAAAAAAGGCTCCACTCAAGACTGACTGACCCAAACCTGGAAAACCAGCTGCGAGTAGCATCATCACATCCCAGCCGTCGCACTGAGGCTTAGTGTGATACATGCGCTCAGTGATTTACTGCGGCCCTCGAAAGATGTTATAATGGGAGAAAGGTTTCCCAGCGCTGCTCTAAGGTTTTCCAACATTAGTCACAATAAGCTCCCGGTCATAGCAGACCTAAAGCTGCAGCTTCTGTCCTGAACGGAGTTAAGATGTGTTTTATTACTTCTTTTTTCTTCGTTCATCATCTTCCCCTTAAATCTTGTCGTGATAAATTCAGTGACTTTTCCTCAACAACAACTCTTCTTCTCACTTTTTTAAGTTGTGTTCTGATGAACTGTACGATCTCTACAACAGTCATCACCATTAAAAAGAGCACCGAAAGGAGCTAAAAATAGATGAATGGTGCTGCTGGACCCTCAGTGAGTCACATGATGGCGCCGGCTGGAAGATTTAACTGAACACTAACATTTACCCAGGACGGATTCTTGAGGACAAAAGCTCTTTTATTGACAGTCAACCCATTGTCAGACTTTTCTGGAAGGGATTAACCTTTTTACAGTAACAGTCTCCTCCGCCCCCTTGGACGTGGTGGCGAGGCGGGGGCGGCGGTTCAGAGTCTGTTGACTGCGTGGGCATATTTGCTGGACAAAACCAGCTGTTTGTCTCCTGCAGAGACGGCGCTGCAATTAACTCCACATGTCCTTCAGAGATCAGACTGTCTCAGCGGTTCTCATCTGATCTGATCTGAGAGCAGATCCGCAAAAGCCTGAGCCACATCCAGCTGACGGTGTCAAAGCGAGTCTCGCTTGAGGGCAGGAAGATGTTTTGTTTCAGTTTCTTCACCCGTCAGATAAAACTGTGTTTACGCTGAGAGGACACGTGTAGTGAGGTGTCCCCAGCATCTGTCCGTCAAAACATGGAGCCAAAATAAACCTTCAGCTGCACAGAGATTTATCTCCTCAGGACTCTAAATCCCAGACTCTCTAAATCCTAAAATAGCTCGCTGTTTATCAAGAGGGGCCCCTGAGGAGCTGAGGATGATGGGAAGTTCAGCTGGCTGGTGATCCACAGCTGAAGCGCTGCGATTCAGATACATTACATTCAGATACATTCAGATTACCTGGGATGTGCAGTGTCTGTTCAGTCCATCAAGAGCCTTCAGAGAGGACAGCAGCCCCCTCCTCTTGTGGTTTCCTCCTGACAGAGTCCGACGCCGACGCCTCAACGTCACCTCATCTCGACTGCACACCTGAGGAGAGGCGACGGGTCCGACATGAGAGATTCTGTCTGAGAACGATTCGAACAGCAGGTGGAGGCTGTGTTTCACCTGGTGGCGGCTCTTACCAGGGCGTGGAAGGACGACACAGAGAAGACCCCAAGGCGTCCCAGCATGCTCTTGGAGGGCCGGCTGGCCACAGCGAGGAGGCTCTTGGGATTTGGGAGCTCGCTGCCCTGCAGGCTGGACAGGTAGCACCTCAGCCGGAACAGATCCAGGTTCAGTTTCTCCAGGTTCTGCTCCCACTGCTGGATCTGAACACAGCAACACACAGCAGGGTCACAAACAGAAATACTGTACATGGTCATTTATCATATATCATTGAAGCAGCCTCCATCCCGGGACCCCTGATCCATGTAGTGAATGCAACAAAAACAACTTCTGACACCTGACGAGACCACTGCTGCTGGAGAGAACATCTGACACTGTTGAAATCTGTTAAACTTTTATAATTTTCCATCGTTTTCCAACTCTGTTCAGTTAAATTGTGGCTTTCCTCTGTTTTCCAGCCTCTCTTCTGTCTCTCCCCTCAGTTCGTCCTCCCCGTCCTCCCTCTCATCCAGAGTAAATGTGTAATTGAATGTTGAGCAGTAAGATTAGCCTTTAATCTCCAGTCAGAGGACCTCCGAGTTAAAACAGCAGCGCTGGGATCAGTTTCACGGTTCACAGAAAGAGATTAACCAGCTGCTAAATGACACATACAATCTGGACTTTGTCTGTCTTCACATCTGCTGTAATTTAGTTCTGCATTTCATCGCGTTGCTTTAATTTAACCATCAAACACGAGTCAGCTGCTTATCAGAAAGTGTGATTTCAAAAATAAAAAAGACATTTAAGCCCTGCTTTGCAATCCCTACTAATGCTAATACTACAAATACCCTCTACTCAGACTACTAATGGTCCCAGTGGTCTGTAAAGAGCCACGGTGAAATGGGAACTTCCAGGTTCTGTTCCAGAAACCTCATTTAAAATCCCATTTACATGTGTTTAGTTGTTTTGTTAGCCTCCATGTCATTTTGTATAAGCTGTAGTTGTATTTCTGTTTCAGAAGTCTGAGACTTCTCGTGGACTTAGCTAACAGTTAATTAGCATAAAATATAGCTGATAACTGGTCTGTTCGAAGTTAGGAAATAAGCTAGCTACGTTAAGCTAGCAGCTAACACTATATTAAATAGTATTTCAGCACTACAAATGCCACAAGGACACAGCTGATCACATCTGACTTGTCTGGTGTGTTTTTTCTCACCCAGGTTTGTCTGGTGAGCCGGCGCTTTTTATGCCGCTGTCACCGCCTCAACATTTGGTTCATGATGTCACTCTCAGCAGCCTCGTCTGGCTCTATCGTTAGCGGGAAACCGTTTGTTGTTTCAGGCTGCCGGTAACAGCCCAAAACATCTGGAACAGATATTAAAGTCGACTCCATGCGAGATTGAGCTCGGACATTTTTCTGCTCTGCAGCTGCCAGAACATCCTCAGCAGCGTTTGTTATGTAAAGACTTCCCAGAGTTCCCTCTGGCTCTCACAGCTGCCAGCAGAACGCTAACAGCTTCATAAGGTCCCTCAACACGGCCGTTTCTTCTTTCAGTTTTGTTGGTGTTAACACTTTCACCTGAGCTCAGGGTCTCCACAGTCTGTCCCACCTTCACCGTGTCTCTACTTAATATGGAAAACCCTTTCTAACACAGCACAGTTTCCAGTTGAAAAACGGGCTCTTTAGCTTTTATTAAGAAGCTAAATCTTCTTTTATATTCTATATATTCTATGAAAGAGAGAAAGGAAGAAAGCTTTGAACAGCTGTAATCAGAGCAGCTGTCTGTGCACTCTGTACGTCAAAGACAACTGAACCTGTGACCCTTTGATCACATCAAAGGATCTAACGACCTTAATGGGCCAATTTGACTTAACCGCCTCCACGCCGATCCCACACTGACCTGGCTCTCCACGGCCTTCCTGTTCTTCTGCTCCTTGATGACGGACAGCTGCAGCTCGGCCATCTTCTTCATCTTCCCGTCCATGTCGATCTTGTGCAGCAGCGAGCGGCTCTGGCAGCGGAGGAGACGCAGCGTGTCCTCCTTCCCCTGACGCTTCGCCAGCAGCGAGGCGCTCGCTGAGTGGATCGCCGTCACCCAGTTCTCCAGGTCGGTCTGGTTGGTGGCCTGGATGGGACGAGGACAGATGTTCGGATGAGACTAGATGTCCATTCTGTAAGTCTCGCAGGTCGCTGAATGCTGGTCACATTGCTTTTAACATTTTCTTGAGGCCAAATCCTTTAAATCCACAGACAGTCAGTGAAACATTCAAGCTGCTTGTCCATGCAAGGCCTCATTCAAGTCTGAACTAACAGGAATACTGAGTCCATTTCTCTCCAGCACATAGCCACCTCCCTTATAAATCTATTTGATTAATTCAGTCGTCCATTACTGTACTTCTATAAATCCAACATGAAGGTCTGAATGTTGTTTCTTTGTCTCTCTTGCCAGCAATAAAAGTCTGATTGGGAAACAGCAAAACCTGTATTTATTTCTTTATTTTGGCTTAAAAAGAGTCTAAATAAACTGAATTTAAAAATCCTGAACTTTTACCTTCTTAACTCTCTACCAGGTGTTAATGATTAATGAGAATTTAATGATAGGAAACCATTAAATGACGTCTGGGCTGAAAACACGAGATCCTAAAGAGCAGAAAGCAGCGGGTTTTAGACTTTCAGCGTATCCTGATGGTCTGAATGCAAATGTTTCTGAGGCTTTAAGGGTTAAAGTTTTCTGGACACAGAAGTGGTCAAATGGAGAACAGAAGCTCTCATTTCATGACACTAACAGGTGTTTTTCTTTGGGAGCATTAAGCAGCCCGTTGCCGGGGTCATTGTCGTAAAGAGGAGCATTTGTTGCAGTAATTAGCCGGGTGTCGTGACTCCCATTAGAGGGCTTTCACCCTCCTCCACGCTCCATCGTCAGCTCCTTTCAGCTCAGCACAAGAGCTCCTCGACACCTCGGGGCGGCTCATCCCCTCCTCCTCATCACAGTGAGGCCTCAGACCAGTCGATTGGCTGCAGTGTGATTTGTGTGTCTGCGCACACACTCTACAGCTGTGAAGAGCGAGAGTTACTCTGGGAATACGAAAGTGCTTTCTGAGCTCGTAAAACGCGTGAAGAAGAAGATAAATGTTCAGGCTCAGGTCAACAGCGCTGACTGCCAGCAAGCACACGGGAAGTGTGCTGCAGCTATTTTCAGGCCTTCTGTGATCTCTGCTTTTTGCTGTTTGTAATATTGGAAATCCAAAAAAACATCTGGTTTGGAGTTTGAAGGAGAAGCTAAATGCTCAAAATGTAAATACACACTGTCTGCTTAAATGGAATTCTCCAGGAATTAGACAGAGACAGAGATGGGTAGTTTTAACTTCATCTCCTGAGCAGTTACTCTTTGTTAGGCTCAGACTACCATCCACATTTATCTTGGATTTCAGCCGTCAGCCATCAGTGTCAGTGGTGTAAAGCTGGCAGCAGCACAGTCACCGCCAAACACAACTGATGCAGAGAAGATCCTGAAATGTGCTCAGGCTCTGTGCATGCTTGTGGCGACGCTGGTGGTTCTGTGCTGGAGAGAAACCGCAAACCTCCGCAACACTACGTCCCGTTCATTCACACTGATCTGGGACTGAAATGACAGAGTACGATGGGAAGAGAAACGAAGCCAGCAATCAAAAGTCAGACAGTCGAGAAAAAACTGAGGGTTCAAATTTAGAAAGAATGGGACAAAAAACTTCCTGGATAACTGCTGCAGGTTTACTCAGTAATGTTAAAAATGTCACAAACAAACAAGAAATGAGAGATTAACATCTGATCCTGGCTGTTTGTGAATCATGATGTGTCATCCACCCTCACCTGGAACAGGTAGACGTCTCCGTGCGAGTTGCTCAGACAGAAGACGTGCTCCTTCTTGGGATGTTCGGGGACAGCCTGGACGATGCTGTCGTCGGCCAGCAGGGCGTAACGAGGAGAAAGCTCCTGCTCAGCGCTGATGTTTTTCCCATAAGTCTCGTAAAACAGCAGAGTGCAACCTGAGGGGAAAGAATCGTCAATTATTTCAGACAAAATAATCGATTATTTCTGCTGCGCTCGGGCCAAAAGTCTCGGCACTTGAAGTGAGAGAGTGTCATGCTAGTGGCAGCTAATGTAGCCTTTAGCCTGCTGCAGAGACGAGGAACAGCTTCAGGTCTGGAGAGGATTTTCCTCAGATGTATTTGTCCTCCGGGCAGGACGGGGCGTACCTTTCAGTGTGACCCAGTAGTGTTTCCACTTGCGGCGAGCCGCCAGCTCCAGCTTCCTGTCCTTGCTGACGGTGAGGAGAGCTTTGAAGGAGAGCCATCCGGCCCTTCGCACCACACCCTGCTCCTTCTCAAACAGGACATCCAGCTGCTCGCCTCCTCCCACCTCCACCTCCCCATCCATCTCGTCCTCCCCCTCTTCATCCTCTTCTTCTTCATCCCCCTCGGACGGCTCGGTCCGGTCGGCCGTGCTGCTGCAGCCCGTCTCCAGCTCCTGCATGAAGTTTTTGTAGACGTTCTGCCGCTGAATGTCGCTGCTCTGGTTCAGGTTCAGGCTCCTGGAGGAGCCACAGTGGACTGCTGGGAACTGGTTCTGGTTCTGGTTGTGGTTCAGAGTGTGGAGAGGGTTGGAGGACCACAGTGTGCTGCACCCGACCAGCCCAGAGTCCAGCCCGGTATCGCTGCCGTATGGCTCCTGTGGATGAATCAGACGTTTGATCTGGTTTTTAATCTTTTTCATTTATTATTAATCAACAAAGCTGATGAACTCCCAAAAATCTGTCAGTTAAAGGTTTCCTCAAGAGAAGGACTGACAAAGAGGAAATAGTGTTGTTGTAATTCCTCCTATGGCCACCAGAGGGACATAAAACTCACAATTATGTTGCCCTTTAACACAAAAAATTAAAAGTCTGATAATTTTCTATATTTTTCTTATTTTCATTGTATTCATGGATCCTTTAATGCAGCAAGTTAGGAAATATGCTCAGAAACTTCTAAGTTCTCCAATTGTTTAGGATAAACAATGTGGACGTTTATACAGGCTTTTAAAAATCTGAATACGATAGCTGGGATGTATGATGTAGTGAAATCAATCATCAATCAATGATAAATATTTAGCTTTTAAGTCTTCCGTACGTGTAAAACTCCCACTGACTTCATTTTTTAAATGCTGGCTCTGTTGTTGTGTCTTACCTGGATCCTCCTCTTCTTCCTGCTCAGACTTCCTGTCCAGTCGCTGAGTCGTCTGATTCGGCTCTTCAGGAAGTCTTTGCGGTTGTTTCCGCAGGTGGAGATGGTGTTAACAGGTTCGGCCCTGCGACAGGGCAGCGTCAGGGAGGAGTAACGCTGTTCCGAGCCTCCTCCTGACCCCTCCTCCTCCTGGATGACATCATCCAGGAGTGCCGTGGAGGAGATGGTGGTCCTCTGCTGCTGCAGGGAGGCGTCTGCTGTGATGGGGAAGGCCGGCAGCGTGTTGTGGCTGGAGTAAACGTTGTCCAGTGAGGTGGTGGAAGGTGAAACCAAGCTGAAGTCTCTCAGGTCAGACTGCAGGATCACTGAGTCCCCGATGCCGCTGTCCTCCGTCCGACCGGAGGAGCAGGTGTTGTAGCCTGCGGCGGAGGTGAACTCGCCCGTCTCGGTGGTGGGGAAGAGGAGGCTGGAGTTAAATCCGGGAGAAATGTCCACCTGGGCTGAGAAGAAGGTGTTGTACCCGCTGCTGGTGGTGGCCGTCTCCTCTGTGCGGGTGGAGGAGTAGGTGGTGTAGCCGCTGCTGTTGGCCACGCTCTCCCCGCAAACGAACACGTTGTCAGAAAGCTCGCCGCCGGTCCCCCACGGCGAGTCGTACCAGGAGCCGTCGGAGCTGAGTGAGCTACCCTTGCTGGTGCGGAGGGAGGGTTCGGCGACTGGGGTGGCAGTGGTGGTGGCAGGGAGGCCGGCCAGCCCCTGTGGCTCCCTGGGGCCGACCCTGCCATTGGTGAACTCCACCCTCATGCTGCCATCTTTGCTGAGCAGCACCTTCGGGCTACCGCCGCTCTCCAGGGATGCCCGCTCGCCACAAATCCCATTACTCCTGCCGCCATTCTCCAAGTAACCAAACTGTTTCCTGCAGCCTCCCTGCACCCGCTCCCCTCTGATGTACCTCTGAGGGGATCCTGCTCCCAGCTTGGAGCCTCCTCTGGCTGCTTTGGGTGCATGTTCATAATGCCAGGAGGTGTACGGCGGGCCAGCGCCCCTCCCCCGACTCCTGCCGCCTCCCTGGCTGCTCCTCCACCAGCTGCGAGCCGACGGCACCTCCTCCCTCCTGGAGGAGAACCTGAGTGCACAGGAGGACTTGGCAGGAGAGACGAAGCTGCTGTGACTGTCTGTGTTTCCCATCGTAACCTGGAGGAGCATCAAGGAGGATGACATCATCAACATGAGACAGACGGAGGAGATAAATCACCTCAAAACTACAAACGCTGCTGTTTGTCTGCCAGTTAAAGTGAGCCCAGACTTCAAAGAGATTTATATTCAGTGACACTCACTTAGATTTGTGCTGAACACATTTGGAAATAATAGATTTATTATTATTACTTTTTGACCTTTTTCATGCCAGCAAAGAAACACAAAGCTGCTCCAACTCCTGTAGTGTTTCCATCACTTCTGCATCATGTGATTACTACCAGTAACACCACCAGCACTACTGATTCTTCTTCCAAAACCTTGCTCCTTACCCACAATGCAACTTGACCCACTCACTCAACAGTACAGATTTGGCTGTGTTTTCATAGAAGCAGCATGAATTAGCATTTTGATGAAGCAATCCCCACTCCAGACCCCTTACTTTCAACACCTTTTAACAGCAGCCGAACGGTTCTGAGCTTCTTTCAGCTCAAAGCAGCTTTTCACAAGTAAAACTATTGACTGGAAAGACGATGTGGATGAATAAATCGCAACAGCCACTGAGCCCTCATGTCCACAGATCCATCTATGACAACTAAGCAAACTCAATCCGATGATGAAGACCATGTGGTGCTGGTGAAGATTCTGGAAAAAGCTCGTACAGTACGTGGACCTTGAGCTGAGGTCGCATGCTGCTGTTCTCAAGAGTTTAACCACAAGAGAGCAGCAAAAACAAGATTTTAGATCAAATCAAGCTGCTCGTTAATTGAATGAAAATAAATCAAATGATGTTTGCTCAGTTTGTAGTGCAGCCTCGACCACTGCTCCAACATTACAGCAAAAACACCCATTACTGCTGCTCTCAAGTCATTACTACTTGATTATTATTCACTTGTAGCTGTGAAGCACTCTGTTCCCAGGTCTCTCTGCTACCCACCACTGCTGCTACTATCACTACATCTACACATCGGTGCTACAACCTCTCCATCTATGTCTGCTGCTGCTCCCATAAACAAAGCTGCTCATGCACTCTTTACTTAAATCAAAACTTCTTCTGTTCACAGCCGGCGTCAGCTTTCTGATACGTGTTGTAGGTAATCAATGAAGCTGGATGACTTGCACGACATGAAAAGCAACATTATTCTAGGATTTGCTCATACCAGAGCATCTTTGCAAACAGTGAAAATAAAAGTTATTACAGCTACGAACGGCGACAAAGAGCAATCAAAAGGTGAAGAAGTACAGAAGATTAATTTCTATAAATGAAGAAAAGCTGATAAAGTAAATAAAGAGTGTAGAGTTTTACCGGTTTGGGGTGTTTTCGTCCTCAGAAACAGAAACTCAGCAGCTCCTTCATGCTCCGTCCTGCTGCCTCCTCTCTCTCTCTTTACTACTGAAGCTCGCTCTCCCACCTCCAGCTGCTCCCCCTCTCACTCTCTCTCTGTTTGTCTATGTCGCTCGCCCTCTCTCTTCACACCGGCTCATCTGTTGGGGGAGAACAGAGGGAGGGAGGGGCTTCATGAGCTCCGGCACACAGACTTTGCTTTTGTATAAACCCCCCCCTCCACAGAAAGCTCTTCCATGACGTCTCCGCTTCTTAAACCAGACCTCACTCTGTCTTCTGTTTATTTTGGTTTGCAGGAATGTGAAGCAATTTTCTCCTCGTTTTCCCTCTTTCTGTTTCCTTTAAGTCGTTATATTCATCGAGAGTCAATGTGGGCTGAGATCATCGGACAGCAGCTATTTTAAGAGCTTCATACAGAGACGACAAGTTTATTTTCATCATCGGTTAATGAGATGCTTAAAGAGCCCCTCCACACATGTATGAAGACATAGTTTACATAGAAAAAAGGACAATCAGCACGTTAAAATCCTAAAAATGGCAAAATGGCTGAATTAGTGAATCATGTCAAAGGATTAATTAATTTATGTTGTTGATAAATATTCAAGAAAAACAACTGAAATAAGGCAGCTGGACTTGATCAAAGCTGAACACCGCATCAGAAGAGACAGGTGGACTAGACCGAGACCAGTACGAGTCAAAACGACCTCAAGTCCGAGACAAGTCCAACTGAAGCCTGAGTCCAAACGTCCATGAGACAGAGACGAGTCTGAGTGAGAATGCTGATGATGCCAAGTCCAAGTCAAAGTGGACAAGAGACAGAGACAAGTCAGAGACAACAGCCTCTAAACAGAGACTGGACTCAAGGACGGGAGCCTTGGTTTACATGAGGACATGGACCTCAGTGGACCTCAGTGGACCTCAGTGTCTCACCTTGAAACTATGAACAGAAAAGTGTCCTCAGTATCAAACCTGTTAAAGATGGTGCTGACTCTGAGTCGTAATGCTGGTGACTCGTCAGACAGATCCTGACTGAGACAGGTTTGTTAAAGTTATACTGCGTTTCATTCAGTCAAAGTTTTTGTGCAGCTGTTTTGTGTTTAACATTTATCATTTGACGATTCCAGGACTTTTCCAGGACTTTCCATAATCTGCGTCTTCCAGCCTGGTGTTTTCTGATTTTCCTTCCAGCTGTGGAATAAAATCGAAACTACATCAAACATCGTCACAAATAAAACGAAAGTCAGATGTCTTCCACAGGACGATAACGAGCTCTGGGCGCTCACTTCCTGAGCGAGCTGGGGGGAGGTCAAAGGTCACGGGCAACTTGAGCTTCAGTGTGTTCTAACAGTGAGCTCTGGCAGGGCGACGCCCATCCTGTCCCACAGGTCACAGCCGAGGAGGAAGAAGGAGGGGGAGAGCCGACGGCAAAACAATGCACTGCTGCCCCCGAACGCATCAGTGACCTTTGACCTCTCTTACTGAAACAAGGATGGGAAGAGCTGAGGAGAACCCTCGACAGCTGGAGCGCCCCGACGGAGGAGATTTAACCAGAGAATGAAATCAAATATTCACACTTCACATAATCTGCCTGAAATTCATGCACATTTTTAGGTTAGGTTACAACAACAACAGGTACCAAAGACAACAAGACAAGTTCATAAGGAGACGATGAGGCCAACGAGTGTCGTCGGGTCAAAGGTCATGACTGGACTTCAACCCAGACGCCACTGAAACACCATGTGACCAGCGTTAGCTGAAAGTCCTGTGTTTGCTCGTCCAAAAGACGAAAACCAACAGCCTGTCGTCAGTTTAGTTTACATACTGCTGTTTATTCACTGATGTGTTTATTTACATTTAACCACAGTTAGAGTCTTTCCTTAACGTTGAACCACAGACAGGAAGTGAACTCAGGACTCAAATCGAATTTTAAAAAGCTCCCAAAAACTGTATGTTTCGACCTTCAAGGTCTTCTTCAGGCCTCAACCTGATCTGGAATAACACCCATGATCTCATCCACGTCTGTCATTCGTTGGTCAACACGTCGCATTATTACATTTTTGGGAGCTTCAATCAAACTTCCATTTTCCTTTAAAATCACATCTAACCAATTTGTCTTCCGGATCTCCAAAATTTTCATTGGTAGTTGGAACAGAATGAAAATAAGGAACCTTAAACGTAGAACCTGTTTTTAGGCCTTGAGGTTATGAAAACTGATTTCACAGCATCAGTGTAAACTCTCACCCTCACCCGTCACGGCCTCCCCCTCCCCCCTCGGTCCTCCCCTCAGTGCTAGTTTGTGTCTTGGAGCTCAGACGCTCGGCTCTGAATGGAGAAAGTCTGCTGTCCACTTTTGTTGGCTCGTCCTATCGGCCATCTGCCGGCTCGCACGACGCGCCTCCACGGGCGACCCCTCCCATTCTTCATTAACAAAGACCCTCCTCGCCCCTCTCGCCCTCTCCCCAAGGCGGGCGTGAGGCCAACATATTGGAGGAATTCATCCGATTCGGATTGAAAAGAATCTGATTAATGTGCAGATTGAGCTGCTCTCGGTTTGCATGGAGGAATGCCACCTGTTCGCTAAGTGGACTTTATCATCTGAGGGTCGCGAGGAGACATTAGACGTAAAGACAGATTCTGAGAGGAAACCTCACGAATGCCTTTACGTAGCTAAAACAGTCAAGGTGGCATCGCTAGTTTGAGAGAGCTCAAACTGATGCTAACGTAGACGCAATGTTCACTGTGATGGTTTAAACGACTTAAACAAGAGTGCCGCGTGACGCTTTCAAACAATACGACTGCAAACACTCCAGAAATACAGAAAACAATTATAAAAATCATGCTCACAATCAGATACAGAAAACTAGTGAGTGCTGTGAATCAGCGTCTGAACGGTCAGCTGACTGGAACAGATAGCTGTGCTAATGCTAATGCTAACGCTAGGTGAGAGAGCTTTCTGATGAGAACCGGATTTATTGAGGAGAGTCGGTCTGCTGAATCATTGCAGACAAACGGTGACAGTCACAGCTACAACAACGTGTTTGAAACACTCAAAGTCATCAGTCAATGCAGAGAAATGACAGAAAAATATTAAAACTTTAAAACAGCCTGTCGAGCGATGGATAAAACCCACTGAACGACTACTTTGTTCGGCTGCCATTTTCTTCTTTTCTCAGTGTAATGAAGCTTTTGTCTCGAGGCTGAGAGGACGCAGGAAACAGGAAGTCCAGATCAGCAGTAAATAGCAGGAAACTGAAACACCTCCTGCAGCAGCAGACACACAAACACTGCTGCCGTCACACACTGCCTTTACGTTCAGACGATTATTTATTAATATGCTGTATGCTCCCATGTTAACTGTTCACAGTAGATTCGTTTTCAGAGCTCAGAGACCAAGAGGACAGAGCTGCAACCAATGATTATTCCACTACTAATTCATCTGCTGATTATCGTCCTAAACTCAGAAGGATCTCACTTTTTCTTTTCTTTTCAACACACGACAGCCAGTATGATGTGCACCGCTTCGGACGCCATGTTTGTTTACGTTCTTGCTGAAGTCGGTCGCTAGCTCCTCCTTCCTCTTGACATCATGCAGGTGGTGAGTTCAGTTAACGACTGAACGACTGAACAGTTAACGACTGACAAACTGTCTCATCTCTAAAAGAGCTTGCTGACAGTCTGAGCCACACTCAGTGCTCCTAAGTCTCCACTTCATGTTCCTTCGGATCAAAAAGCTGCAGACGGTCCAGCAGGATGTATTTTTGCCGTTACGATGTGCCAGAACGTTCCTCCATTTCCAAGCTCTACACTGACAGGTCCAGACTACATAGAGGCACAAAAATGTTGTTAATTGTGGTGCGATATAATAGACGTAACACCGCCCTGACAGTTTCCATGGAGCTGGACTGACGAATACACCCTCAGGTCAGCGAGGACAGACACGCAAACTCCGACGATGTGTTCACTCACATGATCCGCCGATTGAATCATTCTGAACTGAATCTACGAGGTGGCACTGCAGAACAAATATCATACTGATGATTTATCTGGTCTTAGAGACGTAGCAGTGGTGGAGAAGTAGCACTGTGTAAACAGGCTATTACGACCCATATTTACTGTTATAAGCGCTAGTGGCTGCAGTAAATATGACAGAAGCAAAGAAGTAAGTCAGGTGATGTAGTATAAAGAACAAGAAAGTCCACATATGGAGGACGGTGGGGTGGATGGATGGGACAAACATACGCAGGACTTTCACTGATGAGAGTCAACGTTAAGCTTCATAATGTACCCACATAGCGTAAAACAGTAACCTACTTAGTTAAACCCATAACCTTTTCCTAAAGCTAACCAACCGGTTCTGGTGACTAATCCTAAGCAAAGTTTGACAATGTTTACCACGTGATGACGAAGGTCGGCCTTCATCTCACAGGGTACTCTCCGGCAGTCAGGTATGCTGCCCGGTGAGTCATTAACAATCAACCTCACTGAGGTATGAGGATGTGTTGATCAGACCACTGCTGGATTGCAGATGAGCACCGACTTTGCTGCCATAGTAGATGCAGTTAACTCTCCAAATGTGCAAAGCAAAGCCACAGTTTAAAACCAAAAGTGACCAAAAAAAAAGATGGAATGCAAAAGAAGAAGTGAAACCTGATGCCAAAACAACTGGAAAAGTCAAAGCTCTTTTTAGTCTTTTGTTGATTTTGTGTCTGTCTGGTTTTGTCCAATCAGCAGTCCAAAACCCAGAGAGATTCGGTGGACTGTCCTATGAAACAGGATTATTTGAAAGCAGAGAAATCTTCTGGATGACCAGAAGAAGCTCTACTAAAGCAGCAGCTCCAGTCAAATCTGCTCAGAATCATCCATGAACAAAGTCGTTCGAGAGCAGTTCCACCAGACTTGTTTTGCACACCGAGCGCTCTCCGCTGGTTTCAGGCTCAATTATCTTCGCTTGTTGGACGTTTGCTTTGGGATTAATTGTGCAGCACGAGTGGGGGAGGGGCTATGTTGTGTTTTTGCAAGGAGAAGCCAAGGAGCAAAATGAGCGCTCCACCTCCCCATGGGAAAACACAAAGCAGCAGCTTCGATAAGGAGGAGGGGGTCTGGAGCCGGCAGCCACTTCCCCCCCATCGGAGGAAGTGTGCCTGGGCCGGGGTCGCCGGGGGTAGGTGGGGGCTGTTTCCTGTCCCGGCTGACTGGGGTCCTTGTCCTGGCACGGCGGGCAGACGGGCGGGGACCCCGGACTCAGGTGGGGCCGAGTGTTGGGTTTGGTGTGGCCGCTGCAGCTGCTTCCTCCTCTGGAGAGCCTCAAACATCCAGAAGAGGAACACTGCAGCTCATTTACCAACGTGGAATGGATGTGCGCGGGGCTGTTATGAAGAGATCGACATGGACTCTGACAAGTGGCTTTGCACCGCTGACCATCAGCAAACCATCGTTTGAGCTGTGAAGAAAGAGCTGGAGGGTCAGACGCTATCGCCCATCCAGTGTTTGGTGAAGCTGCTCCATGAAAGAGATGCAGGATTGCCCGCAGTCTGACAGGAGTTGGTAGTGTGTTCAGTTGAACTGATGATTTACCTTTTTACAAAACTCTTTAGGTTTTGAGCTTCTGGTCAGAGAGAAGTCAAGATGATGAAGACATCAGCAAATTAATCAATACTGAAAATAATCTGCAGTTGCAGCCTTCGACTCATTGTAAAGAACTCATCAATGAAAAGCCTTTTTGGATTTCTTGCTTTTGTCTGAGGGTTAGCGTAGAGCACGTGGTCCCTCGTCATGTCCACCCCCCCATCATCATCATCATCCTCATGTCTCCCAGCAGGCCGTTCAGCTGCTGTGATGGATCGAGTCTCTGCTCTAATCGACGCTTAATTGAATGAAGCGTTTGTTGGTGTCTTGGAGGCTGACAGACTCAGGCGGTGCTGCAGAGCCTAATCAGATTTGATGGCAGGTCAAATGTAGTTTGCTTTAACCAGCAGAAGGTTTATCTGCAGGTCCTAAGTCAACTGTCAATAAATTAGGGTGAGTGTCTCAGGCCTCTTCTTCCTCCTGCTGGTGTTTTTAGATTTCACTTGTCAGATGTTGGTTGCACTGTCTTCTACATCAACAATTAAAGCAATTTAAACAAATAAAAAACCAAACCATTTATCTCACAGGACACTTGAGACTCCATGACTGTCTAGTTACAAGAAAAGACAATTTTACATCGAACTTGGCGCATTTTTGTTTGGACCCAACGACGAAAATCTACAGATTCGTTCAGACACGTTTCTAGGGCTCAAGAGGACCAAGTCAAGGCATTCACACCATATTGTGGGGACTCCCTGGGGCCCCATGTCCTCCGCCGGGGGGACCACTGCACTAAATGATCTGCACTATGACATTTTCAACTGCAACAAGCATCACTGGACTCCGATTCAACCCAGACAGCTCTGAGCTTCTCCATGAAGTGTGTGAGAGGTGAATGGAGGATGTGTGTGTGTGTGTGTGTGCGTGCTGATCACACTCGTCTTCCCCCTCCTTTGTCCTTCAACAGAGACACAGAGAGAGGGTAAGAGAGGCCGGACAAAGCAGTGACGAGTGCCCAGCGTCGGCCCTTTCATTCAGGCTCCAGATGCTGCTGTGGGGCCCTCTGGCCCCCAGAACATCCATCAAAACACAAGAGTCACTGTCAGAGAAGAGCAACATGCCAACACGGACACTGCCTATTGTTGATGCGTTACTGGCAGAACTGATGGACACAACTATGAAAAGAAGACCCAAATTGTAATGAAGTCGTCCTTTGAAAACTCTAATAACATGTGTCCAGTTTATTAGGAACACTGGGCTAAAACTAAGGCAGTCTGAAAACAGACATCCACACAGTGCTTTTTGAAAATGCCAAATCCAGATTGAGAACACCTCCGGGGATCAAGTGACAGCCAGTCCAGCTACTTCAAATGAATAGTCCTACTGAATCTAAGCTGAAACAAAACCAAATCACAACTGAGCTGGAAATGTGTCTGAACTGCTTTTTGTGTCTGATCTGTGTCTCGATGCATACTGAACGGCAGCGGTAGGATAAGCACAGCAGTCTGCAGCCCTGCGATGTAGATAAATGAGTGAAGAACTGCACAACCTCTGCCAGTAAGAGCCTCTGGAGCCTCCCACTGAAAAACCAACAACATTAAACACACTGATGGCCCTTGATGACTTACTTGGGCACAAAGTTTCCATTGAAACAACGCGCTGCTTTCCTCTGAGATAAAACTCTGATTAACTCCGACTGAAAGGAGACGACAAACAGTGAGTAATGATGCTGGTCACAAAAACCTCGCTGGGTAAAAGGAGCCACATGTTGGCGGCAGAGCTCTGAGCCAAGAGGCGGAGACGGGACGGAAACACACCAGCGACGGATGGAGCAGCCCGAAGATGAACAAACGCCGCCGCTCGTGTTTACCTGCTGCTTTAACGAGCTCAAGGTGTTTCTGTAGCAGCTCAACACACACGCAGGTAACCACACAGACATGCAGAAATTAGCAGGACTCAGCGGTTAGCCAAAAGCTCGAGTCCAACCACAGAGCAAACACAGGCTGAAGGAGCTCAAACACACTGAATGTGTGAGTTTCTAATGAGAGTCCAGCAGTGAGAAAATGCTGAAAATGGTCAAAAATGTCAAATCCTGAACCTAATTGCTTGTTCTCTGGCCCAGGGACAACTTCCCACCAAATTTCATTGAAATCTAAACATGTTTTTGAGGTATTTTTTGACAAACAGGGGAAGCTGGTGTTTCATGTAGTGACAGTCAGCACTGATTTAGTGATTTACACAAGAAAACATTATTTTTAGACCTGTAGGCTGGACATAAACTCTTCATTTATCGAATCATATTACATTCAGTTAAATGCGGATATTGCAATATTTAACTGTGAGAAGAGCTTAACTGAAGCCCAGGCTCTTAGTGGTTTGTGAAAACTAAAAATGTGATGCAAAGCAGTAAAGTTAAGGATGACTGTGGGGTCTGTGGCATCATTATATCCTGACATATGTAAAAAATGGAGTCCATCTTTACTTAATTAAAGGGTTAGCATTTGACATTTTAGGATATAAGCTACTGAGTTAGATGCTCAGATTGATTGTTCTCATATCTGCCCTTCAAATATGAAGCTATAACCAACATTCTGTTAGCTTAGCTTAGCATGAAGACTGGAAGCAGCTAGCATGGCTCTGTCCAAAGGAAAGAGTAGCACATTAAATCTGGTTTGTTTAATCTGTTCTGGTGTTACAGGTGGTTATGTTTTGGACCGTTTCTCGCCTGGGACCAGCAACTTCCTGGAGTCTCCGCTGAGTTGCCTGGCAACAGCTCAGAGTCAGGAAGTACAGAGACACAAACCCCCTAAAAAACCAGTGATTGTCAGTACAATTGAGATGTGACCGTTCCTAAGTGAGCTTTAGAGATGGATTTCGTTAGCTTGGGACGGAGCCAAGCTAGCGGTTTCCCCCTGCTTCCAGTCTTTATGCTAAGCTAAGCGGATAGTGTACATTTATTTTTGAATTGCGTGAGTTTTGAGCTCTTTTCTGATGAAGTCTTTCAAGGCTTTACTTATGAATGCAGCTAATTATAAGCAGTCCACTGTGCGTGGCTGCAAAGTCTCCAGAAAAGAATTTAGTTTGGACAAAAGGCCTTTTAGTGCGGTTCACACCCGAGCTCGGCATATTGTTTCACTGCTGCTGTTGCGTCAAACATCATATCTGATAGGAATGATTGCCAAACCGTAAGAATGAGAAGAAAAAGCTGCGACCTTTAAGTGCAGATGGTGTGTCAGCTGAAACGAGCTTTAAATCAGTCACAACTACTGAAATTTACTTAAAAGGTAACTTCCTCTGTCCTGTTTGAATCCTTCAGCAGTTGCAGGAGAACAATCTTTCCCTTGTTGTCCCGAAAACGTGATTAAAGAGCTTCAGCTGTAAACAAGCTCAGAGTCCTTTAAGTCCATCGAAGAGGAAAACAAGAGAAAGGAGCATTTGTTTGAGAGCAGGTTAGCGCTCCCTGAGGCTTAATGGCTCTCAGCCGTCTGTCCCAGCTCAGTTTGGTCCTCAAAGCTCACAGCCTGCAGCTGCTGAGCCTCACAGGAATGCCAAAGCTTTTACAGTCAACTCGCTGAGGTGAACAAAATATTTCAAAGACAAACTGTGCAGCTCTTATTGTTGTTTGTGGGCCGAGCGCTCGCGCAGAGTCGTGGAAATGATCCTGATCGGACAGAGCAGCCGGACCGAGGCTGAGAAAACACCTCCGACTCTGATGAAGACCAAAGAGAAGCCGACAGGAATTCTGCTGAGCTGAGTCTTTGTCCGGAGGCGGAGAGGTCCGACAAGGCAGGATCCATGCAGATGTTTGCAGGTGGTGGTTCTTCAGTGCACACAGGTGAAAAGCAACTCGGTGACTGGACCGTTTAGGTGATGTTATCAGTGCTACATGGACCTATGTGTGGTGGCTGATACCAGAACTGTATGTATATAGCAAATGTACATACAGCAAGCTTTAGAGAGAAAGTTAAAGGACAATTAAATAATTAAAACCAAAATAATCCCGTTAAATAACTCACAGTGAAACAAATACTTTGTTGTCTCATTCAGAGGTGGGTCTTTAGCCAGGAGTTAAAAGTGGTGACAGATGGGGACGATCTGGCAGTGAAGGCAAACTGGGAGCAGCAGTGGAAAAGCTTGGTCACACTGGGATTTTGGCGAACTGATCAGAGGATGTGAGGGGTCAGGATGTGGAATCTGGACTGGGAGATCTCAGATGCAGAACTCCGTATTTCACTGGTGAAGGGAGACGATGAAGTCACAAAGAGCTTGGACCTCATCGATCAAACGGTGACGAGGAATCAAATAAAAGGACTTTGTATCAAAGTATAATGGAGGACATTTACTGTCGCTGCATTTCTTTGTCTTACTCTGTTTTTTATTTGGGAACTGCTAAAACAGACTATTATTTAATTATCATCATTCTTCGTTTTTATTGTTGTCTTTTCCGGAGTCCAAGTCCTCGTATGTGCACACATGCTTGGCCAATAAAGCCGATTCTGATTCAACAGTTTGCAGCCAGAAGTTTAGCTTTTGGACTTACGCTAAAAGTAACACATCTACTGTAATCAAATGACATTTTTGACCAAATATCTCAAAATTCCGCATTGTGAAGACAGTCGCAACTGCTTTCCAAATATATTTAAACATTTTAGAAAAATTAAAAAAACACTAAAAAGGCTTCATTGTTCAGAAACGTTCAGAAAGCTGCATCACTGGACTTCACCGGGTTCACCTTCAAAGCAGGAAATCTAATTTTGAAATTAAAAAATGTCTGAATGAAGTGTTCAAAACTGATACGAAGGATTCAGACTTGATAAAGGAAACTCTCACAACCCGGAGGAGCAGCTTTATTTTCTAAACCAGCTAATTAGATGTTGAGATCAGGTCGGGACTGCCGGCTTCCAGCCAAACCGTCCTGGAGACAAACTGCTGCAACATCTGGCTGCTGGAATTTCCCACCCTGGTTGTAAACAACACGTCAACAACACACACACCCACACACACACACTGACTTCCTCTGAGCTGCGTTTGATGCAGACACCTCTGAAGGGTCAAACATCCCATCACACACTTCCTGTCCTGCTGTCACTGTACAGACGCAACCATCCCTGAGCTTTTTATTCCCCGACAGGAAACACAGAAGTTTCCACATGTGAAGCGCACAGCTGGAACAAAGCTTTCATGTTTCAGCTCATCGTTTACGAACTCACATCTATTTTCCAAAGCATTCTTCAGTTTTTAGACCGACTGACTTCCTTCCACTTCGTCTCTGAATATAACCATGTTTAAGTAGCAGTAAACACGCGTTGTTTTGCTGCAACTGCAAGAACTTCAGCTGTCAAATAAAAACATGCCAAAAATCTTAAATCCGGAGCAGCCCTGTTGTCTTACATAAGAGGGCGAGAGTCACCAGAAACCACAGGAATCCCAGGACAAATTCTTGCTCTCTTCTTATTACACAACACTTGGAGAAACTGAGGCTGGAAAAGAGCGAGGATGAAGGAGGAGGAGGAGGAGGGGGAGGGACTGCTGTGAAGAAAAGATGGGACAAACACAGGAAGTAAGACAGAAACATGTCAGAAAGCACCTCAAAGCCTCTGATGTTACGTGGTTTCATGGGTTCAGCACGCAATGAAGCAAACAGTGTCGAGGCTGAAAACTTCCGATGAAGCAGCTCCTCTCTTTACGCCTCAGCTTTTCATCTCAACGGGAATTCACTCCCACATTTCTGCCTGCAGGCGACGTCAGCGGCTCAGGTTTGTCTCAAACGTTCTGCAGGTTTCTCTCTGTCTTCCTGCTCCAACACCGATCAGAGTGACTGATATCTAAATATCTAATACGTAGTGCTCTGACCTGCTCCGTGCTGTTCTGATATTCACTGTGGAAACTCGGAGTAACAGCTAAACTCCACTGCAGCTCTGGTGCACACATCTCAGCATCAGCATCTTTTAGTTTTTCCACTGCAGATTCGTTCGGTGAACCGGAGCCAGATACATTTGGGAGCTTCACCAGTCAGCTTCAAGTGTACCGTTACCAAAACCCACTGAGCAACAACGGAAAAACTGGCCGAACAGAGCCAGCACGACGACAACACGCCGCACTAATGCAATGGAAATAAAAACCTCAACATATCAGGAGCGATTTTCCCCCGAGGAATCAAAGCTGGAGGCAGGGATGGAAGCACAGGCGCAGCGATGGAAAGATGTGCCCAGGATATGGGAAACATGAAAACTGGATATGTTTTCCAATCTGAACAAATCCACCTCAGGATGGTGAGGTGGAAGAAGAGCTCACAGGCTCCTCAAAACAGCAGGAAAATGAAAACTGAGCTTTTCATGCTGCTGGATAGATGGTCCCAAAATGTCTTTCACAGAGACAGACTCAAACGTCTGAAAGGTCGCTCACATCACAGTCCAGAGATTTCAGTGCAACGTAACTTTGATTCAACATCTGTCTGTTAACAACAAAGTATGTTCTGACTTTATCTTAAAGGCTCAGTGATGCCGTTCATTTCAGATAAACCACAATCCTCAGCTGAACACTGATGTCTGTTCTGACGAAGCTCAACGTGTCTTTATATACACACACACACACACACACACACACACGAACGACTGCACACAAATTCACTTGTATGACTCTGGGCAGAGAGGGCGGGGCGGGCGGGGGGGGGGGTATTATGATGTGGGAAAAGAGAGAGAGAGTATTATGTGAGTAATTGGAAGCAGCTGTTGAGGGAAACACTGATCCTGGTTGGTTGTTGGTCGGATTGGAAGCTGCTCTGAGAACAGCGACGGGGTGACGTCACACACTGAGCTCACAAACACACACACACACACACGCATACGCACACGCACACGTACACGTACACGCACACACACACACACGCACACACACACACCATTCCACACAAACACACATCAGTCCACAAACACAACATCACTTTGGTCCAGACTGACGTGAACATTCGTACACTCGTGACCAATCAGAGACGTTCTTTGTCCTCAGAGGACGACATCTTCACTGAGTATGAGAGTGTGAGATGTTGAAAAAAAAAGTTGATCCTGCGGGAAGTTCTGCAAGTTAAAAGTGAATTTTTCTACGATTTCTAATCAGATTTCTTGACATTTTTCTCACGATAAGACCAGCTGCAGACCAGCTACACACTGATGCTGTGTCTCTGAAAGCAACAGTTCTCAGAGATGCAGCCCAGTATCATAACGTCCTTCTGGACCTCCAGTCATCAAATGCACCACAATGGCAGCTGAGGTTCCCAGAACACTTCATGGTCATGTTGAGCTTTTTCCACCACCGTCTGCAGATTGCCCCTCAGCCTCCCTCAGCCCTCCAACACGCTAACCAAAGCCTTTCAGTCCTGTGGACAGACGACTCCTGAAATTACAGCTGCAGGCACCAAATAAGCCTCATTATGATGAGCTGGACGTTTACAGTTTCCTTCATCCTCCGAGTAATCAAAGCTGGATGAATGAGTGTGTGTGTGTGTGTGTGTGTGTGTGTTTCTAATGTCTTCATTCACTGGGAGATTGCTCTATTATTTAGACGCTTCCTCTGCTTGTTTGGAGAAAATTGCAGAATTACAGAAAACATCAAAAGCATCAAAACTGCATCTGGTCATTATGTTTTCAGTGTGACAAACCTGCTTCATAACAGATATTTTAAACCCCAATTTCAGTTGAACTGGCTGAAATCAGAGGCGTTTGGAGTCTTTAAATTTAGCAGTGAGCTCTGCCTGAAGCTCAGCTGAGTCCACAACGACCGTGTCCAAACCGCAGAGTGGGGAAAAAAAGGAAAGAGCACTGGGTTTTGCCAAGAACAGTGTTGGCCTTGTTAAATTTGGGTTAAGGTATGCTGCTCGACAGCTCCGTCCACTTCCTGCGTTGAAGACCGTAGAGCTCTAAAGGGGCTTTAATTCACCTGCACGTGAGTCAAACAGAGGCTGGCGGTCACAGAGCGCCCTGACGGCAGCGACTTCACACAGAAACACAAGCATCTCTCAACTCTTTACTACAGAATACGAAGCATCGAGACCTTAACCAGCGCTTAGTTATCTTCTACTGTCCACTAACTGTCCGTCACAGCCAATAAACCAACGAGAATACGACAAAAACCCATGTACGTACATCTCTGAGCGTTAATCTGTCTTGTTTCAAGATGTGGACACAGAAAAGAAATTGTAAAAATGTCTTGAAACAAAGGAAACCATCGTGTTGGTGGATTTCTTTAAATACGCCTGTTTCACCTCCGGCTGTGATTGGGTGTCGTCAGAACTGTGCTGTGTCGCACCTGCAGCCACTCCCAACAGTGACATCACAGGGTCTCTGAGTACGCCTGTGCATCACTGCAGCAAGGTGACAAGTTCAAGCAAAATCAAGGTTTACAAGGGGAGCTCAATTACTCTTTTTACATAAACTCTTTCATAGAAATGATATCTCTTTGGCTATGACCTTTGACCTTCTTACAGACTGATGTTGATCTTTAATCTGAGGATCACTGCCGTCTTCTGAATGTGGCTGTAAAAAGACTCTTAACCTCCTGCCCGTTACGAAGCATTAATAAAACTCTATTGTGGTGAAAATGAGTTCTAATTAGGTTTATTAGCCAGAAGCTGCTTCACGTTAACAGAGTTCAGCTCTGCTGAGTCAGATCCTATCAGCTTGGCCTCAAACACAAACAAAGCCTCTTCGTTGTTGGATCAGACGGCTTAAAGTCAGAACAGGCCGGCTGAGCCGATCGTTTTCTTCTACCGCGCAGAAAGCAGCGGCCTCGCACGACAACATGGAGGTTAATTAGGTAGAAAATCCAGTGCACATTCCAGCTGAACACAGACGCCCTTCTTCCTCCTCTGCTGCTGCAGCGGCCACGCTGGGCCGCCTGCCCGCCATGACGAGAGGGAAAACAAACCGCTGGTTTCACCGTGTGTGTGTGTGTGTGTGTGTGTGTGTGGACAGTCCACGTTCTGTCAGGTGTTTCATTGCATTTACAGAAACAAGCTGCTGTTTTCCTTTTTAAAATCCAGCAGCAGCAGCAGCAGCAGCAGCAGCTTTTGCAGACATGGCGACTCTGCTTCTGTAGAAAAGAAAGAACGTAACGATGCGCCAATGTGACCCGTTTCACCCTTTGACCTAAACGAAAGGTGGCCGATGAGGATGCAGGAGGAGTTCAGCAGCACTGAACAATCACGGTTTAGTAGATACCTCGGTTTGGGCATCACGGCTCATGTGACTCACTGTCCACCATCCTAACTGTAACAGCTTCCTGTGCTTATGTCATTGCCCATCTTCCCTTCTCATCTGCCTTGTCAGGTATCATTTCTTATTGTATTTATCATGATTATACTGTCAATTAGAAAAAACGCATAACAACAATCAACACAAATGCCAGTACAGATCCACTGCAGCTCAGTGGATTGTTAAAGAGTCGACAAAACCCCTAAAATCCCATGTCACAGAGCTGATGTGAGCCTGTAAACTGACTCAAGAGCTGCTCTGACTCTCATTAGCTCACAGCAGAGACTAATGAGCTCCACTCCATGCTCATCAACATGCTGTTTAACTGTGAGGTGACAGCTGGAGAGCCGGGGCCGAGCGCTCGGCTGGCGGAGCGTCACTCTCACCGAGAACAACTTTCCATTGTTGATCCGACGGGACAAAAGACATCGAGGAGGATCTCCAGTCTCCCACATGTCGCGCTGATCACTGAGGTGTTTCTCTTATTGATCACTGAAGCCTCCATTGTGTTCAGCTAAATCCTGCATCAGTTTACAGACTGGCTTGTTCTATGCAGGCTGGCACTGCTTTCATGTCAGCTCTGTGAGAGGTAATCAATCACGGTGAAGGTTTATTCAACTTTAGTTCTTGACCTCAAAGCTGCCTTATCTGCAGTATGTGTGGAGCGACTGCTGGCGTACTTAGGTTGGTGGTTTCCAAACATTTTGACCATGTGACCCCTTAAAACGAAGCGAACGTTAATGCATTGATCCGAACCGTTCTGTCAAGCTTTCTCAGGAAAACAAGCACAGCAGGAATGGTAAGTACAGTATGTTAGGGCTGCTCGTGACATTTTCTTTATTATCTATTCATCTTTCCACTAAAAACAGCTTGTTTGGTCCAACTAGCAGCTCAAAACAACAGTTAACAATGTTTCAAGATAGAGAAAAGCTACAAATTAGCACGTACTGAAAAGCAAGAACCAGGAGATTTTGGACATTTTTTCTTGATACGATTATCAACAGCTGCAATTCAACGTTGTATCCAGTGTCAGTTAAAAGGATAAAATGTTCATGTTTCGCGCTCTCAAAGATCAATACGGCAGCATTTCAGCGTTTAGCTTCAGGTTTCCTTCCATATTTATTTCTTCTGGAGTAAAACGATGCTCAAACACTCATTCATTCTGTGGTTCAAAACAAACACAGCTCCTTGTGGGTTTCTGGACACAGGCGAGCAGTGTTCGACCTGCCGGGGCGTCTCCACGCCACCACGCCACCACCTGAGCTGCTCACCTTACAACACAAACAACCAGGTCAAACCACGGCGGCAGAGGAAACTCCTCAGCAGAGAGGTGATGGATGGTTAGAAGGGCAGAAAAATAAACTCAGCTCCAGGATTTGTTTAGTTTTAAACCATTTTACATTCCTAAAAACACCACAGAAAATACTGCTTTCTGACTGGTCATCTGCTTAATTACCTTTCTAAATCACAGCTCAAGGTAAGCATAGCAATGGGATGGATGATTCAGGGTGACTTAACCTCTCTGTTCCTTTGGTCAGCAGACACGACAGTAGAGACACATACTGGCCAAAAGTATGTGGACGCCCCGGCCACATGCTTTAAGTCTGATTGATTCGGCTGCTCCTAATACGACAGCAAACAATGATACTAGACAAACAGTGTATGAATGTCCATGTGTCCATACACTTTTGGCCACTCTATGACACCACAAACAATAAAACCTGTGTGTGCTGGGGGGGGGGGGAGGGGGGGGCTTCAGGTCCTGATCTCTCCTCCCTGGAGGTTTTTGGGGCTCTGCAGGACTCCACATGGCTTTTAATGTGTCAGCACACACACACACACACACACACACACACACACACACACACACACACACACACACACACACACACACACACACACACACACACACACACACACACACACACGACAAAGGCACCACAGGGGCCTGCTGGGGGTTATTTAACAGGGTTTCCCCTAATAGAGACACAGCTGCTGGATTTTTTTTCATGCTCGGTTTCTTGCCGTGAAATTCGGGGAAGCTCTGTGTGAAGCAGCACTGTGCGATTTACAGTCAATAAAGTAAGTCTGTCATATAAAAAACAAGCCTAAATGTCCCGCTCGCACCTCCAACAGACATTCTGACGGTTTAGTTTGAGGTCATGTCGACACTTTCCTCATACTCAACAACCCGAGAAGCACGAGGAACGGGCAGCTACAGATTTCTGGATTTTCAGTCCCATTCAGAAGTGAAAATGCTTATAACAGTTATAGACTGACCATTTAAAGGAAGGCAACGCTGTCTTAAGGCTGCTTCTAGTCATTCCCTGAATGATTTAGATTTAGTACTGATGGGTCCCCACATGTCCACAAATAAAATCCAAACAGGAAACGTCTCCTTCCAGCAGCGAGGTTTCATTCAGAGAACAGCAGCTCTCGGCCATCCTGCATCTGGAGCACGTCATCTCTCAGTTCATGTTACGTAATCAGCCTCAGTCTGCCAACATGCTGCAACAAAGCAACGAGGCTCTGTTCCCTACAGAAATGCTGTCACAGGAGCCCTGAACTGACTGTGATGAAGACGCTGCAGGAGCTGATGTGTGCATCCTCACATTACAGAAGACCAGCGCTTCTTCTACGAGGAGTATTAAAGAATTACCATAAATACCACAGACCCAATTCACCTCTGCAGAAAGATTACATGACAAGCTCGGGACATTTTGCCACAATAAAGTGAGTTAAAATAACAAGAAACACACTGTGACGACCACAGACACATTAAACTACCACAAAGTCAAATAAGGTCACTTTAAACACACCGCTGAATACTGCACAGTCTCTCCATATATGAATATTAGAGGCAAGACTGTGATTTAATGAAACACTGCTTGCTGGGACAGTGAAGGCAACACGCTGCTTTCTCACATCTGGACGCATTCATGAGTCACGGCGTAAGCGATTAACTCGCAGACGACACACAGCAGAGAGGAAAGAGACTCACCTGCGGCCGATTCCTGCGTTTAAAAAGCCTTTTCGCTCCCTGAAGAAACGAGTCGCTCGTTTTCCTCTACTGCGTTGTGTCAAATCCGTGTTTGACTCTCGTGTTTCCCGTCATGACAGCAGGAGGGCGGGGTCCTTCAGCTGGACCAGGACCAGCAGGAGGAGGACTTGTTTCACCAAACCACACCTCAGTGACACAGTGAAGCAGTGGTGGATACACAAACATACATACATACATATATATCTTAATAAGCAATACAACACTTGTAATGGAGTATTTTACTGGAATGAAACATATGTAAAATGCTTCCTCCACCAATGACCACCCAACAGGACGATCTATAGTCAGACCTTCTCACCACTCGAGCTGGCAAACATTCTGTGTCCTGCTCGAGGGCACTTCTGCAGCAGGTGATGTTTGAAACCAGGACATTTCACACTGTTCACTGGCCCTGCTGCTTCAGGAATTCAAACCAGCAACCTTCAGCAAGCCGACGACAAGAAATCATCCCCGGTCCAACAGAAGTTCAGATTTTATTGAGGAACACATTTTTATGTCCGAAAACACAAAGAAAATGGACAAAACAGGAAAATATTTGAATGGAAATGTCAGTCAGGACACGATGATAACATACATAATACAGAAGGCACAGCTGTGTGCCACATCATCACTCCTCTTCATCACTTCTAATACAAAAATAAAGCTCTTCATTCTTCATCGTTTTCGTGGTTTCGCAGAGTTCAGTGAAAAACTTTTAGAAGGTGCAAATGAAAACGATCCTGAAATGTAGTGTTTTTTTCCTTGTATTGCCAAAACTCTTTTGTTTTGCCCTTAAATGCTTTGGAATGACGATCTCGGCGCGTTTGTGCAGATTTGAGGGGATATCCTCTGAGTTCTGACTGAAACCTTCAGTAACCACATGTGAGCTGACAGTCAGCAGAAACCTCCACAATGCTGAAGTCGCGTGTGCAGGAGCTGTTGTGTATCTGACACTGTGCAACCTGTTGGTACCTGCAGATGATATGAACCAGCTTCTCCTCCAGCTTCCAGGTTTGTGTCTGAACTCTGAAGACCGTTGGCGCCTCCTAGTGGTCGACTGGTGGTCACACATTCTTTGGACCTGTAGAAGAACAGCTCAATGAGATAAGACTGGAGACTGTGGCCCACAAAAAATGCCATCGTACATGTGTTTGGTACGTGGTCGTGTGGCTTCAGGCATTTCCATCAAGAAAACAATATTATTATTATCGACAGACACAAAACAAACTCAGTAACAGTTTGCTTACCTGTGTGCAGTGTGGTTGTCCTGATCCGACTATTCTCCAGTGTTATAAAGAAGCTGCTTTTCTCTCTGGGGTCGAAGGTCACAGCGTCTCCTGATCCCACCTCACAGGTCACCACCACTATGGGACCAAACCCCGCCTTCAGGTGGATCTGGATGCTGTCCTGCATCGACACACACATCATGTGATTTTATCAGCTACAGGAGAAAAGAGGAAGGATAAACTAAAGATGGACGTCAGCCTGTCAGTCTTTGCAGGTCCTCTCCGTTAGTTCACCTCTTTGGGTGCAGGAATCTCCAGTTTAGTTTCCTCTGGAGCTTTGACCATGATCAACGTCTGCTCCTGGAAGGCTCGGAGCCGGATGACGTCCTTGTGAGTCACATAGGCCAACGTAAAGAAAGGTTAAAGAAAACTGACTTTGTTTTTGTATAACTATAATTATACAACTCAGTACTAGTGAGTAGTAATAGTAGCAGTAACAAGTACGAGCAGTTCAAGGAGTGTTTGATACTGTCTGGTAACAAGATGAACACAGTGGGAATCCAGAAGAGACAAAAAACTAAGTTACAGAATTTAGTTACATTATTTGTCGCATTTAAAGGCTTTTATTGTGCTGTCTATTGTGCTGTCAATAATTCACGTTGTGTTGTATTTTTATTGCAGTTCCTGCAGCCACTGGTTTCTTCTGTGAGACTCTAGAAACTTGCTTGGCTTCTATGAATCCATCACAGTGACATCAGGTCTGAATTCACGTTTGTCATTCAGTCTGGGAACACCTGAGGAGGAGCTGGAGGACAAGTGAGAGGGACATGTGGTCTCCTCTTCCTCGCCTACAACTTCTGGTCTGCTGTGAAAGGATATGCAGCGCTTTCCACGTCATCGGTCATGTTGAAGAGCTGCTGGGCACAGCTTTTGATGAGGCTGTCCAGCTTGTCCTCCACCAACTTCAGGTTCTCCACCTCTCTCTGGAACGTACGCTGGTTCTTCCACAGTAAGCTGGAGATTGGACACCTTCCTCTGCCCAGAGAACAGTCAGAGTCAGAGAGCAAACTGATGAGTTATGTCTTTGGATTAGTGATGCAAATACCTGATCAATAAAGGAAACTATTCATGGGGACTATACCAAACTACACACAAAAATAAAAAAAGGAAACCTGACCAGTGACTGACACTTAGAGACATCCTCTCAAATCTGTTCGTGACTCACATCCACTTGATCCTGTTGGCTGACTCCTTCTGGATGAGGCTGATCCCGTCCAGGATGTTTGTGATGTCGTAGACTCGCCGCCTGCAGGTCTCCAAGCTCGCTGCCGCCTGCCTGAGGTCCACAGAGGAGTCCGGAGAAGCCAGCAGCAGCTTCAGAAAACGCTGAGTCAACAGCCCCAGAGACACATCTGAACACCACACACACAGTTAGAGATCTCCATGTCTTCGAGCTGAACAACGAGCAACCCAAAGTTAATCCGAAGTCACTTCAAGCAGAACTGGCCTCACCCTGTCTGGAAAATTTCTTAGTGTGGATTGGTTGTTTCCTCTGTTTTAGAGCAGTGCTGGAAAGGAAAATACAAAAAATATCTTGGTGAGTTAGATTAGCTACATTTGTGATTTCTGCAAGTTACAACAAAATCTCCTGCATGCCAACTTTAAACTCTGAGCGAGCTCTTCAGATGTCCCACGACAACACCTGAAAATATTTCTCATCTTCCATACATAAAATAGAAAACAAAACTCACTTTAACTAACTAACTGTGAGAGTTTGGTTGGCTGGTGGTCTTTTTACAGTTAAAACACTAAAACCAGGCGTGGAGACGTTTGTTACCTGGTCTTCTCAGCCTCTGGAGGATTCTCCAAACCTGCACCAGGATCCTGTGAATCAGAAAGAGATGGTTTACTTTTGTTGTTAAACAAATAATTATTTCATATTCAGATTCAGCTGATCATTTTCTGTAGGTTCATCACTACCACAGACACCCAACACACTGTCACTGATTATAGCTGCTTTAATGTGTTGAAGTGTCCACTGTGCTGCTGTGTAATGACCCTGACCTGGACGAGGACATAAAACATGACGTGGATCTTCCTTGTGTGTAACAAGAATATAAAGAGACACGTATCGTAGATCACATAAGTAAACATAATGTCAGAAAAACTCCAGACCTGCTGCGGTGGATCCGGTGCAGGAGGAGCGTCTCCACCTTCATCTTCATCATTATTATCCATGCAGCCTCCAGTGTCCCACTGCTCCTCTTCCTCAGAGGACTCAACTCCCCAAGGGCTGATATGGCCCAGCGACCCGTCCAGGTAAGGGGGCATGATGGGAATGGCATCGCTGGTGATCCCATCGGTAGAGATGTCCTCCGGCAGGAAGTGGTCTTCACAGATTAAATGCTGCTCTGTCGAGTCCTGCTTGTCTGTCTCCCTCAGCGCTGCCAGCCATACCTGAACAAAGGAGATGTACCTACCTACTTTACTCAAAAGTCCATTGTCATTGCATTGGAGGCTTCAGCTTTCCACATCACAGGTGCGTCAGCTCAATAGTGAGCACACGTATCCCTAACCCTAACCAGCCGATAGATGGCACTACAGGAAACGCAATTCTAACCAGAGAGGAACACAATTCGACGGGCATTCAGACGTCGCCGCAACACCTTCTGAACTAAGCTAGGCTAACACATGACGCCAGCCAGTATAGCGTTAGCAGTTCAGGACAGCTGATATATTAGCATTGTTAGCCGGTAGAAAGAGGCTTGCAGACACCTGGATAACATTATCTTAGCTCCAGTTAATTTCCAAACCTTGACTCGCGTCGGGTCTTCGGGGAAGTTGAAGAACCTCTTGGGTTTTCGGTTGACGGTCCCCCGGCTAACGTTCACCAAGCGATTCGGACACCCAGAGACAACACACTTCACCATAGTAGCAGTTTCCCCCCGCCCAACAAACCGGACTAACAGCTCCCCCGAGCCCTGTTCATATCCGTTAAAAACAGAAGCAGTTCATTAATGTCGCGTTTCAGGATAGTTCTTTAAACAGGAAATAGATAGGCATGACCCGGATGTACAACAATGGAGGGAAAGTAAGAAGTCGCTGGCGCACATGTTCTGCTTTGCTAATAATCTTTTAAGAAGTATTAAGACCACTTACAGGCAAAAACACCAAATAAACCAACCTGCATTCAAATCTTTGTCATTGCTATTGTTCAAAAGTACAGAAATGTCATCAAAAAGTAACATTAGAAAACTTATGAGCAGCAATTAAATGTACTTATGAAGCTATCTGCACTGTCAGATAGTTTAATGAGTGACTCTCTCTACTTGTGTGTGTGTGTGTGTGTGTGTGTGTAGAGACCTCAGTTCAGTAAGAAAAGCTTCTGGACTCTTCTCATAGCATCTGTCAGTTCATGCTGTGATGGAGGTCTTCCTTCAGGCGGCGCTGTTGTAAAGGAATTAGGCTTATGCTTAGAATAATGCTCTGGAAACCCACTGAAATGACATACCTCAGTCATCATTTATAGTTATTCTGTTCAGTTTAAATGTATTATTCACTAACATCTGTGGCTTGTGGATGGAAACGATGTCTAATTACTCTGGAGATGACAGACATTTCCCCTCAGAGTTGATTCACTATGTCATAAAACAATCTTGTGAGCCTCAGACTGGAGCCAAACGTGTACTTTATTTTCATAAATCACAATACTAACCGTTGAGTATCATTGTTCATTACATCAAAAAAAAAAAATAAAAATAAAAAAATATTCATTGATTTCTCCAGATGTGTTGGGAAATCCTGAGTCAGAGTCTCATAGTCATAGATGTACAGAGATAGTGTTACTGAATCATTGCAAAACAATGTAAAAATCCATGACTTTTGTAAAATCTAATCTGACTAATCTACACTTTCAGTATTTCTTGACTGTTTTCTTCCTTAGATTGTCAATTAATCAGACTTCATGTGGCTTCATGTAACAAACCAGCTTCTTCTGCTGTTTTATCCCATTTTGATGCAGCAGGTGCTGCTATCAACAACATGGCCACCACATTGTTCCAGAAGATGCCTTTTCCTTGAATCAACACCAAACAGCTTCTTGTCTGAAGACTAATTTGTCCCATTTTGTGACCCGTATGAAAATTCAGAACTGGCAGAACAAAATGTGGTCACATTTGAAGTCTGAATTTCAATTTCAGCACAAACAGATGTGTGTTTTTGGAGGTTTATAGCATCAGGCTACTCTTGAGGACTCAGCTTTGTAACATGTGGACAACAATGAATTTGACTCACTCAGACACAGACACAATTGCTTGTTGCTGTTTGAATAAATATAGTTTGGTCCCCAGGCAGATATTTGAAGAGTGAGATGAAACAGATTTTTGAGAAATGATCAGCCAACGAAATGATTATCGTCCACCTGCTGAAGCGCCCCTGAGGTTTGACCTCCCTGTAGAAGTAATGGGACTATGTCAGCAACAATTAGCAAAAGTGAAACATGAGCTGCAGACTCAGTGGTGCTTGGCCTTTGAACAGGACACTGGACATTCCTGACATACGTGGTGTCAGACCTTTGACACACATGAATAGATGGAGTTATTTGAGCTGCTGTATGTTCATAAAACCACAATTACATTAGCAAACATCTTAATGGGGCTGCAACTAATGACCCCTTTCATTATACAAATTCCCCAAAGCCCGTGTCTTTAGATGCCCCCCCCCCCCAAAAAACAACCAGATCATCAGTTTACAGTCACATACTGAGAAAGAGAACAGCAGCTTGTCATCATGATGGAGAAGCTGGAGCAATGTTATCATGTAAATTTAATTAAATATTAATCAATTATCAAATTACATGCCAATTAATTACCTATTGATTAATTCAGCTTTAAACTGATGAATCCACACAAGTAAGTCAAGCTTTACTGAACACATTAACCTGTGTGTAATGTGACTTAATGCCTCTCTTTGCCTTTAACGGCTTAACAATAAAAATATGCTGACTAGTCACTGAGTTTGATGGCGAGCCCATGCCAGGAACACGTCCACCAAGTGCACTGAAGTCCTGGCTGAAAAATAACCTGATATCACATGAGAATGTTGGAACATTCTTCAGACACATCACAGATGATTCAACGTGCTTCATCGTTACTTTTTGAGAGCATCTTTATGGAAAACTTGAGATGAATTCTTCATTTAGGCAGCTGCCATCAACCACTCAAACAGCTGCTTTAAATCTTATAGACCTATATGGAGAATGTCCAAAAGCCTCCTCTTGTTGCTGCTGTCAAAAAACTGTCTACAGCATTCAGGCCTGCCTGTCTTGCTCACAGTCAGTGTGTGTTGGGGGGACAATCATATAAGCAGCTCTGTATTTAGACACAGCAGTGCCTTGAGCTAATTGCTAACATCTGAAAGCTGATATGCTAACAAAAATCATGCTAGCATGCTAATGTTTAGCAATTATAGTGTTTACCATGCTCAACATCTTCATTTGTTCAACCTCATGGTGGTGCTAGAGGAGAAAATCAGTGGGATTCATGAGGGTGGGGGGATGGGGGTGGGGGGTGGGGGGCATGAATGTCATAACCCATCCAGCAGTTGTTGAGATACTTCAGTTTGGATGCTAGCATGACTAAAAATGCAGCCTCCATGTTGTCACTTGGTTATGTTGCCTTGCATTTCTGCCTGTTTGAGTTATTTTATAGCTGCACCCTGAGACGCCTACAGATTTGCAAAAGAAAAAAAGGCCTGTGACTGCAGGCTACCATGATTTACAGTTTGTCAAATGGGTGGAGTTCTTTTCCAGGAGAACCCCTGCAGCCATCAGCAGCCAGATCACGACGGGCACATTACGGACACGCATGCTCAGTTACTTGACTTGCCCGTGAACCCATTATGTCAAGATGGTGATGTCTGGAAGTTCTGGACTCATATATGTGGGTGAGTGTGATTTAGACTTTTCTGGTCCGGCTTCCCTTTGAGTCTGTCTGCTGCTCACGAGCGTTAATGGATTCTGGGGAAAACACTCATTAGTCCAAGCTCAGCCAGAGGCAACAGCAGTGAATCATGTCAGTCAATAATTTCATTCATATTAGAAATATGCAGCAGTTTCAAGAGTTTCCCACTGGATCACCTTGAAACCGTCTGTAAATTTCAACAGTAAGTTATTAAGAAACGCTCATCGTCTGCTGGAGCCAAACTATTCGTTCTGTTTGTTGAAACATGTTGCACACTTAGAATTGGATCATTGAAAATCACCATAGCTAGACAGCAATCAAGGCTTGTTTTTAATGTGTTTAGGTAATTTAAAAATACTTAACAAAATAAATATCCTGCAATAAAATAATCAACTTACGTACAGATATGGTGCTATACATTTTTAAAAGGGTTGCGTTCAGAACATCTAACAAAAGCTTTTTATGGATGGAGTTTGAAAATGTGAACATCAGGATGAAATGAAACCAAGAGTTCTGCTCCACAACTTACAATGAAACACTGGATTTCACTGGATACTGTATACATTAATAATATGCTCAATTTTATGTATGTTAAATGTCCATAACGTACATTAAAAGAATGAGAGTACCTGCTGCTCTTTGGGAGGAATAAACAGCATGTGTTTTAAATTCAGTGATATCAGTCATAACTGAGATGTCTTCTCAGAGAAAAGCTCCTGTGCATGTAATCCAGATGTTTTACAGCGTCAATTTGGAATAAAACTCTTTGAATGTTTCACTTGGCGCTGATGATAAAATGATAAGAAACCACTAATCTGCTTCAGTGTCAGGAGGTTTGGATAACAGCCTTTGTTAAAGTCCATCGTTTTCCATTGTTATGTGAGCACAGTGTAACAAAACAAAACAAAACAAAACAAAACAAAACAAAACAAAACAAAACAAAACACATGAATGAAATTGAAATATGTGACTCTGAAGATTGTGTTAATTTCTCAGTGACTCAGAGCTCATGACTTTAAAACATGACAGGCAGATGAAATGAGGCTCAAAGCCTTTCAACATCCGTTTATACCTACAGAAGAGAAAGTGAACCTTTAGAACCTCGCGCAACCTCTGACCTCCCTGTGGAGATCATGTGACCGTCAACGGATGACATTCTGTTGACAGCCACCGGGGCTGGTGGAGAACACAAGGGTCATGGTGCTTTTTAAGTTTGCGTTTATCCCGCCAGAATTATATTCAATATATTCATTGTTTATTCTGAAGGCCAGATGGACACTTCAAAACAGCCTGTAAGCCATGTGCTCATTTTAGCATTCTTTTGGCAGCTGTTAAAAGGATTCCAAAAATCAGCATTGCTACCACATGATGCCTGGTGGTCTCTGTAGGATCCTAAATTCAGTAAATGTCCACTTTCATTCAGTGGGGGCACTATAAGGGTCCATCACTTAAGAGGGTTGGGTACACATGACTTGTGGGTGAATCTGAAGGCGTATCTTTAGAAGCACATCATACCTGAATGTCCCAGCAACAGCTGCGACTCCCATCAGGCTTTGATCCCACTTCTCTGACTAAGCCTCCTGGGAGTTGTAACTAACACTAACGGCTGAATTCTCGTCTTCTCATTGGGAACAATCACACAATGTTATTAGGAAGAGAAAACCTCTGTATTGTCAGTCTTAGAAGGAAGGACTTAACATGAACACGAGTCAAATTCTTCTTTTTTGCCTAAATAAACTGCGGAAACAATTTTTATGGCAAAAAAGTGTGAGGGTTTTATGATGGGTGTTAACTGGCTGTATAGTCTGCAGATTGGTTATGTGGTCACAACTCCCCAGGCGACTGGTGTCAGCGGTTCTGGCCAAAGGTCGAATAACCAACAGACCACTCCCAGCCTCTAATGACAGACTGAGTACTACTACTGAGGAGATGGTGCTTAATGCAGTACTGTTCAGAGGTCAGTGTATTTAAATGTTGCTACGGTTATATTCCATATGCATAGAGGAGGATTAAACATTGTGAGTATACTTCAGTGTGCAGTAAATAAAAATTTCTGTTATAGTTCTATATCAATTTGCGTCATTTTCAGGGACACTTTGACATGTTGGAGGAGTACGTATCAGTAAGGCTTAAATAAAAGACTGACAACAACTCTGCTGCAGACTCACCACAGTAACTACAGCGGTATTGTTGTTGCATTCTAGTGAAAATAAAAAGATTCACACTTGTTCATGTTTAACTGTAGTACAAACTGAGACAGATACATTGTAATTCACATTCAGACAAAGATCTGCGAGGATGGAGCGACTGACCCACAGCTACAGGACACTCATGATGTGAAAACCTCATAACTCCAGTTCAAACGTGACTCTTCATAACTTAATAGAGAGCCTCATAGTTACACTGTCAACTTTTCATTGCTTTTTAACATATTTTCCTGTATGTCTGTGTACGGTCTCTGCTGCCACACAGCGCCATTCACATCACATTACACTTATCATAATGTCATAATAGCTTATTCTTTATCAAAATGTCAAATTCAGAGGACGACAACAGAGTATGCAGGACACTGCTAAACAAAAACACATCTGAGATTTTACAGAATAAAGTCGAAACATTTTGTGCTGTTTAGAGAAAAAAGTCACAATGTTACAAGTTACAGTGGCAGTTATATGAAAAAAGGCAATATCTCAAAAATAAAGTTGAGAATATACATGAAAAAGCCGTACTCTTTCAAAATAAATCTTTGGCAAAATAATTGAAATATTTCTGAATAAAGGTGGGATTTTACACACAAAAAAGGTGGAAAAAGTTGGAATATTTCAAGAATTAATTTGTATATTTACAAGAAGTCTTAATATATTAGAATGAAATAACTGTACAGTTTAGCAGTTTGTTGTACTACATTGTAAAACAGCACAGTTAGTCAGTAACTGCAATGGTGCTTTCTTTTATCGTGACTTTATTGACCTTGATTTGAAAATTCTAAGCTAATTCCAAGCTCATAATATCTTGACTACCTCCCGATGTTTTGACTTTTTTGAGTAAAATTCCATCTTTATTTCATATAACAGTTTTATAACCTTTTCTCAATTAAAACTTGGCTCTCATATCGAGACTTTTTGCTCTAAATAACTTTATTCCTCAAATCTCCTACTTTTTATTTTCTTAACCCCGATATTCCACTGGACGTGTCTCTGTAACATAGTGGCTGCAAACTAATTTTCCTTGATATTTGTGCCTCCATCATTGGTAAATATCTAGTAGACATTGTAGCTAATTGTTTTCTTGTCTGTTATAATTGTGTTTATTGTTGATGTATGGTCGGGAGTCTGCACAGGAGGTTTTAATTTGAAAATTTACTGGACTCTCTACACTATTCCTCTGTCTGACTTCCTGTCTGGCTCAATCTGCTTTACATCAGATGACTACATGTCAATGCAGACATTTAAAAGTGTCCATGCAAATATTTAAAAAAGTAGTTTTTGACTGTGTGTAAACGGTCCTCTGACTGTCACTGAAACAAACGTAAAGGTGCAACTGTTACACGCTGTAAACACCTGAAATGACAGGAAAGGAGATGTGAGATTTTAAGCCCACAATGGCAGAGCTGTGTGACACTTTACGAGTAGAATTTATGATTCAAATACCAAAGTGTTGTAAATTTTGGGACCTTTGTCCCAGAGGCTGTGGATCATCTGGTTGCACCGTCAAGTGAAACGTTTTTCAGAGAGAAGACCACAGGTCAAACTCCCTCCCTGTGTGTCATCAGCTGAGTGTTAAATGACAGCCAGTGGTCAGCACTCCAATCCTAATACTTCACCACATTACACCAAAAGTACACACACACACACACACACACACACACACACACACACACACACACACACACACACACACAGTACATACTGTCATCAAGGTAGAGAGACAAACAAAAGGGTCCATTTGTGTTATTTCTGATGCATAAAGGACTTCTGTCACTGTCGCTCCTCCTCTCTCTCAGGTCTGGTGTTTGAGTGTGTGTCGGCTCCTTTTTTCCCAGAATGCACCTCTGTGTATCTTCAACCGTTTGTCAGTCTTCCTCACTGCAACGTTTTCCCCTCTGTGGAAACAAAGGGATGAAAGACAGTAAGAGTGTATTTTATTAGTCTCAGAGTACGTGTTTTAATTCATGTGTGTGTGCGTGCGTGCATGCGTGCATGCGTGTGTGTGTGTGTGTGTGTGTGTGTGTGTGTGTGTGTGTGTGTGTGTGTGTGTCCTCACTTCGTCTGCGTCTGGACAGAGCAGAAGCTCAGACACTCGGCGTCCTGAGTGTCTGAGCAGAGGCAGCGGCTGAGGTCCCTCCTGAGTCGGAGTGAACCAAATCCATAAGGAACCACGTGGCTGGAAGACAGAAGGAGTCATTGTTAAATACTTGCACCTCACTGGCCTCGTTGAGATGGTCCCGCTGACCGCGGTGTGTTCAAAGCCCTCCAGGAATTATGATGTAATGTGCCCATAGGTGAATCCATTTCCTCTCGACACACCCACTGGATTATTAATGAAAGAGCAGCTGCTTTCTCATCTTCTGGGCTTTTAGAAAAACACATAAATTTCAAATTTCTATGTCAGATCCAGAGTGAGCCTGTGGGAGCGATCCTCAAGACCAAATGTTTCAGAGGTTACTGCTGATGTTGACACAATGCCATTTGTCACACTCGTTGCCTTTGTTGACAAGTGTTAAAGGAATATTTTGACATGCTGTGAAAAATGCCCTCTGCTTTCAGCGTAGACCCAGTTTTTCTTTTACCGCTGTGCAGCTGCAGAGAACCATCCTGCCACCGATCCATCTGGTGCCAGTGTGACCGCTGAGCCAGCCCTCAGCCGGCTGCAGATGTGAGGAGGATCCACTGGTGGATTAGTGGTGGAGTTAACTACACCACATGGACAACGGCCAGTCCCTTAACAGCACGGCAGTTATGTCAAAACAAGGACATACTGTATGCACCTCAAAATAAATCCAAGGTTTGTCTGATAATTGTTGGATCAATTGGCCACATATTTGAATGATGAATGGACTGGACCACTCAAACCACTTTACAACAGATGCCGCATTCACTCACACACACACCCACACACACCGATGGTGCAGCCAATTTAGGGCTCAACATGTTGCACTATGGACACACTGACATGCAGACTGGAGGAGCCGGGGATCAAACCACAGACCTTCTGGTTAGTGCTCCACCTCCTCAGTCACAGCCGCCTTCTAAACCTGAGCTGACTTTAGGTTTGAGTTGTGACAAATCATTGTTTCAGGTTTTGTGTCTTTTTCTGTCAACCCGCCATCCTCCATCAACACTCCCAGCCTTCCTTCCTCCTACATGTTATTTTCCTTTCTACACTTTGTTAACTTTTATGTTGTGTTTTGCACTCGGTTGGCTTCACCTCCACTTTTATGTCTCTATTTAACTATCAAAGGGTCAGCAAGCTCCTCTTTTTAGTCTCTGGGTTCACTGTGTTTCAACACAGGCCTGAATAAATCTGCGTGACCTGAGCTAGTGAACTGTAGCTCGATGAATTGTGGCTCCAGTGCACCACAATCTTGTTGGACTCCTTTGCTCTAATTGTCTGTGGCAATGTTTTACACTCCATTATGCGCACTAGCCAAGAACAAAAATATTGGAAGATTGTAGAAATGTTCAATGCCATTTCATTATTTCAATTTTGGGTTTCATGGTTCAGGTTAGGGACAGGTCATCATTACAGTTCGGTCCATGGTGGGATGTGAACTCATGAAAGTCTGACTCCAAACACACCCAATCACTGACCAGATCTCCACGCCTTTAAGCCATCAGTTTGCTCCGAACTCCTTGTCAGATCATCAAACACCTCTCTGATGCCACAACTGGGCTGCATAAAATATTTTCTGTAACTGTCTGAAAGCAGCACTCACTGACGGCCACTTTTCATGTGAGCAACCAAGTGAACACCATGAATGTGGTCCAGGAGATGAAAGCAGTGCGAGCTGTCACGTCTCGCCTCTCTTTATTATAGCAGGCTTTTTCCCCCCTGCCTTCAGAGCAGCAATAAAGGCCTCAGCCTTTGGACGAATTCCTACAACACTTTGGTCAAAGCACACTCCTCACTTCATAAAGAGACGTCACTCATTACAGGTCAAAGACTCAGAGTCACCAGTCCAAACAGTAAGCGAACGCATCGCCGCTGACTCCTGGTGTTGCATTCAGTTCACATAACAGGCACTGATTTTGAGGTTAACAGCTCAGCAGCCAAATATGCCCAACAGATATCACATCAGGGCTGTTTCTGTGGTTTTCACAGCTATTCGGCAGCTGACTCTCAAGTCTCATGCAACATGTGGGACTTCCCCCTAATATATGACCAATGCTGGTGCAATGTCACATCATACATTTTGACTGGGCTCAAAAATACCATACTGACACACAGTCTGTACTGTTCACACACTCAAATTAGAGCTCAAGCTGAAAGCAGAGTTTAGAAAAGTGTGTTCAACCCAGCGGAAAAAATGAAATTATCTTCTTTTTTTTTGTCTGACTGGAAATGACACAGTACACCAAATGGCAGATGCTATGTAAACTGTGTTTGTTTGAGTTCACCAAAGATGACTTTTATCCCGGAGAGGCTTGCTGTTGTCCATTAGTCTGTCTTTAGTTTGGACCACAGCCTTTTTGGATTGTCGGAGAATTCTGACGGATCTCAGTGTTTATTTTTACACTTGTGAAACTCTGCAAAAACAAATCCAAAAAGTATGTGTGAAAACCCGATTTTAAAGATAACATTTTCGTTGAAAGCATGTCGTAGCTTAGCTGTTTGTGTTTTTCGGGAGGAGGACGTCCCTTAAAGAAAAGGTTTGCTGTTTCTCTTGACTTTTGTTATTGTGAAACAAATCCTGCTGAGCTGCTGTTGGTGCGGGTCTGCAGATGGGATTTGTTGACAAAACTATAGATCAGCAGATTCTCACCCCATTGAGCACGTTAGGCTCACATATTGAAGACAAAATGGTGTTCCAGTCGGATGTGCTGCAAGAGAAAAGTGCACTTAGGAGCTCCCTGTCGCCCACAGGGTTTAGTGGTATAGTTAGTGATGGTGGGAACTGCCAGTGCTGTTTAAAAACGTCTTTATGATGAAGGCAGGAAGATTGCATTTTACCACACTGCTATGTTTAGACTGAACTAACAATCTTAGACTTAGTGAGAGGGTCTCGCCGCTGCAGGAGCTGTTTTTGGCTCACCTCTGGAAGCTATTTTGGTGACACCTCTCTTTTTCTCCCTCTCGAGTTAATTAATTTCGAATGCGACGTATTGGCACGGCTTGAACCAGAGCAAGGCCGCCTGTTGTCGAGCAGCAGAAGGTCGGATTGGTGAAATCTGATCTGTATCTCAGATACAGATTTAAATAAAGGGAACAATAAATATATTATTCTATATAAATATAGCCATTTTACTGCTGAAATGCAGTCAGTTTCAGGGACCCTGTAGTTATCAGGGGTTGTATGAGTTCACCACTGCATGGTAAATATTATATATGCCACCAAATCGTCATCTTACAATCCACACACATTCACTAAAATCGCTGATTACAGATCCCTCTGATCTGAATCGAACGTCTGAATGCAAGCTGGGCTTTTGAAGCTCAGACAAGGCAGCAGACTGCAGAGAGTTAAGGGTTGTGGGCATATCAGGGTCCGACCACAGTGATTTCAGACTGTCTGTGGTTTCCTCGGTGGGTTCGTGTTAAAGGGTTAAAACAGGCAATTTAAAAGCAGAGAGAGGAAACACGGCAGAAATTGCCCTTCGTTAGGAAAGGTGCTCTTTCTTATTAGCTCCACCACATCTAACTGCTTTCTCATTGCTTGTGCATACTGAACTAAAATGAAGTTAATTGCTGCCAATTGTGAAGGCAATTTAAAAATATGAACCTTTGGAACAGGAAATGAGAAAAAGAAGGTTTCTGTGCGGGTAAAATCATTCTGAGGTGAATTTAGGTTATTTCTGTGACTGTTCCTCTAACAAAACAATGATTTCATATTTAGTCGGTCATGAAACCTGTTAGCGTGTTGGTCAAAATACTAAAAGGATTGTGTATGTATCTATTCATCATACAGTCCCTCAGAGAGTGTTGCATTATGGGTTGTTCAACAGATAAATATACAGTATATTTGCTGCTCAGCTATGGTATGCACCATTCTTTTGCAACCATTAGGCAAAAATTCCACAATAACCTTAGAGCATATTGTAAGTAAATGATCTGAGAGAAAACCTTCTTTGTTTACAGTGGCGTATAGTACAAAACACATGTGAATACGTTCTGGCTCACATGGAGTTCATTATGTTTAATGCCATGGAGCTCAAATCAATGAGAGGCAAAGAGGACAAAACACAAGTTCCCATAATGTAAATGATTACATTTCAGAGTGTAGACTGGGGTTAAGGTTAGATAAAGGGTTAGCGTTAGGCAAGTAGTGGTAATGGTAATGGTAATGGTGAGGGTAAGTCTCCAGGAAAAAAATCATGGAAACACCACTCTGCGTGTGGGTGCTGCACTAGTTCCTGCTGTTAGAAGCTGCCTCTGAAGCCTGAAGTGCTCTGCCCGTGAGTGGTTTCACACAGGTTTTGCCTTCTGCTGCTTTAAAAGTCAAATTGTACTTTCTGCATTAACACAAGCACATAACGCAAGTTTCACCATCTGCTCGTGTGCACGTGGACGTCCACAACCAGAACCAGAAGCATCTGTGTGGAGTATATAAAAGCCTTTAAGGGGGTGCTTCCTTTAAAGGACGAGACATGAGCGAGCATGAAATATCACCACCAGAGAACTGAAGGCAGGTACCCGAGAGGATCCATCATGGTTCCCTTATGGTTCTTGCCACTAGTCTCGATATTTAAAACATGAGTATCAGGAGTGTTGCGAGCCTTTTCAACCTGAAAACCGCCTCCTTCTTTCAGGTGCTTTGCAAACAAGTGAAGTTGTGCCACAATTACGCATTAAATACCTATAAAATGAGACCAGCCTGAGGTGTTCTGATGTAATGTAGACACTCAAATCAGACAGAACTAGTTTCTACATTTTTCTGTGAAAAAGTCCAGCATCATGATGAGAGGTTTGAGTTCATCTTGGACTCGTCGCCGCTGCATGCATTCATACGTGGGTAACAGCTTTTGTGTGCAACGCTTCTGCAGCCGGTGTTTGAACGAAGCAGTCACCAGGTGTTCAGTTCAATCTTGTTTCACAGCCGTCTGTTTTGATTCCTCCTGTTTGACATGTTTATAGAAAATGTCAAACACTGAAGTTAAGAAGCGTATAATTCAGTGTGCCGAACAAGCTGCTGTGAGTTAAATGTCCATAACGTGCTCTTCATACTTAGTCAACCTGCCACCTGTCACGCCAAATGTGTTGCCTCACGTTTCAGTTTTCTTGGACACCAAATATAAAGAAAACAAATCTTCTCTGCCAGCTTTTCCATTTGAAACATAATTCTTTGAAAACACACACCCACAGCATATTGAAGGAATATACTGGCACTAACCGGAAAACTGTAAGAAACCCTGTGCTCAGATTGACCGACAGGCCTTTTAATGTACAGACGAACAAAGGAAACAGCTCAACCAGAGTTTTCATTTCCACCTGAAAGTCAAACATTCCTTTCAATTATCTGAATCTCTTGATTCCTTTGTACAATATAAACTGTTTTTAAATGCTGGAGGCTGATTGTACTTGTGATTCTGTAACCTGCGTTTTTCTACTCTGAAAACCACACTGACCTGGCAAAGCTTGGAAAGTTTATCTTACTTTTGGACTGGAGCTGCTCATCCATCCCCAGAGGCCTCGCAGCTGCTACACCCTCTGAGGCTGCAAACAGATTGCTGCCTCTTATCTTGGTTTTATTTATTTTAAATCTGTAACACTGATCAGTGCCACTGTGCTCGTTCACTGTGAAAGCAAACTCTCCTCTTGTTGACTCACCTCGGTGTGTTGACCCAGACGATACCGATGTGGCAGAAAAAAATACACTCTTTGTCTTTCTGGTTCTCGCAAGAGCAGCGCTTCTCTCGCCGGTGGGCCACGTGGGTGAGCTGCGCCAGGGGGCCCTCCTCCGCTGTGGGACTCGTAACAGAGAAGGTCGAGGCTGGAAAGTGAAAGTGGAAGAGGATGGTTAGTAACTTAGCATTTATTGTTGTCTTTTGATTATTTCTGTTGTTCTATCACAATGTTTACATTTCCAACCCATTTGAGAGAAACTCTCTTTAGTGTTTTTTATTGTTTTTTTTTTTTAAGGGTTAGGGTTAGAATACAAATTACTCTCATGGTACATGTGTTCATGTTCCTCCCAGGAAGAATTGGAAGTTTGGTAATCCCCTGACTTTTTATCAAGTGCCACCATCAGGTCAACATTTCACTTCGTCCAATACGTTTGGTTTTTTGCAAAATATCTGCAAAACTAATGACACTTCAGTCAGGCTCGGCTTTACTTTGTGGTCAGCACCTATTAGCTAAAGTTAGCATACTAACATGCTAAACCAAGATGATGAATACTTGCCAAACATCAGCACGTTAGCATTGTCATTGTGAGCTTGTTAGCATAAACTAGTTATCGTAAAAGTGGAAACTGGACTTCCTGGTGGTGCTACAGGAAACGTCAGGCTGTAATTAAAGCTTCTAGGATTCATCATCTTTGTTTTTATACCTTGATCATGCTACTTGACACAGCTGGAGTGTGTTACCCGTCTTTTCCCTTGTTTTTGAGTTTTGACCATCACCAAAACGTCGCAGGCATTGCAGCGACTGCCTCTTCCCACTTTACTGTGACCAGCAACCATAACATGAGCAGAAATGTTATACTGCGACTCCACACCTGAACACACACTCACACTAAGGCCTACATGCACACATGTACATATTAAAAAGGCACACAAACACTGAGAGAGCTCATAAAGCCCACAGAGCCCACAGACAGCCTTTGATCCTGCTGTCAGTGCACACAAGGGAATGTTTGGGCGTCTAAAGAGGGATTTACACGATTTACACATAAGCACAAAATAACACCTCTTCTCACCATAAATGGTATAGGTCTGTTCTTTATATTGCTGTGTCTCAGAGATTCAAATATTTGTGGTTGTTATTCATGTAAAGTTTCCAAAGAAGCTGTTATTTGTCCAGGACACTCAAGTCCAGGCTCTCCCAGTCTGACATCAGTGGAGCAACAATCCCAGGTTAAAGTAAGTGTGGACACTTTGGGTCCTTGTTTCTCGTTTCTAACAATATTAACAATATAAGAGCAGCGATTGCACAATCACCAAGAGCAAGAGCAACCAAAGGTAAAGACGCCAAGAGTCGCTGAGGTCAGAGCACACTATAACACATGGAACTAATAGATGGCAACATATCCTAAAGGTCCCTGGAAAATAAAAGGTCTGACGAATGATCTTAACTCAAGACAAATCACAAGCTTTTTTCACATCTTTGAGCTGGATTTCTTCATCAGCGCATGGACCTTCCTCAGCTGTGATCGTGTCACTCAAGCACAGAATCTCACATGCTAACAGGTATATGACAGTGTTCACACACAGCTCCTGATGTCTGCTTCCAGTCTCTTGTTTAGAGTCCATTTGGTGATGAAGACGAAGAAGAGATGTGCCAAAAGCTCCAGAAAAAGCTGAAACTGGACCTTGAGTTTGGCATGGAGACGGTCAAAGAAGAAGAAAGAGAGAAGAAGGCGGAAAGTTAAATGCACACTCCTGATTTGTTCCAGATGAAAGGCTGGTATTTTTCACCTTGAGCAGACAGCTCCCTCCCAGTACCTACAGAGCGTTACGGATGCCACCTTTTGATGATCGCATGATCAAGACATATTATTGACTTGGCAGGAAGCAGGAAATTAACAGCAGTCTCTTGTGTCAAAGTGAGACACACTGTTGACTCATCCATGCACCTCGGCTTCGTCTTTGGGATTTTTGGGCCTCTATAACAACATCACACTTCTTCTCCCTCTTTTCTGACAGACAACAGTCATCATTCACACAGTGGGTGGGTCAGTCCGCCACTTTGGCCCAGACTGAAACATCCCAACAGCTATTAGATGGACTGCCATGAAATATGTTTCAGACATGTGGTTTTCCTCAGGATGAACTGTAATAACTGAAGTGATCCTCTGACCTTTGATTTATCACTGCCTGTCAGTCAAACTGACTTCCCTGTAAGTGTGTGTGAGGCTCAGTGAGTGAAAGTTAGTGTCATGTGACCGGCAGATCTGGCTGCAGCCACTGAGTGAAAGTGGCCACAGAGCCGAGCGCTGCTCCAGGTGGTCTGGAAACACACCTGCTGTTGTTGTGCAGCAGTTCCAGGTCAGAGCTCGACGCTGCTATCAGTCAGTGCAGCAACTCCCCACCAGACACAAATCACTGCTGTACCATCAAGACGATGAGGAGAATAATGGAGCTGCTGTTCTGCTTGGCCTCGTGTTCAGTGTGACTTCAGACCACACACTTTTAAGGTCATCTGACCCCCTTTTCCATGAGCTTTTTTTTTCATCTCTTTGACCCGGGTTAAAGACCCAAAGAGACTAAAACATTTTTCTCCAAATAAGACTTTAGTTTTTCTTCAAAATCAAAACCCAGGTGAGATTTACCTGACATGTTTTGTAATTATTTTTATTTCACATTAAAGGTCTGAGGATGAGGATGAGGACTGTATGTACTGATGTTTATTTGTCATTTTTCAAGATCAGTTATAAAAATTAGAAAATGCATCGATCAGAATGAAATAAAATACAAACTGTACAAGTAACTGAGACTAATAAAAACAGAGAAACACACTGAATATAAAATAGGCTGAGGGTCTCAAGGGAGCAGCTCCTGCAAAGTAAAGGTCATGTGACCCACAAGTACCCTCGCCCAGTTTGTTTCTCTTGAAATCAGTGTTTTTACAATATTTTGAATTGCAGGCTTTACCACATTGTTCTTTTTGCTGCAGAGACTTTGACTAATTTTTGAAGGACAGTTGAGCTATTTGCTTCATCAATGCTACCAGGAAGGAGCCTTGTGAGGCCTTTGGTTGCCTCTGTTGCTCATATGACCCTCACTTCATCAATTATAGCGGTTTCTCCAAAGCCTCACCACCAGGAAAAAGGTGGAGAAGAAGAATGCTGCTCGCTTACATGACAAAGTCATTGAAATGTCTGTTATTTGGTTAGAAACATTAAGGTCTTTACATGGAAACAAGGTCCCTTGAAGTTAAAGTCATGGCGGTTCAAGTAAGTAAGAATCTCTGGAATGAAAGCTTTGATAAAAGTGATAATGACCTGCTGTCGGCTCGACCCTGACTTCCTGTGGGGTTAACAGTCACTGAATTCCTCACTTTAAATCACTTTAATGATTGGAATAAGTGATGGTCAGTCAGGTCTGATGGATGGGTTGTTTGTTCAAGCAGGAATGTTTGGAAGACAAAAAAAAAACATGCATGGAACCTCTGGGCCTTTTTTACAACTTCAATCTGTACTTAGTGAACTACCAATATTTATGAGATATTAGATCTATCTGGAGTTTGTCTTGCAGCGCAGACGCAAAACACGACCCTCAGATCAATTTGCATGGTCACTTTCTGCGCTGCCAAGCCAAACTTGGCTGAACTGAGCTCTTCTGTTCTGACGCTAAGGAGAATGTGATGGATTTTGATCGATTTTGCACGGAGATGTCACGCTATTCATGCATGGTCATCACATATCCTCCGACCAAGATCCAGAGAAAACACACCCTAATGCAATATCCTGTCAGGAGCCACCTGGTCAAATGGAGAACTGGCGTTGGTTCAGACATAAAAGGTTAGACAAACAGGTTGGAGACACATGCTGCAGGTTAGACGTCCCACAGGGAAACTGACCAATGATGCTCTCAGTACAGCAACATTAGGCGTTCATTGGGACAAGTAACTATCTCAAATGTAAGATTTTTAGCTTATCGTATCAGAATATACATATATTCACTAATAACAGACAAGAAACTCTCTAAATACGGGCTTTAACATCCTGATTAAAACAAACCATCTTCACTAGAAAAATTCATAATTTGTTTGATTAAATGCTTAAAACATCTTTACGCTTCTGTGACAAACGACCTCTTGTGGCCATGCAAAGGATCACCGTTCTCTCAACAGTCAATGTTTGTCCCTTTAAACTATGAAGATGAGCTTTTCTCAACCTGAATCAGTTGTAGATGCAGAAATTAAACTGTAAGCAGAGATAGAAGACCAGATGAATCGAATATGAATCGAGTTGACGGTCATGGCTCTGACAAGCAACATATTTCATGTTTATTGAGAACTGATTGACTCAAAGTGACGTGGGAGAGTTGAGAAACGTTCAACATTAGATTGTCTATCTAAGAACACTGGCGAGTTGATTTATTAATTGTAACATGTGCCGCTTCGTACGTGTCTTAGTCATAATTCTTTCCAAAAACAGATCTAAGTGATAGCTTAGCACAACCACTGGAAACGGGAAAACTCACCGTATTGTGTCTAAAGGTAACGCGTTACATCCTTGTTTTGTTTTGTTTCAGATGGGTCGCACTATTGCCTGGCAAATGCTCAAAGCTAAGACAAAGTCTGAAACGCACCACATGGAACATGGAATCAATCTTCTCATCCAACTGTCCACAAGAAAGTCAATAAGCACATTTTTTCTGATTATGATCAAGAGTACAAACAGAGAACACCAAACCCAAACTGACATAAATCCCAGTTTGCGCTCCCTTTAAAGATTTGAAAGGCTGCACCCAGATGTGTGACGGCTGAAGTTTCTTCACTTTGAGTCATCTAAAACTTGTGACATTTACATGAATCAAAGCCCATCATGTCACTACAGGCTGCACATGGGCCACTCAACACATCGTCAGTCATCAGGTTTCCAAGCAAAGAAAAGACGAACCTTTCAGTCATCAGATATCAACACCCATTGTTTTGTCCTCAGTGGCATAATTTAAATTCATGGATATTTCAACGTCTTGTCTGTCACATATTTGGCTTTTCAGTTCTCGACAGCTGTTATTTTCCTATTCTACTTTACAATAATACCTCATTCGTGTTTCTTCAGTCATTGAAATAACATCTTGTTATAAATGACATTAATGAGGGAGTCAGCGCTTCACAGTCACAACGCTCACATGCAACACTAACTCATGAACCTATGAGGCAGCTTCCTTAATCACCTCAGTCATCACACATAAGATGCAATTAACTGAACAAATTATTTCATGAATGGAAACTAATGGCTGCATTTTGATTTTAGAGACTTGAGTCCACTGGCACACAACATCATTATAACTTCCTCCAGGTGCAGGTGTTTAAAGCAAGTAAATGCGACTGGGGAGGGAGTTTTACAGCTAACCCTAACCCTAACCCTAACCCTAACCCCAAACCTAACCCTGACTTTGGCTTTGGAGAGATATAGAGGCTGTTTCTTGTTAAACAAAAAGGATCTCACGCATTAACAGGAAGATCTGTCTCTGTATCTCTGTGGTGATCCTTTCCTTGATGTTGTCAGATATGACAGCATGACAATCTGACAATCCAACAATCCGCCAGTGGTAAAAACAAACACTTTCAGTGGATGTACGTTGACAGTGTGCAAACACAAACACAAACACAAATACATACACAATCCAGGTTGAAAGATACCAAAACTACCCACAGCTGACAGACACCTCTTGCTACTGATTTAGTCTGTAGTCTCTGCAAGAGTCACATCCTATTAGTGAAAAGGTCATACATGTGCAGCTAAACGAGTCCTTGTTAAACTCCCATTGAGGTCAGATCATAATGCTCCTGGAAAACAGCACCAACCAAACAGCTAATACCATTTGACAATTGCCTGCCACACACAGACCACAATATTTGCTGTAAAATGAACAACAACCCGGGTAAACATTTGAATCCTTAATTCAGATGGTGGTTTCCATGTCACTGTGACCAATACTGAAACAGTATTGGCAGCTCGGGGAACGGTTTAGATCAGCTGTGACAGCACCGATAAAGAAAACAAAGACGCTAAAACACTACAAACCCGTAACTTCATGTTCATGGTCTGTTAATGTATGTGAAATAGAGAGAAACCACATATAATAGCTTTGTTGCCCTGATTATAGAAAACCACATTGTGCTCAGCCATATTATGAAGGTATTTAATGTTCAGTGGAAGCCAACAAGAAAAAAAACAATTCTTCACATGAATATGGAGAAACTCCAGCTGGAGTGTCATTTTGCAGCTGCTCAGAAATCAACCACAGCAATATTACTCATTTTAATAGCCATTTCAAATACAGTTTTGGCCCATCGCTGCAATGCCTGCCATGATTCTTCCATTTTATGTGTAGGTTGAACCCTGGATTTGTTCCAATTTCCTTTTGTATAGAAGATTGCCACTTAAATTGTATGCTGAAAGTTAGTACTTTATTGTTTCATGCTTAAGACAATAAATCATACTTTATGGATGTAAATGTATATATTTTTCTTAGACGTTATGTTCCTGTCTTTGCTTTTGGCGCCCATTCTATCCTCCAGGCAACCCTCACAGCAGTGCATACCTCCTGCTCCCATAATTTAATTTGCTGTTTTCCGACGTTTGAGTGAAGGTGATTGTGTGCAAGTATTCATACAAATGTCTGCATTAGTTTGAATCTGTGGCTCCAGAAAAAACCCCAGGAAGCCTCAGGCCTGAACAGGGGTGTTCAGGCTCCTACATTTGGTGACTGCCAAGCCAAAGTTTAATTTCTTGCCCTGTTATGAGAGAGTCTGCCTGGCTCCACAGGGTTTGACAATATTTGACAATACACAAGCGGATGAGCTGCCTAATCTGTGATTTGGCAGCTTGGATTGGCAGCAGTCACTGCAGGTAGAAGCCTCCCAAAAACAGGGATTCAGTGTGATCGCGTTAGCAGTTACAGAACACAGTCTGGACTTTAAACACACTATTGAGCATTTCACATCCATTGTGTTGTTCTAGCCTTGGTGGACTCAAATTTCTTGGGAGGTAATAAAGGTGCCAAGGCGAACACGATAGCCAGTATAAACTCTCAGTCTAAATTGGAGCTTTTTAAACTGAAATATCGCCAGTTTGAATCGAGACACTGGCTGAAAAAATCTTATTGGCCTGAAGGGAGTAAGACGCCATCTCCTCTCCATAAACACTCCCTGATGAGCCATTGAGGTCGCTTAACCACCAGTGGACCTGCTGCAGTGTGAGAAACACTTCTGACCTCCAGACTGAGCACAGTTTTGAAAAGGGAGGACATCAGGAAATCATCTTAGGGTGAAGGTTGAGGTTAGGGGTTGTGGTATCTACTAACTGATGGGGGTAAGGTTGCTGCAAGGTTAATCTAAAGACCTGGGAGTTGACTAACAGGATTGGAAAGTGGACAAAACTCTGTTGTTGTTTTTTTTTCAGGTCAAGTTAAATTATAGTTATTTTCACAGCTTAATGTCACAGAAATGTCTTTCTGGGATCTGCCGGCCCACAGCAGCAACTGTCTCCAACCCATCTCAGGACACCAAATGATTTATCAAAACAAAGCTGCATTAAAGAGCTGTTTATTCTACATTAGCAGAAGTCAAAGCTGACCAGTGCTGACACTCCAAGTCTTGGCTCTGAGATTTTAGCTGGCTTCATAAAAATCCAACAATGGGAGTTTAGTTGGTCTAATGAAATCTGACTTTTCTGTATACTCTTTCCTGAAATGAAACAGTGTGAGAGGGAAAATCAGTCTTTGATAAACGTGTTTACAGGTCACAGAAATATGCAACCTGAGCAAGTAGCTGCAAGCAAACACTGATTCATTTTCGGAGTCATGCCAAAATGTTCAGAAACAACTGGGTTAGAGGATGTGTAATGAACACAGCCTCGATCTGATGTGTATCACAGACTTCAGAAGGCAGTGCTTACACAATCGCACAAACACAGCTGTGGGATAAAACAAAACAAAAAAATAAAAAATAAAATTTAAAAAAATCATTTTCTATGTTATTTTCTAATGGATGGTAATTCTGGTGAAAATCTTATTAACTATTGGATGGACTAAGATCTGGTGCCACAAACAGTTCATAGCTATACTTCTCCAACACTTCACTTCACCAAAATGACTCAATTCCCAGCTGCCTCATCTTAGCTTCATGCTAACAAGTCCAATTTTTACATTCAGTGGGTCCTTGATTCCAGACAGACGGAAATACAAGCTGCTTCTCATCTTGAGTTGCCCACGGTCGATTTTATGGGTCGAGATAAGAAACTTCTACTTGTTTTATTGGCGGGTGTTGTACTGTGGAGGACGGTTTTGCCTCCTGTCAACGTTACTGCAAGCCTTTTATTTCTTAAAAAGGGATAAAAATACATGTGATTCATGGGAAAATATTAGCCTTAACTCCCATACTGTGGATGGATGAATAGGCTGCCATGTTTGGGCTCTTCATCTATTTTTTAATGACATCCATAGGATAAACCATTTTGATTTGAGGTGTCTGATTAAGGAAGGATTTAAAAAAAGAAGGCATCAAGATGCACGGATTGTGTTTTGGGACATATTTCCCCGGTTCAGTCAGCCATTCCTGTAGTTATATGGGCTATTAGGTTTTATTTGGTGACCAAGGTGTTTAAAGAAAGAGACTCTGGTGTTGTCCTGTGATTTAAAAGCTGTGTTTGCTGCAGCAAACGCTAATAGGCCTCAGATGTCTGGCTATGACACATGACGGACACAAAAGAGGCAGCAGACATCAAGACCAACAGAGTGGTGGAGGGATGTGGACGGGAATGGGAATGATAATGTATGGACAGTGAAAGACACAGCCAGGAAAAGAGAGAATAGGAGAGCCAGGATGTTGACAAAGGGGTGCTTAGAGATTCCAGTGAGGCCTTCTAGCACTCTGCTCCTAAAATATTTTTTTAACTTGTTGGAGGTGACATGCTGCAGAAAAATGTCAGTATTTCACCTCCTTGATTAAGTAGTTCCCCATGACAGTAATGAGCATGCACAGAATTGAGAAAGAGGAAGTGAGTGGATTCAGGGCTGGTCAGGACTCTAAACCACAAGCCCTATTTTATAATGACTGGGTCAGCTTAAGTAGCAACACACCTCTCCTCAGGCGACATGCCTGTCTGCTTAAAGATTTTATGTCCGTATCTTCTGAACCCTTAGAAACGACAATATATTTTTATGACAAACACCTCCTTGAGGCATGTTTTCGCTGAGTGAACTGAAGATTCTAAACGATGGTGCATTTCAGCTTTTCTGCTCGAGCTGATTTCACTGATCAGTTTGATATTTTTCATTAAAGGTGTGCAACTGAAAACCTGAACTCTGAAGTGGCTGTTTCTCACCTAATATGTCCAAAACTGTTCCTTCAACAAGACTAATAAGGATATTTGCTCAAATTATCGCCAGTGTAAGTGCCACAAAATATTGAGCATTTTTAATTTTTTTTTTTTTTTTTTTTTTTTAAATTTAGCAGAGGATTTTAAGCCTCACCACAGTTGAGTTAATTTGCATAAAGTGCAGCTAAATAAGACCTGAAGGCTGTCTTGATGTGTGTTGTCTGCAAAGTAATGAAGAGCAAAAAAAAAAAAAAAAGTCTCTGCTGTTGAGCTTACTGGTTGAACAGACACTTTTGGGACTGAGTGTATTCATCCCACTTCAAGCTTCTCCTGTCCCCACAGAGCTGCTATAAATCTTCTCAGTGCTTTTTTTCCCATGCGCACTGGGAGGCTGCTAAGCACAGCTCCGTTGCCTGCCTGCTCCGGTTCTGGTGCACTTTCTGCTCAACGCCAGCATTCCCTGCTGGGTCAGTTTCTGGCTACAGTGGTCAGTATGTGCTGATGAGTCAGGTGCAGCATCTATTTGTAGAAATTGACATTTCCTCCTCCTATATTTTGCGCCTCTGAACAGGAAGCCTTAAAAAACCTGTTGCATGAACCAAACATGCAATTTTCAGGGGTGCCTTTTCTTCCATTTTTATTCACATATGGCTCCAATGTGTTGCGTTAAATAAATTACAGGAAAAATAAAAGACAGTCGAGGCTGATGAGAATGTCAGTTTTGCTTAAAATGTTGACCTGATGATGGCGCTAGATGAAAAGACGGGGGATCACCAAAGTCACCACAATTCATCCTGCGGACCCTGAATGACTGAACCAAATTTCATGGTAAACATTTGTAGTGAAATGTTTTGACAAATATTTGATATTTGTCAAAACATTTCACTACAAATGTTCTGGACATCATCTGGGAACCACAAACACTTGTACCAATTTTTTTGTGCCAATCCATCCTGCAGATATGGATTTGTTTTACTGGCTGAATAATCCACTGAATACATTCCCTGTAGAACAAACAGCATGCACTCCAATAAGCAAGATCCAAAGCAATGACAAAGGCAACTGCAAGGAGGGATTATAAAAATGTATGTTTGCTCATCCTTACAGACTGAAGAGAGTACATACTTAAACAGTTTTCTCATGTAAAACAAGATGCTGCATGTTTGCCTTTTAGCCTCAGTAACAAATACTGAGGCAACACCTCACTTATCTCAATATTTCTATTCCTTATTTGAAGTGGAGCTCCAGAGAAAGGCATTGAAAATGGGCTTACCTTGATGCTGATGGATCAACATCAGAGTCGTGGCAAGGAGCCAAAAGTATGTGAAGTCCATCCTGCTTGCCTACTGAGTGTCCAGGTTGGAAATCTGCTGAAAGTCTTCACATAAAATTCCTCACAGCAGCTCCCGTCTTCCAGTAATAAAAAACAGCCGTGAAGAGCCAAAAGATCACACCTTTCACACACGAGGCACGGGAAGGGGACACCTGAGCTTATGATGCTCCCAGACAACCCTAGAAAGAAGAAAAGTTCCTAAAGTTTACACCAAAAATGTCCACTTGATCCAGTCAGGTAAATGTTGGAATCTGCAACAGTAATTGCCACCCACGTACAGTGCTAACGTAACCCTGGCTCAGGGCGTTGAGCTGTGTCCCATGGAGTTCCAAGGCTGCTGTGGTCTCCAGATGAAGGGAGGGAGGACAATGTGACTGGTTGGGAGCACAGTTGTATTAAGCTGTAGCATAACAGATGGAGAGGAGTGAACTGCAGGAGAGAAGGGAGGAGGAGGAGGAGGAGGAGGAGGAGGATACAAGTGGGAGGCTGGATCTGCAGTGAGACACCTCCATAACATGAATGTCATTAATCACAGCTTCCTCTGCCCGCCCTGACCTGTGTCATACTTTCATCTGTACTCGGTCTCTTGCTGCCGCCTCACTCATTTTGGCTCCGTCTCAATGAGCGTCTCTCTGCTTGTTCCGTTCTCCTTGTAGTCTTAAGTGTCTGCCACTTCCCTCTGGAGATCTCCATGCAGAGTCCATCACACATGGAAACAGCCCTGTGTGTTTTGTATATACACATCTTTACCCGTGTGTTTGAGGTAAGAATGTAGGAAAATATAAGAAAATATTGCGACAGCACACATGAACCTTTGATCCCACCGGCTAATGTGACATTTAAGTGATGAACTCAGTTAAACAAACGTTATTCATAAAGAATTTTAAGTGATTTACACCTGGGAAAGTTGCTGTATTTGGAATTTTATCATCTATCATTTCCAGATTCATGTCAATGTAAAGTATTAAACAATTCAGACTTCACCCAACTTAGAAATCCAAAGACTTCGCTTAATAAGAAACATTTCTGCACACTGTTCAACTATAGTGTTGGATGTGGTTGAATCTGCCATTGCTGAAGTTTGGTATGGATATACCCCGGACGGATAATTCCCAACGCAGTGATCCTCTGCTGTTCTGTTCCCACATTGCCTGTTTTGTTTCGGTGGGAGGAGGATTTGATTTCGCCCTTTAGTTCCTGACATATCTAGTCGCTCTAACATATGTTTTGAGTCAACACTGAGGTTGTACAGTCAGCATCTGGTGAGCTTCTAGCTAGTCTACAGAGAATCTACACAGTCAATATTGTGAATGCATGCAAAGGCAACCTACTGGTTGTTCCCTTAATTAAATGCAGTTTCCTCCATCAAGACACATGGGAAGGAACGACTGTATTTAATTAACTAAAGACAAATGATGCAGAGAACTGCGTAATGAAGATTTGTGCCTGCTCGATAGCTAGCTTGCAAGCTAGCTACTGATGTTGGCTAACTTATAAGCTACTGTTATGTTTGTTTGGCACGTATTTGTGTATCTTGTGTTTTTCAGGGGTGGGATAGTAGCAGGCTTGTGCACGGTAACAGATCTAGCTAACAAATACAAAAGAACTGAAGTGCAACTTCCAGTTTCTGTCTCAGAGGTAAGAAAGACAGACAACAACGTCACTATGTCACTACCATGATCCAAAAATTGTTGAGTAGTCAATGTTTTAATACAATTAATACAGTATCCCTCCCAGTGAAGATAAGTGGATTATGAATTGAATTGAGTGCATAGGCCTAATATTTCTGTCAACCATCTATCATTTTGCTGTGTGGTTTTCTGCTCCCTACTACTTTGGCAGATAATGCTCTCAGGGTATTTGTTTTGGAGTGAATTGCTGAGGAGTTGTCTGCAGTGTTTAACAAACTATTCTGAGGTCATCTGGAACAAAATAGTGAACACTGAGTAGGAGAACCACTAAAGGTGGACCCCTGTTTGTGTCTCTGTTTTTACCTTTTTTTGGTCAAGTTTAGGGGAAGCTGCATCGCTGTTTTTCTGTCCGTCTAACCAACGAGAGGCCGTTGCGGTAAACCAGATTCATAAAGACTTTAATGAGTACAATCCAAACATCTGGAAGGCAGATACTATGGTGAGCTCCAGAAAGAGCCTTTTGGATGGGTTTCCCCAAAATTGCGCCACCAGATCTCGTGAAATTTTCTGAAATGAGCACGGCGTCCTAAATGTAAATAGCAAGCTCTGTGCAGAGGAAGTGAGTTTCACCATAAAAGACAGGAGGCACAGCAGAAACCGGCAGCAGCTTAAATGTATTTTTTTTTGCTTAGTAAATTCTTATCACTCATTGATAAGATTATTCACAGTTTTGTGTCAACTGGAATTTCTCTGATTTAATGATAGCTGAAATTTTTCTGTGAAAGATAAAGTTTAACATGTGGGAAAATTTCATTTCTTTCAGAGCATGGAGACACATATCTGCACAGGGCAACTACAGCATGGTTACGTATTCGGAAAGATTGTGGTTTATGTCCAACCGACTGTGATTAGGGTATTGCTTAGGTGACACGTACTTTAAATATTTTGCCATAAGTCTCCTGTATTTTTAACCTTTCTGAAAAATGTTGGCTTGATGATGGATATGAGGTTTATCGGATATCGCTGTGTCTATTTTGTTCTGACAACATAATTGATGTTGCTGCAGGACCATCGCTCCAACTGACCAAAAAGCGACAAAGTCCACATAGGGAACAGATTAATGTGAATAAATTGGTCAAGCCTGCGCATGTTTTAGGAACATGGTGTTATCAGATTGTGAAATAGAAAAGTGAACACCTCATTGACCCCTGCTGTATGTCGCCGAGTCGGCCATATTGGAACAGTCAAGATTGTGGATAGCAAACACTTTGTGAATTTGATAGTGAAGCAAGTGGAAATACAGCCCCTGTTGTAACTCCTTCAGCTCTCTGAGAGTTACTCCTAGCTGATGGCGCAGACATGTTCATAAAACATATTTTAATTTCATTCAGGGGGCGAAAATAAACAATTTGAAAAGTGTGTTTGTGTGTGTGTTTGTGCAAGTGTCTGCATGTCATTTAGCCAGCTGTTTGACTTCTCATCAGGTCTTCAGGAGAGATAATTAGAGAGTAGAAAGAAACTGGAAACAACAGCCTGTCGTGCGCCCACTGCCCCAAGATATAGCACAATTATAGAGGAGGAGGTGAAATAATGGGAGGGAGGTGGAGAAGGAAAGGAGGTGTGAGGAGGGAATGGGAGGAGAAAGGGAGGGCAATGGGGAGAGGTAGTACAGTCATACCATCAGTGGGAAGAGAGAAAAGGTGAGATTAAACAGTAAAATGGCATAAAATGAATAAGGGAAAGACACTGAAAGAAAAACTCATATTTGTGTTGGAGCAAAGCACAAACCCATATTAAAAACAGTCAAAAGTATGTATGGATTGCGTAGCAGTGTACCGCAGAGTTCAAGTATAAAATATGGCAGCAGTCAGCGGTTTCTATCTCCCCCTGCAGCCATTGTTCAAACTCAAACCAGCAGTGCTATAGTCTGCAGAGCCAACATTGTATGGGCACGTTTCACTCTCCAGAAATGAAAGAACAAATGATTGCGTGGACATATGATTGACGAACAATATCTTTAGACATGCTGAGTTGAGAGGAAAGTTAAAAGAGTAAGAAAAGTGTAAGAAAGGGAGGATTCATCACACGGGACACAAAGTCCTGTGTGTGTGTCGTATAAAGCACGAGAGGCTGTTTGACATACGAGGCAATACACAAACACAAAAGCAACTCAGAAATACAAAAAGCTCTCTGGATGGCAATTGCTACTTCGATAACATCTCAAGAGTCATTACCACTACAAAAATGATAAACTGGGTGACCTAAAAGGACAAATGCGCTTGAGTTTGGATGCCCAACAAGCAGCTTTCACAAGACCACATTCTGACAGAAACAGTGCTATGCAGGCGACTATTTGTGAAAAGTGTTAGCCTGGAAATGAAGGAAAACCAGTGACAGCAAGTGTGATTTGGCTTTCGTGGTGGACATTAACCAAGAACCTCTCAGAGTTGAACTTCGAACACCAGCAGCTTCTCAGCTCTCTGTCGTCAAGTGTGAAATCATTTGAAGTGAAATTAAAGCTGTGGTAACTGGAAATGCGTAACACTCTGCATGTTCATACTCTACAAGACCAAAAGCTGCTAAGGCCTTGAATATGGTGGCAGGCATTTGGCAGGAGGTTTCAGGATATGAAAACCAGACAAAAGGAACCAGCTGATGTGCCTGACGGTCGACAATATGACATCACTGAGCTGCAGAGAAACTATCCTGTACTGTAAGCAACTGAACTGGAAAACCAGCTGTGAGTAGCAGCATCATCATCATCACTGCCACCATCTGTCATCAGACACCTCACCAGAGAGGAGCAGTAAGCAGTCACTGCAGAGGTTAGTGTGATATATGTGTTGAATAATTTACTATGGTCCTCTTAGGATGTAAAAATGGAACTGACCCTTGGCACTGAAAGGTTTACCATAGCTGCTCTGCACCATGAGCTTATGTCTGTATGGACTCACTAACTCCAGTGGGAACACAAAGAGTTGTGTCTGAAGATGTCTGGTCATATAATATGTTCCTTCCAGAGAGCAAGAGTTCAAGCACACTTGATTTCCACACTCTTTGTGTTGACATTTTCCCCAAAGGAGTGAGGTCAACATGACCTCTGAACTCCACATGGAGAGAGCAAAGGGTTTCTGAGAATGCATTTAAAAGCTCAGTATTTATTAAATATCATCCAAAATTGTTTCATCTTTATGGTTAAAGCAGCAGCGCACTACTAAAAAAAAAATATTTCAAGTGCTTTAAAAGTGAATAAATTCAAGAGTTTATCCTGTGTGGTTGTGCTGCTGCCTGATACAGATCTAGAGTGTGGCGGTAAGATCTGAACTGGATACTAATCTTCATCTAAGTTTTAATTTGTAGCCACACTAGCAGCATGGCCGTGGGGAACGTGATGTCGGTCAGTATCCACCTCTTGAGTCCAGCAATATTTCAACGACTACAAGATGGATCGTTGGTAAAGTCATTAATGCTCCCCAGAGAGCAAAGTCTGTGACGAACCCCAGACGGCCCCACCACCATGAGGTTCACATTTGCGGTCTGAGGTGAAATCTCTCAGTGACTCCTGGATGGATTGCTATGAAATTGGGCTCAGACATTCATGTCCCTCTCAGGATGAACTGTAATAACTTTAGTGACCCCACAACTTGTACTTTGTTTTGTGACCACATGCCTGTACACTAAAAGTACACCTATGCATTGGCTGAGTCTTGCCATCAAAGGAAAGAACACACACCTGAGATACACCTATAAAGGCACGGAAATGTCAAACCCCTCTTAGTGTCCATCAACACTAGTGAATTTCAGGCTTCAGAAACATGAGCTGCTCCATCAATATGTTGACCCGAACAGGTCTGCTGGGAACTTTTTTTCCGGGGGAATCTTAGCCAAATGCAGAGCATGCTCTCTGACAGACTTGCTGACATTTACAGCCAAAACTAATCGGCTGATTGATTTCATTTTACACTGAATGTCTTTGAGCTTTGGACCGTTGGTTGCACAAGAACAAGACATCTGAAGATGTCATGTTCAGCTCTGACTAATTCTTTAATAGAGAGCAACCATCAAATTAAATCATAACAACAATCATTTTTTATTTGCAGCCTTAGTTATAGAAAAAAATTCCGTTTAACAGAAGAACAACAACAGTTGTTCTCTGTTCTTCCACAACTTCCAGTCCAGATAAACTCTTGCTGCTGTTTCTAATTCTACATTCCCATCTGTCCCTGGAATGATAGTTTGATGTTCTGGACTGTAAAGAAATACCTGATTGATTAGCTGTTTTATTGTTCTGTGAAGGGGGTGAGGAACGGTAAGGTGGGAGGGTCCCAGGGGGCGGGGTGGGGTCACGGTGGTAACTTTTTAAAACAGTAATTATCCTCCTCACTACTATCTCCTCGTGTTACCTTTCAGTTAAACCCTGCAATTAAAAACTTCTCATTCACTGAAAGAACAAGAGAGTGACAGAATGTGTGGCTGGAGCAGCACAGCCAGCTATTAATTCATTAAAAGGAATTACACCTGACAACTAAAGCGCATGGTGAGGGTCCTCATCAGCATGATGAAATCAATCCTTGACAGGGCCCCTGAGGCAAAGATTTGCTGTTTGGCCCAAACTGACACCCCTTTGTACCCTTTTGCTTCCAAGTTGCAATTGGAGCACACAGCAGACTAATCATGACAGCTTTGTTACGAATCCAACCAACCAGACCAACTGGCATGCTGGTCTCAGATCTATTTGGCTCCACAGCTAAAATATTTTAAATCTTAAAACTGGATTTCAAGGCAGGGCTAAGAGATGATCTATATCTGAGCTTTCAAGCTTCTCTGCCATAAGTTACATTCACTGACTCAGTTTTTAGTGCCACAGCAATCCATGACCCATATTATCAAACCTAATGAGTTCCACACCGTGTGGTGTACAGTAAAATGTTACCATCATATAGGTTTATGTCATTTAACCTTTCAGACTTCATTTTGGCTCTAAAGACTACATTAAACAACGAAACATGGCACCGTCATCGCTGAATTTGTCCAAAATTGACTCATATTTGGACTGTGTAACCCTATTAGCAAATATTAGCATGCTAACATACTTAACTTGGATGTTGATCATCAAATTTTAGGACTTCAGTGTGAATTTGTTTGCATCAATGGACCAGTGTGTTGAATTTAGTGACATCTAGTGGTGAGGTTGCAGATTGCAACCAACTGAACACCCCTCCCCTCACCCTCCCTTTCCAAGCATGTAGGACAACCTACACTCGCGCAAATCTTGCAAATAACACGAAAGCCCTTCTCTAGAACCAGAGTCGTCTCTAGAACCAGTCCATCTCTAGAACTGGTATGTCTGTTCTGGGCTACCGTAGAAGAATGGCGGTGCAACATGGTGGACTCCGTTTACGAGGATCCACTCCCTCTGTAGATATAAAGAGCTCATTCTAAGGTAACGAAAACACAATTTTTATTTTCAAGTGATTATACACTAATGAAAGCATACTTATGAATACTGTATTCAATTTCTGCCAGTATGTCCGCCTAAATCCCACACGCTGATCCTGTAACTGCAGGGGCTTTATAAAGTACACCAGATCTCTTTGTTTGTAATAAAAAGGCATTGGGAGGTGGATGTTAATCAAATTCCCACAGGGAACCCACACAGCCCAAGCTGCTGGCAGCTCTGGCACAAAGAAATGCACATCATCTTGGCCTGAAGAAACTGACAGACAGACAGGTGCATCAACTGCAAGCTGATTTATTCCAAGTAGACGAAAGACAGATGTTATGAACTCCCATGAACAGAATGTCCTGATTGGTCTGAGTATGAAAAACGCCTTATTCTGCCTGCAAATCCACCTCGTACTTACTGTCCACCAGTCAAAGAGGCGGGGGCTTTTAGTGAATGTCATTTTCTCAGATTTCTTTAATGAATAAAAAGTTCTACCATATGTTCCAGGTGAGGGAGAAATATCGGGAAGATGAAGTATGCCAATTATTCCTCACTGATGAATGTTCTGCTTGATGGACTATAGTGAGTTCTCCTCAGAGGCTCAAACAGATGGCCCTTATTGTAAAAAGGTGATTTTTCTCAGCTACTGAACAGTATGAAGATCTCATCTTTTCATTTGATAAACTGGAAACCCAGATTCACAAAGGAATTCACAACACACGCGCCACAGTGTTCAAAACAGATCTGTGGTCGTCTGGCCAGGTTGGCTGCTCCATCTGGGCTCGTATAATTCCCCCTCAGCGTTTGAGTGAGGTCGCTACCATCCAGGAAGTGTTCCTGCCTGTTTTCGAGCTTTGTTGTTGCTGAATTTCAATGGTGAGCCAGTGGGATTCTGCAGGAGAACACACCACATCTTACAGTCTGAGGCTGGGAGCAGACGCTGCTGGTCTGAAGCCACCCCTCCTACACACCTCCTGCCCTCTGAATGCCAAACGCCCACCTAAACCCTCAACCCGCAACCCAGCCCTGAACTTCCCCAAACACCTCCAACTCCCCTCAGCATGTCAGCACTTACACAATCAGAGCTTAACTTAGCCGTTTAACCTTTCTACACTACCTATGTAGCAGCGCAGCAGCACTCAGCTCAACACAGAACCAATTTGGCTACATGCACAGTGACATTAAAGTCTGAAGAAAATTGACTTTAATCCCTGGTTTGAGTCCGTCTGGAGTTCTGTGTTGCATCTCTTTTTCCCTCATTACTTACCATCTGTTGAAATAAAATAAAAAAAAGCCCCATCAAAAAAGTCAGTATGCGGCCTGTGTAAAGAGTAGGGATGTCCCAATCTAACCTTTTTCTTTTCCACTTCAGATGCCGACTCAAGGTATCTGCTGAAACTGTGAACCAATCCGACGCTCATGCTCACTCATCTTCTAGCAAGATGTAATGAGAGCAGGAATCAGTGACACTGACACTGAGATGACTTCTGACCAGGACTGGATGAATATAACTGAGGAGTCTCCTCAGGAGGAAGAGGGTTGAAGGTCCAAGAGAGGACCTGTGGGAGACATGTGGACACCTTGAAGCTGGCGACACATTCAACACCAGTCCTGCTCATGCTCACTGTGGGCTTCGTGAAGTCCACAATGAGCTGTTTGGTCTTCCTGGACTTGAGGGCCAGGTTGTTGTCAAGGCACCATGCCACCATGTGCAGAGCCACGACCAGCCTCTCAAACCGCATCATGATGGTGGGGGTGAGTGCAACAGGGCATGAAGTCATTAAGGCTTACTGCAGTGGAGTCTTATAGGCTTTTAGTATGTTTTGTGTGTAAAAATCGAAGTAGAAAGAGGCATGAAAAGACTTTACATTTGTACAGTACTTGAGTGCTTATGTTGCACCACTGATGGTGAGATGGTTTGTCTCTGTGTTTTTTCATATTAAACTCAGTGGTTCTGCACAGCTGACTGGAGGCCTGGCTCTATTTCTGCTGAGTGAATTAGTTTGTAAGCTGTGTCAGTGTGGACGAGAGCCTGCCACAAAACACCACGGCCAACCACCAGCCGAGCAGCCAACACCCGTTCAGCGTAGAATTCAAAGCGGGTTTCAGGGGACGTTTGACTTTCTGTTGCCAAATATGTTGATTTATCTGCATTTCTAGACCTCAGTGTAATAGACTCGTGGTGCACTACAAGTGTACTGCCTCCAGCAAGCTCCTCCACTGAGAAGCTTGATGTAATAAAATCAGATGTGTTTGGGATGAGCATTTGCCAAAAGTAACGAAGCATCCAATGGAATTTCTAAGGTTTTATCAGTGCTGGAGCGAAGAAGTTACCCAGAGCTGTTTCTTATTTAGTTTGTTCCTATTCGTTTGGTTTTGTTTAATGCTGCATTTAATATCCATTTAGAGGGAAATTGCTAAAGGCTCAGAGGCAAAGTCTGAACGTTCAGAGCACTCAGACTTTGTTGATCCCACTTTGGGAAATTCTTTTGTCGCAGCAGCAGGTTAAACATAAACATAAAATATATACAATAAAGAAGAAGGATGAGAATAAAACCAAGAAAAGAATATTCTTAAAAAATGCAACTTAGTGTATAAACATAGAATAACAACAATTCTCAAAATATAAGTATACATATATAGTTATATAACATGTATATATTATTGTACACCGTGCCTATTATATAATAATAATATAATACAATATAACTAAGTATATAAACAGAGAATAACATCAACTCTTAAAGAGAGAGAGAGCCAGAGATATAAACTATATACCAGAAAAAATATGTGCAAGTGGCAAGTGATGGACCACACACACATACAGAGCGAGTAAACAGGAAGCAGAACATGAACTTCATAAATAGATTTTATTTTGTTATGCTTGAGTTTCAAAGACTGTTGGGTAAATGCTGTGAGCTTGGGGCTAACCAGGTGCACATCAGGGACTGACATAATAAGCAGCGAAGACCAGAACTTATGAGGTTATTTGCTGCCAATTTATTTGTTTTATGGAGAGGGGAAAGTAAGTGGTCACAGACCTTTTTTAATAAAACATCAGACTGGATGTCATCATATAAAGAGACATGAAACATGACACAAAATGATGAAACTCACCAGTTGAGTGATTCACTATTTCCTATAAAGTAGTGAGCACAAACCCAAAAGTCTCTCATTTATCCAGGTTTTCATTCTGATGCATGTAACAAATATTAACCATGACAAACAAACAAAAAGGAAAAAGTTGGGATGTGGATCCGTGATTGAATGCAGTGATCTGCTCATACTTGTTTGTTCAGGGAATGAACATATGGTTCAGACTTCACGGAGATGCACATGTTGCATTCTGAGGTTTAAGGGCTTAAAGTCATTTGTGGGTAAGCGCAGGCACCACATACATAAAACCGTGCAGACTAATGACTAACACTATGTTTAAACATGTCAACACACTCTTCTCATCAGATTTTAGGACCGTCCATATGGATGGTTCTGATCTATATCAGAGTCAGTTTCCGACACTGACATAAAAGGTTTTAACACACCTTTAATCAATATTGCTGCCTGCTCTCTCATTACAACAATCAGAAAGGAAGTAGAACTACTTTTTTATGGCAGTAGGATTCTTCGGCATTTACTATTTTCTTATCAACTGTACACATGTACATAGACATGGTTGTTTTTTCTATTCTCTATCTTGTATACTTCTATATTTTGGCCTCTTTGTGCTACTGTGCTTGTTTTTTGTAACTTGCTGGCTAAATTGGGGGATCAATAAAGTCCTATCTGATCTTGTCTTATTTTATTTTATTGCTGTTGCTTTGTAAGTACTGTTCTCCAAAAAGCCACAGCAGCCATTTTGAGCATTCCTGGCTATTTTATTGTCATTAATTCATCACATACAGACGCACTAGTGATAGCTTGATTACCACCATCAATCTCAGAAAGGTAAACAAGATGTAATTTATCGCTTTTATCTAAACAGAATGCTGTATGAGAAAGAATGAAAGAACAAGATCACACAAAATAGTCTAAATTAAGTTCTTAATGCGCCTCTGATTGCTGTCTAGACTGACTGAAATAAATAAAATCACACAATTAGTGAAACTGGCTGATGATCCAAACAATCGGCCTTTTAGGGTGTGGCTTGTTTCAGCACACATCAAACTGAGGATGAACGCGACATGTCTGAGCACGAACACTGATGCTCAAAGAGCAGGCTGCCGGGTTTGGCCAGCAGGCCTCTGCTTGCCCGCCACACGACTCGCCCGGTCACCGGCTACGCTAACCCTGACAATAGCCAACGCGTGGCTCGCTGCACTGATAGCATCTGCTGCATCTCATGGCGTGCGTGTGGAAAAGCACTAGTCTGATAATCAAAAAGTAAAAATATGAAGTAAAATACCAACAATTCTCCAGAGTGAGGACTTTCTACTACTCATTCATATCTCTGGGTGGTGAACGGTTGGTTTGATGAAACATTTACTTGGATGCGATGAAGCTGAAGCTGACACATTTTTCAAGACCTACTTCATAAATACTCTTGTAAATTCATTCTACATTGGGAAATTTTTTAGACGCCTGTGTTTACTTTTTCATTGACATTATTTTCCCGTTTCGCTTCAGGTTTTCTTGTCCAGCTTCATCACAACACCAGCAGGCTGAGGTGGGCTGATCGCAGTAAGATACCGATCCATTGCAGTATGTGCAAACCGGCCGTGATGCTCATCATTAGGGTCAAGATAGTCTGACTCACTGGACGTAGACTGTGAGTATACTGTAAGTCTGCCACTGGCTCTTCAGTAATCTCCACTAATTTTCTCAAAATTGGCATCAAAAAACAACAACAGCCTCTGACATGCTGATCTCTTCAGAAAATGGTGAACCCTGACCCGGCTACCTTTTTCTTTTGCATGGATTTATACTTTCTGAAACCGAGGCTCGCCTCCAAATGTGCAGATGTTCCCACAAAACAACCTGTGATGTGACCGTAAGGCGCCTGTGATTGGTATAAAGTCATACAGTCAAGCCAGAGTGGTTTTACTCCCTGTACCAGAAAGATAAAGGGTTCAGCCAGGTGTTTCTCCACGGTGCTGTGGAGGAGGGTATAACTATTAGAGACCACGATCAGGACGTCTCGGGTGAAAATATCACCGCAAATGGTGTTAAACACTGGTCTGAGAAGCAGATCAACTTGTCCTCTTTAGTAAGTAACACTCCAATCATCTTACATTATTTGTCTCAGGTTTCTCTATCATTTCCAGCTCGCCTTCCTCTCCTCTTCTCTCCCAACTTGCCGTGGTGAAAAAAAATCAAATCACTTCCATATATTGAGTTTCATTGAAGCGCAGGAATGGGCTCTCTTCACCCAAATGGCCTCTATGTGGAATCCCGTCCTCCCTCCGTCTCCCCTTCCTTCCGACCACACTTTATATATCAACGGTATATACAGGTTTACAAGGTCTGATGTTTGGTCAACCTCATCCCTCCTTCCCTCCTCTCCTCCCGCCCTTCATCCCTGTTTTATAAGAAGCGAGAAGGCAGCTCATTTTGCCGTTTTAAACTCTGAACTCCAAACAGAAGATTTATTGCATTGCACTGAAGCGCTGATGGCCGACTACGCCTGTTTTTTATCAGCATCTCATCTGTTTTTTTTTCCCCCAGCAAACAAGAGAAGAAAAGGAGATGAGACAAATGATATGCAATGAGAGAGCAGGGGAGAGATGTTCTTGTTCCAGATTGTGAAGAGTCCTGCGACTTATTACATATTTCATATATATCCTGGTCTGAGTTCTAGTGTATGCACACATGCAAACAGTATGGTTCACCTGCTGGAGCACCAGTAGTATAAAGCTGTCTTTATTTGCCCTCCTCTCATCTGATACGGGAGTGAAAATTGTTTGAGGCTGGATAAATCAGATAAGAGAAAGAGGAGCTTGTGCTAGAAGACAGAAAATATAAGCTTTAATGAAACAGAATGTCAGGAACATGCTGGTGGGCCTGTGAGGCTGGACTCGGGCACAGCATGTGCTGAGCTAAATGCTAATGTCGGCTAACATGCTCACAAAGGCACTGCTAACTGATATTTTCCAGCATGTTTGGTAAAACTTCAAGTGAAGCCTTCTTAGTTTCTCCATCACAGATCTGCTAATGATAACATTTCATGTGTTTGTCGATGGATCACAACTGACATCTGCCAGTTTTACTGCTGCGTTTACAACATTCAGTGATGCCTTTGTTCATGTCTGTCCATCAGCAGCCTACAGGGCTGGTTCTGAATCAGTTTACTTTTTCTTTAAACATTTGTGGATTTAGACTCATGACTGATAACTGCATGAGGCCCTGATCATCATGCTCACATTTTTTTCCATGTTCTTGTTTTCTTAGCTTACAGAAATACTGCAACCCTTATTTAAACACATCAGTGTCTGATGTTAAAAGACTGAATATTCAAAGTATGACATAAATAAACCGTTTGCACACTGCAGGGCTGCACCGTCATGTCTTATTTGCACCCTGTGACAGCAGAGCCCTGCAATGCGCCAGCTGTTTATCTCATTATTTGCTGGCTTTTGGCTCAGCACCGCCCGCCTGGCTTTGAATGTGAGTGCATACTTCTATTTGTGAATATCAAAAACATGCATATTCTGTACATTAGGGTTTATGATCACATGAAATAGAGGACATATACGCTCTTGTTATCTGTATGCTTAGTGTACAGCCTACAGTAGTTTAAATAATGACTCATAATACAGTTGCTTTAAAAAACATAAGAGCACAAACAACAAACAGAACTCCTGCATGGCTTCAGATGACTGAACAACCAGCAAATAAATCATTACAGAGATTTCAAATTATTCAAAGGTCTGCAGGCTGCGGCAACAACACACAGCTTCAGGGTGCAGGAAAGTAAGATAGAGCATGTTTTATAACCTCCATTATACATTAGCGAGAAAGCAGCAGACAGACAAAGTGAATCCAGCTCAGCGTTCATGCAAACTTAGCTCACTCTCCTGGTTCTTCTATTCGAAGTACTATCATCAACATATACTCGAAGTCTAGTACTTCGTTACAGTCCACCACTGTATCAGCTCACTTTGCTGCAGAAAAAAACATAAAGAATCCAAACAGTAGATTTCAGGAGCACCATCTGGCCTCACTCCAGCCAAAATGTTATTTTCTGATAATGATCACAACAATAAACTCCTCCATGTCCATGTTACACGCCTCAGTTCCCCTCCACAGCATTTCACTGTTTGCTCTGATCCCATCAAAGTTGACTGGATAAAGCCATTCAGATTGAATTTGAGCAGTTTATTTGGAAGAGTGTGACGGCTGCGCAGCTAATGATGTAATCAAAATATTAGAAAGCATGCACGTTGAATTATGAATGAATTAACTGCTTTTACACTTGCATGTAGTATTTTGTTGTACTCTGCAGCTTCCTGCTCCTGTAAGTTTCTCTTTAACATGCAGTATTTTTTTGCACTTTTTGCTCTCCATCGTGAGACGTCTCAGCTTAAGATAGGACGGTACCACTTTGGGGAGAAGCTGTTCGTTAACTCCACTTCTTAAGATTTGGTTGTGACCTAACCGGTGTGTGTGCTTGAATTCATGGATTTGAGCTGAAGATGCACAAACTTACAGGCAAGCAGGTACAGGTTCCAGGTTGCAGGTCTAAGAGCGCTGATCCTGGTCCAGGTTCCAGAGGCTGGAAAGCAAAGGCTTAGAGCAACACTGACACTGACTGGAAATCAGCCAGTTCTTCACTGCAGGGCTGATGAGGGAAAGTGGAAACAGGTGAGCAGGTGGGAACTGCAGGTGGAAAGGTGGAATTTCTGTGCTGATGTTCATTTAAACTACACTTTTATTTGGAGGTGATTTCACAGCACATTGGGAAGGACATTTGGAATTTTCACCTCGTGGGACTAATAAAGGAATATTGAATTGAATTGAAGCTGACCTGCAACTTTCCTCCTTCGCTGTTCCTCTTCTGAAGGGAAAAGGCTGATTTCCTGTGACAGACTGAAACAGAATTTCATTAATATTCATTATGCTCAATTCACAGTGCAACAGGGGTTGGATTATAGAACAGGATGTATAATCATAACCTAAAGATTTATCTTGACCAGTTTCCTGAGTAGGAAAAGGAAAGGGGGAGAGGAAATGGTGAAACTAGAGGAGGAACTGAGGGTGGAGGGGAGAGGAGGAAGATATGGAGAGGGGAGGAGAGATGGAAGGAGGCATGCTAAGATGTTTCCTCAAATTCACCTCCAGAAATTCAAAGTATGGCAGGACTTCTCTCTCAAAATGTGGATATGATCATGAAACAGCTGAATCGCAGCTGACAGAGTCAAATCACGTATGTACATTTGTTACAGTTATATGTTTAAGAGAGCATTATTGTATTTCTGTCAGAGGATAACGACTTTACACTACTGCTACTACTACTGATTGTGAACATCAGACCATGATCTAAGTGTTCTTCACTAATGAGCCTGAGTTCGCTCTTTTGGTTCAGATTCAGGTGTTTCAGATTGTGTTCGGGCTCAGATTTATTGGTATTGTCTGAAACCCTATTGAAGCACACACTGAAGGATCGGGGAATGAGTTGTTGGTGCCCAGGTGAGTGTGGTGATCAGGTGACTGGAGGTGCTTCATTTATCCCCCCTCATAGTCCCCTTCAAGTGAGACATGAGTGAGAGGTGTGAGGAAGAGCAGGAGAATGGAACAACTGTCATGCCAAAATGATTGGTTTGCAGCGTCACATGTGACTGAAATGAGACTGATAGATGATTAAAATATGTTCTATTGCTGAAAGACAGCAGTGAAGACTTTGCTCCTCTTCTTCTCCACGAGCCAGCAGGGTAAAGAGACTCAGGGAGGTCTTGAAAAGCCACGAAAAGGTTGTCTTGTTTCGCAGTTCCTTTGTTAGTCAGAGAACACAGATTCATTCATTTCAAACACCGTGAATCAGAAAAATACATCAGATCTAAAAACTGCAGGGTCCTGGTGGGTTGCTGTCTCTGCATCCTCAGCGGAGTTCAACAACAGTGCGGTGGTATGAAATGGCTTTACAAATCACGTCAATCATGGTAATTGGTTGTATTTATGTTATTCATGGGATGATGGATGAAGGAATTTCCATCTTATTGTTGCCAAACCACAGCAATTTGGTTTCAGAAACAGCTCGACTGTCACGTCTCAGGAGCCTGAACCAAATGAATAAATCACCATGGATGGACTGGTTTGGCACACAAGCTCTTCGTTCTTTCAGGGCTTATTCGAACACATCTTCATACCTGAACAACCAAATGCCAGTGAGTCCCAGAGTACAGATGATAGGCGTACTGGAGCGTCATCATCATGTGGTTAACATTGTGAAACAGTTGCAGTTTGCTCAGGTTTAGGCCACAAACCTACTTGGTTACGCTTAGGAAAAGCTGATGGTTCCTGTTAAAAACCTTATTTATATATGTTACGTTACGTAAGCACGATCCAAAAGTTAAAAAAAGGCAACGCTGCCTTTCAGTTTCACACAAACACGGACAACAGTCTCCTGGGTGAAGCTCACGTGTTCGTTTGATGCATCCATCCAAACCAACTTCCACCATATACGGACTATCTTGCTCTTTACACTATGTCACCTGACTTCCTGTTGTTCTCCCATCATAATCACTATAGGTAACAGCCAAACAATGATCGTAATACGAGTTGGCTTCTGAAGAGGATGGGCTGGCTTAGTCATATCAAACTCCCACATCAAGGCAAAGTAATATAGTGGGCTGTTCTACAATGACTATAATTACATAGCATCTTGTCAAGTGCTGTTTCATTAGAGTTTCAGTAAATGGCAGTAAATCCTGGTTTCGTGTAACAGCGTGGAGAGCAGCTGACAGGTAGAAGATAAGTTTAATGAAAGGGAGGCAAAGTCAGAGGTTTTTCTGTATTTATACACCTTAATACTCATCAATAATAAAATGCATTCCAATTAGAATGGTATGTGTACTACGTATATATATGTATATATATGCACACACTGTTGAAAAGAAAATGCTGTGTAAGTTGTTAAAATCACATTGAGTTTCTTGATAAAACCTGATACGTTATGACTTTCTGTGGTTTCGGAAAAAAACAAAATATAACTGTCAAAACCTCCAAATCAAATCTGAATTTTCCCTGTTTACAGATAAGAGGTGAAGATTTGACTTCGGAGTGAGGAAAGGTGATCGTTGAAACTGTGATCGTTGTGCAGTTTCACCTCTTCTCTTAAATGGGCATCAGTCCAGCTCAGGAAGACCTCATGATTATCCTCCTTTATCCTCCAGCAACCTCTCTGACCTCACAAACATGTCTGTTCAGATCAGCTCCTGCTTCCAAACCACAGACTTCAAATCAATTTCAGGAGGAACCAGAGCCAGTTCTGGTTTGTCTGAGAACACTGTAAGTGTGTGTGTGTGTGTGTGTGTGTGTGTGTGTGTGTGTGTGTGTGTGTGTGTGTGTGTGTGTGTCTGTGTGCAGTCTGAATCTATGTGTCTATGAAACCACCTTATCTCCATAAAGAGTGTGATAAATGATGCAGGAGTTCTTGTGTTTTCTCTCCTTTGACTCCTGGCAGAGGTGGTGACAGGCTTCTCACATATTTCTCTCACTGTGCTTTGTGGATTAGCTACTTTACCACATACTTAAAGAGAAATCCCAGTGTTATGATTGGCTAATGAAGCAAAGATGAGACAGTGTTGAAGCCACAGCTGGATCCATCCTGGAGCTCAAGTGGAGGATTGACTGTACACAGAGACTCAATGTGTAGCAACAAGGTTATTAAAAGATCAAGAGTGGTATGAATGCATATCTTCAGCCTGTGCCTTGAACTCGTGCAGGGTATACGTAAGCTGATTTAAGACAGAATGTAAATTTCAGAAACAGCTACAGACAAAATTAGTGGAAAGCTGGGGGTGAACTCTGTGACTGCGGTGATTAAAAACCATGTTGCAATAACTTTCTTAAAGTGGCAGTCTTGAAAATCTGCTTCATTTGGCGACACCTGTAGTTGTGGTGGGAAGAAGAAATGCAGTTTAATACAACAGAATTCTGGAGCAACGAAACAATTGTCATATGAATAAAGATCTCAGCCAACAATTCATCTGTTTGCATTCGTCTGCGAGCAACCGTGATCTGATTTTGTGCCGCACGTGGCATAAATCTTTATCTGCAGGTCCCAGCTCGTTACCTCTCTGAGAAGTTGGAGGTGTGCAGCCTGTTGTCTGCAGATCTTCATCTAACAGCTCACTGTGGCTGCTCCCTCTGGTTCCATTACTCCCTGCAATATGTCAAACTGATCGGCTGTCAAACAAATGCAGAAAATGACCGTTGCCTTGTTTCGTAGATGTATTTTGGATAAATTATAGTGCAAAGCTCACTGACAAGCACAGAGCAAGTCATGTTTTGTCAATTGCATAGTTTTAATGTGAAGCTGCAGCAGCAGAAACTGTTGGGTTTGCATTAGCAGTAACTGAATGCAGCAGTTTGTCTGGGAGTGTCGAGACCGACACCCAGTTTGTGATACTGCAAATATACAAATATTGCAATGCTTTCATCAGCGGGTCACAGGCTTGGTGTTACCTCAGTGATAAATAGCAACTGCAGACAATGATTTCAGTCAAAGTCTTTCATATGCTCTGATTTATGACCGCAGTGTCAATACACACTGGTGGCATACAATACGGCAAAGCCTCTTTACCCATGGTAGAAGCACAAAAATCAAGGGAAAATGGGCAAATAAACCCAATCTGAGCAAGGCAGCATCAGGGATAATAGGCAGTTCATACATTTTAATTCCCTTTATTGTGGAGATGATGAAGATAACATCACTAACAAACCAACATGGCCTGGTGCAGAAAAGTGTTTGTAGAATAATAATAATTATAATAATACATAATACTAAACAACAAAAAAAGATCAATTACACTCCTCATCAGACCACATCTGCATTTAGTACAATACTCATCCACTGGACAGTTCAGAGTAACTGGAGACATGTTTAAATTAACTGGAACTATACATACGACACTGACGAGATGTGGGGGACTGAAGCATATTTGTTGGGTTAAAAGGCGATTCACTCCCCACGAGAAAAACAGGCAATTCAGTCAGAATGAAAGGAGCCGTTTCAGTCACCCTTTAGATTTTTGAGAGGTTGTGAATCCGCTGGACTCGCAGCGCTTTCACTGTGAGACAACACAGGTTCACTTTGGTTTGACCTCAGCACCACATGTATTCAACTTTCTGACCGAAGGCAAACAAACTGAGCTTATTTAAGGTGACTTCTATTTATACATCCGACCGAGTGGAGACTATAATGTTACCCTCTGGTGAGCTCCCCAAGAACTCATAAAGAACATGACAAGGGAGCAGAGAAATTCTTTAACTAGTCCACAGATCGTGAAAGATGTTTTTCTACCATAAATGGATCCAGAGCTCAATCCAGCAATTAATCCGTATTTATTTTGAAAGAACTGGGAAAGGTGTTCTTAAAGACTTCCACACATCAGCGTGGACATTCAGTGTTTGACTGTGAACAGGATATATGTGATGAAAATAATCTCCACTTATTGGCTTTTTCTGAGCTTTTCAATCAGTGGAGTTTAAATTGAGATTATATTGTCAACAACCACAGCACAGTTTAACCATTACATCTTTTAAAACATATTTAGAGGAACTCTGGTGCGTTATTGGCAGCATTTATACACATTGTTTTGGTGTGTGGGACCAAGGTCAATTTTAAGATAAGGTAAGCAATGGTCTATATTTTTCTTATTGTCATCAAATCCAATGAAAATACTAAAACCAACCAGTGAACGTCTGATTTATCTTCTTGTTGTGAACCATAGAGTGTACATGTTCCTTCACCTTGAGCACACACACTGTAGTTTATTGTGACTCACACACTCAACAGCAACCAATGCGGATTAATCGCATGGTCCCCAACAAATGCTCCATTTCCTCCTGTTTGAGTAACATCTGCTAAAAACTATAGTGAGCATCTGTTTTAGGAAAAGACTGAAAATCACTATACACTGCAAAATGCTACGTATCTGTGAGCAGATTTACGTTTTCCCGAGTGGGCTCAGAGGTGAGAACCACAGCTCTCAACAGATTGTTGGTTTTAGTCTTTACATGATTGATGACAGGAAGAAAGCCTGATTCATTATCTGTCTTTACGTCCACCTTTAAAAACTATCAGGGTATTTTTTCAGTGGAAGTCAGTAATGACAGAAATGATCCCTGTGTATACAGAACTGTTTTCTTTCCTCTTGTTCAGGCAGTATTTCTTATGTGCTCCTTCTGCAGTCTAATAAAATCTGTAAAAATGTAAACAAATAATTGAATGAATGCAAACAATAAAAATAGAAGCCGCAGGGTCAACATGTGTCACACTAGAGACAAAGTGATCAAATTGACCACAGTGCTTTCAATTTAGGGGATTTAATCTCATGCTGTTAGGGGCCTCAGGTTATGTTTTGGGGCCAAGAGGAAAAAACCAGCAACAATCTTTTCTACCCTCAGGTTGACCCCCGGCCAGTGACTGACAGATTAAGCGAGCTAAGCCTCTGGAGCTGCCAAAGGGTCTTCATCTCTTCTTTCACAGTCTTTGGGGATTTATTTCTGTGCTGAATAACACATTCTTCTGCCACACTGGGCAAAAGAAAAGAGAACATGAGCCACGGGGCCTGACAGGCAGTACAATGCGTGCTTCACCACTCAGCCATGCTTTAGTGTTGATGAATCAAGGTCCAAAGATCCACAGACTAAACCTCGTGTCTGATCGCTGAAAGATTTCTCTGTGTTCTTCCTCCAAGATTCACCTCTCAGTCCGCATGACTGGCTGGTTAAACAGAGATTCAACTGAACAGAAGGAGCTACAGGTGCACAGAAACTGTACATCCAGACAATAAATAAAAGTAAACCACACAGTGCCAGGCTTGCTCAAAAAAGAAAGACAAACTTCAGATTAAGGTAAACATGTTCAGCTGCGGGTGTTTGACCACAATAGAAGACACAAACAAAAAGGAAATATCTGAAAAAATAAATTCAAATGATTCAAATTTTAGCTAAATATCTTAAAACCATGTCACCTTGTGTGTTATCTCCTCTCCACTGGATTCACTAAACATTCTGCACACAAAAAAGTGAAAAAATCGATGAATCACCACCATGAAATGAACATATTGACCCAAATTATTTCCTTTTATAGCCACAACAAGGTAAAACTGAATAATGGATTTGATCAATGAGCGAACCAAGTGTGCCAAGTGCCATGAAAGCTCCATGTTAATAAAAACAACAGCCTCATAACGACTACTTCCCCTGCAATGGTGTGAAGTTTGAATCACAATTGTGCCACTAATGCAACACAAGAAATTTCCAAGAAATTATTTGGAAACTATGAGGAAGTAAAGGCAGTCATAGTAATAAAATGGGAGTGATTTATAGCTTACTCCCACAAAAATGACTTCCGTCCAGTTTCATTCCTGTGTGGTTTTTTTCCACAAATGTGATGCACTGGTCAGGTGGCTGCAGCCAACAAGCACCCAGAACAGTTAGGAGAGATTAAAAAAAGAATAAATTAGACGACCAAATGGCTAGTTTTATGTTCAAAATAACAAAATAGCTTTATTCATATTAGATCTGCCTATTTATATATAAAAACCAAATGATCTATTGTTATTGCGGATGATTACGTCTCACCTGATCCCGTTCACTTTTTTCCTGTCCTGTCCGAGTCACAAGATGAATCATGAAATCCCACAGGATTCTCGAAAAAATGTCTGCTACTATGACGAAGTACTGCACCTATAAAATAAAGTGTGATGAACAACTATTCTCTTTAATACTGGAAAAATATACCATATACCAAAGCAAAGCTATATTAAAAGTTTTTAATGAGGCAGTGCAACAAATAGTCAAGCGATTTTTACAAACTATGACTTGTTTGCCCAAATGAAGTGTGAACAGAACCCTAAAATGACCACAGCAGTACATCAAGTCAGTTTCAGTGATAAAGCAACTTAACATCTTTATGGTATCTGTACAAATGCAGCTTCACAGAACACCCTGCGGCAGTTAATAACTGCCAAACTGCAACCTTAAAGGAACAGAAACATTTTCCAAAACTCTTTGCTGATGACTAAATGTTCTGCATGGGCCAAACAGTCACTGCTAATTAGTGAGGGGAAACTCTTGTTTGTACATCAGTTCAACTTTAGACTTTATAGTTGCAATTGGAGCGCTTACATGAGGAAACAGCTGCATGCAGAAGTCCACAGAGGAACCTCATTATTTTCTCAAGAGGCACGCCATCCTTTTTGGCTTCAAATTTATGGAAAAAAGGATTCATTTACAAACAGGATTTTAAGCACAATTATGCTTCAAGACTGACAGGCTGGTCTAAAATCTAAGGAAGGGCAGGAAGTGTTGATTTTCACAGCGTCCTGCAGCTCAAATCAAAAGCAAATGCTGTAGCTTTAGTATTATAAAGTGATGGGATAAAGGGAACATACCTGATACTGATATTTTCTGTTTCTTCATTTTCTGTGAGTTTTTCAAAAGTCATTCTTTTTGATTGTTTAAAAACACGAGTGTATTTCTACTCGCCCCCTATATTTGGACAGTGGAAGGCACTGACAAAACCAAGTTGACTTACCCTAAACCTGAACTATGTACGTGCCTGAACACCACTTTTTTTTTTTTTTTTTTTTTTTTTGGGGGGGGGGGGGGGTGGCTGAACTAACTGTGAAGGTGATAGTAATCCTGGCAGTTGCACAGTAATGTCTTTCTTCATGCTAGAGCTTCTTTTTGCTTTCATAAAAACAAAACTATTACCAACTGCTGAATAAAAAAAATAGAATTTGAACATAAACAAGATTCCTCACTTTAACAGTAATGCTGTTGCCATAAATTACACCCTATGTGATTGCTAAACTTTGGCTGACATGCAGAAAGAGCATGGCTTCAGTGGCCACTGGCATTAGACTTGGTTTTTATCATTCATCCTCAAACCACCGACAATCATCTCACAGTTTGATTGTCTGCATTGAGAGAGCTTCAGTCTTCAGGAAAGTGGCTGAAGGGGGAAAATACCATTAAAAATAGCATACGATTGTGATTTTTTTTTTTTTTTAACAACCCCAGTTCGTCAAGATAAGTTGGATAAGTGACATGGCAAAGCTTCGTGAAAGTTGAGATACTTCCAATATTAATTCAAAATGTGTGTCAATATGCCTCCATTTTCAGGGATATCAGCTTTGCTTGTCATGATAATATACATTATAATAGAATGTAAATATGTTCTAAAATAGTTTAGAGCTACCCTAAGAGGATCCACTGGTCTGCAGCTTTCAGGTGGAAGACAGACTATTCTATTGCATTCAATTCTATTCATCCACAATTCATCTATAACTTTTTCCCATGAATTGTTTCTCACTGAGATGAAAAGGGCAGTAGACTGTGTCTACACAGCATGGGCAGTTGAAGTGTGTTTTGGTTTGTATGTACAGTCCAGGTGACCCTTCCAGGACCCAGAGAAGGCATGAACAAAAGCAACCATCAGGACACATTATATCAATATAGAATAAGGCACATAGAATAGATAAATCATCAATATTTACATAGGATATGGCTCCACACAAACATGCACACAGCCAGTATAAACAAACATCACAGTATTAAAAAACACCAAGACATAACTGCCTACTTTTTGTCTACCAGAACTTTTTTCCTCTTCTCTGCCTTCCCACCTTGTGTTTATCCTTTCCTCCCTTCTCTGTTACCTTTCATTTCCTCTCCGGTCCAGTCTGGCAGCCAGGTCAGCAGATTCTATAGTTTGATATGATACAGTAGAATTGCATCAATGTTCTCTGACCACCCCGTAGCTGTCAGACACCCCATAACTATCCAGGAGACCCCGGGACCTCAAAACCATAATGTGCGACTTTGTCCATGATTACTGTACCATGGTCTCTGTGTTTTTAGCAGTTTGCTGCAGCAAGTTCACAGGCTGCCTTCTGAGCATTTTGAATGAAAAGGCAGATTTTTCATGATTAACGGACACTTTCATTCAAAGCTTGCAGTCCATTTAGATGGTGGCTCTCGTTTAAATCATGTAGCTGTTCATGCAATTTTACTGCATACTGTATAAGCTGCATTGGGACTGAGGAAAAGTTCAAATTACTATTCTGTCACTCAAACCAACCAGCTCCTCATGAATTGTGATTATTACATATAGACAGAAATCTTGAATATTTGCAAATCAGTCCAATGAAAATTACTGTTAAACCTGGGGCTCCTACAACAGCTATGTCTTCCAACAATGTGCATGAAGAAACACATAAAAATTAAACAAGGGATTGCAATTCAAAGCTCCAGGAGCAAGGGAGGATGGCGGGAAGGATCCAGGTATTCTAGATGACAAGACATAGAAAGTGGTGAGAAAAGCGAACGCTTTAGAAAAAATTCCATGAATGTGACAGGCCAGGAAGGTTCTAGAATGTCTGTCAGGAAGTTTAAGAAGCCTGGAGGGTTCTAAAATGTTTGAAGGGCTTCTCTAATAGCCGTTGGAATTCTAGAACCTTCCTTTGTGGCAGAATCTGGGAAAGACTTGTAGAATGCTGGGAGCAGTTCTAGAACACAGACAATTCTAGACTGTTGAAGCTGTCAGAGAGATCTAGAATGTTGGGAGTAGTTCCCAAACGTAGAACGTCAGACAGGTTTTGGCAATGGCCCTCGGAATTCTGAAACTCTCGTTTTAGCTGAGGCTGTCAGGGAGTTATAGAATGTCAGGGTAGTTCCAATACACGAAAGGTTCTAGAATGTCAGGGTAGTTCCAATACACGAAAGGCTCTAGAATGTTGGGCAGCAGTTCCAGAACAAAAGAGACACCATAAATAATATTGTGGGCAGTTCCATATCCCTTCAAGGCAAACATCCTCTGTCACTGAAGCCACCGGGAGGATGACATCACAGAATTTTCTAGAATAATTTGGGCAGAGGGATGCTCCACAGGGGGATGCTCCACAGGGGGAGGTTCCAGAAGGTCTGCCTCACCACTGAGGAAAGCTCTAGAACCTGGTGCTGTGGGCGAAGCTGTCAGACATGATGATGTTCTTGTAGAAGTTGTCGGAGCGTGTGGAGCAGTAATCTTTCACCTTGTCGATCATCTGGCTGACAGGGAGGATGGAGGAGGAAGAGGAGTTGGGCTGCACTTCTGAGGAGGAGGGGGACGTGGAGGCGCACTTGGGGCTGGTCTGGTTGGAGTAACATTTATCTGCATCCACGGGGAAAAAAGATAGGAACACACACAGATTATGACTTGATTATGTAATAATAACTGAATTGTTCAAAGGAAGTATACCAATCATTTCCTTTCATTTGGGCTGTCCCTCATTGTGTAAGGTTGTGGACAGCACACAGAAAATAGACAACCAGATCTGCATCTTAAGAGCAGAAGTCAGTGAAAGGCTGAAGAATATCTACAATCTGATGCTAAAGACAATTCTGAATTGGAATAAACGTTAACATTTCCTTCCATATACAACCTATGTTATTATGTGACCAAAATTCCATACTTGGGTCTCATGATGATGAGTGAGCCAGCTCTATCTGTGGATGAAGGCCAAGAGCATTGGGGTTTTGATGTGACCAAGACAATAGCACTTGAAATTCATTCTTGAGGACTGATGAGAACTGTTAGTATTTTGGGTCAAATATACCTGAATTAATTGTCACAACAATTGTCACCAGGTTTCAATGAATGAATATTAATAAAACAAACTACTTGATGAGGTATGATTGGTACCTCATGTTACTCTTCCGCTGAAGGCTGCCACGTTCTCCATGGGAAACCCAGGGTGAATGGGTGCAAAGGGGTTTTGCTGACTAGTTTCATTTCTTTATTTCCATATTCACATGCAGTTACAATGCAGTGACTTCAAGCTTGCCAGGCAGTCTGCTTATTGTCCAGTGTTTCTCTGTGTTTTTTCTTTTGTCTCTACTAAATGGTTGTTGGTTTGGTGTTCTTCTTTCCCTGGGTCTTGTAATTATAAAGGGTTTCCGAGCCAACAGATAATACAACCAGGCCCCGTGATGCCAAACTTACTCATGTGGAGGATTTTCAACTGCAGCTCTATTTTAAAAGGCATATTTCCATTTCATTTTCCACTTGATCCCAAGATCATGTCTCAAAATGTGGGCATACCTGATGTGGAAAGACAACTGCATGTAGTGATATAATGTAGTGATATATTTGGATATCATTCAGACCTTGAAAGTTCTCACCTATTCATGTCATGGGCTTAGCTGGAGAGATGCTTTGGTTAAACTTCAGAGAACATGATGGGAAGCATAAGGAAAGATGGGTGGTAGACAGTTGGCGTGCAGCCTCTGAGGTACAAGGCACATGGCCGGCTACATTGCTCTGTTGCCAATGAAAATGTTAAGAAGCTGAACAGATTCGTTTACTCTAAACTATAATTAAGTTGCTTTCTCTGAAGAGGATTCCCATGTAAGTAAGTCCATCTGGCATTGCTGACATCATAAACAAAACAACATAAGTTGTGCAACAGATGACTTATGAAATGTAACATACGGTATATGGGGTAGATAACATAGTATAAACACATTATGGAAACTCTAAACAACTCACTACCTCAAGGCAATACAAGCAGCTGGTACACTGTACAAAAAAACACAACATACACTGTTCCAGAAATATTACATTATTTCTTCTACACCTTGAAGGATCCCAAATGCATCCCCTAAGTTTACCATTTTTTAATGACTCGCAGTAGTGTTAGTACTTGTATTGTTAAGCTAGGAGCTGAACATGTCAGGCTGTTTTTTGACTGACAATTTTAAGTCATCAGATATATCAATTTGCTGGTGCTTTTGCCCAAATTAACTTAATCATAATCAACTCACTATTACCTGAGTATCTGCGATTGCACATCTTTGCGCAATTAACATATCCTGACAATATTCTGCACAAGCCAATCAAATATATGCACACATTCCAGCAGCAAATAATTTGGTCTACTTGCAAAAGTCATTCTAAATTTATGGTAATGTCATTTTAATCAAATTTCCTTGTTTTTTGGTTTGGACCAAAAGTTTCAGGAGCAGCCTTCAGAGTTTCACATCATGTAATTTTGTTACGGACACTGAGCCAAAACTTTCCAGCAAACCATATTGGATTTTATGCAAAATCAAAGACAGACTGTCTGTGTGCTGGTCCTCCTTAGCTTGCCTTTGAATCATGCTGCTCAGCCAAGGCCAAAAAGGGGCTCAGTCACTGCTCTTTGTCATTCCAGACACAGTCATGATTCCCAGCCTCTCTTCCAAACCGTGTACCTATGCAACATGAACCTAGTGTCAATAATTAGTCCCCTGCTAACTGATAGTGGGCCAATGTCACAACCTCCTCAAGTCCTGCATCATGGATAATGCCCCTGGCTCCACACAGTAATGTGCAGCTGATCCTGTCCAGGACTTTCGACTTTTGAAATGCCACATGATATCACACCAGGATTTTTCTGTTTGTTCCTGTGTCCACTCCGAAACTGTCTTTACCATGTTCCCCTCAAACAAACTCCAGATTGCACTTTTGGACAGAGATGGAAACTAAGGGGGGGTGGAGGGTGTTAGGGTTGAACCAGTGTCAAAGTAAAGACCTCTGGAAACATCAGGTTAACCTCTGGTCATGAACTGAATGTTTTGGGATGCAGGGATTCTCTGACCTCAAACATCTGGAAACTATTCATTGAGAGACTGATGCTGGCGCAGAGACTCTGAGATGTTGTTGACAGACCTCAGACACAGGAAAGATAGGGGAGGAAGAATCCTGTGCTCCATCCATGCTGTCTGCTTTCATTGGAAGTTATGGTCTGGTTAACTTTGGGATGTGTTGGAACTGACAGTGGGATGTCATGTACATTCTTCTGGGAAGTTACCGCACAGTTCAGCGTTATCAAAATGCCCCCATAAGTGCTTGCAAACTTTCTGGAACCGTCATATGATCAGACACTGGTTTCTTCACTGTACCTAGGATCAGATGGTGCACTCACTTACTCTGGAGCCACTCTTTGGAACAAACTGCCTGATGAAGATGTACCACATGCTACCTGTTCTCTCAGGCTATGGCTAGCCAGAGCCTCCATCTGTCTCTCTTGCAGTGTTATTCTACATTCATTAGTTCTAGATTAGTTTATTTCTCATACTGTTAACCAATGAAATACACTCTGCATTCTGTATCACGCTGTTATAAATCCATTCTACCAGCGATGGTGCGACATCATTGGAATAACAAACATGTTCGTACAGTGAATGCTAAAATCACATTTATGACATTTGAGACCATAATAAATAAATTATAAATACGCAACGTCTGATCAGATTTCAAAAGAAAGCTTGCTGGTGCCAGTCACAGTTTGGTGAGGTTAAGGCACCAAAACTACTTGGATGAGGTTAGTAAAAGATCACGATTTGGGTTAAAATAACTGTCCTGTGTGATCAGCCTCTAAACTCCAGCCTCCACTGCTTGGTAGACATTCTTACTCTTCATCCTACCTTTATCCTTTGCTTCCCTCATTATCGCCCTCTGCTGCTACTGCGCTTTCACCGGATCAAACTCTACACAGCCAATCAGGCTCAACATACTGTGGACTCTGCAGGAGCCTCACAAAACACAATCCTCCCCTGAACAGAATTGAATAAATCTAAATATCCATGTAAATGTTTAGAGGTATAAACGATTATTAAACTGAATTACTGATCTGAAAGGGAAATGTTGAGAAGTTGTGCCCTTTTTATTTCTATTCAAATTTCACCAACACTCAATTAAATCTTTAAACTTCATTAACATTTACTTTATGCTTTGAGGTTGTGCAGATAGCTAGTAAAGCATCCCCTGCTGTGCCTCTTTACTGACTACTGACCTCACTCTTACTGCAGCCCATTAAACATGACAAACTGTTGAAAGTAAGAAAAGGTGGAAACTAAAATCTGGATCCGTTTGCAAATGTTAGACCATGATTAGTTATTGTTACAATGCTGCATTCATCCAAATGCTGACATGAGGTGAGACTGCTAAATATCAATGTCTTCAGCTTGTCTGGCTGCAGCAGCAGTAAGAAAAGAGAAATTATATAAAGTTTTACACAATAACTAGCCAAGACAGCCTATTCTGCCTTAGTTATTCAGTCCATCCTGAGTCAAAGGAATGCATCAGACGAGGGTGCAGCAGAATATGAAGATAAAGGGCTTCGTAGCTGTTTAAATATTTATACACTTATGCTCTGCAGTTATTTTTGTTTCTGTTTTATTATATTCATGATTTAATCCTGATCAGTGTCACACTAAAATACTGAGGTAAAAAGCAGTTTGTTCTGCTGAATGACTCATTACCTATAACTCATTTAAAAAGTATCCATGTTACTTAACTAATACATAGAGTGAGACAAGTTGATTTTAACACAGTAAAATGTTCCTCTCAGTGTTTATCTTGGTCACAATTCGTCTCTGGCTTTACTAATTACCCAGCAGTAAAAGTAATTACCAATCTAATTCCTTTACGTTAGTCAGCACCTCGCTACCAAAAGTGCCTTTAAACAACAACAAATTCCACACTAACATGTCTCATATTCAGTAAAACGTGCACAAATAGACTAGAATTACGGTATAACAAGCAGCCACCCTACAATTTGGAGGAATTTAGTGACCATTGACTTCACACAGCTCCAGACAGACCGATGCTGGCCGTGGCCCCGTGGCCGAGCAGGCTGACCCAAGCCTGCCTTTAACTTGATGGTCTGTCTGTCATCACAATTGGATGAACACATGAACACATTAACACAACGTTGGTGCGTGAGGCCAAGCAGCATGGAGGACAAAGAGAAGAGGTGTAGCTGAGAGGGAGCTGATTAAAGGGGGAAAAGCCCGGGAGGAAAGCACGAGCAAGGTCGATGTGCTGGCATGGTATAAAACTTCATGATGCTGTTCAGGAAAGCAGCGGACGTGTAAGGACGGAAATAATCTGGAAAATAAAGAGCTGCATTCTGGTTTCTGTCAGTGGAGGCATCTCCGGTTCCTTCATGATGATCAACAAGGCCAGTTGACCTCTGAGGCTTTGAAGAAAGGTGCAAAACAAACCCCCGAAAACGATATGGAAGAACATTTCGACTAATTCCTGACGCTGAAGGCACGGGCTGTTTTCAACTGGTTGGGATGTTTCGTTTTTTTTTTTTTTTAAACTAAAAGTAAAGCATATGCTACTGGCATAAACAGGAAACAGAAAAAAAAAACCTTTCAACAAAGCCCTTACAGAATACATGGTGTGTTGTGAATGGAGTGAATGTGGATGGACGACAGATTCCCGGCCTGACTTATTATCCCAGTCCGCCTCTGGCTCCACAAATGTCGACTTCACAGCGAAGCAGCGGGACCGACACGCCCTCCAACTTCGAACAACGCCAGCCGATGCTTAAATGTGCGATTACAAACATGTGAATAAAAGAACTGAAGTTATTGGGAGTCATGTTTCTCCTCTTTTGGTACAAGCTGCCTCCTCACACCTCCTGCTCCTCTGGATGTCTGACAGCCTCACCGAACTTCAAACTCTATCTCTCCCACTATTCCTTATGGGACTGGAAATATGATGCATTACTGCCCAACACTGCTGAGGAGTGGGGTTAAATCAGAGTCACGCAGCATCAGTCTCATCGCTCATGAAAAAGTCAGCTGAGAAAGTCTTTGAGAAGGAGAGAGATTCATAATTCAACCATAGATTTAGAAGGCTTTTAAGTGAAGATCTGCAAATCTTCAATATCCTGGACAAGGCAGAGACTTTCCGACAAGGCTTGCGCATAAATTAGCGAGCGCATCGCAACGCGACAAAAAAGACAAATGTTGCTCTGTCATGCTTGGAATCAAATTATGTGTTACATCCAGAACTGTCCAGCAGTTTCCCCAGGTGCTCGTGTCTCTGCTTATAACTGCAACAAGCTGAGTGAATGATGTCAGGGCTTCACACTCACACTCACACAGATGATCACCTGCACTTTACAAGCACCTCCCAGCGGGCTCGGTTCATGCAGGATACACGGATCATTAAACAGCAGAGGTTTGCAAGAGCTGCACGAGTGGTTGATTCTGGGGAGGAAATACTGTTATATTAGATATATTAAAAATAGGCATTCTACTCATCAGGGAGAAGCTGGGCCGTTCCTAATGCTTCGAGAAAAACTGCATTTTGGAAGAGTTTCGATTCGATTCCGACTACAAACAACAAGCGAGCCGGTCACGAGGGAGGACGCTGGAGGAGAGGAGGACACCTCTGAACAGCGGTGCGATTCTTTCTCTTCACAGCACTCGCCAATAAACAATCAATCAATGAAGAAGTGTCAATGAAGAGTGAATGATGACCGTCGTACACAGTTCAACTGGTTTGATTGTTTGTTGATTGAATATTGGCAAGTTGTCGGAACACTGGTCTTTAGTTCCTGTAAATTTACTCAACATCTAAGAAGGTAGGCGGTAAATCTTCACTCGTTTGTTTCCTGGACTGAGAAGTGTTTCTGTGTAATGGACAGATGACATATTTGCAGGCATGAGGCATATCATAAATTTACCTCGTAGTAGTGAGTGTGTTTTTGTGTGTGTCAAAGAGAGCGCATGCCATGAGAGATACGGTACTGGTGTCGAGCTCGGGTTGAAAAATCCACGTCAAGTCAACAATACATGGAATGACAAGAGAGGATCAGTCTGTTCTGCCGAAAGAGATACAGAGAAGAGTTCAGAAGGTCCTGAACAAGGTGCGGCACCCGTCAAACTGAAGTTTAAAAGTCACTGGGTAACAGTGTTGTTTTCAGCATGCAGATGACGAGGTGGCCAAGCGTTGAACCTTCATCCACGGTGCAGATAGTTTTCAGGCACAGGAAAATGCCAGAAATACATCTGATTGGTGCCGCGTCATGTTGCTGTTCTCTTTAAAGTTGGATGTGTTCGGGTTCAACATGTCACTATGTCTCTTTTTTAAAATGAATGCATCGACATCGGGTTGGCGTCGGTTTTCCACAGGTTCGTTTTGGATTAATCTCGACATGTTTGATCTCTTCAAAGGTCTAACATGATCAAAGTGTGCTGTGAAACAATCAGAGATGGATTAGCTTGGTTTGGATTTCCAAAGAACCACAAATTCCCCCACACAGCCGATCACTTTTACTCACCTTCGCTGCGCAAAATTCAGCCTGAGGACTGAAACGTCGTGGGTGATAGCGGATCGACAGCGTGCAGGACTCCTTTGTTTGTTTCATATCGGGCACATCTGTCGACACCACGAGACTTTCTGTAGCTAATGCGGTTTGACACACAAGTCTATTCTTTCCCATCTCAAGCAGTCAAAGGAAAATAAGATCAGAGCACAATGGGTGTGCCGAAAGAGTCTGTGTAAGGCCCCCATTGTTTAGCTTCTGTAATTGAATCAATACATGCCAACGACACTGTTATGTACACACATGCATACCAGCAGTGTATACAATAGCTGTGTTTCGTATAAAACAGACGACCACATCATGTTACCTTCTTGTACGAAGGGAAAGAAGTGGCAGACTTATGTATCTGAATGTAAACATCTGAGCATCATCTTACAGTGAAAGCTTAATTAAACATGTATACAATGGTACTTCAAACTTGCACCATCGTCCAACTTGCCAGATGGTTTGAATAACCCATTTTTACTTCTTTCTTGGAATAACACACCAGCTTCAGCTTGCTCCCACAAGAGGTTTGTGCCAAGCAGCTGATCTGTTGGTATGAAAAAAGAAGACATGAGGGGAAGTACTGGGCTAACTTAATAGTCGAGAGTATGTCTCAATTCAGTCAAGTCCAGAATAAGCTGAACATGAAGGCAATCCTACTGTACCTGGTGTCTCTCATCACCACTATAAGCTCATTGAACGGCTCATTGCAGTTCTGGGGTCACCAAGGCTTATACGCAGTTGTTTTTCAGAAACTTCTCAACTATGCAGCTCTATGGATGGAGGAATAAGCTGTGTCAGGCTGTGGCTACACAAACTGATCCTTGTTAGCAGGGTAAAATTAGCTTTTATAAAACAGAATAAAACCAGATAACAGATACAAAGCAGATGAGACAGAGCCATCCAGAAGCCAGAGAGTTATACAACAACTGCCGTTGGTTTTGGCCTCTTCAGGGAAATTGCGCCCCAAAAAGACGAAGAAAACTGTCCTTCCTGCCAGTGCTTCTTGTCAGTTAACAGGCAGTTTAGTGCTTTAGACAGGACTGAACACCCTCCTCAGACTTGTATCAGCCATACAAATGGCTCTGAGAATTCCACATTTGGAAAAAATGACTGCTTATGTGATAATATCCAAAGTTTAACCGCACATTTGTTTATTTGGTAACGCAGAAAGAGCATATAAACAGTTGGGAAAAAAACCCACCCTGCTGGGACTGTGCACGCACACGTGTGATGAAATATGAAGAGTGACACAAGCTCCCATTCCTGTGGCTCTTGGACACTTCGCACATATTCGTACATATAGATACACTGGGGTGTACCAATAAACGGACATTAAGGCTGCGTGTGGTCCACAGACTGAAGCACTGCACAGCAACAACAAATCGAGATTTACAGCAGCATCATCGCTGAACAGATTCCTCTGTGATGAAGTGAATCCACAAACCACATGGCCTTGAGGAGCGTCAACTTTGGAAGCGGCTACGATCCCCCTGCAGCTCATCACTACTGTTTCAAATCATTAAATCATCTGATAATGCAGAGATCGCCTTAACATGCTTTCGACTGCAAATGCCCTTCTGCTTCAATTTCTATGGCTGTGTTGCGGTTGAGGGACAGCACTGTCGTCTGCGTGTTGCATCTTTGTGCAATTTTCATAATTACATATTAAGGTTCAACAGCAACAGTCAGCTCAGGAAGTGGCGAAAGGGCATTTAAGTGTTAAGTCTCCTCAACGCCGACGGTTCATCTCTTCATTTAACCATGGCCACAGTCTGTCCCTTAAACGAATGATTTCAGTTGCCTGAACTTCACCACAAGATACTGCAGAAAAATGTTGGCGGTGAGAGCTTTGCAGACATGTACACTAGAAAGAAGTGCCTTTTGTTTTTTCCCCCCCAAAATATCAATGGATATAATGACTGTGTGTAATACAACCCCGAATCCAAAAAAGTTTGGACGCTGTGTCAAACTTAAGTAAAAACAGAATGCAATTGTTTGCAAATGAACTGTGTTCACGGTACAAAGTGTTCTGAGCTCATGTAGTAACATCCTTTATCCAATCATGTGTTCACAAAGTGGTGAACCTCGCTTCATCCTCGCTTGTGAATGACTGAGCCTTTCCAGGATGCCCCTTTCATACCCGATCATGATCCTCTCACCTGTTACCAATCAACCTGTTTACCTGTGGGATGATCCAAACAGGTGTTTTTGGAGCATCTTTCCCAGTCTTTAGTCGCTCCTGTCCAAACTTGATGTAACATGTTGCAGCATCAAATTCAGAATAAGCAGATATTTACAAAATTCAGTGAAGCTGATGTCAGACATTAGAATATATTGTCTTTGGACTGTTTTCACATTCTGTTTTAGTGATGTTCTACACAGTATCCTAGCTTTTCTGGGATCGGGGTTGACGGACGGATGAGGGATGAATAGATATTTTATCCCTGGGTGTAAATTTGCCAGTCACAGCAGCAGCACACAAACACACCACACGGCACAAAGAACAGAGAAATGTCCTAAAGTGGAGCATTTAGCAGCTAAAGAAGCAGATTTTTCCCTCAGGAGCTAGTAGAGACCAAACACAGAGCTAAAAGAGAGCGAATATTGGACTCACCAGGTGGACGCAGACACCACCTGGAAATAAGGAAGGGCATACAGTAACCTGTACTGTAGACTAAAGTTCAGTCTCACAGTTAAATGTGGTCACCTGGTAGAAACGCTCAGAGTGGGAATGTTTGACGTAGAAAAGCTGCAGCTGAGACTCTGCAAAAAGAAGTTTTCACGACAGAAATCTGTTTAATTCTGATGAACAAACTGGCCCGAGCATCGGCTAATTCAACTCTGGTCATCGTCCACTATTTCCAAAATTCTGACTAATTCACGGACATAAAATACTGTGTGTGTGTGTGTGTGTGTGTGTGTGTGTGTGTGTGGAAGTCCAGTACTCAGTGTGCTGCACTTGTTTCTTTTGATGTTGGAGAATCAAGCTTCGAAGACAAAGGTTGATAAAATCCTTTGCAGCTGTGCAAGCTGGAGAATTGTTCAGCATTGGCAGCAATAAAATCATAGCACCTCTTTGATATCTACAAGTGGCCAACATAATAAATCCAGTGTTTTTACAGAGAGCCCTTTGGCACAGGGAACAAAAAAAACTTGATGACCAAAATTTGAATAAAATTGATTTTCCTCTCAGAAATGTATTACATCATTTGTGCGCAGATAAAGTCCAACTGAAATGTACAATTATTCACTCCTTGTTATTTTTCAAAGGAATTTTTTGTTTTTAAATCCCTCGACAATAAATCTGAAATTCTTCTTTATCCCATAAGCCCCTGAGGCCCGAGCACATGTTTGACAGCTGACACATTGACAGCTGAGCTGAGTAACATAGGAACATCATAAACAAACTTGAGTTGATGAAGACAAATAACTACATTTAGGATCTGCCATTTGCAGGTTACACGTAGCTACAGTATCTGACCAGGCTAACGGGCACCAGTGTGGGCTGCCTGGCAGCTTGTTCAGAAAGCAAATCTGCAGGAAAGGCGTGTTTGTGTTTGCAGATGAGGAGATATTCTCAGGGGAGCTAATGTGGTTACTTAAGGGTCTGAGGCTTTGGGGTACCCTGGTGGTACAGCATGTATTTTTGGCAGGAGGCGCCATCACAAAACAAAACAGCAGAATCAAAGCTGAGGAAAACCCTCCGCCTGGACCCGAGAACAGCAGACTCAAAGAACTAAAGGCTCTTTTATCTGGTTTTTAATCAGGGGTAATTCAATTTTGCTGAATGCTGCAGCAGAAAAATACAAATTCAATTTAATTTCAGTAGGACTTTAACTGAAATAACTCTGCTGGGACAAGAAAAAAAAAAAGAATTTAAGTACGTACTTCTTTTAAAACTGAGAAATACCTGTTAATTGTCTGCTAACATTTCCAAACGTTTCTGACTTCTGATGAAATAAGGAGGTATGAAAAACACAATTAGACTCTCAAACCTTCAGGAAATGTGCACTAAAGGTTTTTCTTTCTGTCTGCTGAAGGATCTTTATTTTCAGTCGTGATCTCAGGACACGTGAAACCAAACTGCCTCAAGTTCCTTGCTGGAACTAAACTAGAATTACCACCTCGCAGTTGTTTGCATTTGCCAACCAGTCAAGTTGCAAGTTCCATGTTTGTCCAGACTCATATAATAGATGTAATGACGACTTTGAAGGTATTTAATAAAAAGCATTTATTACATTTTTTTGCCAAATGGAAGTTCTAACTATATTCACGTGTGTGATTCCAGTGAATAATGTCCAGCGATCATCACGAGGTGCAACAACAATCACCTGAAGCTCACAATCAGCACAGCTTGTGGTGGACTACCAGCAGCACTGAAGATCTAATCAATCAGCACAGTTTGAAGGTGGACACACAAGATTAAAGTCACCGATTCAGGATCTGAACAAATGTGAAATATGGTCACAGTCTGCCTTCCGTTCCTGAGTTAAGGTGTTGAATAGCGGTCAGTTTGTGGGACATTTTGTCGTTCTTGAGTTAACATGAAGAATTTCCCTCCAGGTGTTCCTAAGATATCATGTTTACAAGAATCCCTACATGCATATGGACGGATAACCTGAGCACATGATCCCTCTGGCCCTGGCTGTCGCCGTGGGGAGGCTTAATCATGCTGTGTTTTGCGCCGTAATTTAGTGAACAGATGTTAAATCTAACTGTGTGAGAATAATTAGGTCTCAGTGGGATCTTATTACGCGGTGTAATATTTGTTTGACTTTATATTCCCGCCTGCCAACATAATCCTCAACATTTGGCCTTAATTCTAACGAGGAAACACAAATTATTACATCCATTGTGGACTTTGATGTGAACTACAGCGTTAGCCTGTTGTTACTCTGCCCTTATTAAAAATACAAACAAATCAAAGTTAAACGAGGCAGATGTTAGCTTGGATGCAGTCGGTCATGGCGTGCTTGTTTTTGCACCCTGAGGCGCTCTGAATGGGTGGAGCTGTTTTAGTCATGTGTCAATGGCTGAAAATGGAGCCTCCTCCCACTCAGTGTGTCTCAGGCTGGGAAGATGGCGTGAACTTGTGTGACATCACATCAGTGACCAGCCAATCACAACACACAGTGGCTGCTTTCCCAGAATGTCTGCCAGCAAAGACATCGAGTTTGAGATCTTTTCTTTCTTCTTGTTTAGTAGAAATCAAACAGAAATGTTGAATTTAAATCCAAATCCACTCTGACCACAGACATTTTGGGAAACACAGAGCGGATCACACGATGCCGGAAGCAGGAAGTCAATCAGCCAATCAGCTTTAGCTTTACCTCCACGGGTCCTCCACTCTTGCTATTGGTTGGAAGAGCTTTCTACACACCAAACACAGAGGTAGATACATGAACATGACAGGTGAGAAGATATTACACAATCTCCCAAAGTGACAAACCTGAAATCAGTACAGAGAAAAAGGAACAGGAATCATGTTTACATGCAGACTACAGACTAATACAGACTACAGAGATAATTTGCTACAAATGTAAACAAATACGAGCTAAACTTTCACTGACAACAACAGTATACTTCCTGTTTACATCTCCCAAAGCATTATGGGAAATTATTAACATTTACTTATAGGTTTATTTTGTTGTTGTTGTTGTTATTGTTTTTCAAATTCATGCACAAAATGTACCGGCCAAAACTGAAAGAAATAAGCAAAATTTAAATTTCAAAATGAATCCAGTGTCAGACTTCGCTTCAGGACTGTTTGAGTCTGCATGTAAACACGTTTGCTGCACATCACACTGTTTTTTTTTTTAAATTAAATTCCCATTAAGTGATAATCTTGACAGACGAATCCCAAGAAATGATCTACATACTCATCAACTTCAGGAATATGTATTATTAAAGCGATAGAGAGAAATGAACCTGAGCTGCAGCAGCTGTGCAGAAATCATCATCCTCTCTAAATCTAATTTCCTCTCGTGATTCGCCGGCCCGTGTGCGTCTCACCTGTGTTGCTGTGTCGCTTGGTGAACGGGTTGAGCGTCGCTTTAGCTTTGGAGGTCCAGTTGGCGGTGCTGGAGCCGAAGGAGCTGGAGGACAGAGACTTGCCCAGGTTGTCTGAGCTCACCTTCTTCGTGTTGTTGGTGGCCGTCTTACTCCAGTCTGCAACACAAACACAGCGATCAGCAGCCCCTCCTGGTCAGACTATTGGCCTCCTGCATGTTTATTTTGGGAATTCTAACAGAACACGGATGCTTTGTTCCATCTTGGACTCCCTCTTGTTCCCTTTCACCTCTCGGCCTCCCATCATCCGACCTTCCCCCCACATCTATTCCTCCACCTTCTCTTCATCTTTCACTCACTCCTTCACTCCCTCTTTCATTCTTTGACCTTTGGTCTTTGTCTCCCTTCCCATCTTCTTCCCCCTCCACCAATATGGAAGGCTGTCATGAACAATCATACAGACATCAGTGATACAGAACAGATGTGCACAATTATATTTAATAGAGGACGGGTTTGAGACATCAGGGCCCAGTTTCATGTGTCTGCAGTTTCAAATGCTTTGACTTAAATGCTAAATGTTAACTATGACAATACACTGATGTAATGTTGACCATGTTAGTTTAGCATGTTAGCATGCTAACGTTTCGAGGAAACACGAGGTACAGCTGAGAATGATGGGAGTGTCATCAGTTTTGCAGGTTTTTGGTCATCAACAAATATATTAGATGCACTAAAAGTGCTGTCAAAAATATGGCGTTATTACTGTAACACGTTGTGAATGTGAATGACTGCTCAAAGTGAGAATGTTAGTGTGAAATAAACTCTACACGTTGCTGTTTTCAATTAAAAAACATTTGCAAGCAAAGCAAGCCTAACCACTTTTCCATGTTGATAGGAGTATTAAAATGATAATTAATGGGACATTTAGAATAGATAAAAACTTGCGATTAATTTGCGATTAATCGCAAGTTAACTTTGACATTCATGACATTAATTGCAATTAAATATTTTAATCGTTTGACAGCACTAATTAAAGTATTGAATTATGGTGTGGCGGCACAGTGACGCAGCAGGTAGTGCGCGTGCCTCACAGCAAGAAGGTCACCGGTTCGATCCCTGGGTCGGGCCTTTCTGTGTGAAGTTTGCATGTTTTTCTCGTGCATGTGTGGGTTCTCTCCGTGCACGCCGGCTTCCTCCCACAGACCAAAAACATGCTCATTAGGTTAATTGGTGACTCTAAAATTGTCCTTAAGTGTGAGTGTGAGCGTGAATGGTTGTTCGTCTGTATATGTTGCCCTGCGATCGGCTGGCGATTGGTTCAGGGTGCACCCCACCTCTCGCCCATTGACAGCTGGGATAGGCTCCCGCAAACCCGAAAAGGGATAGTCGGGTATAGACAATGGATGGATGGATGTAATTATGGTTGTTAGAGGATCACCCAAGTCATTATTCTTAATCCTGATGGGAACACAAAAGTCTGAACCACATTTCATAACAGTCCATCCAATAGTTGTGAAGCAATTTCATTCATAACCACAAGTCACGAGTCAACGTCATGGTGGTGTAACAGGAAAAGTCAGCGGAACCAAAGTTATTGCAATTCATGCTGAGGGGAACATGAATGCCTGAAATCAAGTCAAGTCAGTTTTTTTTTTTATAAAGCTAAGAATCAAAAATCAGTTTCCTCATGGGGCTTCACAATCTGTGCAGCGGACGACATCCACTGTTCTCAGACCGTCAATTCAGAGGAGGAAAAACTCCTTCAACAGGGAAAAAAAAGGAAGAAAGCTCAGACAGAGCAACCAGGAGGAATACCGTGTGAGCAGAACAGATAAAAACCTCACAATTTATTCTGATTTTGATGCAGAAATACACATATACAGTGTGTAAAGCGTCAGTGAAGAGAATGATCGATGGGGCCGTTAGGCGACTTTGGGCGTTGCCAAATTTGAATTTATGGCATCCTGTCGAAGAGCTGCTGAAATATTTCAGTCTGGACCAAAACTGTAGACCAGATGACAGACATTACTGCTGTTTGTCTTGACACGCTGTGCACTTTCCTGCTCTATGATGGACAGATTGATAACATGCAAACACTGAACAGCGTCAGCTCGAATGTTACCTTCAGGCTGAAACATGCCGCACGCTGTCGAGCAAACTCAATCACTCTGTTTGTTCGCACATGGGTGGATATTACATGATGTTCAGAACATCACTAATAACAGTCAGAAAACACTGATCCTTAAGCTCAGAGGTGAAGGATATCTCTTACTTTACTGCACGGCTGATTTAATAAAAATTCTGCATGCATGATTTTATGAGTAAAGCACACATGAATACATTAGAAATGCATTTACATGAACTCTGAACCTTCACTGTGCAGCGGTGCAGTACAGCACAACCACATAAAGTGCACCTGGAGGACTCCCCTGTCTTTAAGAGATGATGTCTTTTATCTTCTTTTATTAGCTGTGGAGCCGAGCTGTCTTAGGTTCAGGTTTTAATAAAGTGTCTTCTGTTTTTTTTTTTTCTGCTGCTGTGGGAATCTGGCAGGAGTCCTGCAGACAGATTTGACAGGACTCCTGTGGAGAGACGTGAATGAGCTTTATTGTTCTGCTCTGAACCCTCGAGATAAGCCCATGACAAACAAACACAGAGACAGACAGACAGGTGGACAGACAGATACCTGAGTTGTCTGACAGCCTGAACCGTCCACAGCAGAGGTATCTCCTCCACTGCTTCTGGACGTTTTCTTTCAAGGCACAGTGGAAGATAAATATGAAGAGACCTGCAGAAAGAAAGATAAAAAAAATCTGCTTTACCGCCTTTGTCTGCATCTTTGTTCAATTCAAACAGTCTTCGTGCTGACATGTTAGATAATGTACATGTTTGCAACTCCCATTATGATGCAATGGAGGTACACGAAGGATACAGAAAATGAGCTTTTAGCTACATTTGGTACAATACATGCAATGGTGCACTGAAATTAAGAAGGAACAGGTTGAAGACAAAAACGTGAAAGATCAATTCAAATAGAGCAACTACATTCACGCGGCTCTATGTCTATTAAAAGAGATTTACAGTGGTTAAAAGAGATCAGCTTGTCTAGTTTGAAGAGTTTCTGCAGGTTGCTCCATTTGTGCGGTTCATCGTATTTTACAGACAGTTTCTCAGACTCTGTATTAACACGGTGATCCTCGAGGACCACGTAAGTACACATCAGGTAGTTTGCAAAGAAGAGCTTCAAGCTGCGGATAGACAGTCCTTTGAAGGACTGAGTTCATTAATCTAGCAGCATTAAACAGCAAGGCATTAAACACTTCAAGGTTCATAAAATGCTTCAGTGAAAAAGATCTGACTGCCACATTTGTTTGCCCAGCAAGGTGCACCATGATTATAGGGCAGAGGGAGGAGATCTGGCATTTCATCCACATAACCCCAAGAAACAAAGCGTGCATTGAACGCATCACAGCTGAGACGGTGGAACCTTGAACAGGTTCCCGGGGTTAGAATGAACTATGTGATATGATTGAACTGATTTACAGAACTGCGCAGACATATAAAGCGATGATATGGCATTTTGAATAACATCTGCTGCGCTGCTGACAAAAATATGCCAGTCAGCGGGAGACTGACTTTGACGCCTTTGCACCAGACAGCATCTTTAACACATAACATATCCCCAATTTCCAAAACAGAACCAAGGATTTTTCCTGTTATCGGGGCATGCTTGTCTACAGTGGATGTTTTCATAAAAACAAACTCTGGCTCGGGAATCGTCTAATATTACTGTACTGTAGTACAAATCAGACAAAAATGTTTGTCCAGAAAAGTGTTTGAAATTCCTTCTGACAGCGATACGTGGTTTGGATCTTTGTACCGTCAACGATGCGTGCTATTGGGCAGAGGACGATTTTCTACTGAACTGTAAAGGTTGTCAATGTGAAATACTCATTGTCGAGCCTCAAACGAGTGTTTTCCCCGCGTGGAGTGCAACGGTTTGCGTCAATAACAAGTGGCTCTCGTCTACTGAAAGTCAATGAGTCCAGTTACCTTGCAGCGAGTTGAAGATGGAGAAGAGGTACATGAAGGCCAGGTTGACGGGCCCCCAGGCGAACAGAGCGAAGCCCCACGTCATCCCCAGCAGGAAGGTGAGACTGACGACGCTCCGCAGGTTTCGTAGAACCTGGATGACAAAAGAAGAGCGTTCACTGTTTTAGTGGACATCTTTAACTTCCCCTCTTGTCTTTTCTGTCCTCATAGATTTTGCTTCGCTCGGTGGCGACTAACAGTGAATAAGAGGTCCGTGTCTCGCATCGTCCAGCGGTTTGCAGCTTAATCAGAACCAGGTGCTTCTCAGCTTGAGGATGGGAAACTTCCAAGAGAAAATGGGACTGGAGCACTTTGCAGTCTTTGACAGTGCACATAAAACATTTCCACCCTGCTTTGTCTCCATCAAAGTCATTTGAGAAACACACTGTTTGTCTGTTTGCACTATTTATTGCTACACTGTGCTCCATTGCCCTTTACTCTCAGACATGAATACCATTCTAGTTAAACAAAGGTGAAATTTAAAACAGAAATTAAATCGCTGTTGAAAGGTTATGGCAACCTTTTCTTTGTTAATCCGTTGTGGCTAATGCCGCTCACGCTAACGTAACGCTAACTAAAGATATACCATACATGAGGACTCTCACCACTGCTGGCAGAAGGCGAGGTAAAGCTCAGAGGAAACTCCTTTCACTGGAACACTTACCTCCTCTCGCAGCGTGCGGTTGCTGTGTTTGCCGTTGCGGCCGCAGATCTGCAGCATCACCACGATGAACATGGCCACGTTCAGCAGAAACACCAGACAGAAGTAACCGACGCAGGTGGTGTAGAAGACGACCGAATTCTGGATCCAGCAGCTGAGGAGAGGACACGCAAAACTACCTGTTAGCTTGATGTAAATGCTTCACTGGAGAATCCTTAAACTCTTAAAGGTTAATACTGGAGTGGAGGACACACACGTCACACAGGGTGAGACAGTATTTTTTGAAAAGGCTCTGAAACAACTTTTTTTTAGCCATAATGTGCATAAATAAACAGAACAGAACACACATAATCCAATAATCCATGTCCGTAATTCAAACAGATTTTGATCATTTTGACCTTAAATTTGTTGAAAATCTGTTTTCAACATCCGTCATATTGAGTTTTTTTTGGATTGTTCCAGAGCACCAGATGCTGACTACAGATGGCAATTCTGTTTGTTTTCATTTGAGCAAAACCTGACAAGAATAAACCAGAACTGAATAAGTTTGATTAATAATGTCTTTGATTTTATGAGCATATTTAGGGCCAGAAGTAGCAGCGTCTTGCATTTGAAATTTCGTTTTATGTTCCATCAGTACACCCTCTGAATTACTTCAGCATAAATGTGTTTTCTCACATATCTTACATTGTTTACTTAGAACTATATTTACTCACAACTCTGAGGATCCCTCTCCAGACTCTCCTCTGCCGTACTCCTGCAGGCCGTACGAGTTTTTATCAACAGCTACAACGATCCCCACCAACACCGCAGGGAGACCTGGAACAAAGCACACGATCGACAGGCACAGAGCTCCCTGAATAAAGCTTCATTCGTAAAGTCTCACAAACGAAGCAGCCCATCACGTCATTTTGAGTGTCAGGGATGAAAACAAAAAGTGATTAAATAAGACTTGAAGGCAAAATGACCAACAGACCAACGAAGTAGGGCATTAAAAAACACACAATGTCACATAAAAGAGGTAAATATCACATGACTCTCACAGCTGTGTGCACTTCAGGACTGAAGCCGTGTAAGCGTTTCAACTGCTTTTAATGTTTCACCGCCGCGGCTTTCTTCAGAAAAGGTGGCAGTTATTTTCGTAACAGTTTAAGACCCTCACCCCATCCGACGATGCAGAACTTGAGGATGTATCGCCGTATGTAGGTGTTGAAGACTTTGACCAGAGCGATGTACATGTGGATGGACTCCAACCCCATCCAGGTGAAGGAGGTCAGCAGGAAGTAGTGCAGGAAGATGGCCACGGACAGGCACAGCCAATCAGCTTCCAGACTTGCCAGCCAGCCGTCTAAGAGGAAGACCATGTTCAGGAAGAGCAAAGAGGTGCTGAGGTTCATCAGGATCTTGGAGGGGTAGTCACGCCGGAGTTTTCTGTGGGAAGGGAAGAAGAGCAAGGCTGAAATTTGATTTTGTTTGCCGCAGTTTGCTGTTCCACAAATATGTGTGTATATTTATCTGTTGAATGAATTTTCATCTCATTTAGGAAAGGCCAGACCAACGAAAGGACAGCATGTGGTGAGAGAGAAGTAAAAACGCTTCTTCCTGATCAGGCACCTGCACTGAATCACATGAAGGACTTCAAATCTATCATACAGATGTCGACGTCCATCTTGTACGTTTATGTTGATAAATTTAAATTCTTTCCAATGGGTTCGCTGATGTAGCCGTTTGTTCAGACATGCGGTGCTACCTTGAAGTTTCCTGGTCGTTATCCAAATATCTGAATCGGCTGGCCTGAACTTTAAACATCTGATTGGCCCCATGTGTGAACAGAGCAGGTTGTTCTCTGGAGAATTCACGGCGAGTGTCGATGGGGCTGCTTCGTACTCCTGCTTGCCTCCATATGCTTTCCACTCTTCTTTGATATTGCAGATACATCTCAAATTAATCTGCCTCCTTCTGCACACTCTCCCCAGGCGCTGCCACTCGCCTCATGTTTGTGTGTGTAATGTCTATTTTTCATCGGTGTATCTGCAAAGTTGTGAAATGTTGAAACTCACTCGAAGGCGATGTAGGTGAGCAGCGTGGCGGCAGAGAAGATGGCGGAGATACCGCAGCCGATGTAGGTGATGAAGGTCAGAATCTTGTTGTTCTTCAGGTCAATGTGGGGTGAAGCTCCTGAAATGTCCTGGAGACGCAGACAGAGATGCCACGTATGATAACGCAATGCTAAGATCACAAATTACCTGAGACAGCTTTAAAAAGAGACCAGAGAAGAAGAGAGTGTATGTGTCCAGCATCATTTTCCCCTCAGGATATAATGCAGGAACTGAAATCAGATGATGTGTTCAACAGGTGGAAGCTGTGCTGGTTAAAATGGGCTTTTGGAGGGACATAAGGACACACAGACACGTGAGCCTGGTGAGAGACCATACTAACACAAACACACACTGACATATACCATGAGGACGTTACTGGAGCACTGAGAGTCGCTCATTTTGAATGGAACAACCTGAATGTGATTGATCAAGGTCGGTTATAAGGACCACAAAAACAAAACCCCTCATAAGAAATGCAATATTGCATAAAAGAGGTAAATACCAAGAATTGATCATGATGTTTCACAGCTGTTTGCGCTAAAGACCTTGTGGTGTTCAGCGTAGATTATGTGGCCACACACTGATGAAGGCCGGATGGCCGAAAACATTTTGCGCATTGGCGGACAGATGACTGATGGAACTTATTAAACAATGCATAGCTGAGCGTGACTCTCTTCTTTGCTCTCTGTGGCACTTTTTACAGACTGACCTCCAAACTGAAGTCTTTTTCAAATTTCTACCCTGTTTCTTTGCTCCAAAACCTTTTGTAATTAAAGTGGCATCAAACTGATTACACATCTAGAGTTTTTAATAAAGTTAGAAATTCCATCTCAGCCATCGACAGCAACAGGATTAAAAAACATCAAAGGCTCTGATAGAAAACAGTCTTACCATGAGGATGCCAAAGTGTGTCAGGTGGTCACAGAGGCAGATGGTTTTGTTGCTGGTGGATTCTTCGGATGCTCTGCAGCCTTTTCCGTTCCAACCTCCAGCACCACCTGGTGGCAGCACAGAGGTATTACTGCTCATTACAATCACCAGGAACATTTAGAGCTTTCAGAAGATGAGCACAGTCACTTCACGGCGAGCCGTGTTGCTCGTGGTCATTTTCATCTTGGAAATTTTAAGGATTCTTAAGGATTTAAACCCACTCAAAAGATTCCTGCCCTTTCCACATATATTGCACAACATACTACAGGACACTGTGCAACATTTTATAAGAAATACATTAAAGGAAGCAAAACGCAGCTTATAGAGTTATGCTGCTATCAAGCATGCAGAAAAAATTACTCTGTTGGAAAGAAATATGCAAATAGCAATTTGGGGTTCAGTATCTTGCCCAAAGACAATTCAACATACAGACTGAAGGAGCCGGGGATCAAACCGCCGACCTTCTGATTGGTGGACAATGGGCTCTACTCCCTGAGCCACAGCTGCCCCTTTTGGAAGCAGTAAGAAAAATATTTAACTGGAACTGTTTCAGTTTTTCTTGGGACTCGATCTCAAAGCTGCTTGGTGTTGGGTATCTTGGACTTGACTCAAGTAGTCTGCTTCAATACAAACGTGGAGGTTTATCTACATGTGCATGTGGCCTGAAGTATAAAGGTAAATCATTACGTACTCAAGCACTGAGTTTCCCAAACTACAGCCATCAGAACCTCAGTGGATGAGACAGAGTTGATAAAAGGAGCACTGGAATTAAATATGCTGTGTCTGGGCTCCCTGTAGATCAGAGAACCGGTGATGGACCTGAAACGTTCATGGTGAAGTGACGACAGACGCACACAGACTCACTGTTCATGCTGAAGTCCCAGAACATACAGACTGGATTCAGGGAGGGCTGTCAGGAGAGAAGACATCTTTCAACACGTTTATCTTTCTTCACTTTGAAATCTATTATCAGACTCACGTATAGAAGACACAAAGTCCAAACCAACATCACCTGTACCTGTTCAGAGAGGTGAGCGATCTCAATCTCCACCGGATCCATCAGGTCGCTGATGGAGAAGTTTCCCACACTGCTGGCCACCACGTAGCTGTTTAAAGAGCGACCGTCCTGCTCTTTCTGAAAACCAGCCGACAAAAATCAGTCAGCAACTTTTCTTATCTGTCCATCGGTGGCAGTAGTTTCTGGATTTATTTATCCAGGTGTGTCTCAGCTGAGGCAGACCGGACTGGACTGACCTGGAACAGGTTCGTGCTGCTGAAGAACATGAAGTTGATCCTGGACAGAGACAATCTGTCGCCTTCGCTCAGGGAGACGCTGGACAGCAGAGAGGCCGGGAGGGTGACCTGAGCTAAAGGGTTAATCCTCTCTAACTTGAAATCAATCTGAGGGAGGAGGAGGAGGAAGGTGGGAAGGAGAGAGGAAGGAGACCAGAGGAAACAATTGAAACGTCAACCCATGAAGAGGTCAGCGGTACCGTACAGATGGAGGAGCTCCTGGTGTTACCTGTGGTTCGGTGCTATTTGGAGCTATGAAGGCGCTGAAGGACGTCCCGTTGAACATGGTGGTGTTGAGGGACGATATCCCCAAAGCCAAGTGTCTGGAGGTGATGGTGATGGACGGACCCTCGAACTCGATCTTCTGAACCAACTCATCTACCGTCTTCAGAGCTCTGAGGAGGGAGAGAGAAAGATGTTATTCAGTAAAATATCGGAAATAGGAAATGCGACATCTCAATGAACAAGATCATGAGCAGCGATAAAAAGCCGAAAGACAGACGGTAAAAACAGTTTTTGACTGAGGAGTAGAGTACAGTAGAGTAGAAGACAGTAGTATACTACTACAGTAGAGTAGATTAGAGTAGACTACAAGTGAAGTAGAGTACAGTGAACCGTACTTCTCGGAGGTGGCAGCCAGCGCCGTCTCGGAGCTGGTCATGACGTTGGAGATGATGGTGACGACGGTGGAGGCTAACGTGGTGTTGATCTTGGCCACGTTCACCAGCTGCTTCACCTTCGTCACCACTTTGGACACCTGCAGAGAGACGAAGAGGAGAAGAAGAAGAAGAGCTGATTTATTCTGCTTGCAGGATCTCCGTTCAGCCAAAGAGAGATGCGTGGACTCCCACCTCCTCATTGGACAGCTCGTTGTTGGTGATGTCGGCGAGTTGAACCGCCACCTCGGCTGCATTTTCTGCACAAAGAACACGGAACGAAAGGCTTGGCACAAAGAAAGGACTCAGAAAGGTTTCATTTTAAAAAAACGTCACATTTCTCAGTATCTGATGTCTCGTCTTATCTTATCTTATCTTTTCAGGACACGCAAGGCCTTTAGATAACTCCAAATATAACTGACTGTAATTCTATATTTACTCGTATTCTTAGAATCATTTACTGTGAAGTCCAAATGTTTTTCAGTCATAATTAACTCTCCTAACACCACTGCTATTGTCCTGCCTGAGCACACCTGCTGACACCTGGATGGTGTCGATGTCCGTGCAGTTACTGAGGTCTGCAGCCGACCAGTGGGACGAGAAGTTCTTCGAGTCGATCAAACTGAGACGGACAGAGACAGAGGGAGGATGAGGACGTGTTGTTTTATGGTTACTGACCAGCTGGAAACACTGATAAAACAGAGGGAGATAACCTTTTTTTGACATGTACTCAACTGAAAATCAGCTTCACCGATTTTTGTAAATATCTGCTTATTCTGAATTCAAGAGACAATGGCCTGTCCTCGTGTAATGTTTCATAGAAAGAAGTGTCTGGAAGATGAATTAGTCCAGTTCATCACCAGCAGACTCGGGAACATCTTTTGTATTCACGCAGAATCTTCCACCGTGAACAAAGCAGCCTCCACCAGGACTTCTTGTTTTTTCTGCACAGTGTTTTCCGTCAGAGGCGAAATTGGCCATCTGTTCACACGAGCCGAGAGCAAACTGAGCCGTTGTTTGACTATCACTGATTAATACCGAGTCGCCTCTGTGTGTCTCACTGCTCCTGAACGCTCGCCGGGAGAAGAGAGCAAATTAGATTCCAGTGTCGTGGAAATGCCAGCGATCAGGACGATCCTGATTAAAGCTGCTGTTTAAAGTCTAATGATGAGCAGAGACAGATTCGTATTTCAGAAAAGTTTGCCATGGAGGTTCTTAAAATTTTATTTTCACGCAGATGTTTTGAGATACTTGTGCTTCATTGAGTGACTTTTCATTAAAGCGCAGGAAACCAAAGGGACCTCTTTTGAGCCATAAAAGTTTAAACAGAACTATAAAATCCAGGCATCAAAGAAAAAACTGCATTGTTTCTTAAAGCAACGAGTCAGTTAGCAGCTGAAACCAGAGCACATGGAGAGAAGTGAGACTTAAAGGATTCAAATATCTCATCACATTGACTAAAAACACGTAGAATTTTTATTATATGACCTCGTTAAATGTCTTTGTTTCATTCTTCCTTCAAAGTCAGAGGTTAAAAGAAAGGTGTTTCGCTGGTGTTTGAGCGACTGTTGATCGACCCCGGCGAGCTCACCCTACATCCAGACAAAAGGCTGCTGGTCATTCTCAAGTGACAGTGAACATATGAGGGCTGACTAGTTTCCCACTATGACTCCATTTGTGTGTATGTTACCAGGTCCTGGAGGTGCTCTGGTCCTTGTTGGGGAAGCAGGGCAGGTACTGGGTGACGGTGGGTCGGCTCTCAGGCCAGCGGTAGTGGAGCGGATTCTCCTCCGGGCAGTTTTCTATTAGGAAAAACAGGAGTTATTTAACATTTAAGTGATAACACAATGGAAAAGATACATGAAGTGCAAGCAGAATAAGAGTGCCAAACAGATCAGGAGGATCTGATAAAAAAGCGTGGGTAAACAGAGAGGGAAAGACAAACAAGATGACAAATAGTGGGAGATTGGACAAAGGGAATCTGCAGACAACAAAACTCCAGATGGAGGAGACATGGGACCAAATCAACAAAACCCATGAATAACAAACAGAGAGAATAAATCAAATAAGAACGTCCTGGAAGAGTCTGTTTGTGTTCAAGCCGAAAAAGGTATATCGTGGGAAAACAAAACCTCAACAGACCTTTAAGTAAACTGACATGTCAGATGAGCTAAATGCTAATGCTAAGACATTTTTCCTCGGTGCAGCTCCTCACCAATCAATCTGACATCAGTGGAGCCCGGCTGGATCTGCAGGCCGGCACCCATGAGCCCCTGACTGTTGGACAGTCTGGCAGACACAGCGGCTTCACCCAGACTCTGATTGGTGGTGTAATAATAAACCAGCAGGGCCTGGCAGGTGTAGCTGGAGACAAAACGAACTTGAAATAAGCTGAGGTGCAGACGACAATCAGGATCATGCTCAAATACACTTTGACTGCACATCTGAGGGGATTAAAAGACCTTTTTTCAGCTGATACTCAAATTCAATACAGCAAACTCAGAAAATGACACGACGAGTTAAACAGGGAGCTTTTACCTTGTTGGGTTTCCGCCACTCTGTAAAGCAGACTGGACACTGGAGAGAGACAATGTTAAAGAGGTGAGACAACAGAAGGAAGTAAGTAAGAAAGACATGCAGCAAAGGGTCCAGGAGGGACTCAAACCCAGGACGCTGCAGCAAGGACTCAGCCTTGATACATGCTACATGCATCCCCTTTGAGGATTTATTTCAAACCATTGTTCTACCGCAGGGAGCTCGAGAGATAGACTGATGTGCTCAGTATGTATCCTGGGGGTTAAGTTCAGACATATACTGCCCCTGAGTACAAATTGACCATGATACATCTGAAAGGTCGACAGACGTGCTAAAAGAAATTCTACTGGTGTTTTTTAGTTTCATCTGGCTGTCACAGGATTAAATACTGTCAGGGTGTTTTAAACTGGTGGAAAGAAGTGAAAAAGGAACATTTGAAGGTCGAATTTACCTGGCTGACAGTGAGAGATGACTCACCTCCTTGAATGTTTAAACTAAAAATAACAATTGTTTGACGCAGGCGTGTGATTGTTTTATTCTACAAGGACAAACTGTTGCACAAAAGCTGCTCAAGTCTGGTGAATTACCTGACGGAGTCCACGTAGACTGCATGGGTCCAGTTCTGAAAGGTTTGGTTCAGCTGCAAGAAGAAAACAAATCAACTCAGTCACTCAACCACTAACAGAAGCTTTTGCTGTTTTTCTTTTGGATTAATACATTTCAAGGTTTTTGCTCTCTGCATTATGAGTAAAGTAGTCCAACAGTCTAAGTAGACTTTGACAATTTCTATCTCAAATATTACTCAGTTTTATTGGTATTTAAATCAATCAAGGTATTTATTAGTATGTATGTAATAATTTAATCTTTATTTGCTAAAAACAGGCAACACTGTGATATTCATGACACACGGTTGACGTTTGGCACAAACCTAAAGTACAAACATAAATAAACAGTGTACAACTTCATGTGACAGGAGGGCGTAAACAAAGTCAAAGATCTTTATGTGCGCAGTTACGTTCAGTGATGCTAACCGTCAGTTCCAGAAACGGGCAGGTTTAATGGTCTTCCTGGCTGCTGTTTGTTATGTGATTTATGCGGGACTGAGGACAAAGTCCATTCTGTTTTATTGCTCTTAATATGATTTAAGGGTGCCATCTTTTACTAAAACCTGTGTCTTCCTCTTTCATGTGAGTCTGTTGGTTTGTGGTAATTTGATTAAAGTGCAAATTAGTCAGTGAAGATGCACAAAAACAAAATATTAAATGATTGGATCTTTATTGTTGATTTGAGTTTAAGTAAAGTAGGCTACAAGCAGGGGGTCGATCGGGGCCCATAAGTCATTTTGCCATTGGGTCCCCCCGAGTGGATTAATTCAGCCATGCACATTCTCAGTATTAAAAAAAGACTTTTAGATCTCAAATTTATGTTTCGGAGGCTTTCGGTCCTCCACACTAAAGGTCAAACTCTGAGGTGACAGACAAAAGCTACCGACAGCTGGACTTATCTTACCCAGAGAGCCACAGCTCGTTCAACATCAGCCTGGTTCAGCGCAGCGCCACCGTCGTCCACCACAAAAGAAATCCGGTAGAACAACCCCTCTGCAGACAAAGACGACAGGAAAGAGAGAAATGGAAAATAATACTTCAGTCTCATTTTGGCACAGACTCTTTCACACATATCACGGAGCTCTTCTTCATGTGCCCGAGCCACATAGCAGGAGATGAATCGAGCGGTTGGAGTTAATCGAGCTATTTAAAAATCCAATTTGACAGTGTAAAATGATGAGGAGGAATGTGCCGCCTGACAGATGAATACAGCGGTTGTGATGATTTCTCCCCTTGGTGAGTGGGACCATCAGGAGTCAGGAATGTTTCTGTCGGAGATTCAGTATCTGAGTGTCATTCACTGTCTAAATCATCAACACATCTGCGTGTCTGCAGCCTGAAACCTCACACATTTAACCTTTAAAAACACATATCACACAAAAACATATACCGCATATCTGAAAATGAACTTTAAATATCAAGTTTTTGACTTTCATATTGAAAATCTTGGTGAAGCTTTTTTTTATGGGTCTGTAATTCCCTAAATAAGTTTCCTGGAAAGGGAAACAGAGAAACATGTGAGTTTAGTTAGCTTTGGTGCTGTTATGTTGATTTCTTGAAAGACCTGCTTAAATCTTAATGACTGGAAAAACTGAGGGAACCTTTTAAACCTAATTTAATATTACTTATTATTGGAAACACTTTTTCTCCTTGCTTGTAGAAAAGCTTCGCACATTTGCATGTTCAGCTGATACTGTGCACTGAGCAAGGGGAAAACACTCAAGGGTGTGATTGCAAGTAATTGCATTTAATTCAAGTCAATGTAGTTTATGGTGTAAAGCCCAATACACTAAATCTCACATTTGCCTCACGAGGCTTTACAAGCAGCAACTCCTATTCTTACACCATATGGACCTGTAAAAATAATTTTACCAGAATCTTTTTATATAAGCATGGAATAATACTCCAATGTTTAATTATAGATCATTTTGTCCTCCAAGAAGATGCCCTTGTCAATAACTTGCATGATTTCCCCAACTACAGACACACAGTGTGCTGAGACACTATTTGACATTTACTCTCTGATAAGGCTTTTTTTTTTTGGCTTTCAGCTCTCCTGCTATGTGTCAAACTGGCCACTAGGTGTCGCTCTGGTATCTAGAATTGTTAGTAAGAGCTACTGGATGGTCAAAAGACTTCTACTCCATCACTTCTGGTGGGAGACCCTGCAAGCTGCAGACCTACAGTTGCAGGTTTTCAACATTGCAAATATTTCAGCTGGATTTCACAGCAGTCTGTAAATCTCCGCAGAGATGGGATGTCTATTATTTACTGTCTGAGAGTACAAGCAGCAGAGCAGGACATCTCTACCAAGAAGCTGGATGGACTGAAAAACTCAGGATGTTTTTCAGGGAACATGGAGAAGAAGAAGTCAACGGTGTAAAAAAAAAAAGGATGAAAGATGTGTAGATAAACAAGAAAGGTGGAAGTCTTTATAATGGATGGTGCAATGATGCACCGATAAAAGAGAAAAAGATGTAAATAGAAGAGTAGAGCAAGAATAAAGCATTTCAATAAATTTAAACTACAAGTACCAGGGTAAATACTACAGTCTGATCTTAATTTCCTACACACGGCTCAGAATCACAAAGAGCCAATCATCAGCCTCCAGCACCTGAAGGATCCCTCCCATCCACCAGATTGACAGCTATGTATACCAACTGTACCACCAAAAAAAGTGGAATTACTGATTTAAAAACAGGTATTCAACACCCAACCACCTTAAGAAGTAATTTGATCTTGTATTCAGTCTTAAAATCGTGTTTGTTAATGGAAAGAAGCGTCATCTGCCAAACAGGTCGCTGATATCCAAAGGATCTCAACCAGCTTCAACAGCTTTTGTGTTGAATCAGAGAATAACATAAGGCCAAAAGTCTGTGGACGCCTCAATACTGTGATAGCTGGACGTGTTATTCTAAAACTGCTAATCATTTATCAACCGCTACAACAGCCTCCACTATTCTGGTTTCAGGCTTTCCACCAGATGTTGGACCTTGCAGCAGGGCTCTGCAGCCAGGATCTTTTTCACAAGGACTTGCAAAACAGTAGAAAACTCTCTTTGAGGGAGTCCTTTTGAAACAGGAGTATTTTTTGGACTCAGCACGTGAACAGAAAAAATGTGCATGTGTTTTACACACTGACTGAAGCAATTTGTTCCCATTCAGGCACAAAAACTTTAGAAAAGTCCAACACTGATGACGGGCCTGCCTGGCACGCAGCCATCCCAGTTCATCCCAGATGGGCTGGTGGTCAACATCCTCCACACCAAACTGGGAAAAGTGGAAAGGGACAAACGCAAACTGTAGCCATAAAGTTGGGAGAGCACAATAGTCTAAAATGTCTCTGTATGCTGTAGCATTAAGCTTTCCCTTATTTGAGCTAAGGGGTGTCCATATACTTTTGGCCATATGATTATGTTGCAATATGCAAGCATATGTCACTCAATTAAATACTTTTTTTTTCTCTTTTATGTCAACACTTAAATGCAGAGTACGTCATATCTTCTGCTGGGTGTCTCCCAGTCAAAACAGTGCAAGCAAAAGACACATTTTGACAACACCATAAGGTCATGTGGGATCATGGGAGTTGTTGTCTTGATTGTTAAACAACCATCTTCACCATGAAAATCTATCTGCCGTGACTGATGTAGGTATGTTCACAGCCGTATTTTACTGTGGAAGTGTTACTTATTGTGCGTTTAAGTTAATCTCTTATCTGCTTGTTAAAATGACTAGATTTTAAGACTTAATACAAGTTGCTATGATGATTTCTTGTTTTTACAGTGCATGCTACGGTCATTACAGATTGTTTTATTTCAATCTCTACATCTACAGTTTTTTTGTTACTGAATGACATACTGTTCCCCGATGACAGTCCACACAGACATGTAAAATGAAAGCGTTGTTTACATTGGCAAGGCAATGCAGGCTTGGCTGATAAATCCACAGTTGGGGATCCAAGGCCAGGGTGCACCGTTGCCTTTTTGAGGATGCTACTGCCACCACTGCTAGCTGACGTAGTGACTGCTTTGAGCAAAGCTGTTGGAGAGGAGTTCTTTGTGGTTATAAAATGGTGGGCGTTGACGACCACACGTAATGTGGGGGAAAGGTGGGCTTCCTTCACATCACCATCAGTTTGATGTGGATCCACAGGCCCATTCACAAATACTCCTGAGCTCAGACTCCCACTGTGATTTGACACACTTGGATTTGAGTTCAAACTAGGCTTTGAAACTGTTAAATTCGATGATGTGTCTGCAATCACACCGAGATCTGATGCTGGTTTGCTGCCTGTCATGTTTCTCTGTGGTGCATTCACACTTCCAGGTTCTATTGAAGCTGAAGCATTTTCAGCTTTTGTGGCGTTTGTTATTTCAGTTGGCACTGACGGAGAGTCTTTGATTGTTATAGCAGAGGTTGACACTGTGTCTGCAGTGTGGTTGCCACTCCCAGGAGGTGGGAGCTCCTCAAACCCAGAAATGAAGCCTTGACCTGGTGTATCGATAGAGGAGCCAGTGGGGGATCTGAAGATTGGCATGGCAGAGGGAATATTAAGGCCAGAAATGTGCAGGGGGTTCGGAATAACTGGAGCAGCAGTGGGTTGCGCTGATACTGCAGAGCTAGGCACATGACAGGGTTGAGAAGTGGGGCAGGGAGAGGTAGTGTTCAGGGCAACTTCTGGATTCAGACTTTCATCAGGCTGATGGCCTGTTGGAGCATTTAACGTTACATCCTGAGTTACACTGTCATCGGCGTTTACTGCTGAAGAAGCCAGCTCTGCAGCAGAGGCATGCTCACCTGCAATGTGTATTTTTGGAACAACATCTGCAGGGTCAAATAAAGCAGAGAGATGTGGCAGTTTCCCAACTGTAGTGAGATTATTTGAGACCTCTGGTGACAGTACTGGACCACTGACAAACCTGGAAGCATCTGCTGTTGTTTTGTTTGCAAGCTGTGGCAAAACTTCCTCATCATACTCTTCAGCAGAAACAAGCGGGGTTGAAGCCTGGTCAACAGGAAGTGATTGTCTGACTGTAATGAACTCTTGGATTGACTCTGATGACTGGCTAACAGGGTATGTGGTGGATCTTTGGAAGGACTGTAAATGGTTGTCCTGGGGGGATCGGGTTGTTGTGGGCGGGTGGAATCCAGCAAACGGCCAACTGGGCGACAAAGAGACAATTTCTGCCTCGTCCATGCTGGCAGACACTGCTGGCAACGGCACCCAACCCGGGAGGTGAGGAGAGAGAGGAGGGGTGATGAACGATGAGAGGGGAAGCGAGGAGGCAGTTACATGGGGAGGGATCGCAGCAGAAATTTGAAGGGAGGGAAAAGGAGGTATGAGGGTTGCTGCAAGAGAAAGAGAAGGTAAAATCGAGAGTGACAGGGGTGGCGAAGTAATGGCAAAAGAAATTAAGTGGGACGACTGCTGCTCAAAATGTGTTTCTTCATTTTGTGTATCCTGCTCTGGCCTCTGACTTGTTACAATGGCAGGTGGATTTAACGAAGGCGGAGTGGGGTGATTAAACACGTCGTCATGGCCAGTGACTGCCTGTGAGCCTGTGGAGTTAGTGTGGGCATCAGAGGTGGTGTTTGTGTTCTGATTGTTGCTGTGTAAATGGGAGACTGTTTCCTGCAGCCACCATGGATCTGTATTAAAGGTTAGGCTGGAAGTATGTCTGTCTTGTGTCCCAGACAAAGATGTCTGAGCCAAGAGAAGGGAGTTCTCAACTACAGGATTAGGGGAGGGTGAGGAAGAAGACACTGCAGGTTCCTCTCCCACCATCTGATCTGACATCCTCCCAACTTGCATCGCTGTGGAAGAAGGAAGCGTCTCTGAAGATACAGCAAGTGACAGGTTGTCAAGGTGATGGGAAAGGGGACTCCAAGTTGAAAGTCTGGGATTTGAAGATAAAGGAGAAATGGTAGACAAAAAAGCAGAGCGCAAACTTTGAGTTTTATCAATATTTGCCTGGAGCAGAGCCGGGGTGCGTTCAGAGGCCCAAATGCCACCTGCTGCCAGTGATGCAAAGCCAATGGCAGATTGAAGTACCAGATGTGACTCGTCTGGCAGAGTATATACGTCACTCAGATGTCTCTGACCAGAATGAACCAATAACTGGCTGACTGGTAGACTGGCTGCATGAGAAGAAGGCCACAAAACCACTGATGAACCCAACACAGGATCCAGCAGCTCCAATTGTGACAGAGCTGGCTGTGACTGGAGTAAATCTGATGCCACTCTCTCAGTACTGGATGCCAAATTTTCCACAGATAAGCCTGAGGGAGTGGGCTCAATTTGACTAAAGGAGGACTCGAAAAAAATCCCAACTGAATGGACTAAGCGACCAGATTGGGTTCCAAAGAGCTGATTACCTTCAGGGTAGGGTAATTGACTTCTGAAAGGCTCTGATATATTGTTAAAGGACTCTTCAGCAGAGAGTAAATGGTATTCAGGGAGCATTGCATCATCAACAACTGGCATCTGAGATTCAGCTGGGGCTTTAGAAAAGAGAGGAAGTGACAATGAGGATGCTGTGTCAACTCTTGCCATCACAAAGTCCCTTTGAAGGTTTGAGGACAGGGACGGAGATGACAACACAGGAGGCTGAAAGTTCCCACTAACTCCACCTGACTCTGGAGCGTGAGCAGATTCTACAATGCTGTTTGCTTCTGAAAGCCTTTGTTCGGCCTGCTGCGAAGGGGAGGGTAGGAGTGGGGAGGGCCACTGACGATCAGCAGAGAGTGGCAGAGGGGTGGTGGCAGACCAGAGGGGAGGAGAGGATGACAGAGGAGTTGGAGTGTTAGAGGAGTAAAGGGGAGGCAAGGTTGGATTTTGCAAAGTAACAGCAACAGGGGAGACAGATAACGGAGCAGATGGAGTGATAGCGTGAGAGGAGCTGAAGGGAGTAGACGCAGACAAAAAGGGGATAAGAGGTAGGTGGGTATAGGAAGAGTAGTGATGGATGTCAAGAGGGAATGCAAACATGTTAGAAGAGGAAGTTTTGGGAAAAACAGAAGAAGGAGAAGAGATCGGAGATATGTCTGTACTTGTATATAAATTGATAAACTGTTTACTTGCAAGGTCTACATTACTTCCTGTAATGTCTGTTTCATATACACTTTCTAGGAGGTTTAGAGAAAGTGAAGAATCGGAAATCTGGGCCATTTCTTCCTTTTGTGGCAGTGAAGAAGAAAAGATCTGCTTGGAGAAAATCTCCTCTGCGAGCAAAGCAGGGGAGTTTAGTTGTACTATTGACAAAGAAGGTGTTGGCGGTGTGAAGAGAAGAGATGAAAGGGATGAGGCAAGGAGTGACGGGGATGGTTGAAAAGTCAACACTTCCAACTGCTGAGTGATAGCTTGTGTGGACAAAATTTCCTCTTGCTTTTGTCCAGTTGCATTAGTTTCTTGTGGAAGCGTGTGGTGGGCTTGAGCTACTGTCAAAGTCTGAGAAACAGTCAGAGTGGGAATTTCAGAATCGCTGATGAATGTCTCTGTTTCTGGCATCAATCTACCTTGTGAGTGGGTTAGAGAACCGTCACTGCCTGCTGCTGAGCCACTTGCCGGAGTGTCTGAATCATTGTGGAAATGCGTTTGGACGAGCGCTTCACTTCCTTCCTGAGAAGCAGTAAAGGGTTGTGTGACAGGAAGAAAAGCACCGTTAGGGTCTGATCTGTTGAATGATTGTTGGTTTTTGGCATCAAGGCTGATCAAAGCTGGATTGATGGTGGCAGGTTCTCCCAAGGAGTAGGCAGCATCAAGTTCATACAAGCTATAAGCACCGTCCTCCTCTGTGAGCTCAGGTAAATCATACAAAAATGGCCCGGACCCTGACGAGTAGTCATCACCCAGTGGTTCCAGAGGATTTGTCCAGTTACCTGTGGCAACAGTTTGGTTTTCCCCCCCACTCGTGCTCAGCAGCGACCACTGTGGCACTACAGGTTTGTTCTTTCTGTTGCTAAGTGCAGACGGTGATGACACCAATGAAGAAGATGGCGAGGATACCAGGGGTGCTGCCCCCACCACTGAAGAAGACTCCTTTACGCCTAATGCCTCGTCTCTATGTTGCCATGGAGATGACGCCTGAGGCGAGAGTGAAACCCCTGACTCAGAGGGGCGTTTTGAGTCTTGAGTGGTTGTTGGGGTCTCCTTGTTGGAGGTTGGCTGAACTGATGCATGTAAGCAGGTGTGTGTTGCATTTCCCAACGTTTGTGTTACGTTTTCCAACCCAGGTACATGTGTGCACCCAGGTGTGGTTTTAAATACACCTTTATGTGTTATGTATGTAGGCCTAGTTGTGTATTTGAGTTCAGTTGGCTGTGGAGCCGGTTTTGTGATGTGAACCACTGGCCTGGGTGGTGCTCGAGTAGTGGCTGGATGTCTTCCTCGAGTTGGCCTCTTTCTACCCTGCCAAATCAAAGGGGTGGAGATGAACCCAAGGGAGGTCTTGGAGCTGCGATGGCCTGAGGGCCTGGGGAGGGAGGCTAGAGGTCTATGACGAGAGGGTTCTGGTGGAGCTGGGGGACGTTGAGCTGGAGCTAAGAGTATGGGTTCAGGTGCTGGATCCGGGAGACTTGGGGCTTGGGTTGGAGGGCTTGACTGACTGGATGCAACGGACCTATGATGAGAGGCTCGTCCAGTGGGGCTGGGAGCAAAAGCAAAAGCAGTTTTTCTGAACATGGTGGCTGAAGGAGCTGGAGATCTGGGTGCATGAGAAATTCGGGATTCAGTGGCAGTTAATCCAAAAACATGCCGGAGTCTTCTGATGTGAGCAGCTGGACCAGCAGACAGAGGCTTGGACTGGGAAGCCAGGGGTTCTGGCTGCTGAGGAGTAACTACAGCAACAGGAGAGAAGGAGTCCTTCGCTGTCACCAGGGCATGGCACATCGAACCAGACGCCATTATGGTGAAAAAGCAAGCCACAAATAATGAATAACAACAATAAAAAGTATTTTGAAGCAAAAACCTCAAAGCAGTCGTATGGACAAAGGAGATCTAGAAGCACCTGACACCTTTAAGCCAGACAAACCATTCCGAATAAGAAGTGTGAGTATAAGAAAACTGCCTTGATTATGTTACTGATTTTCTTTGCTTTTCAGAGAAAAACAACAATTATAGGAATAGAATATCCAAGCGTGGATAATGGAAAACAAGATAAAACAATAGAGGATTATGCAAACGCAATATGAGAGAAAACCAAACCAGAAGACAAAGTTAGGTTTTATGGATTCAATTGTTAGTACCACAACACAGGAGGCAGCCACTACAAGTAGTGCTGCACACAATTTAACTAAATCAGGCATCCCATCAAAAATCCAAATTCAGTGAGGATAAGTATAAATGTGAAACACAGTAATGCTGAAAAAGAGCAAATGTTAATTTTCCTTGCTTCTGCATACAAAAGAGCTTAAAACAAAGACAGCAAAGACATTTTCTCCAATGAGAAAACAAGGGGAAGAACAAAGAAAGAACTTGACAGGAATTACAAGAGACGACTGTATGACCTTGGTTGCCAAACTAGGCGTGCAAGTGTGTATCTTACCCCAGGAGGACGGAGCAGTAACAGCTAAGTTAGTGGTTGGTTGGTTAGTAGTTAGGAACAGCAGTGGAGGACTTGTACTTGGGACTGTTTGTGGAGACGAAATGTACATGATCAGCTGAATGCAAAAAAGATGTAAAGATGTCATTCAAATGAAACTATAAAAATATCCAACACAGTGCAGTCTCCCTGCTGCCATGAAATAATGAATCCATATAATCGATCTACAGATAGAAAGGCCCAAATCAAAGGAAGAATTACGGTTCAGTCCTCATTTAACTACTACCTTTAATTCGGATGAGCCATCCCAAATTCTCTTTAATCATGACAAATGTTAGTATAAGAAAAGCACCTTCTTAGCTTATCGGTGAAAACATACAATTATAGTAACAAAAGCCAAACAAAAGCAGCAAGACAAGCCAAAACGATAAAAGATTATGTAAATGTGTGTGGCTTTTGTACCTGCCAGCACATCCACACTAAAACCACATGCACACTGAGGCACTCTGTACGTAAAGCTCGTCAGTCTTAGCTGCGGCGTCACTCCAGCATTGTTGCTCTTACCATGCGTTGTGGGGTTAGTAGTTGGGTGGTTAGTGGTAGCAGATGAAACAGTTGATGTGCTGCTGGTTGTCTGTTGGGCTACAGGGGAAGTAAACAATCACAGATTACCAGTCAGTTTCATACACACATGATCTGATCTGTTAGGCTGTCATATTAAACACCTGCATGGACGGAAATGACAAACTTCTTTTTTTTCCTGCATGGAGACCTTTTACACCTGTGAGTGTATTTTCCCAACTTTAGCAACAACAACCTTTCAATCATGATACTATGACGACCCCTGCCTTCCCTGCCAATCTGTCTTTTGTCTTCTCGTTTTCAGATACCTGGTGGGTGGGGCATCAGTGCCAGATCAGTCTATAAACCCTGGCGGTCTAATAGTCTTTTTTCTCTCCTTCAGGCACCTTGTTTGGTTATGTTGCAGCATTAGTTCCACTTCAGTTCTTCCCTTTACTTTGTCTACAAGCACCTCACAACACTCACAGACTCCCCTCTTCTCATTTGTCAGATTACTTTCTTCGCCTCCTCTCCTTGCATCTTAGTCCCTCCCGCCTGAGATGTGAGCAGAGGAGGCAAGGAAGAGACAAAAGGAGAGAGGAGTCGAGGCAACTGGCATTAGACAATATTAGAAGTTTATAAAAAATTATTAATAAGATTAACGAATCATAATAGTAATTAGAATTAATGTCCTCCTTGGGTCGGTTAGGTTGAGGAATGAGGAGGTCTGGCTCATAGACTACTTGGCAAGAAATAAGGAATAGAAAGAGTAAAGTAAAGAATAACAGACAATATGCTGAGGAACTACAGTGAGGAAAACCCTTCTATACCTCTCCACATGTTTTAGAGATAATACTGATAATACTACGCAATATATACACAGGTTTGCAGTAATAAACATGGCAAAAAACATGAAATTGATCTGCATCAGCTGCACCTTTTAAATAATGCAAGTGATAATGTCAGTACAATTAGATGGTGTTCATGATAACAATGATGATGTAGATAATGATGAAGCTGTTGAATCATGTTTGTCTTGGTTAAAAAGATCAAATACTGCTGATTGACAAGCAACCTGCCCAGGGTATACCCCGCCTCTTGTCCAATGCCAGCTGAGATTGGCTCCAGCCCCCCTGCGACCCTCCACAATAAATGGGATAATGGAATAATGGATAATGGAACGCATGGGCAACGGATTAATTTTCTGTTCATATTTCTTTCTCAACACCATAAAAACATATCATTATCAATGACAGAACGGACAAAATCAGGACCTAGGACATTAGTTTGTGGCAATATTGAGAGATGGTTAGCTACCTTACCATGTGCTGTACTGCTGGCTGAAGCAACGTTAGTGGCAGGAGATGCAGGAGCAGCGCTGGTGATGACGGTGATGGTAGTGGCAGGCTTTACTGATTAGCACAATGAGTGGTCACGTCAGTAACACAAAACACAACCACACTGCGTTAATGGGAAGAGCTCCAAGCCTGTTTGCTTCTAGGACCAATCTCAAAAGTCTTTCTTGATTCAAACAAACAGAAATGTTGATCAAGGTGAGACTTCTTGATATTTGGCACACAAACCAGGTTTCCCAAAAGGGGGAAACATTCAGTAATTACTTTTGTTGTAATTTACTTGGAAAGTCTAAAGATCCTCACAACGAACAGCAAACATCAAAGCAGCGAAGCAGATGAAGTCTTACCAGAGGCGGAGGAGCTGGTTGTGCTGCTGGTGGTGGTGGGACTGATGGTTGGGGTTAGTGGCATGCTAGTGGTAGGAATGGTGGATGGAGATGGAGTGATGGAAGGGAAAACTGGGGATGAAAAATCAAAGGATACAGCAGAGCAAGAGGGGACCACACATGGAGAACAAAATGGTTTTAATGTGGCCAAGTGAACATCGGGAACGGCCAGCGCTCGCGCTGAGTGCAAAGCTCGATGCTTCCAACATGCACAGACTTTGACAACTTTTTGGATGCTCATGGATCCCACATGCTGATGTTGAAAAAATCGTTCTTGTGCCAAGTAAATGTCATTTCTTACTTTAGCCGAACTAGATATTTAAAATGCCACTGTGAACTGCACTGTCGTTAGTTAGAACAAAGAAGAAAAACCCATATTACCCTAATCAAAGAACGAGAGCTGATTTTCATAAATTCCCGGGAACATACATTCAGCACCACAACGTCTCAGATGGAGGAAGAATGACAGAAAGGTTAATTAACTGGTGAAAAGATTTGATGAACTCATTCTTTACTGCAGTGGTTCATAATATTTATCAAGTCTCTAATCCTCCCCAGTTGAACACGTCCACCCAGAACAATTCATCAGAACAGAATTAGCTGATTCTCCTCCAGGTAGATGATGAATACTAGAGTGAACAAATGTGTAATGGAGGGTTTTACTTTTCAGTGGTGCACAAAAAGTAAAGTAGCTGTGAAAGGTCAGTCATGGCACAACTTCAGGAGGCTCTGATTTTTTATAAAGGAAGCTTCTTCAAAGAAAAAGACAACATTAAGAATAATTGTTTTTGGTAACAAACTGACGGTATTTCCTTTGCTTCTTGGATGAGCTTCAATTTCATATTAAATTTACAGGCCCAAGCAAAGAGGACCCTGGCTTCAAGAAATAAACTATCAGAGATTATCAGCACAGCAGCTGAACAATAATAAATTAGCATTTTAAAAAAGGGAAAGAAGGAGGTTGGAAAACTAGAGAAGGCGGACAATGCTGGAGTGAAAAGGGAAGGCACAAGAAACTGAAGGAGGTGAAACTGAGAAGGAAGAAGGTGTAACAATCTAAAGAGGAAAAAGCAGGAGAAGGGAGTCAGAAGGATATTAGGAGGAGGAGGAGGGCAAGGATGAGGGTCGCTTACCGTGGGTGTTGGCATTAGTAGCATGGATGGTGTTAGTGGAGTCAGTGGATGAAGTGGCTGGCGGTAGTGACAAGGGATGAGAGAGAGAGAAAGATGCAGAGGATGATGAATGGTTGTGAAGCTGCATGATCATCTTCAGTGCAGAAACTTTAAAAGTACGAAGCAGGGCCGTACAGCAGAAACGCATTGCTGCAGGTCGCTCTTGTATTTTCCTGAGTTTGCCCGCTTGTTACCCAAATTCATCGTTAAAGACAGATTCAGGGGAGGAGGGAGTCCAAACATAATGACAAAATGAAGTACCAACATGACTGGATGATCAACAGCAAATGGGGAAGTTTAATCATTCGTCACTGATGGCTAGAAATTCTGACAACACTGCACAAATCTGACTGCCAGTGTACCACCTCTGCAGATGGTGAGGCTGTTGTTTCACCGCTCAGACTGTGATTGATCTCAACCAAGAAGCCAATTGCATTAAGTCTGAATACATCTTTGGATCCCTTACATTTACAGTTGTAAAGTCTGGAGGTAGTGCTTTCTCCCGACTCCCATGTGGTACCAGTGGTCAAAACTTGAACATGAATTGTCTAGTTTTGGCTTCAATGACTTTCTGAGGTAAAGAGTTGACAAGAATCTGAACTGTCCATTAGTTGGATTTCACAACTGCAATCTGGTTATCCATTATCAAACCTGTAATTTGAGGTCCGAAATGTGACTTACACTCCCTTTAAATTCCATCAGAATCATCTCTCTGGTGGTTCTGTTGGATTTTATTCATTTACTCCCACTCAAAGAGAAATGTATTTTCCTGAATGTTGTGACCTTGAGGAAAGCTTCATTTGCTGAGGTGCACCTGTCTTATTGGCTATTCAGGTGTCCCAGTGACACAGAAGCTACAGAGCCTGGCATTCAATCAAAAGACCAAGACACTGATTTCCTGCACTCAAGACCAATTTAATTCAAGGGTTAAACATATAACCCAGTGAGTGCTCTCTCATGGCCTGTTGACCTGCCTGGCCTGCCATAGCCATTTATATTCTGGAACACAAGCTGAATCTTAACTGGCTTGACTCCTTTCCTCTCACGAGCACAATCTCACAAAAACTGACCTTTAGAAAAACGTTCCTCTGAGATGTCCATAGAACAGGACAGTGTGAGAAATGACATTTGGGGAGTGAAGTTGGGTCACTTCGTGAGCTGGCCCCAAGCTACTGTTCAAGTTCAAGTTCCTTCACATGACCTGGAGCAAAGGTGATTGGCTCCAGTGAGATTTTCTTTAGGCAATGATCTATGCATGGACAGTTTTCCAGTTTTAATGGGTTTGGCTGGGCAGTGAGGGGCTCATGGCCACAGCTGAACAGCACCCTGGGGTGGTTTCCTTTAAAAACACTCTCTGGTTCATTCACGTACTGTGTGTTCCTCTCAGGACACAGAGAGGTCATTTGAGGAAAATGTCATTAACAGAGCACGCTAAAGGAGATCCTTTTCCACGCTGTTAGACTGAGTGGCAGAAGGTAAATGCATATTAAACTGCAAACTTTCTGCAGCATCTGTTTCCTTGTCTTAATTTCCTCATTTCCACCAACTTGACTGTAATTATTGTCCTTGTTTAACTTCTCTTCTCGAGCCAAGTCAATTTAATTTCTACAGCCTAAAATCATAAATCGAAGGGCTGTACAGTCTGTACAACACAGGACACCCTCAGATCATTTACTTGGGAAAGGACCACCCGCCTCAAAAAAACACCACAAAAGACTCATCTTTCTTTTCATTCAGAAGTGCCTTTCCATCCACGTTTTTATGAGCATTTTCAGTGTATGCATAAAAAAGACCTGTGTGGAAACCCCAGAAATGTGAACAAAAGTCAGAATAACCACAAAAGGTTTTGCACTTGCTTTAAGGAGAAAAGTCGGTGTATCGACAATAAAACTGTGATGAAGTGCAATGGAAACGGACATACTTAAGGTATTTAAACATCACTTGAAGCTTCTGCTCCACTGAAGATCAGATCTGTGTGGAGCAATGAGGAGAACCTTCCTCATCTATACATGGACCCAACAGAAACGTCTGATTTGCATCATATTTTCCACATGGTTTTCCACTGTTAGAGCTTTGACTGGAGCTCTTTGAATGACGTCCTCTCGTTGTCTCCTCTTCTTCTGCACTGGACGGGAGAATTAGCTCCACCAGCTGTTTATGTCCATCAACCAATGAACTCATGGTCGCACAGCAAGAGTGGATGGAAACAAGTATTCATCTTGTCCATTGACAATTTTTTGGAAACTGCGTTAAAATTCAGCCTAAAGTTGGACTGGAACTTGGCTATCGCTTCATCAATCAGTTATTATTCCGATTACTCAAATCTTTGATTAGTAAAACATGTCATCATCAGCTAAGACAATTAAAAAAATGCCTGTTCTGTGATGCCAATCCTCACAATGCTTCTTTTGTCCAATCCACCAACGATGATCAGTTTGCAAGGACATAAAACAGAGAAAAACAGCAAATAATAAAACAGGAATGGAGTTAGAATGAGCCCACATTTGTCTGTTTTACATAATAATCATATCTTTTTCCTCCACTTTTTCTCCTTTTTATTCTATCGTCGCCTCTCCTCTGATCTCCTCACCTCTCTTTTTCAGTTTTTCTCCTTTCTCCTCTCAATCCTGTCTCTCATTTTCTTGGATTTCGCCATTTCCATCCCCATTTCCCTTCCTCTTCAAACTAAGCCCTGAAATCTTTTCACTCGCTCAGAGCAGTTTGACAGTATTTGGGAGAGTTCGGAGACAAGAATATGTTCAGTGCTTTGGGAACTGTCAAGTTTCTGTGAACCAAACCCAAGTCTGGTTGAGGTTACAGAGAGGGTTAAGCAGCTTTAGGGGGTTCAGGAAACCTTGGGACTGGGACTTCCTTGACAAGGCACATAGAGCTAAAACATCATCCTGTGAAGATGAATTGGAAGTGTATAGAAATGATGTTTGATTCCCACTTTATTAAATGTAAGCAGGTTAGGGGTGCCATTTTTTGTGCAATTCAGTGAACAAGTCAAGGTATGGACACTGCCAGGGGCCCGTGACAATATATGCACTCATATATGTAAAGGTGCTTTGGAGAACAGCTTTAAGGAAGACTTTTAGTAGCAAACTTTTGGAAAGATTCAGCTTCGCGTAGACATCCATGAAAGCAGGCGTGGAGGTGAAACGAGCTTACGTATTTCCTAAACACTGTATAGATGGAGATGTATTGTAGAAGACTTGCAGTATTTTTGAAATAATCCCTGATGAGCCAGTTATTCCAGTGCAATACCCAAGCTGCCAGATACTGCAATGAATGGAAGTTATTCTTGACAGAGAAGAGAGTTTTGGGAAAAATTCTGTTCACAAAATATTTGACACTCTGCCGTTGTGATGGCAGACGGATGAGGTATAAATGTGAGAAGTGAAACTTATCCAACAGCTGTTTGTTTCCAAGAATCTGTAACAAGTCTTCTGCTCTCTCTATCACTGTTGTTGCAGAAGATTCTGCAAACGCTGGAAGTGAACTGAACCCACTATGACCAGCTGTGTTTATCAAGCAAGTGTGTTAATTTTTCCTACCTGGGCAGCCCAGTCCAGGCGAGTCACAGCTGGTGGTGAGTGGTGTGTTGCTGGGTGGGGAGACACCTTTGGGGAGGGGAAGATTAAAAACAAAAAGGTTAATCAGTTAATACGATCAGGGAAGGTGGTTTAAATATGGGACAGGTTAGCAACAAAGTCTTGTATTCCCACTCAGTAATTTTAATGCACTGGTATTAATGTTGATGCATTCAGGCACAGTTCTGGGCGGTGATGCAGCTGTAAACTGGTTGATTTTACATTGTATTTATGAATTGCAGGATGCTTTGTACTTCTTAAACATTAGCCTGATAATCAAATCTGTCAGCAGTCTGAGGTGTGGGCGATTCAGACGTCTGCAACCAGGTCTGATTATTGTAGCCACTAACAGCATTTCAAGATTCAGCCACATGAAAACCTGTTATTCTGCAGAGAACATGGGGTCAAGATGTTAACATGGCTCAGAGTCGACAGCCATGCTGCTGACTTTGTAAGCTAAATGCTAACACCAGCATGCTAACATGCTCTCAGTGACAACGCTAATATGCTGATGCCTCGCAGGTGTGGTATATTCACCTTCTTCAGGGCTGCAAACTCTCACCGACTGAGCGTGACTCACGCAGCTCTAATGCCACACATGCCTTTTCTTACTGCAACATCTCGTCTTTGCTTCCTCCCATTGAAGGCAGCCTTTTCATGGCCTGTGACGCTCACCGTGGGCAGTTCACAGGTTTCAGACATGTTAACTTGACAGGTATGCAGTGGTCAGTCTAATTTTAATTTCATGAATTTGTCAGTTGTAACACAGGATAAATGTTAGTAACCCTGACCCCCGTGACAAATATCACTGTGAAATCTAAAGTTTTCAGCCCTATAAATCTCAGTGTGTTAGCATGGTAACCTTTGCTAATGCATGTCATTAGTTTGGCAGGTATTTGGTAAAGTGAAGGAAAGCTGCCATCCAGAGAGGCACACCCCGGATAAATCTCCAGTCTATCAATATGACACTCTGTTCAGCTAAATGTTTCCTGGGTGAACATGAATCCCTGACATCTTGCACTCGAGAAACTTTCTCACACTGTTTTTTGATGGCTTGCACTTTTCCAATCAACCAGACTTTGTGGTTGTGGTGGGACACAGATTGGCTGCTTGCAGGGATCAAATTCCTGATGTTTTATTTCAGGGACAGTCTGTCTAACCAACTGCGCGCTGACAGCAGCCAAAAATCAAGCGCTCCTCAAGTGCTTTGGCCATTTGAAATGAATTGGTGAGCCCGGCTCCGGCCCACACATACTGTATATTGACAGGCCTTCAGAAGGAGTGGGAGAACAGGCCGGCAGTGAAAGCAGAGACTGTGTTGAATCTCTCTCTCTCTCTCTCTCTCTCTCTCTCTCTCTCTCTCTCTCTCTCTCACACACACACACACACACACACGGCAACAGAAGGAATGTGTTTGAGAGAATGTCAGCAAATCATCGCAGCGATCAGTCGAGTGAACAAGCAGGAATTCAGCAATCGTGGTTCAAAAGAGGTGAGAAGGCCTGTGGATTGTGCCCTGTCACAGTCTACCTTTCTCCTCTTCCTCCCTCTCTTTGTCCTTCTCCTCTTTCTTCTCCCACTTGTCCCTTCATACCTCCCTCCCTCTCTTCGTCCTCTCTCCTCTCCCTTCGCTGTCAAGCGCCGCTCACTCTCTTCAATTCTTACTACCGATAAGCACGATTACAATTATAATTGAATGACACGTTTCATTTTACTCACACCCCCAAAACATTTCAAATGTACGCTTGGTGCTGTAGTAGCATCTAAAAAGCTAACTAGCTGCTAGCCTAGCGTTCCAGCAGCCAACCACAGCCTGTCAGCTTTTGATAACACCTTATTCCAGCTTGATGCTGCATCTCTTTCATGCAGCAGTTTACTTCTACAAAGCACAGTTACATACAGTAAAACTTGATGGCGCCACGGCTAAATTGATAGCTTCCTCTATCATTTTGACTATTATTTTGCTCAAATATTAGCACAGTTGAGATGTTTCGCAGTTGGTCAAAAGTATAAACTTGTGCGTCGAAGACAAAACTCATATTTCATCTATGAAACAGCTTAACTCCAGGAGCAAATCCACTCATTGTGGTAATTCCAGTCAAATTAACTGATTTCGCTCTCTAACTGCTGCTGTGGTCTTCTTCTCGCTCTCCTTTCCTCCACTCCTCCTCTTAATCTCCTTCTATCCCTCCTTCCTTGCACTCCTCTTATTTCCCCGACTTTCGCTCGCTCTCCTTTCTTTATCTCCCTCCATGCTCTCTTTTCATACCACTTCCTCCTTTCCTTTCTCTCCTTCTCTTCAGTCTGCTCTTGTCCTCTGCTATCTTCCTCTGAGCAGCATGTTGTGATTAAGGAAAATGAATGCTGCTTTGTTCTGCTCTGCTGGCCAACTCAGCTCCTCAGAGAAGGAGCGAGTGTTGGCCAGGATGGAGGGAGATAACAACAGTACCGCTAATAATGAGCCACAATTAATCTAGTCATTCTGCACCAGGTAGCAGACTAAAATTTATTGTCATCACCGTCAAAATGTGTCAAAAGTTACTGCCAAAATATGTATTATCTGCAAGAAGAGAAGTTTTCACTGTCTGTTAAAACTGGCTGATCATCCTCGCACATTAAGCCTACTTGAAGTCTATTTGAGTGATCAGTAACAGAAGTGACGTTGTGTCAGAGCTCAAGTGCTCTGAATGCAAACAACTGAAACATGAAATAATGGAAAACACATTTCCCTTTCAGAGTAAATAAATATAACTATTTTCCAGCCAGCAAGTTTCCTCTGTATGTCTTTATCAGGGTGGCACTGTGGTGACAGCAGCTGATCAGCTATAATTAATCTAATGACTCAACACCAGGCAGCAGACGATAATTCATGGCCATTACTGGAGAAACATGTTCATTATTCACGAGGAGAAGCTGTTACAGTTGGCTCATATTCAGGGTGGTTCACATTCAAAGTAATATTCTGCAGCATTTTCTTATAAACCAATGCTTGACACTTGCAATAACACTGTGGCAATTCAACCAATATCCAGTTTATTAAGCTTTTCCATTTACTGCTCCTGACACATGGGGCCTTGTTGGATTTTAGTGGGAAAAATATCACATCCTAAATTGGCAAAGACGGACCAGGATTTAGATTTTCTCTTTGTGGCCTGGCAAGGTCACGGATGAATTGAAGACACCCTGTGGAGCTTTTGACCACGGAGCAATGTTTATAAAGAAGCAGTGTGTAAGATTCAGAGGGATCCATTAGCAGAATATGGCAGCAATGGAACACAGTATTCATAAGGAGTGTATGATTTCACTGGTGTATAAGCACCTGAAAATAAGAATTGTGTTTTTGTTACCTTGAGCCTTTGGATACAAGGCTGCTATGATCTATTGGGCCATGCAGATAAGATAACGTTGGTTTCTGTGCTGAGGTTTCAATGTGTCGCCGTCAATGAATCTTCTGACAGAATGCAAATTTGATAAAAATGTAAAATTTGATTTTAAAAACCTTTTGCTCCAGGACAAATCTCCTGCTTACACTAGATGCTTTTCATTGGAACTAGGTAAAGAATACACTTTATCTGGAGGTCAGACTGACTGTGAGTGCACCTGACATGTCGGTAACAATCCTCCATTACATGGGAAAACACAGGATTTGTCTCTGGCTGAAGCAGGAGCTGTAAACTGTGATGGATGTCTACAACGTAAACCTGTAAACCTGACCTGTCCAATCGTCTCACTGCTCGTGTTTCTTGACCTTTCAGATGTCACCGTGATCCCACATCTCAGCTCTTAGTTTGGTGAGAGCAAGTCCTACAGTTACTGATAGAAATGACGGCCCAAACTACCAAAATAAGAGTAAGAGTCGTATAAAAAACTTCATTATCCCGTCAGCAAAGATTAGAGACTGACAGGCACCATCACAGTGTGTGTGTGTGTGTGTGTGTGTGTGTGTGTGTGTGTGTGTGTGTGTGTGTGTGTGTGTGTGTGTGTGTGTGTGACCATGATGTTTCCCCTCTGGCATCAATAAGAGATGAAAGACAACCTAACACACACACACGCACACACACAGGAAAGGATACATGCACACAATGGGACAAACACACATTTTACCTAATGAAGCACAGACACGCACATACACAAATACTATGTAGGCTCAGACAACTACCTTTCCCCTTAACACACACACACACACACACACACACACACACACACACACACACACACACACACACACACACACACACACACACACACACACATCGAGCTTGGCAGCCGCCTGGCGACGACTCTTTCACTGCCTCCATCAGCAGCAGCCTCATTACCAGACCAAAGAGGAACATAAAAATGGCTTCAAATGGTCCGAAGCGCTTTGGTAGCCTCGTAAAGAGAAAATAACATTTTCAAGGTAAACAAAATCAAGCACACCTCCCTGAGTGGAAAGAAAAATAAGTGTGAAGCGTAGCTGGAAGCTCTGGTGTCCGGAGCCAGGATGTCCTGCTAAGGACTGGAAATCCATCAAAGAGAAAATGAGTTTCATTTATGAATTTGAGCTTAAATTCATTCATGAAGCCTGATTTAAGATGAGAGTGAATATTGGAGCATAAGCTTAAATTTTAATTTTGGATGTTTCATAACCTGCTAAGAGGAAACCACAAGTCCCCAAAACGACATGTTTACGAGGAGGTGATGGAGCCCCCTAGTGGCCATTAAATCACGACACTTGTCTGTCACAAACAAAGGAGGAAGGCCATCAAACTCTACAGATGGTGGAGGTCAGGGTGGATGGATGGGTGAACAAAACGTCAGTGTTGGTTTCTTTGAATGTGACAAAGTGCTGAGAGGAGCAAAGACTTGTTGGACCATCATCAGGTGAAATTCAAGGAGTCAAACTGCACCAAATAGAAAGAGTCTACCAATGAGAGGACACCGGAAATACCCAAATACAGTATCCCCTCCAGGTAACTGAAGCATGCTTAAGGATTTTATGGTTTTACGTTAAGGCGACTCACAGCACTTCAAAGAGAACCAAAGTGTTTCTTAGCCTGAACTTATCAGCAGGAAGCAGGATGTGAAAGCTGGTCTCCAGCGTCAAAGTCCGGAGCTTTGTACCAGAAACGTCCAGACAAGTTAAAGTGCTATAATGAAATCAGGGAACATATCTTTAATGTAGTGTCTATAAGTGAACTCAGTAGGAAGAATTGTCAAAGGAGTTTCATTTGAAGTAAAAGCAAATGTTAATCCTATGGCTGCAAACCATTCCAGCTATTTTTATTGTCCTATGAGGACAAGCTGCATTTGGTCTTTGCAGCTTGTCCTCATTATCTTCCCTGTTCGGCCATTATCGCCCACAGTGCACCGCTGTCCAGGCTTTTTCTTTAATATCTACTTTTCCTTGTTCAGCAAAGACCCAATTTGATCATTAAGACCTTTATAAAAATGTGTCTCCAGAAATTTGGCCGAGCAGCATCTTGGAGCATGACTGTATTTTATTAGACACACTGAAGGACGTAAACCTGAACGCCATGAAAAAGAGAGAAAAACAATATTCAGTCAGCCAGCAGCAGCTATAAAACTTCCATTACGGAAGAATGGAAAATGTCAAAGTTTGTGGGCTCTGAGGCTGCAAAATTGCTTGTCAAAACACTGCTGGCTTCCAGCGTGATCTTACCTATCTGGTCTAATCCTTCCTGGAACTCTGTAAACCTCCATGTAAAGAGGGTCCAAAGTCTAAAACACAGCATTTCACTTAGACAGTCCCCGAAGCGTTTCTGCTCACTGCTTTGTGCCGATGCACCTGACATTTATGTGTTTGACTGTGTGCTTTCTGTTTCTATAGTCTGTGACCCTGATTTGAACCTTCTGCACCTCCACTCTTTGCACAAAAGCCCGTGCACTGTTGGCGACATCGGATCATTTTTAATCTCCGAGCAGCAGACATCTTTGAACGCAGAGTCAATATATCACCTTTTGTTTTCCGAACTAATCCTCTGTTTCTCTTTGCTGCTGCAGCAATTATCCAGTTTCCCTTCAGGGATCAATTAGGTTCATCTCACCCTTGCTTGTTACTAATTCTGTAATCAATGCAGCCATGCAGGCCTGGAGAACCGAGTTTGTCACTACATCTGCTGATGCTTTGCTGTATTTAGGTCAGAAAATTGTGAAAACGGTTCTTTACAAGGGCGGCACGGTGGGGCAGCAGGTAGTGCGCATGCCTCACAGCAAGAAGGTTTCCGGTTCGATCCCTGGGTCGGGCCTTTCTGTGAAATTTGCATGTTCTTCTCGTGCATGCGTGGGTTCTCTCTGGGCAGTCCAGCTTCCTCCCACAGACCAAAAACATGCTCATTAGGTTAATTGGTGACTCTGAAACTGTCCCTAGGTGTGAGTGTGAGCGTGAATGGTTGTTTGTCTGTATATGTTGCCCTGTGATCGGCTGGCGACCGGTTCAGGGTGTACCCCGCCTCTCGCCTGTTGACAGCTGGGATAGGCTCCAGCCCCCCCGCAACCCCGAAAAGGCATAGTTGGGTATAGACAATGGATGGTTCTTCACAAGATCCCAGCTCATAAGTTGACGTCTTTAAATTACTTGTTTTGTCCCAAAGCTCAAAGATAGTCAGTTTACAATGATATGACAAAGGGAAAAGCAGCTGATCCTGACACTGAAGAAGCTAGAATCCACTTTCAGCTCACTTCAGCTATAAGAGCAACCTTTGGTTCGGCCATCTGTGAAACATCTCTGGATGGTGAGATTGTTTGGCCACTTATCTCTAGAGGAGGGCTTCAGATCAAAGCAGTCCCAGCATCACAGGTGATGTTAGCATATCAGATATGAGCCATTTTACTTCTGCATCCAGTCGAAAAGAGAGCAGATCGAGGCGGCAGACGTCCATAAAGCCCTCTGAACTGTCCGGATGGGGCTCGTAACAGACATGTCTGCCCGTGTGTGCGATACAGAGACTGCATGTGTGTGCCTGCATGTATTCAGGCTGTGCTCGTCAGCAGGGCCTCTTTGATGGAGCAGTCATGCAGAACTGTGGATCTCTGAACTACAGCGGCGACATGCTGCCGCTGCCTGACCTTGTTACACCCCTCTGTCATATTTGATTTACTTGTTTACATGTGTCAAAACTTGCTGAAAACACATCAATCTGTCTGAATCACAACAAACTCCTCATATATTTATGAGTGCGTGTGGTCAAATGGCAAAAAAGTAAAAGAATTCCCGCTGAAATCAACAGCTTGTTTTGTCTGCGTCGGGGTGTTTAAACCTCCACTGAGATTAAATATCCCAAATATATCAAACCTCTCTGCAGTCCTGTCTCACATCTGTCTTTAACCCACAGAGGACAATGTCACCATGCACAAACATATTTTTTCATTGTAAAGTCATATCCACAAATATACAGAGCGATTTGCAAATATGCACAACTGACTCTATAAACGTGTTTTATTTCACATGAAGAAATCAAAAAGGTTTTACAAATGAGCATCTGAGCATCGGTGCCTGTTTGCAGATCACTTCCTGTCAGGTCTTCTGTAGGTTACAACTATTAAAGTCCAATAAAAACGTCCAAAGGTCACGTCATCATGCGTCAAAGCCACTGCAGAGAAGCAGCCGTAAACAACGATCTGTTGCAGCTGTTGATCCATTTAGCGATGCTGCTCAACAGCATCTTTCAGTACCGACAGCTCCGCACCACTAATCATCACCAGTCAGCCCAGCACCATTTCCACCAGGTGATCAGTATCTAGGCACATGGTCTGGATAACGGCATCCGGCCTTTGCATTGACACCTGGCACTGAAATGTGTTTTTCTTATCTTGATTTTTATTGTGATTAGATCTCAACGAGCACATTAGTCAGACTTGGCTGGCTGACCTGTTAACGGTGCGTCACAGGTCAAGAGCAGCAATGCTAAAAACTGACGTCATTCCCTTTAAAAACGCATTTTACGAGAAAGACTTGCCAGCTACTGCTGCTACCGTAGCCTCTGCTGGGTTTGTTAAGCCAGCAGGACGAGATCATTGCGAAAGCTCAAAAGACGTCTGACATGAGTATCACAGTATGATACCGTCCCCCATCACACACAGTCCCTTCACACATGGATCCCTTGAGAGGCTGCATATGTCAAGCACATGTGGACATGCTGAGTAGCTGCAACAAAGCTCCCGAGTGGGAAACACCCACCTGTCAGAGATCAGAGAGGAAGATCTTTGATTACTGCTTGCTTGGTTTGTGACATTTGTTTCCGTTATGTTTACATGATCTCGCTAACCAGACCCCAGCCTGCAAACTTTTTACCACGCGGCTGCATAACAAGTGCGAGGACGGCCTGAAGCGCTTTGACAGGAAGAGTTTTCTGACTGACGGTTTCTTGGTGGTGCTGTCAAAACTACTGCACCCGTGTCATCCAGAGAGGGTCTGTGCACCGGGGTGACACTGTGATTGACAGTGCACGCAATGAGCATCAACGAGTGGAGCCTCCTGCTCGATATGCATCAGACCATCTGAGCGCCGCTAGATGTCCACAGTTGACCTCCAATATGAGCGCCAGAGCGCGTTTAAGCCACCTCAAAATGCAGGACTATCTGAATATGAGTGTACGTGGGGTTAAGATCTAAAACAGATACAAAACAAGCTTAAACATGTCAGTTACACACATATTAACACTTCACAGGAAATGTTTTCTTTATGCACAAATGTACTGGAACATTTTTGCAACATGCATCATATCTCTGTTAGCACAAGCAAATGTATACATACCTCCAGGACGTACACACACATACAGGCATATGCAAACATTAGCAGGGTGTTAGCAGCACTCACCACTAGTTGGCGCAGCAGTAGTTAAGTGAATGCAATGAGGGTAGCAGACTGTGAAGAGAAGGACAGATTAGTGGACATCAGTCAAAACCAAGAATCAGTTAATAACAATGTGGGTGACTGGTAAAAAAAAAAACAATTTTAATTTATTAAGAGGTAAATTAATGAAGCGATCAGTTAATCATGGCTGCAAAATGGGAGGCTGGTTAATTAGACACAATGAAAAAAAGAATAGCTTCCAACAAACTACAAGACGAGGTCAAGCTGTCAACTACAGTTAATTAATAACAGGAAGAACATCTGCAATCAGTCATTGATGTAACATGGAGGGTCGGCTCATTTGAAGGTTCAGGATTTAGACAGAGCCCTGAGAAACACATGAACATACAGGCTGAGAAGGTGCAGTATAACTGATGATGACTTTCATACAGAATGTCAGCACGTCCAGGATGAAGAAATCACAAGGCAGAGGAGCAAACTAGGGTTGCAAAGGGTCAGTAAATTCCTGAGAAGTATTTTCAAGGGAAGGTAAGCTTGGGAATTTTGGATTTTTGAAACTATTTTGGTGAAAATACACATAAAAAAGCAATACTAGGTCATATGACATGTTCTGGTTAAAAGTATGCCCAATTAAATGAATTCTAACCGTGCAGTGCATTCAGCAGCACACTCGTCCAACACAAGTACACATCATTTTCAGCACTGAACAAGAATTCAGTAAAATTACAACCTTCTGCGTGCAAAGTGCATAATCCCATCATGTGCAGCCCACATACTGCGGACACTGCAAAGCTTTCAACCAAAGCTTGATTAAAGTACTGCAGTGATTTTATGTTTCTATGATATTTCTGTTAACCAGCAGATAGCAGTGCAAAGAGAAGTACACAGTTTATAACTTGTTTACACTATTAGTAAAGACCAACACTCTCTGAGACCTGGATTGGTAGGAATTCAAATGTACTACATAAATAAAGTATATAGTATATATATAGTATTTTTATATATCTAAGTACAACTATCATCTAACTATTTACTGAACAAACAGACCTAAACAATAGCGTATGAAAATAGATTTACATGCACAGTACAGAGTGCACACCATCAGAAAACCAATTTTTTTTATGTAATCTTGTGCAAGTGTGTGTGTGTGTGTGTGTGTGTGTGTGTGTGTGTGTGTGCATACAAGAGAGTGACGAACTTCATGTGGAATCATGAATTTCTTGAAAACCACTGCAGGACTTCAAGGCACACACATGCACACACAAGCTCATACACACACACACACACACACACACGCAGTCTCTCTCTCACACACACACACACACACACACACACACACACACACATGCAGGCGCACACACACACAGGTCCATTCTCCAGTGGGTACAGCATTGGCAGGAATTTCACTGAAACCACTGTGGCTAACCTCCTGCGGATACACACTCATTTACAGCATATTTAAATATGAGGTACAGTACTACTCTGTGGACACACACACACACACACACACACACACACACACACACACACAGCGTACTGTTACTACTCTTTCATAGTTAATACGTAATACTTTACCTTACATAAGGTAAGAGAATGGTTGATAATGTCAACTTATTGCAGATCTTTAAGTGTGTCAGAGTCTGTGGCCATTTGTGCCAGTGTGTGTGTGTGCGTGTGTGTGTGTGTGTGTGTTTAATGAATTTCAGATGCTGATGTACTCATAAATGTACTAATAAACACTGTGAAAACCCTTCCAATAAATAAGTAATGTAATTGAACATGATTTGATTTGATTTCCTTTTCTAGTCATATAGTAATGTGTATGTGTGTGTGTGTGCGCGTGCGTGTGTTTGCGTGCAGGAATTTGATCACTCGTGGCGTATTTATCAACCAACTGGGTTTTTAGAGCAGGAACCAGAAAGATAGTTGGTGAGCGGCCAAACTGGTTGCTGGAGTCAATTTACTTAGCAGCCACAGTCAAAACGTAGCAGAATCTGGCTGAAGTCTGGAAGTAATTTTCCACTCTGATAGCAAACACGCTGAAACGTTTAGTGCTTCAAGTTCCAGCATGGTACAATACAATGTGTGTAAGGGTGTGTGTGTGCATGTGTGCGTGTGTGGAGTGTTATTTCACATGATATCTCAGGTGACGTCTCAGCACCACAGTTTGTTCGTCTAATGCTTTTAGCTACATTATTTACTGCCAAATATCGACGCAACACTAAACCACGCCATAAAAATGCTGCTGGTGCTGCGCAAAAAATGATTTAACACACATAATGAAGGATTTCAGGTACTTTCGGGTGTCTCTTTGTCACTCAAACGTAAAAAAATACAGATAAAAACGATTTGGTGGACCAGAGCTTTGGATGCAAACAGTCAATATGAACATCTTATATGACATTAGTTTGTACTGTAGATATATTTTGCAGACATTCTGACATTTAAAGCTCTTTTAGTTTTGTCTTTCTGCCTGAACTACACAAAGTCTACAGTACGTCATTCACCCTGCAGTCTCTCACAATGTGTCGGCATCAGATCCTGAATTCTACCTCGTCATGCGTCGACTGTTCTGGGGTCAGACTGCCATCATTTCCTGTACTCACTGCAGCTGAGCGAGGCGTCCGTCTGGGCCAGCGTGGACGGGATGGTCCAGTGGCTGTTGTCCCAGTCGACGACGTTCCCCACCGTGTCACAGCTTAACGCGTTGAGCTGCGGCACCGTCATGGCGTAATCCCACAGCCGGAGGTTATAGATGTTCCCGTTGAAGCTCTGCTGCCCTGAACACAAACACAGACAATCATGCTGTTAGATAATTAACATTTTCCATTATCACATATTTCTTTCAATAACTACTTAATATCTTTGCTCTGGACGAGTAACCAGACGTGTCAGAGATCATTAATTGAAGGTGAATTAAATTAAACGGTAAAACTCACCTCCTAACCGGAACAGTCCACCAGCTGGCACAGAGCGCCCACTAGAGGAGGAGCAGGTCTTGGCCCAGTAGTTTCCATTGAAGAAGACCGCCACCCGGCCGTTTGATGACGTCCACAGAAAGCAGAAAGGCTTCATGGTGGAAGTGAAGTCGGCGGAGGAGATGATGGAGTCGATGGGGCAGACCACTCCATCAACGATCATCTTCATGCCCGTCTGATCAGAGCCCAAACTCAACGCCACGTCGTTCTTGCTGTCGTAGTAGGTGAAGATCCACTCTTTCTGCTCAGGAACAGAAAAACAATCATGAGTTCAAGGCAAAACACCAGAAGTGGATGTACTGCAGGTTCAGAAATCAAGAACTTCATGTGCAGATGCAGCCACAAAAATTTCTCATCATGTTCTGACACTGAAGTGCATCACACACCACAGAAGAAGAAGTGAGGGAAAGGTGGTTTTCAGGGGCTTCATCACACTGTCGTTCACCTGTTTCTGGCTGTTGCGCTCCACCTCGAAGCACAGCGTCAGGTGACTGAGCGTCGGGATGAAAACAGAGTCGGAGACCTCAGTGACGTGGCCGTTGCCGCTGGAGATGCTGACCTTCTGGTTCCTCAGGGCCACGGCGACTAGAAAGAAGAGATGGAGGAAGAAGAAGAAGGAGAGGGTGGGAGGAAGAAAAGATAAAGTACATGGAGGCAGGAAGGAGAGGATGACAGGAAGTGAAGAAAGAAACAGTAAAAGAGAGGAGACAATTGAGAAAGAAAAGAGAAAAAGTATGGGTTGCATAGAAGGAGAAAGTAATGAAAGTATGAAGAAATGAATAAAGAAGAGGAATGGACGATGAAGATGGAGGAAAAACAAATGAAGCAAAGAAGAAAGAAAATCATCATCAAAAGAAAGAAAATGGGCTGAAAATCTTTTCATCCATCTTTATTTCAGCTAATCATCTCAGTCTAAATCTGAGTTGACACAGGTGAATATTACAGAGAGAAACTTTTCTTCATCCTCCGAACAAACATTTTAACCTCTTTGATGAAAGTTGGACTTTAAACCGCTCGCTGCAAAACATACACACAAAAACCACACAACGAGCGTTTCGCATTGTTCTACACCTCCGAGCAAACACTTCATCAGAGTATTGATGAATCAGAGGTTTTCCTTTTCCCAGCAGAACCATTCTGGCTTGAGCTGCTGGCTGAGAGCAACAAACCAACAGCCAGTGGAAAAACACAACTCACACATAAAAAAAATACCCATGCAAACGTGCATGAGGGCACATACTGTGTACAGATGCACCGCAACACCACAGCAAACACGACAGCCAAGCCTTCCTTTGGTGGGTCGATACCTCAGACTGTGTGATGTTGATCCGCTCGCGGTCTGTGATGTAGGAACCACCGACAACTCTGCGGTTTCCAAGTGATTCTGTTTGGCAACTTGGCAGCCGAAGCTACGCATCAAGCTAAAAACCAGGAAGCTTAGAGCGCAAACCTCTGACTGATTCAGAGTCAGTTCTCAGGAGTTCGAACAAAGAGCTTGTTTCTTGATAAAAGCGCCTCAACTCTAAAGTCGCGCTGATCGTAAGATGCATGTTCACAATTAAAATAGATCTAATATCTTACCTCACATTGCCTCTCTCTGTCTTCATTTACATATATTTATTCATTTTTACTCACATGTTGAAGTCTGCTGTTGTACAACTTTAAGCTGTCTGATAGAAACATGAAGTTACCTTCAGAGAAGCTAACGCAGCTCACAGACCCATCACGAACACAGGTCTTTAGGATGCACTCATTTTTAGATGCAAAGGAAAGGTATGATGAGCTATTAGTTTGATTTTACAATAAATTCTGAAGTTAAAATGCAAAATACAATGACAGCAGTAACTATGCGGGAACGCACTGAATGAGATGTTTGTCTATGGCTTTTATCCTCTAGCGCATCCTGAGAGGCTCCCCTGTACACCTGCATCATGTAAGTACCATCACATGATCACTGCTCAGCCAATCATAGAAGCACTGATCATGGTTTCAAATCCTTACTTATGTTCCTTCAAATTTCAAAGTAAAAGCTAAAAGTAAGAAAGCCTTTGAGCTGCATGACAACAGGATCGTTTTCAGCCTGATAACGGCATGTTAGCCGGGAATAGTTACGCTACATCTGAAGACCAGGACCCTGGTGTCAGCCTGGACCTACCGTGTCGGAAGCTAACACTGAACCCCCTCTTCTGCACGCTGAAGTCGGAGGTAAAGGACAGCTCCATCACGTTCCCTGTGGAGTTCAGCGTCAGCCCGTTGGCCGTGGGACCGCAGAACTTAACATCTGTGCTTCCCGTGTTCACCACGACCCGGTCGTAGATGCAGCCCGGCGCCTCCTCCAGGTCAAAGTCAAGGAAGGAGAGCTGGATGATGAAGCCGGCAGGGGCCTGCATGGTCCACTTACAGGCCTGCGAATTGGGGTATTTCTGGGGGTAGCAGGGTGACGTGAACTCCCCCTGGGCCTCCATCAGCACCATGTTACAGTTCGTGGAGCTGCAGCCCAGCACTGAAGGTGATGGCAGGATGATAAATTCATGAACTTTCAAAAAGGGACAACCTCACAACTGAAGCTGTTAAAGTAGGGTAATATCACTCAGAGGACAAGATGCTAGTAGACGAGGACATGAGGAGACAAAGGAAGTCAAGAGGACAGGACCCATAAAAAGGGAAGGAGACAAGACACAAGGTCATAGACAAAGGAGGCAAACACCTAGCACCATTAGAAATCAGGAGGCAAGTGGGTAGATCTCAAGGACAAACATAGTCGAGTTGGCCGTAAAGAGCGTCCTTGTCCATTGCCAAAGACTCAAGGACAAAGAGGACGAAGACAAAAGCTTTCAAGGTTCAAGGTTACAAAAACCATTAGGATTGAGAAGACAAAACCAACTTCACAAGATGTGAGGACAAAAGAAGAATAGTTCAGAAATAGTCCTGAACTCTGAAAAAGGACAAGACAAGTCATGCAGTTAGTGAAAGGTTCAGCAGCCCAGAGAGCAGTTAGTCAATCAATCAATCAATCAATCAATCAATCAATCAATCAATCAATCAATCAATCAATCAATCAATCAATCAATCAATCAATCAATCAATCAGCCAACTGATAGCAGATAATTAAGACAGAAGGAGACTGAACATGTTCACTTCACTGAGTCAGCATTGACCAAAGTCCACAATCATCAGAGCCAAACACCTGCAAGTTTTAGGTTTTACAAAATACCGACTTCAGCACTACAAAGCATGCGCATGCAGAACAATCCTGCCGGTCCGATCAGGAAAAAGTCGGCTCTTTAAAGACAGATCGAGCACTCAGATCCTCACTGGCATGAAATACCGGTGAGAGCCAGCGTGCTTTCAAGAGTTCTGTGAAATATAAGCATGAAATATTTCAGATGTATGTGGACTGTAAACCACAAAATGTGTAGACGAAGTACAGAGTGTGCAGCCAGCGCTCTCTGTAGCTCAGGTGGTGTTCAGGGCCACATTGTTCTTACTCGTATTTTCTTTTCTGCTTTACTGATGCTGAGGCGCAACGCTGAGCCTGAAAAGCCAAGTTGACGTGATGTTGTGTTCATGGACAGTGTGATTTGTTGGGTAACGTCAGCTCAAATAAAAGACAGGCGTGCAGGGCCTTGTCAGCTCCACAGTAAATCCGTCTCTACAAACAAACATCAAACATAGCGTATGTCGGTTTGTCAGAGAAACTAACCGAGCGCCGCTGAGCGAGTTAGATTTGTTTAGGATTTTTCACTCCAAACATGAAACGCGTTAGCCTCCATCCTTTTCAATAACAGCTGGAAAGATGAGCCGTCCCTCACAAAAAATAATGACAGACAAGCGCTGAAATGGAAAGTGGAAAGAATGGTTCGTCTCTCTCGCTCGGGGTAACAATGGCCTCCGTTGATCTCAGGCTCGGCCTTCGCCACAGCCAAAACCACAGCCAACGCACTGGAAACGTCAGAAACACCAGTATGTGTGTGAGTGTGTGTGTTTTAACCCTTGCTTATCCATGTAAAGCTGACTGTGGTCACATTTTGCTGCAGCATCTCCACATTCATCAACATCCAGGCTCGCCGCCTTGCTCGTGGGAAGTTGAAAAGCAACCCGAAACAGGTCATACTTGTTAATTTCTGGACGTTTTTACCTCTAAAACATTTTCAGACTTTCGTGATTCTACCTGGAACTCAAATTAACGACAGCATCAAAGAATCAGCTGTCAAAACGGGTCAGACAGGCCGAAAAAAATCCTCTGATCCTGCATTCAGTTGGTGCACATGAAAAGGATTTTTAGATATTTTCTCTTCGTGTTCACATTAAGTATTCCTGGTGACCCATCCTTCACTCCATAATTAAACTTATGCAATCAGACTGATTTTGGGCGACTCCTCAGCTCCTCCTGCCGATCTAACCATGCAGGTTTGGGTGGAGGCCAACACACCACTGTGGTTCTCTTCAGGGTGGAAACACGCAAAGGGGCCGCCAGGAACCGCTGACACACACAACCTGGTCATGGGAAGGTGCTTTTATTCTGAAAAAGACAATGATTTGAGAAACCTTTTGTGCAGCGAAGACGTTTCAATCTCATGATTGAAATCTCCCAAACAGCTCTGATCAGATTGTTGTGTCAAGGCAGAAATCTGCACTTTCTTTTCCTCTTTTCTCATCTCATGGCCGCTCAGATTGAGCTTGGAAACGCTGGTTTATTGTGTTTCTGCCACTTCATGTTGTAGCTCCAAAGCTCTGCGTATTTATCACTTTAATGGTGAAGCAACTGTTTGAACACAGAGTGCACAGATAAAGCAGAAGAAGTTTCAACATGGTCCTTAGCTGCGTGAATTCACTGCAACTGACTTTGCCTTTAATTCAAAATTCCAGCTTTGTTAACAAGTTTAAACAAAATTTGCAAACACACAAATAACACACATCTAAAGGGCTGACAGGCTGAGTTTGCTGCAGTCAGCAAAAACAAAGTCAACGCTGAGCAACAAGACCGTGACGCTTCCTGTTCTATGAGCTGAACACACGAACAGAAGACGTATCCTCCTCTAGATTCAAGTCAAGGCCATTTCCACTCCTTCTGAGTGTGTGTGTGTGTGTGTGTGTGTGTGTGTGTGCGTGTGTGTGTGTGTGTGTGTGTGTGTGTGTGAGACAGAGGGAGACAGACAGAGAGAGACTCAGCTAAAACCTTCTTCTGCCATTGAAGTTGTTCAGCATGAAATTCAGGAACATTTGAACGCAACATCAAAAAGCACCAAAACTCCTCCTTCCCACTAATGGAAAAACTAGAGGCAGCGTCACGATTCGCATACCGAGCTCTCCCTCTCCTGTATGGCTTCCAACCCCACACACACACACACACACACACACACTGAGAGAAACAAAGCTACTTACTCTGCTGAATGAAATCAGTGGATCAGGAGAGATGGAGGGGCAGACCAAGAGAAGTCTACACTCCCCAAGAGAGAGGGGGAACACACTGTGTGTGTGTGTGTGTGTGTGTGTGTGTGTGTGTGTGTGTGTGTGTGTGTATGTGTGTGTGTGTGTGCATGCATGGTTGGAAGCCATACAATTCACCTCCCCAAAAGCTTAAAAGCTGCCTCTCAAGTTTCTGGCAGCACAACCTCATGTTTCTCTTTATCCTCCCATCTCCACTCCGGCTCCGGACGCCGCGAGGTTTCGACCCGCCGGATCAACAGAACCAAACAGAGCTGACGGTCGGATCGTCAGCAGGAAACCTGGAGGACGATCAGCCTGATGTCTGTCTTCAGCTGCACGCTCAAAATAAAGGAGGACTCCGCTGGTTCAGCGTTGCACTTGATGCAGCAGAACCACACACTCTTCATCCTCTTCAAAACCTGACACCTACATTACCCACAATGCAGCTCAACCTCCGACAGCTGGGTGGGGGGTGTTACTCATGGCGGCTAATGTAGCCTGCAGCAGAGATAAGGAGCAGCTTCAGAGGTCTCAGCTCGCAGATTTGTTTCAGTTCTAAGCTTGTCGTCTTCAGCTGATGCTGACTCCAGTGACATCACTTGAGGACATTTAAGAGACTTCATGCACAACTCACATCATCCATTTGCAGCTGCAGTTGAGGTTCCGTAAAGTCAAATGCAGCTGTTTGTCGGGGGGCCAAAAAACAAAGCATGCAGTTGTGTAAAAGTGAACTTGAGTCTCGATTCAAGCGCATCAGCAAACTAAACATCCTCTTGTATCTTCCTCCTCGCACCTCCTGCTGTAGAGGAAGCACCACAGCCGCTGGCACACCGTCACCGTCCTGAGTCTCTTATTATCCTGCGTCTGTTCTGCATTACTACAGCACACAGTGGCAGCGCTGCCAGAGCTCCTCATGCAATTATCCTTCATCTGTCCTCCATTAGGCACCGAAGATTACTGTTTCTTTAGCGTTACACCATAAAAGCAAATCAATTCTTTGCAATGCAAATCCATCAAAACAGTCAGATGGCTTCCTCTCATGCAAATCTGACGGCTGAAATTTGAAGAAGTGCTCCGGAGACTTGAGCGCAAACTGCAGCTGAGCATCAACAACAACATGAGTGCGACCTTAAAGACGGCGTCACTTCTTCGTGGTTTGATTTGGACGATGTTGCTGCCTCAAACAGACGCTCCATCTGCTGCAGACAACTGACATATTTACCATGTTGATCCTCTACTGTTGAGAGAAACATGCAGAAATATTCAGCCAAAAAACTGAAAAGGACGTATTTGGAAAGACCTTCTAAGGGCTGTTTGAAGGTAAAGGTTTGGTTTTCAGTGTTTGGTTAGAATTAGGTTTAGGTTAGGGTTTAAAGTCAGGGTCCTCATAAGGATTGAAGTACAGGCGCTTGTGTGTGTGTGTGTGTGTGTGTGTGTGTGTGTGTGTGTGTGGACCAATCAGGAAAAAACAACAGCAGGGAGGAAGTCGACTGATGCAAACAGACTGTGCTGATAACCAAATGTGTGAAGGAGGCTGTTTTCACAACAATCTGCTCAGATCAGTTAAAACAACAGGATGATGGACGAGTAACTGAGAAGTGAAGTATTAGAGGTACACCTTTGAAGTACTGCTCTTCTTCTACAGAGATATACTGTGCTTCCTCGTACACTGAGCGTCTTGATCTTCCTGTTTCCTGTTTCTTGCCTCTCCTCTCCACCTGTTTACTGCTGTAATAACACAAACATACTTCATGTCTCTCTATTAAAGCAGCTTCCAGCGCAGCCTTTTGAAAGGTCTTAATTCAACAGCGGCTCCTTAACGGCTCGTCTCTCTCTGCCTCTCTGCAGCTATACATCACCTTCACCGCTGCTACTCGGAAACATTTTGAGCTTCTTCGTCGCTGCTGGACCGCCAAGTCATGCAGGAGAGCGAGACATTACCACAGACAGGGAGGGAGAGGACAGAGACTGTGTATTTCCTCTCAAACAGGAGGAATCATTAATAAGACGTGAGTGTGTAATGACTGGAGGATTACAGCTGGCAGCGACGCACACATTTACATTTAGATGGGTGGATGGTTTTGGCAGTGCGAGGGCGGCGGTTTGTCACAGAGTCAATGAAGACATTTCCACCGTTAAGGAATTAATTTGCGATGTTAATATTTTATGGCCCTGACGGTATTGAGTTTCCTCCGTGGACCGCGATACATTTCAGCTCGTGTGCATTAATCGGATTGCAGCAAAAATCAAAGCCAAGTCAAATTGAAGGAAATTGAATTTATTTACAGAACATGTGATGAAGCCTCAATTTATCAGCTGATTATGCTGATGAAATACAAATGAAGACCAGATCATTTGTTTATTAACTTATATTTATACTTGGAGCCGTGCTCTGGGTCGTCGTGAGGAGAAAGGGAGAGAAGGTATGAGGAGGAAAGGAAAATATTTGGAAACAAGGGAAAGTGACAGGATGGAAAAAGGAAAATATTGGACAGGAAATTAGATTAAACGAAAAGAGATGAAAAGCGAAAATGTGGAGGAAAATCTCACAGAAGAAAAAGAAAGGAAATCATAAAGTACACATGTGGAAAACTCATGTCCTCCAGATTAACGTTTATTTGGCTTTTATCCACTTTCAATAAGTGCATTCCACCATGTGGATCGAACCCAAAAACTGTAAGAATCACGCAAATTCACCTCCTTCGGTAAATATTCTGAACTGCTACAATCAAGCAACAAAATCTGTCTTTTCCTTCACCTTTTAAAACCGTGTGTGTTTTCCGCTCTGACACTAATGTGACAGGTTTTTAATGTGACGCCTCTTTGACCGAGGTTTGGTACAAAATGACCGACGTTGACTGTCGGTGCCTAAAAATGAGCAGCGGTCTCCTGTTTCTGAGTTTGTTGACACGTCCGTCCACCCGACCGCCACCCTGCAGCATTCTGCAGCTCTGTAACAACTTCACACTACTAAGAAAGAAAGAAAGAAAGAACTTTTATTGTCACAATACACAGTGAGTAGCGCCCCCGGGGACCCAACTCTCATTCGTCACCATTGGTCAGGTGGTGACCTTCTTGCGGTGGGGATATTTTATGGAGGATACCCCAGGTGAACACGGGGAGAACATGCAAACTCCACACAGAAAGGCCCCTTTTTCCTCGAGCAGCAGGCACTGAAGGCATGGTGGAGGACACGCCACCAGCGCCCACAGCGGGATTCGAACCGGGACCTTCTAGCTGTGAGGCGACACAAACTGTGCCACCAAACTGTAACAACTTCACACTACTTAAAGCTTCATTCATGCTTCCGCGTTGAGGGATTAGCTCATACAGCAGCTGTGTCGCTAAACTCCAGCTGACGTCCGCCTCTGCAGCTGCATGTTGGGGCGATGGCAGCGACGGTGATCCCACATGGTGACACGATCGCGGAACAGAGATCGAAGACAACGTGGAGGAAGCTGAAGACAGTCACAGTGAATGAGTGGCAGCAGAGGACTCCTTCAGCGATGATGCAAGAGTTCTAGGACTCGACGGGGTCTGGAGCCCAGACCATCTGGGGCCGAGGTCGGGGCGTGTGCAGCCACAGAGCCCACAGCAATTTATCTGGTGGTTGTCCCCGTTGTTCTGCCTCGACCACGACGGCCAATATTTCATCTAATTTTACCGCGTTGTGCAAACATTACACTTAATGTGAAATTACATTTCTAATGATAATTGCTCTGGACAAACCATCAGTGTTTAATTGCTGCTCTACTTTTTCATTCTGTTTTTCCATTTTTGTTTGGCTGCTGCAGTGTCTGCCACTTTGTGCTGCACAAATAAAATAAACCAGCAGCCACTGTTTATTTGCACAACAGTTTAGGGAATGGCAGGTGGTTTTGGCCATGTCGCTTTGTTTTAACCTTACCTTTTCGGTGTAGCGTTGAAACTGTCTCCTAGAAATGACGTTTACATGGAACTAATTTGCACCAGCGAAGAGGTTTTGGAGGAAATGTAATTTACATGATGAGGAAATGTTCTTAATTAAGATACAGAGTGAGTTGCAAACATTGAAAATGAATGTATGTTTAGCGACACAAAACACTTTTCAGCTGTTTTCCATCAAAACAGGCAATCTGCAATACACTATCCACTCGACAGGCTACAGCCTTCTTCAGCTTTTTTAGAGTTATCCACTGAATTCACAGTCTTTCCTGAACCAAACTGCTATGGACAGGAGTCTGGACCCTTGATTCTGGTGTCCCACCACCATGTCCACCATCCACTCGACCACCTCCCTGCAACTCCAATAAACGTGTTTCATTCGATCAAAGAATCGCTGTCTTTGAACATGATCCAGGACGTTTCACCACTACATAATCATGAGCAGGAGCAGCATTGCAGACCGTGTGGCCGAGCCAAGAGGGGGACATTACCTCACCCCTCCCACTCCTTCAGTCTCTCTACACTCACATACAGGCAGCAGCAGCAGCGGTCGGGGGTTCAATCACTTCATGTTGTGATGATTGCAGATGTTTTCAGAGAGCCTGGAGGTGACAACGCTGATGATACAAGGTGAAGGTTACCTGGATGTAACTCCAGCTTTGATTGGCTAACCCATATAGCTCCACTCTATTAAACATTTTAGTGCTTCGTAGACAATCAGAACAATGAAGATCTGTTGATTTATGCAGTAAACAATGAAAGAAACAAGCTCGTTAGTCTTAAACAACTGAAGAAAACACACTGTGGAGCATTTTTGTGTTTAAAAAGATGATGCAAAGCGAAACTAGGCCTGGTTGAAAATTACACGCCTTCATCTGAAAGCTGCACGCAGTTAATCTGCTAAATATTACACACTCACACACATTTGTTCTGCTCTATAGCACAAAAATCAGCCCTTTGACGCAAATGGAAACGAAACATCAAACTTCCACTTTGAAGCCTAAAAATGACATTTTACAAAGTTTGACACGAGCCAGCATTTAGAGATGCTGCTGCCACGTTCGTGTGTGACATCGATGTACAGAATAAACACCGATGTGTTATTTGGCAACTGAACAAAGTGGAATTTAAAGCACATCTTTTACGTTTGGGGAGACCAAAATATCAGGATGAAAAGCCTTCAGGTAACCGATTTATACTGCGAGTGACTCGTATGTGCAGACGTACGCAGTAACTGTACAAAACAACATCACCAGTGAGTCATTTGTGTGTTTGTGCTTCAGACGACTCGACAAATACTTCACTGAGTCTCAGTGTGAGTGTGTGTGTGTTTCCTTAGCGTGTGTGTGCATGGCTGTTTTGTCCAAAGTGCGAGGTGAGATCAGGTTGGGCTCAGGCTTCTGGGATGGCCTGCTGTTTTACAAGCTTCTGTGTGCGTGTGTGTGTCTGTGTGTCTGAAAGTCCAGTGACACAACAGCTTCATACAAACAACATGTCGCCTTAATGACCGACATTCATTTAATGTGTGAAGCGCGTCAGCGGGGTCAGAGGCTGAAGCTAATGAGACTCTGTGTGTGCGTGTGTTTGTGTGTGTGTGGAGCTGCTAATTACTAGCTTTACTTCGACCTGGTGTGTGTGTTTGTGGATGTGTATTACTCATGTTGTGGGGACATATATCTGTTTACACATAGTGGGGGCTCGCCTGCCTTATGGGGACAAAATGTAAATTTTAGTGTGATGAAGTTAGGCTTAGGTTAAGTCTCCAGGAAATTAATGTAAGTCTATACAATGTCCTCAGAAGTGATGGAAATCTGACCGTGTGTGTGTGTGTTTCACTCTGAGGCTGCTTTGTCTCTTCATCTTTTATAATTACACACAATTTTACAGAGGGCAGAAAATATACGTAACCAAATGAGTATTTCAAGTATTTTGAGGCACTTCCACAGTCGCAGGGAGTCACTGAGGGTTTGACATGTCAACGGACCAAAGCCAGACCCTTTTCTTCAACGTTTGCTCCTCAAAACGAGGTCGACTGAGCGAAAATGAACCGATGCATTTATTCAAAGCAGGCTGACTGAGCTCTTTTTTAATAACTGCCCTCCTCAACGTTAACCACGAGCTTGTAATGTTTGCCACCGCGCAGCTTGCTCAATAAGAGGGCTGCAACTAACCATCACAGACCCAGTCATCAGCAATAAGTAATTCCTAACTAGTTAATTGTTTTGTTTAGAAACTGTCAAATTAAATTGCTTGTATTCAGAAATACAATAAATTTAACAATGAAAGAGAGTCTGAAAGTATAAAATACTCAAAGACTGAACAGTGGAGCTTCGACGGGAGAATGATTCAACTTCACGCAATTATCGTCAACTATTTTTCATGCAGCGTTTATATGGAAGCATCAGAAAACAAACTGAAGCTGATTCAGGCTGAGCAGCAGCAGACTTCCTCTCAGTAACGCTCAGATGGCACATCTCATTCACTCCTCTTTGGCCAGACTTTCTCAGCAAAGCTTTCTGAGATTTGAACCCAAAGTTTCCTGCAACCCCGAACATCTTGCAACAGATCAGTGTGTTGTTTTTCACTGCCTCTGTCTTTTCTTAAAAGGAGAAAACAAAGGATTACAGAAAATATGCAACAGAGAATCGGCATCCCTGAAGAAGCTCGGCAGTACTTCCATCCAGTTTTTAACATGCGTACATGTGTGATGAAAGTTTGGGATGAGCCAGCTGCTGAAAACGCTGCTGAAATGAAGAGGTTTGATTCCCACATCGACATGTGGGTACTTGAACCACAACCCAAACTTCTGTTTGTTCGTTCCATCTGACAGACGGGAAACAAAAGGTCTTTGTTTTCCAGCTGACGTGGGAGACGGGAGGTTGGCTACGCCACAGTCCAGCAGCATCGTGGAGCTTTTAAACGAAGCAGCAATCGTAAAAAAATGACTGAAGGATGTATATTTATTCCTTCTAGGCAGACGTACAGGGAGAAAGCTCGGATGACGCAGCATGATGAAGTTCATTGGCATCGGGGAGGATTCGTATGTGACCTGGCTGATTGGGTTTCCAGCCTATCACCATACACTTGTGATCGTTTACATATTTTTCTGTTTTTGAATGCAGCCCATAAATACCCTGTGGACAGTCGTCATCACCAAGCTGCTGAGCTGCTAGATTAAATCAATATTGTATAATCATGATCATCATCAGAGAAACATAAACATAAATACATGTTAATGGCAGCTGTCTGTGCTGCTGCAGAAGCACATTCAATGCAACCAAACAGCAATTTTACCAGATGTAAATGCACTTTGTTTATGCTATAAAAAACAAAAATCAAGGTAATTAAACCCAAATGTGACTAACACGGTGCTTTGTTAAATCAATGCTCAGTATTTTGAACACTTAAACAACAAACTCTGCACTCATGAGCATCTTGATGACGAGAATAAAAGTCTGTCCAATCTCAACCACCCATCCAGGTCAAGGTGTGCCCACCCCTCAACAAAACCACGGAGGATCCTTCAACCATCCTTCAACCCTGAACAGGATAAGTGGGTCTACGGAAAAGCTGTTTGGATGCTCTGCTTCACAATCATTCACCGTGAGCTGTGAAGTACTCTGCTACAAACAGGTCTGTTAAACTGTATTTGTACAAAGTGTGGACTTGCAGTTAGTCCAGCTTCTGTTCTTCTACAGACAATGACCCATTACAGCCTGATATCCACATTATACACGAGCTTTTGAAGGATTTCCAATTCATCCAAAGCAGGATTATATCAGCAAACGTAAGATGTTAACAGTAAGTATGAGCGCAAAGGCCAAAGCAGAGTCTATAGAAGACGGATCAAAGCTTTCTTGTGACCCTGAAATTAGGACGTGTGACAGATAAGTGCCAGGAAACATGAGCTGACCGTGAAAGGTAGGCAGGATTTTTCAAATGCTTCAATTTTGCCCTTTCACATCATATCTGATAGGAGGCGGCGATCAGCGCGCTGCTGGCATTTCAGCGTGGCTCGAGGAGTTTGGCGATACTTCAGCTGATATTCTTCAGCAGCACTAAAAAAACCCCGTCAGTCCTCTTTTTCAGACACTAATCCTGTAGATTAGTTGGCTTCCATCAACCTGCCCTTCTCTCTTTTCACCTCCGTGTCCTTTCTAGCGTTTCTCTCACATTCTTGGACTTGCATTCCTCTTTCTCCTTCCGCCATTCGTTGTTTTCTCTCCGCTGCTTTTTGCTTTACTTCCAACCAACTCACACAGTCTGATCCACATAAAACTGTGCATGCTTGTTTCTACAAAATGAACTACAAACAGCCTCCTGTACTTGATGAAACGTAAGAGTGTCCCTGCAGCCAACGTCTGTCTGTGGGACAAAAGAAATCAGGTTGGTGCTTTGTGAAAATTAAGCCTGAAGGAGCTGGACGAGGTTCTTCAAATTACAAACAAGACAAAACATCAAAGGTTCTTTGAAGAGCTTTACAATTTCCAACAACTTGTGTAGGAACTAAAAGTCAGTTTTGCTCAGATTACATGCTGGTGTCACACTACATCATATCATCTGATAAAGGTTTTAAAAAGAGAGTTTGAGAAGTGCCGACTTTCACACCTGCACACACCTGGTTGGAAACCATGTGGGTGTGAATGTAAGTAAGTTCTGGAAAGTGACAAAAACTGTCGAATGCAGCCTAATTCAGACAACAAGATGCAGCTGTTCAACGATCTGAAAATGACTTTGTATGAAACATGCTGATCTGGACGAATGTGAGGAAATGAGCATTTGGTGCGACAATTGTTGACTTCTTCCCAGCGGCATTACAATAAAAAATGACAACCATAATTATGCTTAACATGGAGTAAAATTATGTAAAAATTAATCCCGTAATGTGGAAAATTAGTCCCATAATTTCCCCATTGTAAACATGTTTACTTCTGCTGTGTAGTTGCGCATTTTAATACGGGGTCTATGGGGACTGACTCTCTTTTGGAGGCAGCCTCAAGTGGCCACTTGACGAACTGCACTTTTGGTGCTTCAGCATCATTTTTAAGGTCGCATGTACACATCACACATTTGTGTGTCTGTCAGTTTGTTATGGAGTTTTTTTGCCCCCTAGTGGTCATAAATCAGTAAACGCAGCTTTAAAGTCGCCTCTCCTGTGATGTTCCAGCCTTGGAGGTTCCAGCTTGAATCAGTAATCATCCAAAAAACAACTAATACTGCGTAGACTGACCTCAGCACTACAGGGCTTCAGCCGTCATGTCACATATAGCAGTTCTTCAGAGGACCCAGAGACACTGGGGACACCGTCCTTTTGGTCTAGGTCTAGTTTTTCTGGACTGGGAAAATCTTAATGCTCCATCATTTTAGACGATAATGTTCTTGCACCTTCGCACCAACAGTTTTATTTGTGTTTGTCTCTCTCCTGTTTGTTAATCTGACTTTGAACAAACAGGTAAAGATGCACCTGGAGACAACGCTGCAGCATCCAAATTAACTCTCTTCAGGTGAACGCTGACTCACTCTCACAGGTGTTTATACTCCTCCCTCTCCTCACCCTCTTGTCTTTCACTAGGAGATAATTGAGAGTGGCATCTGGGGGGGGAGGAGGTGAGAGGCAGAGATGACCGAAGAGGGGAGGAGAGGAATGATGAAGGAGAGGGGAAGAAGGCTCGGCGGAGAGGACAAAGTCGTGCCTTGTTTGTGTTTAAAGCAACAGCGCGATGGTGTTTTGTACGTTAATGTGTGCCTTCACGTTCGTGCAGCTAGTTTCAGATCGTGCTTTCATTCAGGATTCAGGAGAGAGAAGGTCACACGTTGCAGCATGTAGATTAAAGTGATTACCTGATGGTTTCTGAGGCAAAGAAAAGCACACGAACACAAAGCAGGAGCTGTTTGGAGACCTCGGCTGTGCTTTCTATTAGCCTCTTTTACAAAACGTGTGTGAAAGCAAAGGACAACTGCTTCATCTGTGTTTTAATAGAAGAGAGAAAAACAAGTTGCCAGAAAAATACTGCACAGATAAAGGTTGTTGGTTGTCGTCATTGGTTATGTTTGATTTTCAAATCAGGAATTAAAACATGAAATGATCTAAATGTTGTGAGCGATGCTGCTGCACCTCCTTTTTGCACAACCTTGTTTTGATTTGATTTTCTCGCTAAACCAGTTTCTGCTGCCCACATTCAAGTAACGGCCTCCCTGTGGTGACGGCTGGGTTTAACCAATAGGCTCGGGCTTACACTTATTTGCTCTCCTGCTGAGAGTTAGACAAGAAGATCAATACCACTCTCAGGTCTTTGAGCTGAATAAAAAGCTATAAAGGGAGCAGTCGCTTAGCTTAGCTTAGCTTAGCTTAGCTTAGCACAAACACTGGACATGGGGGAAACAGCTAGCCTGGCTCTAATCCACCTGGCACCTTCACAGTGATGACAATACTCCGCTGTGCGCCTTTTTAAGAAGGAAATGATTCGATCGATCAACGTACCGGCTGGACTGGAGGGTTATATTCATGATCAATATGCTTTTTCTGCATGTAAAGTAGGAAAAAAAGAAAAGAATAGAGAAAATCATAAAACAAGAGAAAAACTTTGGGCGGGTTACAAGTTAAAGTGATGAGGAGGAGAAAAGAAGAAGAAAGTGAGGGAGGAGAAGAAAAGATAAGGAGCAAAGATAAGAGGAGGAGACAAACAAGGAGAAAAGAAAACTGTCAGAGAAAACCAAGAAATGAGAAGAGGAGAGCTGACGGCTGATAAGATCGTCCTCGCCCACGTAATGCTATGAAATATGCATGAACGGACCCTCCCTGCCCCCCCTCATAAGGAGGAATGACTTTGGGGGGAAGAGGACTGATCGAGCGCTGGTGACTGCAATGTGAATTAAATGTCACTTCATCATGGAAATGCGGTGCCGCAGATGTAATTTGAATCATTAACTGTTGACAAGAGTCTTGCGCAATATCTCCCTGTGTCCATCTAAATCAACTGCAGTCCAAATTCACTCAATGCGTCTGCATGAAAACCTGCAAAGTCCACCTCAGTCTCTCTGCGTGTCCCCGCTAAAGCCCCCCTTTCCACCTCTGCTGCCAGACACCAAGATGAAGAACCAGAAAATGAGCCGTTTTCCTCACTTGTGACAGCGTTGTGTTTGTTTCGCACACTCGAGCAGACGCTTGGTGTCTTAAATATTGTGTGTGTGTTCATTCAATCATAATTTCTCATTTATCACAGCAGGACGTGCGAATCCGTGTTGTCTGTCGCACTGATGCCTGAAAACCACACGTGGGAAACTGTTCAGCCTCCCAGTGAGATGCTCTGTGATCTGAATGCAATCCACACAATAAAGATTAATTAGTTTTGTTAAAGGGTCGACAACCTATGAAGTATAGCTGCTCACTGCTGATAATCTTTATTACAGTGGTGTTAGTAATAGGAAAATAAATTACAACTAATCAGTGAACAACAGCAGCATCCACCTGTAGGTTTGCGTGGGGCAAATCGCCTCTTAAATCTTTCACATAATCACACCTGGACGGTTCACCATCTGCATCGGTGTGCAGCTTTAATTCAGTGCATGTGTGTATATGCATTACAGGTAAAGTAACACTACCATGAATGTGACGGATTTTACTTTTCAACTGTTTATGCTAACATACATGATCAAGGTTTCCACTAGAGCCTCTTACATCTTCATTAAAATCTCAAAAAGTGTGTTTTAATGGATGTTAGACAGCACAGACACTTGTTCCAACAGTCAGAGCTAATGCTAACGCTAGTGTGTGTAAAAATGATTTTTAACCACCTGATAAGACAATTCAGGCATTATTACAGAGCTGCTAACAGCTGCTAGCGGTAGCTGACGTTAGCTTTAGGTGAGCTTTTCTTGTGTTTAAACCACGTTCTGACGTCCGTTTCCACGGCTAAATACGATGGCTAATACTTCAAACAAGCTAGCCAGATGCGGTCTGACGTGAAGCATCATACTGCTTTATGGAAACAAGGGGCAGCAGACAGCTCACCTGGTGGAGCGTCACACACATCTCAAACCCGGACCACCAGCAGAGGGCGCACTGACGCCAGATCATCAGTCGGCCCACAATAAAAACATGATATTCACTAATGCTGCAAGACAGTTGAACACTACAGAAACACTCGGATAAAGGACGCGTTTATACAACGACAACAACGACAATGAGAACGCACACACATAAATCACAAGACACACACGTCTGCAGGAATATTAATACGAAGAGACCAAATCGCTTCAGATGTCTGAGTGGAAAATACTCAAGTTACAAAGTTTCTGCAGTCAAACCTTATGTCTCTCTCTCTCTCTCTCTCTCTCTCTCTCTCTCTCTCTCTCTCTCTCACACACACACACACACACTGAAACGTTTATAGTTTTCCTGATCTTGTGTTCAAACCTGCAGTTTATCTACTGATCAACAACATGCATACACACACACACACACACACACACACACACACACACACACACACACACACACACACGTTGAGTTCTTGTCACCAGAAACAGAGTGTACACCTCTAACCACTGTGTGTGTGTGTGTGTGTGTGTGTGTGTGTGTGTGTGTGTGTGTGTGTGTGTGTGTGTGTGTGTGTGTGCTGTGGTTTCGTACTGCTGGGAACTTTACGAGTGTGTGTGAACCACTCGGTTTGGCCTGAGGCTGCTGGTCGGGTATGGAAAATACATTATCTCCCTCTCTCTCTCCCTCCCTCTCCTCTCCCTCTCTCTCTCTCTCTGCTTTAATTCACATTAATGAGTGTTATTGGCATGAAAGTGAGACCATCAGCAGCCAAAAATCTCTCCTCCGTCTGTCTCTTTTCTCACTCCCTCGCTCTTCTCTCAACCCTCCATCTCTTATCACAGCACTCACTTTAAAACACTATATGGCCAAAAGTATGCGGACACCGGTTAATGAACATGTTGCACAATCACATGTGGAGGGAACATGCAGGTGTCCACATACTTTTGGCAGAGATGGAGTTAACCAGGTGTGGCATGTCTACTCCTCCAAGGATCATATATAAGGTTTGGGAGTCACAATCAACCTATTCAGTCATTGAAGGAGCGACTGATTTAATGATCCACAGGTCGATCGAACAAACGAACGATCGAACAAATGGACAAACTAAGGAATAAAGGATTAATCAGAGGAGCAGCTGATCAATGGAGCAAACATAAGAATGATCAAACAAACAAGTGAACCAAGAAAGAGGTGATTAAACAACAGTTTGAGCAATAAACTGTCAGAGAAATGACTGAATGAGCATTTTAGCGACCAGCTGATGGAATGAAATGTCGTTCTGAGGCGAAATAAAGCCGGAGAGACTTTTAAGTTGATTGAAGAAAAGCTGGCAGAGGCTTTGACTGGTGGGACACTGTCGTCTTCCTGTCCCTGTGAGGACAGAGGGAGTCGCATGCTGCAGACTGTAAAGCCCCCGCAGGCAGAGTGCGATCTGTGATATCCACCTAGATAAATTAAGACCGGCGTGACTTTAAATTTGACCCGTTATTCACAAGTACAATACAACACACAACCGACAAATGTCCTCCACGTCGCCCGCAGCCGCTCGCAGGATTTTTGCATGTTTATATTCACAACAGCGTGGCTTCAAAATAAAAGCACTTCACGACGATGAAAGAACAAACCAGATGGAAATAATGTCTGACTGCAGATTTCATGAAAGAGCCGTGACTTTTTCTGCAACATGACAAGCGGTTTCGCTAATGGAAGCACATGACATGAAGAAAACGAGGCGTGCTCGGGCACGGAGACGGAAAGTATGAGCAAAAAAAAAAAGGACAGAAGTGGGATGAAGCGAAGAGGAAACAAGTGTATGGAAACATGGGAAGAAGAAAAGACACAAATGAAAGATGGAAATCATATAAATCACTGCTGTCAGATGAAAACGCTGCATCTCTGCTGCTTTTCCAACGTATTCTGAAAAATGCACAAAGAGCTTTTTAAAAAGTTTTAGGGATTCGTTGCCAATGAATTTTTTATGAGGAAACTTCAATACAAAACTCCCTTAACTTTCTCTTAAACTAAGAAATGCAACATTTTTCCCAACAGCAGGAAAACACAAAACGGAAAACATGAATGACATGAAAAACAGAACATGAGCGAAGGCAAACACGGCGAGAAAATAAGACACTTCAGAACAGCAGCAGCATTCAACATCAGAAACATCCCGTAATGCGAAATCTGATTGAAGAGAGCACTTTTCTTTAAGGCGAACTAAACGTGACATTTTGTCATTAAAAGCAAAGCCGCCCTGTAAAATATTCAACTTTCTGCATTTCACAGTCGCAATGAAATCATTAAAATAATGATTACGGGCTCATAATGTGCCTTTAATGCCTCGCGGCCACTGAATAAGGAAAAATACTCTCATTCAGTTTGAACTCAGTCTCTTCACATAATGAAACAGACTTAAACTATTACATGTAATTATTGGTAATCCGTCCACAGCTCTACTTCTCGTCCTCCTGCAGAGGATTTTATTATTTCATTAAGATGATTTCAGATTTTGTTGATTTGCTCTCACAGCTGTTTACTTTCTATGAAATACTAACATGAAGCTGTGATTGATATCTGTGGTTTGTAGTTCTGTCTGACAGTGTGATGGTGATTAATGCTAGCGGGGTGTGTGTGTTGCATATTGTTTCCCGCCTTGTGCAACACCACAAACCACCCGCCTCCACACACACATACACACACCATGAGCACATCACAGCCACATGTTTAACCCTAAACCAAACCACCATTTACTGTACACATCCACACTAGTGTGAGTCGCACTCTGGCCTGTGCAGGAGCTGCTCTTGCTCTCCGACACTGTAGGTGGCGCTGTGGATGAATCCACACGTGCAGAACACGAGAGGCCACGTGTGATTTCTTTGTTATAAAAGCAGATAAACAAGTCAACTTTTCTATGCACGCTGTACGCTCGCGGCGTCACTGTGCCTCTGAATGAATTAGCTGTGATTTTAGCATTGAAATGCTAGCGTAGCCTGAATGTCTGCAGCCTTCAAGCTCCTCAGTGAGTTTCTGGCCTGAGCGCAGTCGTGTGTGCATGAAGCAGGTGGCTGTGCGATATGGATTTTCAGTCCCTCTTGATTAAATCTCGGCTGATGTGAATTAAAATTCTCTGCCTGAACATACAGACTCTTCTTTGTGGGTTTCACAGCTGTGAGAGCAACTTGTTTATCTTCTCCTCTCCTGTCAGATTAGACGGGCAGTTAAACACATTAAATCCTTCTGCCCTGATGCTTCCTGCTCGGATCTAAAGGGGAGAGACCACACGGTGGCCGAGCCGGGCTCCTACCGTGCCTGTGCAGAGACATCCACAGCAGGACGACTGGGACGACGTGATGGAGCCTCCACCTTCCTGCTCCTCCGCCGCCTGTGCAGGACTCCCTGCAGGAGCAGAGGGGGGAGGAAATCAGTCAGTGCGACACAGAACAACATGATCTTGTTGTGGGTTTCACACCAGCTATCAAGATGTTTGTCATATTAAGACAAGTGTGTGATTTAGCTTGTTTGTGCTGCCCGCTGACACTGAAGTGCAGGACACACACTGACTTCTCAGCATGCAAACCGACAAGCAAGTCACGACCATGAATCTTCAGCCGTTTAATGTCTGCAAGGTTCCTGAATCGATCACCGCACAAAAAGTGAAAAATCATTTTCAGATAAATAAAAAACACATTGAAACAGCAGCAAGAGTCTCCAGCTGCTAGCAGCTGTGTGTGTGTGTGTGTGTGTGTGTGTGTGTGTGTGTGTGTGTGTGTGTGTGTGTGTGTGTGTGCGTGTGTCTTACGCCCACTCGCCACAGTATGAACGAGTGACCAGGGATCACACCTTCAGCTCGGAGGATAAAGCCCCCAGAGAGCCAATCAAATGGCTCCATCAGGAGATGATCATGTTGTTTTCATGGTTCAACCAAACAAACGTACCTTCAAAACAGATTCAAATCGTGTCTCAATAAATCTAAAAAATGTTAATTGTTCCATCAAGTCTCATTAGAGAAGTATTTAAACATCAGGACGTCCTCACCAAAACAATCTGCTGCCTGACGAGAACACTGATGTTGGACGACTTGAGAGACATCGTATCAATAAAAAGACAGCGTTTTAATTGAAGGTGTGTGATGAGACGCGACTCCTCCACCTGCCTGACCTCCACCAGCCCTGCTACATAAAGAACAAGTCTGGCTGTGGACCAACAGAATTAACTCACAGAATAGTCTGCAGACTTTTTCTTAATGCATCTGTGTAGAAAGTCCCGACATGATGACCATAAGAACGCTAAAGACTTGCTGTGTTTTGTCTGTTTTATTGGTATTTTTGTGTTTTGCTCAAACAAAAGCAAAATGAGGACATCACCTAATTGCAGCTTGTGAACTTCTCACGGTTTCCAGGCATCTTAGAAACTAAACAATTTATCAGTTTATCATAAAAAATGATGCAGCACATGAATCAATAACGACAGGAACTGCTTGCCGCAGCCCTAAATCACACACGATGGCGCTTACAAAACACACTTCAGTTCAGCTGTAAATCCTTCCATGTTTCAGGGCAGGTCAGGCGAGGTCAGAGCAGCGTCTCACACACACACACACACACACACACACACACACACACACACACACACACACACACACACACACACACACACACACACACACACACACACACACACACACACACGCACGTCCACACTTCTGCAAGTCGCACTCTGGCCTGTGCAGGAGGTGCTATGCTATTACACTGTAGGTGGCGCTGCAGATGAATCCATACATGCAGAACATGAGAGACCATCAGCAGCTGCAGGTGCACAGCAGGTGCACAGCAGCAAACATGGTGGCTTATCTTCTCACTTTCCAAAACTTCAAGCACAGAGTTCATCTGTTTGCTCATGACATCACTGTGTTTCCATCACCTCAGAGGACATCACATTGACTTTAACCCAAGTCTCCACCCTAAAATGTAATGATTTACGTTATGGAGGATTGTGTTTTGTCCCCACTACAGGTTTATATCCCCACAAGTAAAACATATCCACACACAGATGGCATGAAAAGACCGACACCTGAACGCGACACTGGCTGACACACTGACACCTGAGTTCTCTCATCTGCTCGTCAGAGGTGAAAACAAAAGCTGAAGGCAGTCTGTCATCTATAGATGACGACGCTTCTGCGCCAAAGCATTAAAAGTCGAACACAAGAAAGGCGAGAGTCTGCGGGGAAACGCTGAGGTGGATAATCAGCTCATCTCATCCGAAAAACATCACAGACAGAAGAGGAAGCTGTGTGTTTGGTATGTTTCTGCTTTTCTGTTTCTGTTCACTCACACTGATTTCCACGTTAGTTTTGAAAGGAGAAGAATAAACGGTGGAAAAATGTGGAATCTTTGAACTGAAAGCAGCAGAACTTACAGCTAATTGATATCCCAGAAATACAAATATCTGTACGAGCCTTTGAAAAGCAGAGTTGGTCTGACTTCACCAGCGCCAGCAGGGACAAGCCCTGCATGCGTTTATTGTGCTTGGCTGATAAACTCGCCCGTATGGTGAAGAATAAAACAAATCTTGATTTATCTCAACACGCTGCTGCTTTTTCAGTGTGCTGTTACTCAGCACAGCTGCTGTTGTTTGTGTCCCGGGACTGAAAAGACCACCTCATTTTCACAGAAGACCCAAGAGGGGCTTTTAAGGCTGACGCCCAGAAACACGCAGCGTTTGGCAGCTCGGGGTGCTTAAAAGAGGAGCGTGTTGATGTGACAGTGCAGCTTATCGCAGAGCTCGTCTGATCTGGCAAGAAAAAGCTGGAGAAAGACGAGGGACAACGCGTCCATCCTCAAAAAAATTAAGCATAAAAACGACTTGATTATGGTTAGCGAAGCAGCTGTAGGTTCGTCTAACGTCTCTTTGGTCACTGTGGAGCCTTACAGGTCAAAGTTGAACAGCAGTAAAAATGTGACCTGGAAGTCGCAGCTCACACAGACGCAGTGAACGCAGCCTTGAATTTGACCTGCGTTGATGAAAGCTGGAGGAAATGTTCAGCGTGTCAGGTGGGAGTCGGCTCACCTTCAGGCAAAACAACTGGAAGCACATTTGTTTGTTGGAGCTGCAGTTCTTTCTTTCCCCCTGATGGATTATTGTCTGATGAAGGTCAGCTGTGTCTCCAGAGAGGAGCCTGGCAGACTGAGGGCTGATTGGCTCTTTGGCAGGAAGTGCGCAGGTGATCAGCTAACATATGGAGCTGAGCTCACCTGCTGCTGACCCTGAGGGCCACGCCGTTGATTCCTCACTGATTCACTTTCTAGTTCACAGTAAGGAAGAAGCAGGTGCGTCTGTAGTTATTCAGTCACTGTATGATTCTTTTCTTGTGTTTTCACCTGTTGAATTAACACATCAGCAGGTTTTTACATTTTATTAAGAAATAAACTTTCAGCTCAGTTAGAGGCAACATTATGCTTCAGAAACTATTCCACAGATTTCTGCTGAACAGAAGATATCTGAGATGTGACGGGCAGAGCTTTTTTTTTGTTTGTTTTTTTAACCACATTTCTTGCTGCTGCAGCATCCTGGTGTTTATTCATTTAATCCTGACTGTAATCAAACAGCGATTAAGAGCAGACCAACAACAATAAGCCATTTCTGATCACATTTCCTCCGCTGTGTTTACTCTTCACACAAATGCAGTTAATGTCAAGAAATGACCCGAGATGACATCCTGACAAACTGTTTAACAAGCTACTGAACAAGTCCCATCGACTTCAACACTTGATTATTATAATGCAAGAAAAATAAACAGAAAGAACCAGTCAGAAATCATAAAATGTGATGACATTATTGTTTTCCTGTTAAGGCCAGTCAAGTCCAGGCCAAACCAGACTGTTGGTAAGTGCTGGCCTCATGTAGCTCTATAATGGAAACCAGGTTAAAGGGAAGCCCTGAATCTGTGGAAATTCAAACCAGCACAAACCCCCTCTCCTCCTCCCTTAACCGAGCACCGGTCATCACCCTCCATCATCCTGTAAATGTTAAGGTGTCTGCATGCAGGGCAGGAAAGGCCGGGAGGTCGTCAGATTATTCATCCTCTGAGGGCTATCTATTGTTTTTGAGGTAATCTTGTTAGTGCAAACTGCACTTTGTTTTTAATGCTTATTAGCGAATGTTAGCATGCTAATATGCTAAACTAAGATTCTGAGGCATTCCATCTATACATCAGTTTGTTAACATTATCACTGAGCATGTTAGCATGCCGACATTGGCATTTGGCTCTAGCATGGCTGTAAACGCTTACGCTGATGACACCCAACTCTACGTAGAGCAGCCTCGTCATCAACGACCTGCCTCAATGAGATATAACTCATCAATGTCCTGCAGCTAAAGAATGACAAATTAAATCACATCAGCTTAATGCTCAGGTTAAGAAGGTTGTCAAGTGCATTATAATAAAGCTCAAAGTCCATCCATCAAACAGTTGTTGCTGCAGTTTTAAACATGGCAGTGTGAGAAAAAGCACACATGCACAGCATTAAACCCAGAAGAGGCTCCATATTTTAGCATTGTGTGCAACAGCAGAAATGGCTGGGGTCAGAGGTCAAACAACATGAAAATAAGGGTGTTTCTAAGCAGGCAAATGACATCACTAGTGTACAATCTCCTCTGCTTCAACGCTTACTTCCACCCAAACCACCAACTTTCCGACCCACAGTGAACCAAATCTAAACGATGTATCTGGTGTTGTCGTTGGCCCGTCGCGACTTTGGTGTGTTGACTTGAACATATCTGACTGTCACAGCTGTCAGCAGAAAGTAAAAGACAGAGAACTGACAGCTGTGTGATGCCAGAGCCATAAAAACAGCGATCAGAGTCAGCACAGCGTGAACATAAACTCAGCTCCTCCTTCAGAGTCACAGTTTCAGCCTCAAGCAGCAAAACACTGTGAATGACTCAGAAACAGCTTTAAAAAGCTGAGAAATGAAAGTATTCATTAAACCATGTCTCTCATTTCAGTTGCTGGATGTTCACATTGTGGTGATTATTGAATATCTATCAACCACTGCAGTGCTGAAATGATCAGTCTAATATTGTATCATTGATTTGTTCAACAAGAAGGTTTTAAGAATCAATAGTTTAAAACAATATTTTTAATCTGAAATTTGGCAACATTTTGAACTGACAGCACCGGGGTTTCTTCAAATTAGCATTTTTTTTTAAGCCATGCTAGCACTGTGGTTCTTGGGTTGGTCGGTTTTCCACTTTGGTCCAGACTGAAACAGCTGTCAGATGAAATTTGCTCCACACCTTAATGGCTCCACCCAAAGTTCAAAAAACACCTTTTTAACATCACCAAAACGCCGTCCCTTGTTTGATTAACCCATTCACGGACCAAGGATCCAGAAAACCAGCTGAGACTGCAGGAAGTCACCGTGTGCAGCTGCCGACAGGTGTTTCCCACTGATTCCAGCCTTCATGCTAAGCTAAGCTAACCACACCCTGACTCCAGCTCCATGCATAACGCACAGACATAAGATCAATACCTATCTGAACTATCTGAACATCTCGCTCAAACAAAATAACAAACAAGTTTTCTGTGTTTGTCTGCTTGATGTCTGTCGGTCTCCAGAGCAGCAGGGATCTCTGTGTTTGAATAACTTGAAGTGGCAGCTGTACATTTACTGATCCAGCTGATGAATTATTAAAAACATGCTACAGACTGAAGTAGAAACAGTGAAGGTGAAAAAAAGAGACGAGGACTGAGAAGAGAAGTTTGAGACTTACTGAACTTTTAATTAAATTCTTTTACTCTGCGTCTGAAGTGAACACCATCGTTCTGATACTTGGACACACAGTGTGAGCATCATAAATATTAAAGCAGCCAGAACAGAACTTGACTTAATATCATCGTCCAGCTTTGTTGTGTCCGGCGCTGCAAATTCATGCAGCTCCTGACATTAAAGAAAACTCGCCTCTTTGTCAAGTCATGCGTCTTGTTTCCTTGTTTCCCCTCCTCCCGCCTCCATCTCCAGCATGGAAATGGGAGTGAATGACAAGCGGAGCGAGGTCAGCGAACAAGGCTGCGGACACGACCGCATAAAGAGAGCAATTCATGTGTCTGCAGGGCTGGACGGCAGCCGGCGAGCCCTCGAGCCTCCAGTCAGACATTTTGTAGCCCAGAAGTCCTGGATCACACCATCACACCGAGGGTTTCACACCAAAAAACACCTTTAAACGAGGACAGAGGAAGTTGGACAGTGATTCACAGCAGTGTGGGGCTGCAACTCATAATCATTTTCACACGTTCTCATACAAGAGATGTTCTGTTGTCTCAACAGAATAGATGAGCTTTGGGTCCTAAACTAATTACTTGATCTAGATTATGATCTGAGTCTCATGATTTAAAGTTTTCATCCATATTCATTAAGATGCGTTGGTGTGGTGGTGAAATCTCCACATCTGGTATGTGTAATAAGTCCTCGCTGTTTTCTATTCTAATCAAATCTGGGGGTGGAGGGCGAAATAATGGGGCTCTTAAATTCCTAGCAGAGCCCCTGTCTCTGAAGTGCCGCAATTTTAAGAATCTTTCAGCGTTGGTGGAGGTCTGAGCTCCACACAGAGCCCTCTGGTTTCAAAACTGCAGCCAAGCTCCCATCATACATGTGGTCGTAAATCTTTGCTCTCTGGTGAATTACATTGTGAGTGTATTTACATAAAACTGCTCCCCTCCACCCCTCAGCACGTAAGTACAGAATAACAAACGTCGGGGACTGTCTGTACTCTCCCCTGTTATTCTATGCAGCTACAGTTTGCAGGAGAGACGACTTTAAAGCTGCATTCGTTGATTTATGGCCACTGGGGGGCTGAGAGACTCCACAACAAACTAACAGAGGCACAAATGCGTGATTTATACATTCAACATCAACAATGAAACCAACGCTGAAGTACCACAACCTGCAGATCCTCAAAGGGCCACTTGAGTTTGGCTCCAAAAGCAAGTCAATCCCCATAGACCCCCACATTAAAGCATCAGTTTATGTCTGTCAGAGAGCCCAATCAGCTAGCCCAACCAATTAGCCGCCTAATCTAAAATGCTAGCCTGTCACAATAGCTGGCTAGTTAGCGAGCTAAACAGCTCAGTCACAAACCAGACAGCACATTAAGACACGTATTTGTACCATCAACACTTTCGTGCATGTCTGCTTCGTGGATCAACTTACAGTCCAGCAGAGGAGGGAAATAAAATTAACTGGTTGGTCAAGAGCGCAAATTCAAGTGTCAGGGTTCACCAAAGCTGAAAATTATGCAAAGATTTACATGAAATTTCAGAGTTTTACATGCTGATGTGACTGAGCCTTTAGTCGACTGACAGAAAATCTGTGTGGTGGACACTTGGAGACATCACCTTGGACGTCCTCCCACATCTAAAGAGAGCTAAATCTGACACAGACTATGGTTTGACTTCACTCTAAAAATCTGCTTCTCATCCAACCCCGACTCTTACGAAATACATTCCTATACAATACAGGTGCATATACAAATAAATATCTACAGTATGTTTTCCTCAGGACCACTTCTTCCTCTTTCTGGAGCATTGAACTGTGTCTCACTGCTTATCAGGGCTTTATTGCAGCTTTTAGCCAAAAACGAGGCTGGATTTTTAAAATCTCACCTCATGCAGTGTTAAGTTAGCGGCGATGCCCTGGCCTGCCTGTTCCACTGACGACAGGGAAATGAGGGGAACGCCTCGGTCTTCACCTCAGAATAATGTCATCAGGATCAAACTCGAGCTGCAGGTGGAGAGATCAGATCTTCCCCTTCAGGCTAATTAAACCACATTCCTCCCGGCACCACCTGACCTTCATCTCCAGGTTTAGTCCTCGTCTTGATTTCATTCACTTTCCTCTCAAAAAGATTTCATCAGCTGAACATTCACCCGTAAACCTCCATTGGGAGATGTCAGCAGTGTCAGCCCATACACCTGTGGCAATGTGACAGGTGACCACCCCCACTTCCTGTCAACAGGATGTTATTTGACGTGCGCTCACGTCTGCTTTTAAAGACAGCTTGTTCAAACCTTCAACCTTCTGGGACCAAAACATGTTTTGTGGGCGTATCGCCTTCACAGGTTGTGTAACAGCTGGCAGCGGCGATGCCACCTTAAACAACACTTTCTTTGATAAAGTCAGACCTCGATAGAGTGGAATCACATCGCTGCTGCATGACTGTGGAGGCTTTCAGCTCTAATGCCGTCATCTTAACATCACGGCACGGTAACATTACTACAGGTGCTTTCTTTCATGTGATCACATACTTATTTTTATCATCAATCTCGCGGCATATCACAAACCTTTAGGTCCAAATATGACTTATTTAGGTATTTCACAGCATTAAAATCACCCCCAAAACTCTAATTTTGGACTTTTCCACGCAGGACCTGGTCCTCAAATTTGACCTATATTACTTCCTAGCTTCACCAGAGGGGTCACATCATGGAAAAAGGGGGTTTTGGGAAATGGTGAAACATCTTGACCTCCAGATTTACATCAGTCATTTGCAGAAACACACTTCAGTTCAACAGCAGCACAAACGAAAGCTTCCAGAATGATCCAGCAGGTGAATCAACATGAAGCAGATCCAACACAAACCCCGGTGAAGGAGGATTCCTCTCAGGACTGATGAACGCTTCGGCTCCGTGGACCCAGAAACTGGTCTAATAGGAATGAGACCAGTAAGGCAACAAGAAGTAGTAAAGAATCAAAGCTTTTCTCTGACACCTGCAGCAAAGGTTTGATCTCAATGCACGCACACACAGCTGCAGATAAACGTGTGCACAGTTTGATTGATCGGTTCTTTTCTTTGAATGAATACAGTTTAAATTCAGCTGGACGCCCTTCATGTACAGACACACAAGTTATAAACTGTCGAAAGAAATATGAAAAATCCAGACTTTACTTTGGCTGTTTTTGGTGGAGATTGAAGTTCTCAGTGTTTGTGAAGTTCGGCTCTGTTTACAGCAGCTTTTTAACAATGATCCTACAAACCAGTGAACTACAGCATCGCCGTCATGTTCCTGCAGGTTTCTGATCTAATAGATTGTGCTACCTGTGCGATCTTCCCACATTATGCAGACTTTTATGACCAATATTCCAACAAAGACTCCTTTTCCACAGAGAATAAAGCCTCTGACTCTGCTCAGTGCGCTGCAGACAGATTGTACACATATGCAACTATAGGCAGCCAATAACATCATGGAAAACAGCTTTTTTCCTTTTTTCCAGCGGAGAGTTCAGCTCTCAGGTTAGAAAACAGACAGAAAAGACTTATTCTGCGTGTGTTTCCTCTGATTTTACTCACTGAAGACAAATCAAACTTCAGCCTCATCTCAGTCACAAAGTCACAACTTTTACTGCTGGATGAAGAATGTTGGCTCGGTCCTGATGAAGATGGTTTTAAAGTAAAACCAAGACTTTCTCATTTAAGTGCCACAGAGAAGAGTCCAGTTCAGGATGAAACGAATTAAATTCGTGGGATAAATGGCTGAAAACAGATCGACGGGCTGCGGCGCGTCACTTTGGATCAGCTTGGAGGACAAACAATGACCTTAACATGAAGATGTTTTAGCAGCAGACAGGAGGAAAAACTTCAGACACTGAATGTTTACATCACAGTGTTGCTTTTGGACACGAAATTCATTTTTCAAGAAGAATAAAAATGCAACTGGAAGCCAAAACGCACAAAAGCTTCTACATGAAGCTGTGGATTTGGATCCAGTAGAGATGCCCCCATCAACACCATCCAAAGTATGAATATTTGAGGACTCACATGTTTTCACTGGAGCGGCAGCTGGTCCCCCTGCAGGGTCATTCTCCCTCTCCACAGTCTGAGGAAGTTTCTCTCTGCTTTCAAGTTTTTCTTGCGCCGAAAGTTTTGAGACTTCAAATCAACAAAATCCAAAATGCGCCTCGCTGACGCGCAAAAGTCTCCAAAGTTTGGAGAGAGAGGGGGAGAGAGAGAGGATGAGAGGCAGAGAGAGAGGGAGAGAAAGAGAGAGAGAGGGGCTCTCCTGCTCGGGTGGGTTCGTTTTACTCCTCCAGACTCCCCGGTGGCGGCGTTGAGATGCTTCCACTGAAAGAAAACCAGCGCTGAGTCCGAACGTTTGGATGCGAAGCGGAGTCAAGCCCCAACAGATGAAACAACACACTTCCGGTCACGTTGTCAAAATAAATGTACCCGCGCGGATCTGGGGCACAAATTTTCAAAGTAAAATAAGTCAGACAGGTAGGCTACACGTTTAATTTAAGGTCAGAAGTCTATTTCTTTAAATTAAGTTAGACAAAGAAAGAAAAGGTTCATGTTATCGTCAACATCAGTGACACACAACGTGTGAGCCTGTGACCTGAAAGGCTCCAGATGTTGGTCCATGGCTGATGTAATTAAGACCACTGGGCACTTTGGAGTCTTTAAGAGATGTTAAAATACACACTGATGACAGCAAAGTAACAACATTTCACTGACAGTAAAGCTAAAGAGAACAGACTGAACGTCGTAACTGGTCCTGATGGTGCAACCACACTGTCTACATCAACATTTACATTTCACGGAAGGGGCTTTAAAACGGAATTAAAAAAAAAAAAAATGGAATTAATAAATAAAATTAAGCATAAAACATGTAAAACACCACCAAACATTAAATGGAAACATTTGATAATGAAGTGTGGATTACTGACGGTTTGATGGGTTTGAAGTGAGTAATAAAGTAAAGTTGATAATTGATAATTGATAACTGGGATGTTCTGTCACAAAATGAATGTCTGGGTGAAGCCAGGTGGAGATGCTGGTGTTTGTCTACGATCAGGTTGTGGCTGCGTGAAATCATGCGTTCATCATTAGGGAAACAACAGTGATATTAAACTCCGGATGTCTCCTGGAGCCTCATTTGATCGTGGCGATAAACACGCTGTGATAAAGCAGGAGGACAATGGAGAGACTGAAGAGAGCGGGAACAAAGAGCTGCGTCTCATTTGCCTTTGACGTTTTTATCAGGCAGGACAATCGGCCTAAATGACGTTTAGAGTGGAGGACGGAGGCAGAGGAGATTTGTATCATGATGAATCCCTGCAGAAAACCTCTGCATCATCACCTCAATCCCTGCGGCAGAGGGAGGCAACTCTTTTACTCTGTGTGTCATTGAACAGGGCAGAAAAATGTGTCAGACTCAAACCAACTGCAACAAGTGCTGAGTGCATCACAGCCTGAGGATCCTCCTCCTGTGAGCCACTGATGTCCAGAAACTATGAAAACACATCAGTGAGCCTCACTGCTGCACTGACATGTTCCTTTATTACCATGAACACACACACCGCACTTTATTTTGAGTCACGCACACACACACCCTCCTACTAGAGCACCAAATGTGGATTAGTCCGCTGAAAATAGCCCTCACCGTTTCCTCCTGACTGATTAAAACTACACCTCGCCGTCCCACCCACACCCACACCCACAGAGAGAGGGGTCATGGTGAAGGTTACATCAGGTTTAACTGGTCACAGATCAGCCTCATTTTTGACCTCTTTCATTGGATTTTTTTAAACAAATCACATCACTTTCGATTTGATTTTCACCCAGTTTTGCGTCCCTGTGCACTGACTGTTCGCAACAGACAGCAGCTTTTTTAGGAAATTACTGAGACTTTTTTTTAAAAGAAACTATGTCTTTTTATTTATTTATTTAAAATAAGATTTACATCTTCAGTAGGAACCAATGGGCTTGGAGCTGAGAGCCGGGCTGCATTCCAAACTGCATACTTCACTTCCCTCTTTACTGTTAGTACACAGTGTTGCATGCAGTACGCTTACAGTTGGGACGTACTACTTCATCATAACATCATGGCTGGAAGTTTGACCCTACTGCTCACCCATCCATAGCACCAATCCATCCATATTGTATTGGTATTTCTGGCATACTGCATTTGACATTCTGTGTATTGGGACATAAGTGCCAGCTCAAATGTCTTCATGGAGACAGGAAGTAGTGTTCTTTATGCAGGCAGGTGTGCAGGTGATGTGTGAAGAAACTTCTCTTAACTACATGATTTACTTCAGTCTTTGAACACAACTTGACTGTAAAGTAACGCACGGAATGTAAACAGTCAATATCTAACATGTAATCTTTAAAAATGGAACTATATATGTATATTTGAAGACAATAGGCTGCGACGCGACCACGATGATGATGAAACTGCACGCAGTCTCAGCGGACGTCACGCCGTCCTGTGAAATGCTGAAAACGCTCTCCGTCTGTGAGCTGGATGCGTGCGGCGTCATTTGCCTTCAATCTGCTGCAGCTTTTATGTGAGAGTCGAACAGAAGGTGTCATTTTGTGCCCAGAGCTGCAGACCTGACCCAGCTCTAAAAACACAACACGATGAGAGGGAAGAGACGGGCGGAGAGATAAATTCTGGACAGAAAAGGATTGCATAATATCAATAAAAAGAAAACTTTTTGTTCCTGGCAGATAGACACTCAATAAAACCGCTTTATGACAGAAGGCTGAACAAGGAGTACAGGGACTGGACGCACAGCACAAAAGGTAAAAACCTGGCTGATATATTGACCCGATTTATTTTTTTCTTCTAAAAATAGAGCCAAACAGGAACAAATTAGACCAGGAGAGACACCAAATATACCCAGAGAGACAGAAAAAGACTTCATTTAGAAAGCAGATAACAGAAAAGATGGACAGACAGACAGACAGACAAGTGTCCTTCATAAGTTAAATCAGACACCTTCAAATGAGCATCACAAGTAAATAAAATGAATCTTTTCAGAAGTCGATGGATGAGTTTTGTTTCAAAGGAAGAAACCGAGGATCTGAAAAACGGATCCAGTTCACATTTCTATGATTAGAACTGGACAAACAGCTGTTTTCATCATCTGCTGGGGCACAAAATACTTTTACATTTCAACCAAAACGATCCAGAAATGTTTCTTTGAGATTACAGGATCAATGAATCTGAATATTTCTTCAGAAACTTTCAATCTTTGCTTGTATTTTAAGACATTTGTTATCAGACATGACAGTGAATGAGGCTTCTCTCTTTTGAGCAACAGAAACGCATAAAAAAAACCCGAAAAACCAAAACAAAAATGATTTAAAATAATCTTCATCATGAGAGCCATCAAACTCTTTGCCCATGAAATTACTCAGCGAGCAGCTCTGGAGACTCTTTACATCAAAGTTTCCTCCTATACACGTTAGCTAGCAGGCTAACCTGCTAGCAGTGAGCTAGCTTGTTAGTTGACTTAAGTTCTAGAAAACAAAGAATTTCTTCTGAGTTCGGAGCAAAGCGTTTAAAATGGACGTATTTATTTTTAACTCATCTCCAGAGAAAGATATTTTTACAGTGCAGTGACACAAAGTTTAAGGACGTAAAGCAGAGACACACATCGCTAAACACATTCCAAATATTTTATTCAAACAGTTTTGAATCGCTCAGATTTCGACATCAACTTTGTGAAAACCTTGAAAGTCAAACTAAAAGAAATTCTGAGAAACTTGAATGTTAAATAGAAACCAGAAAAAAAACCTCCCACTCTTTCCTCCGTATACAGAAACGTGATATGTCAATAAAAAGTAAAACATTTCAGCGCCACACCTTCCTCGGACTATCTAAGCATCAGCGCCCCCTGGTGACCCCCCAACACCCGACAGCAGTTTTACTCACTCACAGATTGTAAACTTTCTTTCCTCCACCTCAGTTTGTTACTGTCTGAGCTCTGGAACAAAGCCTGAACGGATGAGACGATGTTTTATCTTATAAAACAGCAAACACGTACTGACATTAATCACGATGAGTGATGACGGAAATCCAAATGTAGACGTCAAATACATTCTGCGTTTTTACAGATAAGAAAAGACCGCGAGAAGTTTGCTGGCATCAGTTTTTCCTTCAAGATTGTTCTGAATTTGCTGAATTTGAAACGATCTTGTGACTCCACGTCAATGATTTAAACCTTCAGCGTCTCATCGTGCAAAACAGTCCGTCAGTGGTCCTTTAATGTGGTGGTTAGCCTAGCTTAGCCTGGCTCCGTCAAAATTCAAAAAATGTGAGTGAAATGAAAACTGAATTTTTGGGTCCATTTGAACATTTCACACAGATTTCGCACAGGCTCTGGCAGCGTGATGATTCGATCAATTTAAACGAGTGATTGTGGCACACAGTCTGCACCGAGGTATTGATCCCTTTCATGTGTGAGGTCACGTTTGGCCGCCGTGATCAGTGATTAAAGTCAGTGAGAGGGAGGACTGTGATGTGTCACATGGAAGATTTTATCCTCATATGTTTCTTTATTGATCTGCACACCTTGTACTGATGACACTTTTTCTGTTGACCTCAAGTTATTTTTTCTGCATTAGGTTTTAATTTTTTTATCTCAGGCGCTAAAACTGAGTGCTTCAGAGGGTAAACAGAGAGGCTGCAGCAATGGACATTATGAGAAATTGAACATCAGAGCATGTAAAGATTTTCGAGCAGACGCCAAAATAAAAGCATGAACCCGAGCATAATGTGGAACCTTGAAGTAAAGCTCCACTCGCGAGCTTCATCAGAGCTTTGACCGTTTCTTATTCATGGATTTATTTGGATGTTTTTTTGATCCTGTCTTATCATAAACTGCACTGAACTGTCACTGCAGGTGAAGCCTGCGACCTCAACTCAAAGTGGACCTTGAGTTGAGATTATTTTGCCAAACTTGTATTTGAGCTGCAGCTCAGAGTCTGATTGTATTTTCTTTGATCTGTACGTGACGATATTGATGAATGTGTCATAAGCCAATTAGGGCCGGTCTGAAAATGAGAAAATAAAGAGCCAACGTGTTCTGCAGTCCGTCAGTCCGTCAGTCAGCGTGACACAGTGTCAGACACAGGCGGCCATTGTTGCAGACTGATTTCCATCATGTTCTCCAACGGCGAGCTGAACGTCTCTCTTCAGAGGACGGCCTCAGTGTGTGTGTGTGTGTGTCCTGCGTCCTCAGCTCACTGCGGGCCAGATCAGTGACAGATAGAGCGGCGCTGCTGGGGAGAAAATAGGGGGATGGAAGGAAGGAGGGATGGAGGGATCAGATGGTGGAGGACAAAGGCTTCATTCTTTGCCTGTGGTGAGCAGCTTCAGGGCTTTCTGGAGGTTCTGGATGGCCGTGCCGACGTCCTCGTACTGCAGGGCGCTGCCGGCGTACTTGCAGTACTTCTGGGCCTTGGTGTAGTCCTCTGGGGAGAGGTGAACACCGCCTGGAGGGAGGGAAGGATGGAGGGCGGGGGGGCGGGAGGGGAGAGGAGAGGAAGGAAGAAAAAGAGTCAGATTTTAACATGACAAGCGGAGACGGAGAAGCGTGAAAAGAGGAGGAAAAAGACGAGATCAGTCTGATATCAGTCACTACACAAGCTACGAGCCAATCAGAGGAAGGTGGAGGAGAAATGGCTCATGGAGGCTGAGAACAGCAGCACTAAGAGGTGGACAGATGCAGAAATAAATCATGAAACTGATCAAATACCAGAGAAATAATCAGTGAATCTTTGAAAAAGTTTCTTCATCCAGGATTACAACTAATAATTACTTCCATTCCAGACAAATCTGCTAATTATTTGTTCAATTGAGAAAATGTTTGGTCTATAAAGTGCCAGAAAATAGTGAAAAACCTTAATTTAAAGTCCTGATTTGTTGAAAACCCCAAAAACATTCAGTTTACAGTGACATGAAACAGAGAAAAAGCAGCAAATCATCTCTTTTCAGAAGCCATTAAACATGAACTGACATATTTATGATTGGAAAATGACTTAAGCAAGTAACTGATTATCAAAATGTTCTATCAAATGACGCTCTTAGAAGACGTCCTTTCCAGGAAAAGCAAAACTAAAAACCACAAGTTAAAAAGTGGACGAAGACAAAAGAAAAGCAGGAATCGACTGAATGTAAACCTGAATATCACAAAAACACATCAACAACATACAAAATCTATTCAGACGCAAGTAAATTAAATAAGAAAATATACTCGAGAGAGCCCGTTTAGTACTGATGAGATCTCACACAAGTGTTTGTGCGACCAGCGCTTGAGAAACGAGACTTTATGGAAACCTCCTCCGTCTCTTTGTGTTGAATTCAGTTCAGATTTATCGACCTGCTCCAAACGTTTCTAATCGTCTGATTCAAGAGGACTTCTCTCCCCGTCCGTAGGAAACACTTGAAGGTCCATTATGACCTGCGTCATGGAAAGTCATCAGCACCAGCCCATAATCAGCTGTCAGGACGCCGGGGAACGTGGGTAATTTATGGTGGAGAAGTACCTGCTGTGGGGCTCAGAGGTCTCTGTCATCTGAGCGTTTAGAAGAAAGACTGCTGTGTGATCTGCATGATGACACACATGACGACCGCGTGTGTGTGCGTGTGTGTGTGTTTAATAAAGAGTGAGCAGTGTTGTCCTTTAACCTCTGAGACAAACCACTCCCTGTGAGCTCATCAGGTCTTCCACATGTCTCTCCACCCTCTCCCTGCAAAGCTCCACATCTCAAGCATGAAACAAGCGTGTTCTTCTCCATCTACTGTGTTTTGACGCACCACAATTTCATTTTTCAGGATTCCTGAAAAGCAGTTTAAACCGACAAACCCATGTTTTCGACCGTGGAGACGAAGGAGAGACCAGGAGGCCTCACAGGTGATCCAGAGAGTCTGTGCAGGACACAGCTGGACTGAAAAGTCTCATTCTGCAACACAACCTCACAATCTGGCTTCACTTATTACAAGTCTCCCTGGTGAGTGCGTCAAAACACTTCTTTTCTTTTACATGCAGAATCAGACGAGAGCTGCCAAAGAACACGCACCATAACGTTACAATTAAAACAAGACATCGAAGCTAATTCAACATGTTCAGAGTTTCTCATAACCGAATGCTCTTACGTCACTTTGATCGGCGATTAATTACTGATTCGCTCAGTGCAACAACCTTGTAACAAAGGATTCCTGCAAACACATGAAACTTAGCCATGAAGCAGAGTTTTGTTTTTGCTCTGCGTGTTTCTGCAGCTTGTTACACTTACAGCCGTCCGCCTATCAGAGTCCCAGGAGGACGACACTTGAGCCTGGAGGAAGCACAACATCTTATAGTGGGTGTAACACTATAGACTACATCCACCCTCCTTCACATACAGGACTCCAGTGTATGTTATAGCTTGCAGGAGTCTCAGTCAAGCCCAGAAACCCCCTTGTAAAGATCCCGCCGGTAGAAAAAGTCTATTTTGAACTGCTATTGGTCCGTTATCCCTCTCCTCTCTGGTGTCCTCTCGAAGAACTTCGACTGTATACTGGATAACATCAACAGCGTCTCTCTTTAAGCTTTCTTGTTCTAAGAGACTCCAAAACATCTGTTTACATTCAAGTGACAAATCCCTTTTCTCCTCTTCATCCCTTTATTGCTTTCTTCCACATTATTCTTCTCTTCTACCTCTGCTTTCTCGTCTTTGTCACGTCTCCTCTTTTTTACCTCATCCTCTGCTCACATTGAATTCTGCTTTATTGGCTTGTTTGAAAAGCGAAACTTGAAAAGGAGGAGAAACGTGCTTAGTAAATATTCTGTATTTTGTCTATTTTTAGATATATTCTGTAGTTAGTATGTGTAGTCTTCACGAATCGTCTCTCTTGCCTTTCTGAACATAATTTGTTTCTCGCTTTGATTTCTCCTCTATCCTTTATTCCTTTCCTAAATCCATGTCTTTCCTCCTCTTTCGACCTCCCTCCTTTACTTTTCCTCCCTCGATCTGTCCCCCCCTCCCCAGAGGACCCTCTTTAACTGGAACCATACCTCCGCTGCCCCCCCAGCCCACCTCACTGTGCTCTGCAAACAGTACACGAGGCACAGTGGGGACACGCTCTCCATGACGCCGTCAGTCAATTCAGCCATGAAATGACTGACGGCGCAAAATCAAACATATTACTAAGAATAATATTCAACCACTCGGCTTCACGGCGGACCGAACCAGATCAGCTCTACAGCAGATCCTTTATGTTTATGACTGAGTGGCTCTGAGTCTGAGGATCGCACGTACAGCTGCTGCATGCAGCTCCAATCTCTGAACAGCCCCAATTAAAACTGTTTGGCATCAGCACGGCTCGATTAAACCAGATGTAAACGAGAAAATGTTTTCTGTATTTGGGTGAAACAAAAAGAAACCATTGAGAATGACTGATGGTACATCAGCTTTATATTCCACAACAACCATGACACACCTGAGGTGAGCGTTATCAACCATTACAACATCTCGCAGAAGTAAGTCGACGTTTAGACCCAAAAACCAAAAGAGTTCAAGGAGAATGTGAGCTAAAGAATAGACGGGTCACAACTCATCAAATCCAGCCTGTCCACACTAAGAAAACAACCGTTTAGATCACCTGTGCAAGCAGCTTATCATGACCCATGTGTACGTTTAATGTTCGGTGGCGACCTCTCCTGACTGTCTGGGAGCAAAGGAGGAAGTCAGGTGACGTCGTATAAAGAGCAAGAAAGTCTGCATGTGGAGGAGGAGGAGGAGTAGATGGGTCTAACAGACTATGTTAGCATACACTGTCCTCTCTAATGGTGTCACCGAGTGGCAGCATGTATAGAGAGAACAGTAATGGACCGAGGCAGCTCCATTGTACGAGCCCAAAACAGATGTCATGAACACATGATCTCCAGGACTGACGTAAGGCTTCCCGCCTTTGATGTTTAAAACAAGTTTAACACAGTCAGAAAGACCAACCAAGTGTTCAACACAACTCAAAACACAAATGCTGCACTTACGTCTATTAGGACAAGAACTGAGACCTTATGTTCATCAGGTTTTAGTCTGAGGTCTCAGCGCTGTGGTTTGTTCTAAAACCTGACTGAAATTCCCCCAGGATGCTGTTTTCTTTAAGAAAGTGCACTGAAGCCATCTTCTCCAGTATCTAACTGGTGAATGGAAGGTTGGATATCGGCGTACAGTTGGTGACTGTATTACTCTCTAGGTTGGGTTTCTTCAGTAACCCATGCTCTGAACTCGAACCATGATCTTTTCCTAAACCAAACCCAGTAGTTTTGGTACCTCAGCCTCAATCACTGGCTGATAAATGATCAGCACGATAAAGGTCCAGTGCAGTGACGGTCCAGTCTGACTCAAACAAACTGTCTCATATTAACCACATGATGACAGTCCACTACGCCTGTCCCTGGTTCTCTCCAACCGTCATTTCAGGGGTCATTGGCAACTGATCTATTCAGCCGTTCAGGTACGAGGACGTGTCGGTCAAATCATATCTGAGCTGAAAGATGTGTGCGTGAGCTCAGAATGCACCAATAACTGGACGTTAAAACGGCCAACAGATCGACGTGTTGAGAGGTTAGCATGTTAGGACCCCATAAAGGACCTCTGGAGGATCCCTGGATGCCAGTTTGAGAAGCAGTGCAGACTGAAGGAACAGAGGGACAGACAATGTCTCTCTTGGCTCAGTAACGCTCATAAAACATGGTCCTCTACTCTTAGAAATGTCCTGGAGAAGAACAGGAAAAAAAATGATTGAATAATGTTGCACCATAAGCCCCTAATCCCCTGGCTGAATTCTCTCCTCCTCCAAAAAGCTGGGAAAAGACTCGCAAATATGCTGACTGCATACTCCCAAGGATGAGAGGAGGCTGAGAGGAGGAGGAGGAGGAGGAGGAGGAGGAGGAGGAGGAGGAGGAGGAGGAGGGAAAATAGTGGAAAAATTAAGAGAGAAAGTCAGCAAAGAGATGGGAGACGGCCAGAAACCACAGCGCTCCACAAGGAGGGAGACTTGGCGAGGGCCGGCTTTAAAAAGGTGCTAATGATAAAAAATGACCCGAACATATAACAATCATCTTTCATAGAGAGAAACCAATCAGCTCTCAGCAGAATAAACGTAACGTATTACAACAACTACAGCTGCAATTAACCATTTTTTTCATTACTGATTAATGCTGCACTTATTTCTATGAATTGTTCAGCTGATAAAACGTGCTGCTTACAGTTTCCCAGTCATCAAACTGCTGATTATGCATATTTTTTCTGTTAGCTTTTTAATTTAATTTCTCCTCCATTCTTGCGTCTTAAGTTTCTGATCGGACTCTAAACAACGACTCCAAAGAGGAAGTCTTGGCTGTAGATATCCGTTATTCGGACATCCACGGGGTACACTGGGAGCCCCGAATCATTGCCCGTTGCCCCCTGAGGCGAAATGGTCATCAGACAGTTTGTTTATGGTATCTCGTCTTTTTCTGATTTGTACCCAGTATCACTGAAGTTAACGTGTTTTATCTAAACCTGAAGCCTATGAAATCTGGTATCTCCTTATCTTCAAAGCAGTCTGATGATCCAGCAGTGCTTAAAAACATTAAACCCAAATTCATCTGAAGGGTCTGCTGATCCGTAAAAGGGCTCAAGAGGAATGGTACATCTTCTGTTGCTGAGCATTACAACACATGTGGACGACAAAAGAAATCAAGAGCAGCTGAAAGAGGACCGCTGACTGAACGAATGAAAGGGTTTCAAACCTCGGCTCATGAATAGAAAACGCAGAACAGATACCCAGAGCTGCCGAGCAGAAAACACATGCTTACGAGGTAATTTTCCACCTCTTTTCAGGCTGTTTGAATGTTTTAATGGAGTGCTGTAAGCAATATTTTCCTCCATTTATCTGCATGACCTAAGGCTTGATCTATTTCTCAAACAGCCTTTTTTCCTTTTAATTGCAATGGCGACTGAACAAAGAGTGATTGCCCGAGTCGCACGCTTTATCTCGCGTGCCTGAATTCAGCCCGTGAAGAGAAAAGGTGCAGAGGTGAAGAGAGAAAACTTCTCCTCTTTCAGCGACTTGGCGGTTAAGTCTGAACCAAATCCGAATGAGAGCTTGAATTATTCATTTCACCTCTTTATCCAGTGAACGGTTCTGCTGAGCATGCATACTAACCTTTAGAGAAAAATAAAGCCAGACAAAAAGCTGTTTCCACACACACCTCAAATCCTACTGTATCTGCAGAGCTAAGCTAAGAACTGCGAAATGATTTTACTATCAATTATCCCTGACAGACTGACGAAGCAACGCACTCGTCTTTCCTGAAAACTCGATTTTCATTAAAACAGTTACACACACACGCAGGAGCAGTGTCAGGGTTCAGTGTGTTGCTCAAGGACACTTTGATATGCAGGAGACGAGGATCAGCCTTAATGGACGACCTGGACGAGCAGCTGAGCCACCACTGAGCCCAGTCATGGTTTCCAAGAGTTAAGAGCGTTCAGATGCAGTTCAGTCACATGGTGTTTGTCAGCTTTTCTTAAACATCCTCTGAATAAAACCCTGCTTTCTTTGATTCGCTTTATCGGGCTGTGTCAGACTTTGATGCAGGAGACCGATTTCGTCCTGGGGACAATTCGATAGCATGCGTCCCTGAAGGCTATGACACCTGTCCTCTGTCCCGGCATTGACACGCATCGACTCTTCTTGAGCATGTGCTCCATGAATCGTACCTCGACTACTTCCGTCTTATGACGTGCAGGTAATGGTTAGTGCTCGTCTGTCTGCTGATCGAGGGGTTGAACCTGCAACCTTCCAGTCACCACCAGTAACTTGCTTTCTCCCAGTAACCCGGCAGTTGTTGAAGGGAACGGCTGAATGTGGAAAAAGGACGGAGCTCCATGATCAGGCTATAAGCTCTCCACCGCTCCCTCTCATTCTCACCCTCCCCGCGGCTAACCACCGGCAGCTAATGATAGTCTAGACAGCGGCGAAGCGGCGGTGGTGTGGTTGAAATGATAGGTTCGATGGCAGACAGATGACTGGTGTTTGGGCCAATCAACCGGCGACCATCACCATCACTGCCATCTCCTGCGGTGTCACTTTTTTCAGCGGTTAGTCAAAGGCTATTTTACATCTTCTGTTCAGGACTCCTGCTGTGCTGAGCAGCTTGGTAATGGCAGCCATGTTATTATCCTTCCATCTTTTCCAACCTTTTTTTTCAGGCTCACTTTGGAAGACCATCTGCCTTCATCTCTTCTACAGCGAATATAAAAGAGGCTTGTCAGATCACACTGTTAACATAATACAAAGGAACGTGATAAAATTTACTGTCACCGCCTCGTACGCTTTGTTATGTCTTAATGTCCCTCATGGAGGTTTGGGCTCTGATGGCTGGCTGGCTCTGAATCAGGTTGAGAAAATATGCTGCTTCGCTAAGCCCTCACACCGATTATCGCTCTTTTTTTATCAGCAATGTGCAAAACATTCAGGTAAACATGCTCCAAAGTTCAGTTTCTTTAACACTGATGGTGTGACATCACATTAACAGTTTACGCCAGCTTTCTATTCTAAGTGCCTTGTGATTTTTTTATGCTTTAAGTGTTTAAAAAACATCTTTTTGTTCCATTTTATCTTATTTATACAGTCATGTGTGAGTGACAAACAATGCCAGTGGCAGATTTGACCGAGTGTAACTAACCAAAGATCGTTTGTGAGGGAAAAGAAGCATCACTCCATCACGTCTCTTGCTGTAATTTTGTGGTTCAAAAAGACAAAATAGTCCTGAACAAGAAAGGTGTCCCTCACCCTCCTTCATCCGCCCTCTCTCATCTTCATCTAACTCTTCCTCTGTCCTCTTTACTCACTTTATCCTCATCCCACCAGGTGAACTGAAAACACTATCATACCTTCAAAGTGGACTTCAAAGACCAGGAGGTGCCTCTTCTACCAGCCACTCTAAATACTGCCCAACATGAAAACTGTCGAGGAGGGCAGGCCGACCCGTGACAGTCAAAGAGGCTCAAACCCATTCAGCTTCTCAAGCGTTTGTTGGGACGAACAGGACGGCCGCGCGTGTCGAGTTTGTGCCGCCGTCTCATAATCCTGTTAGTGATGAAGAAACGTTCGAATGCTGGTTTTTCATTTCACATTTCACGCTTCAGCACATTCATGAGGCAGTTTAAAAGCCTACAGGTAAACCTGCCACTTTCAGCATTTCAGCCCAAAAACCCAAATCCTGCATTCTCCCAGGAGACTCAATGTCTCACTTTGACTCTTAACCCTCGTCAAGCACCAAATATATACTTCCTACATTCCTCCAAGGCAGTAAATGTGTCATTAGGAGTGGGCCTGATGTCTCGAAGCTTCCATTAAGAGTAACTTTATCTCTGGTCCACAGTGATGAAGAACACGAGGCTCCGTGCAGAGTTTCAGTTAGAGGAAAGGAAATGGGGAAGACGCGTCTCTTCATCTCTTTATGTTTTCTGTCTTTTCTCCTCATCAGCTCATCTGTCACTTCCTTCCTCTCATTACAACTCAAACCATCCTCTGAGAAAACGCTTTTCTCATTCACGTGTGAAAGGATTTTTTGCAGAGAGGCCGCGGAGGTTGTTTCTAATGGAGACAACATCTATTTATTGTTGGCACCAGCGACCATCGGAAACAAATGGAGCCACCGCTGGACCTCTCAGCGCCTCAAAACGAGCTCTCCCACAAGAGGAAAGGATCTCTCTCCTGCAGCCGTTATGTTAATCTGACAGCATTCACTTCAGACACGTGTTGAAAGCAGTTATGAGCATCACCTAATTTTGCACAAATAAACAAAAATAGATCGTTGCATTCATTCATTCACACATAAGATGTTCAGAGACAGACAGACAGAGATGATGTGCAGAAAGTGTTTCATCTCTAAACAAACACGTACGTCTGATGGTGTAACATGCAAACAGGGTGATAAAACAAAAGTAGGCTAAAATCAAAATAACGACTTGAAGGAAAGACGTAAACGTTTAATGAAGGGAAAATAAAGACGTTAAAGCTGGAATGAAAAGCAGCTACGGTTTAAAATCAGTCTCAGGAGTTCAGTCCAACTATGCACAGCTCCACATTTTTCTGTTTTTACTATAGTAACAGACTGATCCCATATGGACCACAGAATTGTGTGAAATGTACTTTGGCCCTGAACTACGACATTTTTGGCCAAGCAGCAGTATTTTAAAGTCTAATCTACGCCAGGCTGGAAACACAGCAGAGTTCAGAGGACTGAGTCTATTAACCTTGTGTTAAAACTCCAGCAGCTGACTGAGCTGAAGCTGCCCGATCAGTTTGGGAGAATCAGAGAGAAAGTGTGTGAGGTGCGTCCGTGGAGCCAGTGTGATTACAGATGTTATAGTTAGTGTGTGTATGTGCTCTTACCCTGCTGCTGGACGTTGAGCAGTGTGGGGTCAACAGTGGGCACTGATCGGGGAAGAGGCACTGGTTTAACTGCTTCTGCCGGTCAACAAAAACACTTCAAATTATGACGAATACTAAAAGAAATATTAACACTAAAAACTGTAAAGTGAGGCTTCTTCATTTTATTGGCGAGAGTATCAGAGCTGTAGAGTTGAAGTGCGGCCAAAGAAAATATGTTGTGATCAAGGTCACTCCTTTTCTTTTCTAAGCAAACTCCAACACCAAGAAGTAAATGTAGTCCGTCGTCTTTCAATCTGGAGGACGTGCTACGTGCCAGATCTATCTCCTAAAACATTCTTAAACGCCAATATCGACGAGTGAAATTACATTAATATCTAATGACTAATCTGAAACTGACTTTGTCTTCATGCACGAGCTGCAAAAACAGTTTTTCTTGTTTGTTTCTGTCATTTTTTGGAAGTCAGTGAAGCAGGAGAAGAAACGCTCTGATCGTCATTTTCCACTATTTAAAAGCAACCGATTATCAGTTAACACATTGATCATAAATGAGCTGTAGACTTGGCTGCATTAAGACACACACACACACACACACACACACACACACACACACACACACACACACACACACACACACACACACACACACACACACACACACACACACACACACACACACACACACACACACACACACACACACACACACAGATTTTCACACATGATTGTTTTATTATTCAAAGTGAAAACACTAACTTCCCTGATGTCCATGGAGGTGACAATACGCAAGTTTAAACTGAAATCAACCACATGTGGACGCCAATCCCGTCTCTTTCCCACACAACCAAGCCAACAGCTATCACTGTCCTTCCTATCCGCAACGCTCACAGGAGGAACACACAGCTTCTGTCAGCCATGCTCTCTGCACACTGGACGAGCACCAAGGTCAACTTCTGCCTTTTTATTTAATCACTTCTTCCTGACAGCAGCAACAGGCGATTAAATGCCAGCCAACGCGCACCAACAGTACTTCACATGTGTGTGCGCGCACATACACCCTCTGGTGCTCGGCCCCTCGACATGGGAAACAAAGACTGAACCTCCTCTCACTCGTGGACACACAGCTGCGAGGAGCCTTTGTGTTTGGCCTCACACACACTCAGTTTCTTCACATCAACCGCTCAATAACTACACTTAACGTCACACAAACTCCACCGCTGAAGTAGAAGATGCTCATTTTGGAGCGCTTCCCTCATCTTTGTGCCCTCATGAGGACGCCTGCCAACATTTGCACAAGTTGTAACAGCACAAACACACACACACAGCACTTGTGAAGAGTGTGTGAGGGAGCCTCTCAGGGAAGTGTGTTATTGAATGCAGTACCGGAACACTGCAAGGCTGTCACGTACTCAGTGTTATCAGGGGAAATTAGCGCGAAGGAGAGGTTCCAAGACAGATGATAAAGCGGGCTGCTAAGTGAAAAAATGAAAGATCACGGACCACAGCGTGGACAGTCAACAATAAGAGAATAATGGAACACTATAAACGCCATTCTGGCAATGATCAAAACATTATTATCAGTATATTGTATCAGTAGGTGCAGTACAAACATTGTGTTTAATAGTGAACTCCCCTTTTCCAGGGAATTCCAGATAAAGTCCAGTAAACAGCTGGGCTTGGCCCCGCTTGGCTCCCTTTCCTGGAGCATTGCTGAAGTCCCTCCAGTTGGGTCATGAACTACAGCAGGTTTGTTCCATATGATTAAGAGGAGCTCCTGCTGTCAACCAATCGGCGTCATTGACAGTGATGACTTAGTTTTCCTGATTTCATATCCGGCAAGACTCTTAAGTCCAGTCCTCTCTGTCCATACTTATGTCTCAGCTAACTGAGACCCTCACACGGACACGTGTTTTTTTGTCAAGCTGTCACGTTTAACCTTAAACTCACCTTCCTTATCTAAATATATAGTGTGAGCTACACGACATACTGTTGGCGCTCTCTATTCAGACTGCATTGAAAAGCGGAATAGAAGTATTTTAAATTAACTGTATTTGGAAACCACAAGGAGAACTTTTGATAATTAGATCTGAAAATAATATCATCACTGACTCACTTCAAGCTTGATTTCAGGATGCAACATCAGACAAGACTAAGAGTCAACAGCCATGCTAGCAGCTAATGTCAGCATGCTAACATGTAGCAGGTATAATGATCACCATGCTCAGCAGCTTAGTATTTGCATATTAGCGTGGTAACATGAAAAGTCATCGTCTGGGGAACGTAAATGTCTGAATCTCGTCATAATCCATTCAATAGTACTTCACTGTGTATCCGAACCAGTGGACCAACACTGACTTCCATCCTAAAAGTCCTGCAGCTAGCGTGGCTAACAGCATCCTGTGTACAGGTGGAATCACTCAGCGTCGTACCTGTGGGTGGAGGCAGCTCGGCTGGAGTGTTGGCCGGTGCGTGGGCCCCTGGTGGGATGTGGATGTTGTTAAAGTTGGTGGTGGGGGGACCCGTTGGCCCCGATCCTGGACCGGAAGTAAAGCCGATCCCTGGGGCGGGACCCGGATCCAAACTCTGGTCCTGGTCCTTGTAGGACGGAGAGGGCTGCTCACCTCTGAAGGAACCCCCGTGGGACAAACCTGAGGAACCTTCAGCTCCATACTCATCTAGCAGAGACGCAGAAGGACAGAGAAAAAAGACGGTGTTGAGAGTTTTGCACCTTCTCGGTTCTTTTCTGTGACAGAAACTATAACTTTAACTTTAACTTAAGTAAAAACTGTAACTAAATGCCGTCTGGGAATGAAAAAACGACACTGATTAAATCTTTTATTTCTCCATTTTGTTTATTAACACTAAAGAGTGATAACCATGGACGTGTTTGAGCCTCTTCATTCAAATGGACATGCATTTTGCAATCAGAAATTCACACGGTCATGCAATCTGAAAATGCATTTAACAACATTCAACACAGAAACGTGGAAATGCAATCCTCAATTCAGTTTGAATTATTTTGATGCAAAATTAAGATGAAATCTCAATAAATTTCATTTCGTACTGTCCTGCTGTTTCGCTTTCTTCAAATGGAAATGCTTTAGCAATTTTCAATATGACAGTGAAACGGTACCTCTAGACCACTGGTAGGAGACCTTGGTAAAAGTTACCTGAGAGCTCAAATCTCTTGGGGTGCCCAAACTTAACATTAAGCAGGTTGTTCATGTCAAGCCTACATTGAGCTAGAAGACATTACAGTCTATGCAACTCACATCTCTCAGATAAACCACACAATTATGATGTTTTCCCTCGAGCATTCATTGCCAATTCATTGCTCATGCTTTCATCTTATTGCTCACCCTTCGATTACGCAGAGGTGTCGGTGCTTAAAAAGAAATTGGGTGCTAAACTGTCGAAATTAAATTCAGATGCTACAGAAGCGTTCAACAAATTGGTGGTGAATGGAGGAGCTTAAAGTCTGTGGCCTCGCTTGGTTTCAATGACGCACATCATCATCAAAAGCAGGGGTGACGCAGCATTCAGCAAAAAAGATTAGAATTCATGAGAATGAGATTAAGCTGCTTTCAGAAGATATTCCAGCAGAAACTGGTTTTAGATGAACAATAAGGCATGAAGCATTTTCACCGTGCAGAGGTGGACTGCTGATGACCGGATCAGCCGTCCACGACTTCGAAGGCTTTTATTATCACGCTGCTGCATTCGTTAGCATCATTCCTGAATTTTGAACATTAGAACCAGTTTGTTACTTGTTCAACGCATTGACTTAACTACACATCATTTAGCACCATTCATGAAAAGGTTTTTTGCAGCATGTTTCCTTCTGCTACGTTTGCATTGCCAAACTAAGTAGGCTGAGATCTGTGACAGGATCAACAGCGACAGCTTTGTTAGCAGTGTTGGGGAAGTTCACTTTCTACATGAACTAGTTCAAAGTTTGGTTACCAAATTTTAAAATGAACTAGTTCAGTTCATAGTTCATAATTCAAAACTAGTGAACTAAGTTCACCGTTCCAAAAATTAAGTAGTTCATAGTTCTTTTGTTCCATTTGTTGCTGTGAGCTGTTATTATCATTTTTTTTTAATTATTGCCACAGCCCATATAGAACCACAGACAGCGATTATTTTATCAGTGTTAACTCTGTAACTATGCGTCAGATTTCATCTTCATATCCAATTTTGAATCCTTATCTAACCAGGGTTTACATTAGCATTGAGGGGACATTGCTGCTTTAACGCTTTGTTGCTGTCCATTCAGTCCAGCAGCTGCAGCTTTCACCTCATGTGACTGAAGTGCGGATTTTCTTTTTGAAAGCCAAAGTTTGCACAGAAATGTAAGATTTTTCCCATCCTCACCGATCTTGTCATAAAACTCATTTAAATGATCATGCGACGCCTCCATGCTGCTTTTGTTTTGACGACGCATGCGGCGGTGCGACACCAGTGGCTGGTGTTGCCAGATTGGGTGTTTTTTCCGCTACATATTAAGGCCTGTTTACGGCGTGTTTTAGCCGGGTTTTCGCCTGGAAGGCTCTATAGAAATCTGGCACCCTGTTGAACGAAGTTAAACTGAGAGCGTGCCGTTCACAGACAGCAGAATGAACGAGTTCACAGTAACGCTCATCAGGCAGTAATACAGTACGTTCAGTTCATGTTCGCCCAAAATATGAACGAGTTCATGAGCTATTGTTCACTGAACGCGTTCAGGCACAACACTGTTTGTTAGACTTCACTTTTGGCTGGGAACCACTGTTATGTTTAAGTTAAGAGTTAACTTAGGTAATGAATGGAAGATGTCAAAGTTAGACCTGCACCAACAGAAAGACAGAAAGACAAAATAATCCCCCACAATGCAGCAGTGGATCGAAGGATTCCTATGAGAAGAAAAGGCAGAAACGGCCTGTGGTGTTTTCATCTCGAACATGAGCCTCACGCTGAAAACTCTGCCTCTGTCAGCAACCACACCTAACACAAAGAAAACACTCCTTGACAGCCAAAGATATTTTGACAGATTAAAAACGTTTGGCTGGATTTGCAGACACTGGCTGTATCTGACACCATGTTAATCTCCAACCTCTGTCATTACCGCATTACAGGCAGGAAGGCAGGCGGGCATTAGGAGGAGATCTGACACTTAACAACCGCGGCTGGAATATTTCGTCTTTCATTAAATTATTTAACTTTGTTTATCCAGAGAAAGTGACGTGAGTGTTCACGGTCCTTTTCAGCCTCACACTCACTTCTCTGTACTCACATCTGGGCACACACACCATGACTACATGCTTTTAGTGCTGAAACGCTGAAAGTAAGACAACATTAGCAAACTAGACACTGGAATCAAAGAGAGCGACAGTTTATATTACATTAGAATTAACGTAACTAGTTTAAAGTGTCCTCATGAATCAGTTTGAGTGAGACAGACAATAAAGCCTACATTTGTAATCTTCCTCTTCAGTTATTAAAGAAAATACTGATTAAAGTGAGCAACGCATATCTTGTAATTAACCCATTTTAAGTGGAAAAAACTTTTTATTTCCTTCGCCAATAAAATTCTCATTCTCAGCCTGTGTGTGATAGTGTGATAAGCAAAAGAAATCAGAATGTATTTTTAGGATATTTTCACTGTTTTACACAGAAACTATAAAGTGTTTTTCTCAGTCTTGGTTTGCAAAGTCTGATCAGTTCATATTAGTTTTAAAAAAAAAAGACTTTTTCTTTCATTTTTAAGACGTAATTAGTGGTGATAACCAAGTTTTGTGAATGGCAATGGACCCTGAAAAGCAATTTTTTTCCAAACTACTATTCAGTTCCAGCAGGAAGAGTGTGCCATGAGAGAAACAGTCTGAAAGTTTAGCTAATCTCTACCAGCTCTCCGCCAACACAAGCTGGGACCAATAACAGGCGAGCCAATGGTTGGGCAACGGTACATTTTGGACAGAGACGAGGGTACACGCACATACTTCTACACATGCAAAACCAAACGTATAGCAAACAAGAATAAACGCATTAACGACAGCATGGACGCAGGCATGTGCGAGCGTGCACATTAGGAGATGATTAACACCAGATGTAAAGACGAGTGGCTGACAGATGATTTTCATCTGATGTGGACGTGAATCTGTCCGTCTATCAGTGCACGTGCCATCATTTAGATTGTGAAACAACGAGTCCTGAAATGTTGCTCAGCTTTTGTCCTTTATTGCCTTCTTCTGTCACACACACACATGCACGCACACACACAATAACGACTCCCTGCCATCTGAGACTCACCGCCGCCTCATCTGCAGTGGATTATAAATAGATTTGTACCTGGGCGTCTCTCTGGGTCACATTATTCTAAGCTCCTGTTTGGACGGACCAGTCCATTCAGAGCGAACTTATCAGTGCTGGCTGTGGATTCTGGTTGGCTGTTATGTTGCTGTACCGACCACTCTGCCAGTAAAATCCATCATCTGGATGTTTTTATTCCTCTCTAAAAATCTCATTTGGTTTGTGTGATACCCAAAGTGGCTGGTGAATTTTTAAAAAAAGCAGATTGTGGCCAGTTGGGACTAAAAAAAGTCTGCTTCCTGCCGTCCTGAAGAAGACACCCTTGTTTACAGCGGCCGGGAGGATGATTCACAGTACGACTGTTCTGCTGCTGCACACTGAATTAGTGGCCGAGTGTCTTGCCAAAGGGCACTTTTGACAATAGTTTCTGAGCTCTGCATAGTTCGGCTCTTTCAGTCAGTCAGACAATTTCCCCCAATCAGGAGCTCTCCAGCTGCTCTTTAAGAGCCCTTTGCTCTCAACATTATGCTAACTGGCTAACGTCAACAGCGTCCCGAGGACCTCTTGGTCATCTCTCTGTGGTTCTGGTTTAGCTTGTATTAACGGTGCCATGCTGAGCGGTGAACATGGGGACACCAGATCAGTTTTTAATATTGTTTTACATTCAATAGTATTATATTATCTTATTATAGGATGGATAATGCTTTACATTCATCTTCTGAAAGCTGTGCACTTTGTTGCAGAAGACACGTCGGTCAGACACTTTATCATCTAACCATGATTTATGAGCCAGCCAATCAGATTTTATCTCACTGGGTCTGACTGTAATGCTGAACAACGCTTTCAGAGCGCTTTCAATACATGTTCCTCTGACAACTGGGTCACAGCACACATCCTTTATATTTTTACAACTCAGCATTGGAAGTTGTTTTCTCTCTCTGGCCCCCAAACCTCCCCCCTCCACCCCTTCCCTGCCTCCATCCATTCCTTTCCTCTTGCTAAACACGTCCCCCTCCCAGCCAATGGAAAGTCAGACTACAGCTGCTGTGAAACAATGGTCTTTCTGTAAGTACCACTGGTATATTTCTGTGTGTGTGTGTGTGTGTGTGTGTGTGTGTGTGTGTGTGTGTGTGTGTGTGTGTGTGTGTGTGTGTGTGTGTGTGTCGCCCACAGTCACACTTCTCTCCAGAGGTTAATTAACCTAGTTTAACTGGTTCATATCACTGCTGTGTCCAGTGCAGGAAACCAGCTGGCAGACGTCTGTCCAACAGACCTAAAAACCTAAAGGTGGACTTTTGACCTGCGGACAGCCAGAAGACCACCAGAGTCCTTCTGCGTAGAGCAGAGAGTGGCAGGATGGCCCAATAATTATACAAGAGTCTATTTTTACACCTGACAGCATGGGTGTCCAGTTTAGCGCTTCACTGGAGCACCAGGGGGTCCCTTCATATTGTCTCCTTGTCCATGTGTGTTGGCAATAACAGCTGATACACGCATCAAAAATAAAGATGGGGAACCTGTCAGCGATTGATGAGAAGAAAAGAAAAACTGACGATGTCTGACACTGTCTTTGCTTAGATTAATTGGAAACAGTCCATACTGAAACAGGACAAAGCTTAACGCTCATTTCATCAAGTGTTACATGCTAAAAACATCGCACCTTTAACTTAACTTCTGTGGGGTCCAGAACAACAAACAGATAAATAATCCAAAATAGATGAAGTCAAGAAATCTCCATGGATAATTGGACATCTAAGAGAAAAACAATGAGCCTTCAACAGGAGGTAAATACAAGCAGTCTGACAGAACGTACGGAGGGACATTCACAAAGCTAAGTTGGGATGTCCCTGTGGTTACCATGTAATTGCTCTGATTGTGGCTGTGGCATGTCACACCTCTTGCTCTCTTGTCCATCTATTGTCAAACCAGACAAAAAAAGTGTCCCAAAGCCATGACGCTTTCATTCCAAGACTTTAAACAGCTGCCAGTTGACAGCTTGGCCACACTGAACCTCTGGAGCCCACAGTGGCCTAGAAAACCCAGTGCTTGACCACAAGTATGACCTCCGCCTACCACAATCATGTTGTGTCTACGGGATTAACACCAACAACTATCAATCTAAATGACGGTATCAGAGAGGAATGCTTTCTGACAGAGGGGCAGATGTGCTCTCTGCACACACACCAAAAAACAAACATCTGGCCTGTTCGAGTGTCTGTAAGACAAACACACACGGACACTCTTCAACACATAAGCTGATAAAACTCTTATGCAGACAAAAAAAGGAAAAGGGAGAAACACCAGGGAGCACAACACACACACAAACTTACGTGCACACACACACGTGCTGGGTGGATGATATCAGCTGTGTGCTGGCGGCTCTGTCCATCAGCGGGAATAAGCTGTTATGATGTCATCACCAGTGACACAGCGAGCCGGTGCTCACGGGGAGAGAAGGAGCGAGCGAGCGCGGTGTGAAAGCAAACAGCGGGAGTGAAAGTGTGTGAGGGACATTAGAGGACAACAATGACAGATCGATGATGGGAGGACACCGCACACATATGTGCAGCTCCAGCGTGTTTAATGTACATGCATGTGCAGCTGAGGTGATGTCATGGGTGAGCAGGCCATGTTTGGCTCGGACACACCCACGCGTGTGTGCAGTGGGTGGGCGTGGGCGAGCAGATGGCCTTTATTCAGGAGGAATTCATCAACATCAGTTCACTGACATGAAAAATACGTTTAGAGTTTCCCGACGGGGAAGAGGAACGTGTGTGAGCCCATAGGTGTTCATGCCTTGTGTCTTCCCGAAGGGACATTTGACGCAATTTCTAGCCTTCAAAGTGCAATCTTAAAATGAATCCAGATGCTGTACAGTCCCACGCCGCCCAGTTTAAATTCTACTCGTAGCCGAAGCCACTCGAGTCCTGGAATAATCACAATAATCGCACAATTCACCGAACGCAGTGCTGCTCTCGAGGGGGTTTTGCCGTCTTTCAAAGTCACAATACCAAGCTGCAGTTTACGTTCACTCGTTTTGGAGGTCAACACTAATCAGATTGTGTTTATCTCCATCTCCTCCTCAGGGACTGGAACTCATGGAATGAGGGAAATCAATATGGGACAACATCTTCTCCATCCATCACGGCTGTAACCAGAGGAGCATTGCTAATATTACACGCAGTGTATTTTCAAAACGTGTGTCATTTAACACTCAAACTGGAACGGAGAGGAGACGCATCTTTCTCCAGCATGCAAACTAAAGCCTAGCTCTTCTTTCTTCAGGATGTTTTACCTTTATACGAGATCTGCATATTGCTTGAAATGTTTTGATGCCAACGTTTGATGCTCGACAGCTTTTGGTTCGCGATGCCACAAATTCCACTGTGCATGCAAAAGTATGTGTAGCTTGTAAAAGCTACCATGGAATTCTATTAAAAGCTGTAATGCAAAGAAAATAAAGAGTGCTCCCTCCATCCGCGATGAGGAAAAATGGACACGCAGAATTTACATAAATCATGTAAATAACTTCGAGGTGGGTTCTTTAATATTGCATTTACTTGTTTTTGAGATCAGAAAAAGAAATGAAAGCACGTCTCAGATCATTTCGGTGTGGTTTAACCCGAGGAAGACGTCAAACTCACTCCACCTGCCAAACAAAAGCTGCTGTGAGCGCTGAGGATGGCCTGTGAATCGAAGCATTCAAACCCATCAATTGGAGGTCCTAATCTATTGCAAATCTCTTGGCTGCCAAAATGGTGAATTATAGGAAGAAACGTCCCCTGTGGCTAGCGAAAAGGTTAGCTTCCTGCCCTGTTTTTTCCCACCACATGCTTCTCAGAGCGCACTGAACTTTAAAGGCTGCAACGGCCATTTTGTTGTCTAATTCATTCAGTCAATCTCCTCATGATCTAGTGGTGCTTTCCCACGCTTTCTTTGAGAGGCCAGAGCTTTTCAATGTGATAAAGGTCAGAGACTCAGAGTTGATCCGTGGCGGATATGAAGGAATAGAAAATAATGAAATAAATACCAGGTCAATCTCACACACGTTACACACACACGGAGGCCGAGCACTGACTTGATACTCAAACGTACGTGCAAAGACCAACGTCATTTTCATGATTTCATTCTATCTCATAAACAAACCCAAACTTACTTCAGATGTAAGAGTACATTACATGACTAATCTACTCTTTGCACACTTCTAATCTGCCAAAGTTTCTGGTTTCTGCTGCAGGGCTTTCCTGCAACAGTCCCAGACCTGATAAGACACAATAAGGAGCCGAGCGTCAAACACATACACACTCTTACACACACGCGCGAAGAAGTAGACAAAACCATGTCAACAAAGGAAGTTGGCCTCACTGTTCTTTAAAGAGCAACTCGGGAGAGAATGAGGAGAGTTTCGTAACACGGAGCGCGGTGGTGGTGTGTGTGTTCCACTGCCATATCAGCGTATCCCACCTGCTTCCCTGTCCTCGTCCATACCGATGGGCCCGGCCTGAGGCGTCTCTCCGTTCTTCAGACAGTTGTGGATGTAGGTGGCCTTCCAGCGGGCGTACTTCCTGTGCTGGATGTTCTGGTAGAGGTCGAGAAAGGGTACAGAAACATAAAAGGGGCTGTTAGTCAAGTTGTAAGGTAGTTTGCAGGGCGCGGGGGTGATAAAATGTGGGTAATACTTGGTGAGTGGGGAGGGATGGGGTAACATGAAGGGCTGAAGGTTGTAAAAGGCAGGAATTTGCTAATTGGTAGTGATTGGGGAGCGGGTATGTATGGACAGGAAGCAGAAGTTAGGGTGAATGTGAGGGGTACGTTCAGAGGGTGAGGGGCAGTGTACTGTGATTTCTGGGCGTTAGTTGACGGGAGGTGCTGGTGGAGACAATGAGAGTGGGGTCATCTGTAGGAGCTAGGTTAGCTTGTAGGTGACAGGGTTATTAGGGACTACTGTTTCAGTTAAAAAGAAGTTATTACCAGTAGGAGAATATGACATTAGGACAAATGGTGGAGACATGATTTGAGAAACTGAGAACAAAATATTTTTAATTCTTAAAAGAAGAATTTTGCAAAAAGTACAAATTTGTTGAGGTGTAGAAATCATTGGAGCCAAGGTTTAAACAAGAAAATACACTTTACGCACAACGGCGAGGAGTAATGGTCTGGTTTAGTAAAGAAAGTCGGCTGTTAACTGGTCAAGGCTACATGAGAATGGGTTGACGAGGCAAGATGTCTGAAAGGTGAAAAGCGTCGAAGAGGCGAGGCAGCAGATTTACACTGACATGAAAGCTGATAAGACTGAATGGAGAAATTCCTGTTTCGGCCAGATAAGTGCCGTGTTTTCAGCGGTAGCTCAGAAACAATGGCATTCTGGAGAGCTGAGGTCTTTTCGGAGGTAGGGTTGTGTTTGTTTAGCCTCAGCCTTATGGTTAAAAAAGAGCGGCTAAAGGTGGTCATCTCTAATCACTGAAACAACACGGCTGTGATCACACCACGCCACGGGAGGCCAATCATTGTAATGTCAAAAACGTGAGTCAGAGTGAAGCTATTTTATGACTCAGCAAAATAAAACACGAGTTCTCCGTGGAAAGGGAGGCGTGGGTTTCCCACACTGTGAACAGGAGACGACAGATTCTTGAAGTACAGAATTTAAACTGTTTTACAATTCAAAACTGGGGGAAAAATGGAAAAAAAAAGAAAGTACACAACTTTATTTGTGGGATGTGCAGCCAAAGCACATTTAAACCTCAAAATGTACAAACATTACATTAAACAACACACGCAGTATTAATACTCCAAGCAATGAAACATAATAGAGTCATAATCTTTGAAGACGTTTTGGATAAGGCTCCCTGGTATAATCTGTTTTTATGAAGTCCTATAAAGTTCTGAGTGGGACATTTTACAGTGTAAAATTAAACTTGTCAGTCCTCTCTGCTGGACAAAGATGTTTTATAGATGACTTCAAAGACATTTTACTGTGTTCAGTTGGCTTAAATACAGATCTGTAGTGAGCGTATTTGTCAATCTAGATGTAGCTGACGTGAAAAATGTGCTATTTTTACTATTTAACCCATGAATTCCGAAAAATAACTGGATTGGACTGTTTTGGACTGGAGTGGAAAAAGCTGGCATTTCCCATTAAATGTAATAATCTGCAATGCTCCCAGCGAGAGGCATCTTTTCAGTGTGTGCAGTTTTAAAATTTCATTAGACTGTTTGACCCACAATCTTTTGAATATGTTCGTAGGAATCCAGACGGTCTAACTTCAAGCTTTAAATGTCCAGATGATGGTCAGCCACGTTTTCAGCCGCATGCAGGTTGCTCCTCGGGTTGTCTACAACCTCGTTTAAGAGCCACGAGTCAAGCTGAGCATAAATACCGATCCTCTGTCACTTCTGAATGTGGGACGTACAGCTCGACACCGTCCCTGTCAGGGCTCGCTGACTCATGGCGGGGAGCGATAATCACAGTTGCAGGCAGTAAGACAGATGGTCAACGCTGCCTTTGTCTGCAGTGATTCGGCGCCGTGACAGCCCGGCTGATAGAGCGGTGCAGATATGGCTTTCTGCTGAAACACACTGTTGATAACATGCTCCTGTGAACCTCCGCAACGCTTTCCTCCAGGCAGGAGTAAGAGCTCCTTTTAGCGTTCACAGAGGAATCTGAATTGCCAAAGAAACTGGCATATTTATTCCAGGTAGAATTCAAAATGCTGCAGCAAGACTTCTAACTCAAACTTAGAGGAGAGGTAACATCACTCGCAAATTTACACTGGCTACCTGTAGATTTAGAGCGGATTTAAAGATTTTGTTGTTTGTTTGTTTTGTTGCTCCTGACCCAACTTTTCTGAAACGTGTTGTTGCATACCAAATTGTTGGAATCAGGGTCGTATATCAGAGAGAACTGGGAGGCTCTTGACTCCAGTTTGTACATACTTTAAAGCAGCTGAGCGGAGCAGAAACAAGTGGTGCCAGGTCGACGGTCAGAGGACATTTGCATAAACGTCATGCAGATGAGTGACTTCTGAGTCTTCCAGCGGTTGCTTGGCCACGTCCGCAGGCTTTTCATGGTTCAGTTCAGGATGACTGGCATCCTGTCACATCTCCAGTGTTTGAGTCCGTATGTGTGAACTGAGCGTAAAAGTGGTCCTGCCTTTGTCATCACAGCACCTTTCTGACCCTCCAGCTACCCACATCTGTCTTCTTTGAAATTCATGCTCAGAACTCTCCAAGCTGCTTACTTTTGTATTTTTTTGATTGTGTATTATTGTGTTTTTGATTATCATTGTACAGCAGTTTAGACAATGACTGCAAACTTTCACATTGACATTAATTACATCTGATGAATGGGATATTAACTCCTGAAAGGAAATCCCTGTTTTACTTCCCCCTCTCCACAGGAAGGTCAAAGGCAGCTACAGAGGATATTCAGTTCCTTGCTAAAAGACACTTCAGCTCAGTATGGGGGGGCTTGAACCTGGATGCTACTCCCCTCTACTCACTGCAGTCCACAGGGAAGGCCGTCACTAAGACTAAGCGTTCCTGATGTTCGACAGTGTTACACAACACTCTGCTAACTCACCTGACTCCTGTCAGCTTGGCCGGGAAGCTGCTGAAAACCTCTTTTTACTGCCTGAAACTCAATCATTCCTGACTGTCTGTCTGCAGAGCACTCACCACCGGCCGCTCAGAGGACTCATTGTCCGGCGGTGGACTCGGCGTGCCTGTGTGTGTCCATCAGGCCTCACTCAGCCCGCCAGCTAACTGTATGGATGCAAGTGTCCTGTTGATGTTTTAATGGCTCCTGGGTGACTCAGACACAGTGTGGAGCGAGTCCTGCTGTGTGGAGATGAACAGGCCTGCGTGTGTGTGTTTGTGTGTATGGACGTGTGCGTGTCACAACCTCCGAAAAGACATGCTGCAGCTGACCACTCGTTTAATGAAAGTTTACATGATGAGACATACTGACATAAATCACACAACTGATCGCTTTTTAACCCAGATTTTAGACATTAAAGTGTGTTTCCAGGAGAAAACCAAGTAATATGTGAGAAACGTCAGCTTCAACACATGATGTGCTCCTGACTAACACTGCAGCCGGTAAACTCTTCCTTGATTTATTTCCTCATAAGTAACTTTAAGTTGTGCATCATTTTTAGACACATTTCTAAAAAAAAAGTCCAGCACGACATATTTGGGATTTTTGGAAACTTTTGGATCTCCGCTGCAATTTAAAATAAAGTTTTGTGGGTTTGAACGCAGTTTGACTGGCGTTTGTCATGACCGACTGACCACAGGAGAGTTTCGAGGATAATTGCACATTTATTTATATAAATTAAATTTTTCTGTAACACCCTGTGATTAAAAACGTGTCCAGGCTGCTAACAACAAACTGTTGGTGTACTTTATAGACACTTTCAGTCGCCTTTTATCTAACCAGTTAAATTGATGATTGTGTTTACCAATTATCACCTGAGCACTAAACCTGGTCAATGTAACAAACTCACGAGATAGTTCTCAGTTTTACAAGTTGATGAGAAGAGCCTGAATGCTCCATGACATCGTTTACAGCAGTGCAGTGAGCAGCTGTATCCTTGAACAAACAATCAGACTTCCTGCCTTATCCAGACTACGAACCTGAATCTGTTTTTTGTCTGTTTTCTCATTGATTATGATCATTTCAGAGTTTGCTAACAGTTTGTTTGAGATCAAACTTGTGATTACAGACAGGGTCTTTATCTTACCTCCTCTGACAACTCTCCGAACACAGACAAGACATCCAGCAGCAAACTGGCCGAGTAGAAAGACTTGATCATGTTCCTGGAGGAAGAGAGGAAGCAGAGAAAGAGAACAGATAGCAAGAAAGATGGGAGATGAGAGGGAGGAGAAAGGAGAAAAAAACAAAACTATTAGCTCAGTGTTTTCATTGAAGTGTTAAACGTGCAGGGGAAAGTGAGGGTTCCCAATGAAAATCCAGTTTGCTTGTGAAATACTGAACTGGCAAAATACATCAGAGACTACTGGAGTGTGCTGCCCTGATGGGATTTCACAGCTTTATATTCACACTTCAGAGCCGCACAGTTTCAAGAACAAATACTTTTGTCATGAGGAACAACCATATTCTCAACTCAAAGTCCGCTAACTAACGTTTTCCAAGCTTTTGAACTGCATCCCACGCTCCTCGTTGTCTCGGAGGTGGTTCAGTTGACCTGAAGACAGAAAGCTCCACACATACGTGATGCCACGACAGCTGAGCAAACTCCATCTGATGATGAAGGCCGTGACGTTCATCATCCTTGCACAGCCTTGGAGTCGGGTGAAGGAGGTCACAAGAACATTAAAATTACAAAATGATTTTTTAAATAAGTAAATATTCCATTTCTTTTGCTTGCACAAAGGAAAAAGGCAGCGCTTCCTGTCATGCATGGTGAGCTAGCAAGTTAGCCATGAACAGGTTTCACCTCCACAGCTGACCTTCCTGGATCTGTCATCACATTCGAACTAATTACACCACAAGAAATTTGCGTTTGGTACTCTGCCAGCAGCTGGATTTAGTGCGCTTATTTGCGTGACATCAGGGTAGCGGTCCGGACGAGGCGTGAGAGATGAGGTGAAAACAGCTGACTTCACCCCACCACCTCAGGCCGTAGCATAAGAAAGACCATCTCATTAGACATGGTGAGTTCAAATGAAGCTTACTGCCAACATATTCTGCTGTGTAACTGTGATTAGATGCTAAAATCCTCCGCATAACTCAAAATTACTCAACAGTAAAAGTTTGGTAACCTCTGCATCAGGCGATGTCGACAAACTGAAACACGTCACTCCAATTAATGACCAGACAATAATAAATTACTGTTAATTTTATTGACCTACAACACTCAAAAACATAATTTAACTGTGACAAAACATTAAAAAAAAAACTTAAAAATAGGGGCGCTGCAAATACAGTAACTTGCTTCAGAAGATATCAGACATAAGGCTTAAATACAGCTTCTTTGTTCTGGTCAATATTCAATTACACTGGGCCCCCAATTCAATGGACCTGATACTATATACTGTGGTATATAGATGTGATACCACAACGTATCTGAGGTATTGTATCAGAAGAGGAAAACTGGATCATCCCTGCGTCTGGATATTAACACAGTAAATGAAATCCTGTTATTAAATCAAATAGCAATATTAAATTGATTCATTTCCCTGCTCTATCCTACAACAGCTGCATGCATAGATGTTAAGAAAGCGGTACGTCCGTTTAAATATTGGCGTTACGGTGTCTCAGATTTCCTTGGTTTAAAGTAAACAAACTGAAGCAGCCACAGCCCAGATTTACCGACACTCAGTTAGAGGCCATTTCCCATCATGTCACACACAGAAACACACACACACAGACACACACGCAGCGAAGGTGAGGAACATGAATGGGTTCCTTGTAGCACAGCGTGAGAGCTACTGAACAGTGGCCTCAGCATGTTGGAGGAAGTTTCTTATTGCACTAAAGTTTCCCATAAACATTCAGCTCAACGTGTGTGTGTGTGTGTGTGTGTGTGTGTGTGTGTGACATGAATGTGGACGTGTGTACTAATACATGTTTACGTGTACGTATAAGCACACGCCTGTGTATGTGAGCCTACATGTATATTTGTGTGTATGCCTGTTTCTATCTGTGTGTTTGTACCTGTGTTTCAGTTTACGTGTGTGTCCAGAGGTGACATAACACGTCGCCGTGTCCTGTTAGCTCAGACCGCTGCCTCTCATAAAACCGCAGGCTGTTTGTGTTCCCTTCAGCGGAACAGAAATTCTGCCCACTCCTGCTTAATATACCGGCTGGAAACAGAAAGCCTCTGAGCGGTTATTTACACGCCAAACAAGTCCAGAGAACCTGTTGCCTGCGTCCATTCATCGTCCACAACCTGCCACACGCTTGTCACTCTTACTGACAGGGAGGGAAACTCACTTTCCTGTTGTGGTTCCCTGTTTATCTCCAAACAAGGTGTAATGTGTCATTTGTAGAGTTAATGAAGGAGAAAGTACCAGAATCTTAAAACATGACTGCAGCTGTTTTGATCTTAAATCCTCAATTTCCCTTTAAAAAGGACAGAAAGGTTTTTTTACGAGCACAGTACGTTTTAATTTGCAAAGTCAGAATCTGTAACTTCTATGCTCTCGCTGTGCAGATCAAAGTGAATGAAAGCACAGAACACCTGGTTGGTTTGTGCAGACGATTCCAATAAAGCTTATTCAAACAAAACAACCAAATCCTAAACCATGTTGGCTGTCTGGTCTGCAGTGACATTAAAATACTGCTCCTGTAAAACAACCTCAGTGCAGTTTGTATCAAATCTTTTGACATGCAGGACATCAGAACATGGAGCTGCTCAGACTGGCAGAAACCGGAAAAACAGCACGTCAAACAACAGCCCATGTTTGACCCGAGTCTAAGATTAGTTGGCAACAATAGGGCTTAATCCACACCCAGCTGCTCGGCTTTGAACTGATCAGTGTTTTTGTCTTTCTCATCCTCTCATAGCTAAACTGCTCCATTCAGGAGCTTTTACTTTTCTAGAGCTCATTTTGACATTTTGGAAAATGTGAAACAAGTTGTAAAATTCATTCATACATCCTCCTGTATTCAAAGGCCAAAAATTAAAAAAAATGTGGCGAAACACCCCGTCACACCCTGCCCCCCCCACCCCCGCCCCTGCTAAAGAAAAAGAAAAGAAAAAGGAGACACATCAGGGATCCCTCCCCCTGAGAGGATGTAGTGTTACCATATGAAAGACATAAAATACTCTCTCCTATGAGGACTTACTCAAGGAAAAGTACTTATTCAGACTCTGTATGTCATATTCCAGATGATAAGTGGAAAGAACAGGATGAACTGGGAGGGAAAATTTAGAAATCATAATCATGAATCATCCAGTCAAACAAATCCTTTCATTCACCTCAGCTGAGTGAAGTTACTCAAACCTGGTTTTTCATGGGTCTGCGGCTTTAAATATAAAGATTGAGATAATCTGTCAGACAGCTCACATATAGAAAGCGGTAAAACGTGGACGCTTCACACACATCTCCAACCGGCAGCACAGAAGATCTAAACAATCAGCTCAGTTTGAAGGTGGACGCTTTAGATTAGAGTCACCAATTCAGGATCTGACCAAATGTGAAATACGGTCACAATCTGCCTTCTGTTCCTGAGTGACGGTGTCAAATAAATTCCCAGAAAGTGTTTTAAAAGAACATTATGATGCCACAGCAAGGGGAAGCCTCTCTGCCACCCCCCTGCAGCTGCTCTTGTTGAGCTGCTGAGTCCCAGAAACCTCAGTCTCATTCTCTGATGGCCCCCTGCCGGCTTGTCCTGATCGTGTCAGCTGCATAGAGGCTAGATTGTCCCTGTATCCAACATCCACCGGGTGGATGATGTGGTCCAGCCCGGCTCGTTGCACATTGCTGTCAGTGTTGAGTATTCTTGTGTTTCTGGTATCTCTTCCTCCCCAGGGATGCTAAGTTCTATGCGGAGGACCTTCTTGGCAGCTGTGGACCACATCACAACATCTGGTCTGATGACTGTGACCTGGGGCGGGAGAACACGTTGCTTTTTGTGTAGTCTTGTATAGCCGGACCTAAAGTTATGTCCACATTTCATACTGCAACGCAAGCGCAGCTGGCTTTGTTGTTAGAGGCTGTGTGCCTCGGCTGTATGTGTGCCTGTTGCTGCCATATGTAAATGTACTTGCCAGTCGTGCCCCATGGTACACCGACTATTGTACTTATATGATGCACTTTGGGTTTTCTGCCAAATACATGCTGTTGACATGCCCAATCCGACTTCTTGTCAAACTCTGAGAGTGATCACATGACATTTACTAATTAATTCACATTATGGGGCAGGCCGCTCCCTCCATGTTAATTCTTATTTGGAGCCAATAATTCATTTTTCTTTCTTCAGATTTGTTGCCTTGTTTTGAGTGGAGTATTTCTTTTTACGTTTTATGTCAGACAAAAAAATGACATAGAGTTTACGTTACATCGCTTACCCCTCCTACACACCAAAAACCACATCTGGCCAATAGTTCAATTTTTTTACCCTTCCCAATCCGCCTTGTTTCTCCTCGCCCTTCTTTATTAAGTCATTTAGAGTAGCGTCATTTCTGCAGAGATGGAACTGCTGATAATGGATTTGTGTGCATGATTTTAAAGCTTTAAGTTTTCTTTTTGGTGTTTGCGAAGTGCAGTGTTAAGATTTAAACCACACCAATCCACAGGAGAAAACACTCCGAAGAACAATCTTATCACATACATTTAGTAATCAAATACTTACACGAAAGCACACAGACAGACAGACAGACAGACAGACAGACAGACAGACAGACAGACAGACAGACAGACAGACAGACAGACAGACAGACAGACAGTAGGTCAACAGGCTGGCTGAGGTGATTTCCTGACCTACATAAGCACCATCTTTATACATGAGGCCAAATGTTCGACTTCCATGGAAGGAGAAGTGACCAGCTGCCCTGGATCTGTCTGGGACTGGCTGTACAGACCATAAAACGCTCTGAGACAAATATGCGATTCTGGGTTATCTAAACACAAAAATTTACTGGACTCAAGAGATCAGAGAAGCACGTTTCAATTCCCTCCACTGTCTGGGAAAACGAGGGAGAAGAAACTGGTACAGAACAGTCCGTTAGGAGTAAAGGTGCTCTGCGGAGTTTTGTTGCACATTGGTCCCAGTGTGTTTCTGTGTTCTTATGAGGACAGTCTCATATTAACATGAACACATTAGGGCATCAACGAATATTCTGATTTTGTATTGTTAAAAAAAATACACACAAAAAAAATGAAATTCAATTGTGAAAATTAATATTCCATTGTGAGAAAAAAGTAGTGCTACAGCGACGATCTTATTACCATGTTTTTTTACGGGGAAAATCTGTTGAAGTACGACGCATTTAAATCTCTCCAGTCTCAATGTGCTATTTTCTGAACAGAGAAGGTTTTGGTGCATTGCATGATGGTAAAATTACTGTTTCTGTAAATGGAGTCTGGTTGCTTTGGTGAGAGCAGCTGTTTCTGGTGAAAACAAAAAGGTTTTTAGTCTTTAATAAAAGAGTATCTCTGCAGGGATCCTCTCCATAATGTTGTTTCACACCCAGAATAACAACGTGGTTGAGCTTAGGTTAAGTTAGACTACTCGGTTAAGGTTAGGGAAAGGTCACCTTAAGGGTTACGTTAAACAAAATAATATAAATATGGAAATATAACATTTCAACTTTTCAGAAATACCGCTGAAATAAAGCCTCTATAGACTAACAGAGACTAACTAATGAGGAGGCAGGACGTCTGCTCTCTGCACACACACACACACACACGCACACGCACACTACACACAAGATGTGATAAACATGTGGAAATACTGGCACACGTGCACTCGCAGACACAGTGACTATCACACACAAAACACACATTCACACATGCCTGTTGCTAACAGGTTGAAAGGATGTGACTGTGTGCATGGATTCATAAGTCTGGCTCTCATAACAGAATACTAACGGGTGTAACAGTACATGTACTCGTCCCGAACTGTTGAGTACACGACGTTCAGAATGCAAATTCCTCCATTCGGTACGCCCCGTGACGCAAACCATTACTGTCAAAATACTCCATGTACATCCACGTACTCGCGCTTGTGGAACAAAAGTTTTAGAGCGTAAGTTCTACCTGGAGCGTTTTAGCAGTGCACCAGTTGTTGTGCACCAGCTGCAGAACGCCAGTCGGCTTACGGTGTATAGGAGGTTCCCCGGTAAGAAGCAAAAATGGCCGATTAGCGTCAAACTGTGTGCCGACATTGTTCCACTGAAGTCAGGTTTGTCTGTGGAAACACTTCAAACGCGGAATTTACGAGAGAAAAACCCAAATGTGTCGATTCGCGGAACAAGGCGAAAACAGATTGGAAGGCGAGTCCTTCTGCCCACAGCATTCAGGCAGCCTCTCACTGCAGGTCCACACCAAGGCCATGATTCATGCTATAGGAGCGTTTCTCTCTGTGGATACGTGACCACACGCAGTCTAAAGAATACAGGATTATAGAGTCTGGTCACAGTGCATGAGCTCTGCTGCACCGTGCCTTCACATGCGTGTTAGTCCGTTGTGCTGCTCTGTGCAAACGAGCACAAGCTCAGTTGTTATCAACAGGTCAGAGTCTTTCAACGGAGCATTACTCATATTTGTGCTCTTAATTCTTGTTCTTTATGTTTTCTTATTGACAGTATGTGTGCCTTAACTATTATAGTGAGAATTGGGGATAATGAGCCACTGCTGACTGTCGCATTTTGATGACAAAAATGTGATTTTCTACATTTTTGTCTTTTCTGTGCTGTGCTAAAAATGTACAGAGCTCTGACCCTAAAACAGAGCTACATACCAGACCAGGAGGGTTAGCTGGTGGGGAGGAGAAATGCCAAATTAACAAATGAAAGGAGAGGAGACAAGGAGAGGAGAGGGGAAAGGATGATGAGAGGAAGACATGAAAGGAGAGAGGGGAGGAGGTATATATAGAGGAAGGAGGAAAGATGAGAGGAGAGGAAACGAGGGGAAAAGGACCGGAGATGAGAAAAAATGAGAGGAGACAGGAGGAAGCAAGAAAAGAAGGGGCAAGGAAAGGAGAAGAGAAAAGATCCGGAGAGGAAACAAGGAGGAAAGAGGAAGAGTTTTTAATGTTTTTTATAAATTAATTTGAAAGCTGCATTGATGCTGAGAAGCGCTCAACAGGAAGAAAACGCTGAGCAGCTGGTCCGGAGGTGGACACTGAGATGAAGCTTCTGCTTTACGAGCACAAACCCACCATATGTTCCTGTACGACACCACACACAGAGCCGATTACATCAAACCGCAGATGTGTTCCTTACTTGTGGAATCGTCCTGCTCGATCCTCGTTGTCAGCGTAGAGGAACATCTTTAAGGCGTAGTTTTCGATGTGGGCGTTACCAACTACCTCCTGAGTGATGGAGTCGTTGTCAGCCAGCTCCTTCTTCATCTGGAAAAGACAGGCACACAATCAATTAGGCTTTAATTCACTGGAAAAGACGACTACAAGGCAAAACACTATGGGGTCTCCTACAGAGACTGTGATTGGCTCAGACTTTTATTGTGAAAGGTCAAATAAGCAGAAAACTGCACTGAGGGGAAAACTATAAGAACTGAAATGAATCAAATGGTTAGACATCAGCAGGATTAGAGAGCGAACACAAAGGAACATCTGTGTCACAATCTGTCATACACATTCACACACATTTCACACACACACAGCGGGAATACAGCTCTCTCCCACAGCTTCATTCACATCACTGCCATCAAAAATAAACAGCAGAGAGACTGAGCAGCTACAATCACGGCTTGACATACGACAGTCAAGCAGACATCCTCTGCAAATACCATCGTTGAAAGTCTACTAAAAAGAAATTCAGCAGTCTCTCTGTCTAGTGGAAGATCTTCTGTGGAAGAGGCAAAAACGTGAGATTGAACATTTGTTGTATTTTTGAACAGTGCAGAAAACGTTTAGCCAGCAGCTTCTCATGTTTAGCCGCTGCTGTCCGTCACTTTCGTCAGTTAAAAGGACGAACAAAGGTGGTGGCAGGTATCATCGGCTGTCACTTATCGTAACACGTCCGACATTAAACTCGGCTGTTGGCGGTTTGTGTGTCTGTGCTCAGCCAAAGATCACGTGGAGGAAGACCCTCCACTCTCTAACACCATTGTGCAATCGTGACGGGACTGAGTGTCTTTGTAGTTCCAACAACATCAGAGTGAGACGTCTTCCCTCGTCTCCTCAGGACATTTATCAGTCATGTCCAAACACTTCATCTCAAGTGAAAATGCCCACGCCTCTGTGGGCACCATCGAGTGTGCCTCCAACTCCCTCCATCTGTCTTCTCCCTGCATGCATTTTCTCCACCTGTAATGAATCTTTCCCATAAAGCACCACAATCTCTCCCTTTCTGTTTCTCTCTCTCTCCATTACAGCACACAGCCGAGCTTCAGGTTTCTTATAAAACCACTAACGCAAACACACTGGGACCCTCCAGCAGGTGGACCCTGACCAGCCTGAATAGATACACTGTTCAGTGGCTTAATCAATCTGTGTGTGTGTGTGTGTGTGTGTGTGTGTGTGTGTGTGTGTGTGTGTGTGTGTGTGTGTGAATGTAAAACCACTGGGCTGAGTGCAGAATGAGGGAAGGACGACCGGTCAGGGGATACAAAGAATGTGGGATCAAAGGAAACTCACTTCGCTGAACACTGTCTCTGAGGCTCGTTCTCACTCTCAGGTTTCCATTCGACTGTTCGAAACTTTCAGAGAACTTTAGCACCTTTTTTAAATTGTATAACCTGCAAAAAATGTCATGCGAGTTAGCATGTTTCCATCAGAATCGTACTCCTTCACGTGATTTGTGCCACGTTTACCGTTGCAAAAAGAAGAAGAAGAAGAAGTACTTTATTAATCACAATACAACATGCAGACGCCATGCTTAAGTGAAACTGTTCCTCTGCATTTCACCCATCCTGGTAAGACCTTCCTCCGCGGCAGACCAGGAGTGGTGGGTTGCCAGCCGACAGCGGCGCCCGGGGACCCAGTCCCTTTTTGTCACCATTGGTCAGGTGGTGATCTTCTTGCATGTTTTTAGTGGGTTTTTTTTGTGGAGGATACCCCAGGTGAACACGGGGAGACATAGACATAGAAAGGCCCTTTCCTCGAGATAAAGGGCAGCACCCACAGCACCCCAGGAGGGAATCGAACCCGGGACCTTCTAGCTGTGAGGCGACGATCAACGCACCCAAAACATTCTCGATTAAGCTGATCCGCAGAGGTTTGACTGTTATCTAAACTACATAACACCACCAAACTGTAGCTGTGATCTCACACATATTCTATGAAGACATTGAATTTCCTTCAAATATCTCAAACATAATGTCACAAATTCATTAAGAAGCCATTAAAAGAACATGTAAATGTATTTTTAGACTATTAACCTTTGTCACTGCTGCAGCAAGCAAACCTCTAAAATGAGCAGCATCTGACTGGTAGCTGCTGGTGACTTCCCACCATCCACTATGTTTAAACTGGTATTTAAACAAGTGATTTTCCACCGTCCCAGTGAGAGTAATGCCTCAGAGAGCTGAGCTGGTGATGATGGTGGAAAATAGAATTAATGAGTCCAGCATGTATTGTATGTACAATCCAGGTCATAGGGGAAAGAGAGAGGGGGAGAAGAAAAGCTGCTGTGGTTTGTGTCTTGACTCCCTCAGTCTGTAGAAATGAGTCACAACTACCAGCAACAGTTCATAAAGAAGTGAACCATACAAAAAAAAAAACCTCGGGGTATCCCCATGATTCAGAGAGCTGCACTAAAAAAATCTGTCAGAGGACAAAATGTTTTACAGCAAAATGTGTTCCCGCTGAAAAAACGTCCTAAATAAATAATCATGTCTCTCCACGTGTAGCGGACTGCTGCTGGATTTGTGCTGTCAACAGCAGCCTGAGAAGCTTTTACTGTGCGTGGACAGCTGGATACTGAACTGTAACCACAAAGAAAACTGGATTCAAAGTACAAACCTTTCTTAAACTAATCCATTCTGTGTCTGATTGAGAGGGAAAAAGTTCTGATGATGGACGACAGCAAAGACAAAATAAAAAAGCACAAGCCTGGCCGCCCGACTGCTCGGCTTCAGGAGGGGGCACTGGTATCCATAACCTGGGTGAAGCAGCTGGTTTGCCGTTGTAGATTAGCCCCTTCTTCTTCTTGGACAAATTTTCCACTGGAAACTGTTGCCCCAGACAACACAGCTTCCAGGGTCATGGTGGTATGGAAACAAGTCCACCACGTTTCAGTAGCAACTGGTGCAGGCGAAGCTCTCAGTTTACTGGTCAATGTACTTTCAACCCTCACCTTTGGGTAATAACTGAAAGAATGTCAAGGGGTGACTCTGGATGCCTCTTGGATGCTTCCCCATGGAGGAATTTCGGGCAAATTTGCCCCATAGCAGACCCCAAAGACACTGGAGGGATTGCTATCCCATGTGAACTGGGAAGGTTTTGGCACCCCCAAAAGGGAGGTAGACCACAAGGTTGGGGAGAAGGATGTGACCTTGCTGAGCTTCCTCAGCTGACGCAGGTACAGAAAAGTGGAGGTAAACAGAGAGATGGATGGACTCTGGCTCAGGTTTGATTCAAATATCAAACCAACAAGGGTAGAAACCAATACAATTACACAACACTGGAAACAGCAGCATCCAAAATGACCATTAAACTGTATCAAAACCTCCAAAACAGTTTCAGCACATTATAGCCTTTGTGAAGGAAGGACTTACTGCAGGACTGATGTAGTAGACTGCATAGTTGTACCTATTAAACTGCAAACTGAGTATAAGAAAGACTTAGCAAAGCTGCTAAAACTATCCCAAACCTTTTAAGGCCTGCAGAAACACTATTGTATGAGCAGACTACATTAATAAATAACAACAGTAACCTGTAAGCTGTGCGTTAACATTGGCTGAGATGAAAAATATCTATTTGTGGACTTGAGAGTGCACAAACAGAACAACGCTTAAACCACCTCCTGCACGACTAACAGCTAACAAACCACACACATCAAAGCAGCAGATGTGAGTCCTGTTGCGAGAGACATCCTGAGTGTGTGACAGTAATGAAGATCCCTGGAGCCTCTGTAAAACCTGCTCAAGGGTGCAGCTCGGTGTGTGTGTGTGTGTGTGTGTGTGTGTGTGTGTGTGTGTGTGTGTGCGCGCGCATATTTTCATCCTCGTCTCCTGCTTCCTTTAATTGGCGCTGAGCGATCAATAAAGTCAGCCCAGCATCGCTGCGGGACTTCCCATCTGCACACCTTTTCTCCTCCCCCTCATGTGTCCTCCCCTGCATAAAAACCCCCACCTGCTCCCATTCACCTCCTCGTTTCACTCCACTTAACTCCCTCTCTCTGACCACTGTGTGACTGACTAACGTTGGGTCTGATCACATGGAGGTGCAGCGCTGTCTGAAACCTTTCCTCTCTACTTCGAGATGTTCTTTGCAGCTCCATCGCGGCTCAACTCTCGGCAAAAGGCTCATTTGCTTGACCGCCCACTGGGACAATGAGCCTGCTCACCTCCTCTCGTCTCATCTCGCCTCCTCCCTCCTCATCATAACAACTCCATAAAATCTAATTAGTTTGGCCCCTGTTGACAAGCAGCCTTCTTCACGTAAATGTGTGTCAAACGAAGGCTGAGGCCTCGCCACGGTTCTGTGACGACGGCCATCCAGCAGCATTTTCCATTTTAAAAAGCCTTGCCTCCGCTCAGCTGCTGTCCTGATCACAGTAATAAGGCTGTTAGCTGACGCATGTAGCTCTACTGTAGGCCATCATTCTTAATTTAATGTACTGCTTCTCGCAGATATAGATGATGTGGAATGAATTTGTGACACTTTATATTTAAAACAAAGCTGAAATAAAGTGAAGTAGCAGTAACACCCCAGCAAGCACACAAGCAACACCAGCCAGCCTCTGATTTTGCAGGCATGCTGTCAGCAGGTGTATCTCCTGCAGGTGCTGGTCAGTGATTTGGATGAAATGCCACTGAAGGGCCTCTGGTGGTTACATCCTGACATTGTACTTAATGAGCACACTGAAAATAGTTGCGAATGAGATAAAACACAAAGCGAGATGTTATATTGAAATATAACAAGTCTGCCGCCATGCTGGCAGCTCTGTGAGCAGGTACTTTCATAAATGCTTCAGTCAGCATGTTAACATGCTCACAAGTGGGTTAATTAAGAAGAAAAAGAATTGCTTGACCAATCACCGGAGGGGAAATTTTGACACTCTGTTATACACTTTACACACACACACTGGCCCATATTCAACACATTTCAGTCTTCTGTGATGTGTTTATTGCACATGTTCATATCTCAATGCTGAAAACAGAAAGAGTAGTGAAGTAGGTCTCACTTACTGACTCCAGCTGGTCCATGAGTTTGACCAGGAACTTTCGGCACTCTGGTGTTTTACTGTCCAGCTTCATGCCTGTCTGCATAGCATATAGCCGACCTGCAGGACCGGAGAGAGGAGAGAGGAGAGGTGGACAGAATTAAACATCTTTTTACTGCTCAGTAAAGTCCATTCCTCTGCAGCCTTGTCCAAAGGTCTGGCCGAGTCATATGGAAGACTCATTACACAAAGTCCTGATGAATTTTTCACAGCAAAGCAGCCGAGCCGAGGATGTTTCTCTCTCCTCTGCAACGGATCAAATACAAACCCACACCGGACCAGAAGGAAAAAGGCCAAAAAGAATTCCACCTGAGCCACCGCAGGCGTGATCGCACAGAGAAGCCTCTCCGTCAGAACTCCAACTCCCACAATCCCTCACCTGTCAATTAGTTCTGCAGTCAGATTCTTCTCTTCATGTCTCTTCAAACCTTGCAGCGAGACGACCTGAGCAGCAGCAGGAGATATCTGACGGTCTGCTGGTCTTACTGACTGACTGACTGACTGACTGGTTTGAATAGTTGGACTGCAGTTTGGCAGATAAACAAATTACACAACTGACTTACAGCAGATTAAACCTGATAAAAGCAGACATACACGTGTTTTATGTATTTTATCAAGCAGGGTATGAGGTAACTGAAACCATTACCAGCTGCAATGTCACAGTGAACAACACAATAATTCATAAATAATTATAATCCAAGAATCTGTATTATTCTGAAATGGGCAATTCTATAAATATTAGCATCAAAATATACTTCTGAATGGAGTATTTTTACACTGTGGTATTGCTACTTTTACTTAAGTCAAAGATTTGAGTACTTAAATGCTGAAAAGGAGAACTTTTACATTTTATCTTTAAAACAAGTGCCAACAAATAAACGATATATCTCCCCAAAGCTTTATAAATTAAAAGTAGTTAAACTTAAATTTGTATTGAAATGTCAGTTACTGTCCTCAGTTCGTGGTCTCAGTCCACTGAGACGACCTCATTTCTTCTCATAACTGCAAAAGCATCACTGAAGACGCGCTCATTCGGAGCAGATGGAAGTCATTACAGTTAACCGTGTATCACTGCAACAAAGTGCATTATTCAAGGACTCTGGCGGAAGAGTGATTGGTTTAAAAGCAGTCACTTTCACCTCTTTTGAGTGAAATCCCGCAGGCTATGACCGGGCGAGCCTGTCATCACAGAAATGGATCATAAGGTTGTGATCTTCATTGCGACTTTGCCAATATTTGCCGTCTTCCCTCTGACACGCAGCTCTGCTCGCTCACCGGAGCAGCTCCAGGGTCATTGCCCAGCACAAAAGCCTTCAGTGCTGATAGGCTATTACTTGTGACAATCAGAAAGTGCTGTGGGCTGAACATTAAGCCTATATGAGATTGCAGAGAGGAGACCAAAGAAAGAGACGGCAGCATCAGAGCCAAATCAGGGCATTTTTACATCAATCTGTTTTATTTTCAAATTGAATTAAAGAGAATAACTTATTCAAATTCACTGTGAAGTTTACTGTTTCAGTGCACTGATGCCATTTTGGACAATAAAACTTTTCTTTTTGCCTCCGTGAGGAATCAGGCATCCCTAACATTTGTGCCAGCATCAGACCCAAAAATCGATGACTCTGCTTACACATGTTCTCTTCCTAATGAAATGCAAAATGGCAGAAATAAAACAGAATTGCTTTCTGTTGACTTTTTGAGAGGTTGGAGGTGTAACTGAAACTGTTGAAGCGATGCAGTAAGCTTCAACCATCTGGCGCAGCAAGAAAAGAAAAAACATAACACTAAAACTTATTTCCAGCCACTTTTACACGTTTGTCACGTGACAGTGTGCTGCCGGACGAGAATCCACATGTTGCTGTCCTCCACGCTGTGTGCGGCAAACCCTCAGTTTCCACCTCATGTTCAGTGTTTGAGTCATAGCGCAGTCTGACTGTCCTGCACAGCATCAACAGAACAATGTCCCACTTCTCAGGGCAGAATGATGGGATGTCACCGCCAAGCCGCCGAGCCCCGTGCCAGTCAGTATTTCCAACGAAACGCCAGCGTGACACACATGTATGCATGTGCTCGTGTGGAAGCCGCAGAGGCAGTCAACCAGCCTGAACAGACGCAAACAGCCAGCAAGTCCTGAACCACTCAAGCAGACGGTCAGCAAGTCGGGCAGTTAGCAAGCCGTCAGGCGACAAAGAAATCCTTTGTGCTTTACAGCCATACAGTGCAACATTCACTTTGACTGTTCACAGACAATGAACTGTAACACAGAAGGCTTTGACAGCAGAGAGGATGTAAGGCCACAGAAACTGAACAACGTCAGCCTGCTCCTTCTCAACCAGTGTTCCCCCAAAGCAAGAGCCCTCTGCTGCTTGTGGAAGGCACTGAGTGTTCGATGCAGCTTTGTCATGTTCAGGTCTTAATCAACCATAGGCCTATGGTTGATTAAGGTGGAGTGGGACATCCTGGCCAAACTTAGACCAAACTTACTGAAACCAAACAGAATTCCTTAAAATAAGGTTTACTTTGGTAAGGCTGGCTCAAAAGGTACTTTTCCCCCACCCTTATGAAACAGGTCATTTTACTTGCAAAATGCGACGGGATTGTTTTTTAGGGATAACTCTTGTGGTGAGCAGGCAATGCTTCCACTGGTCCAAGAAGAAAACAGGACACAAGTAATTGCAAGTGGTCGAAATGCCCATAATAACCTCTGATTGTTATTTGCTGAGATTATAGGGTCTTTGATGGTGCTTTCCACTCTGCTTCACCTCAGTTCTGCCCGGTATGCACATAATTAGAGTGTCAGTGCTTTGGCTACTTCCTATTCTGTTGTATACCATTCACCTTTCTGAAACGATAAGTTTCAGATGCAGCACAGCTGCAGCTGCTGCTGCTGCTGCTGCCAAAGCAGTCAGAGACAGAAAGTGAGGTGTGCTCTGATGCTGGTGAGGAAGGAGATAACAACTACACTGATGGTGTTACGTGAAGCACTTTGTGGAGGGTTTTGCCTCAATATTTAAGTCCATGGCTCACCAATCGAACATTCTCCAACAACAGGGGACATTTTTACGGTGGCAGCTGTGTTAGAACATGATTTTAAAAATAACTGACTATGACGCAGTGATCCAACAAATCCAAACAGTTGCTCAAACTTAACGGGTCAAACAACTGGCTTTAAAAATGACCTCATAACTAACATTAAGCTAGTCTATTCACCATTAGTCGAGAGTTTTTCTTTTCATAATCTCTTTTGATTGCTTTCATCCGGCTGCTTCACTTGGAAAATCGCTGAGATGTCACATCATACAGCTCTTTTTTTTTTATTCCCACAGCTCTACCAAGCTGTTCCTCTGTTTCCACGGCCCAATGAAGCCGTTTCAGATAAATATCATCTTGCCTAACACAGTAACGACAACAAATACACAGCTGGTCCAGTGACGCCATCGCTAATACTGGGCGTGCCCAAGCATGAATATGTATCCTATATGCTGTCGGGGTAATGATCCGTTTGAAAGCGTGGCAAACTGACCAAACTTCATCAAACACTAACAAACATATTGAATCAGATGAAACATCTCCAAACAGCCAGCCATGACACACCAAACAAACATCTGTGTTTGTCTGTTTGCTGGACAATGTTAAGATTTCACTAATGGCCATTTTCAACCTTGTTTTTGTGGGATTTTAATCTCTGTTTGCACGTATGCATCTATCCAACATCCATTCACAAGAAAAACATGTCTCAATACATGCCTTTGATTTCTGTTATCAGTCTCATCTTTGTGGTTCGTCAGATGGAAACACAAACAGAAACATGCTCAAGGGGCTTTTAGCCCTCTAATTCTTGGGACTACTTGGTCCCAGAGAGGTTTTGGGATGGGGCTGAGAGCTGCCAAACCTCAGCATTTACTGGCAGCAGGACCTCTTACAGTTCATTTGTTACGACAGTGTTTTCATTGGGTTACACAACACACACATGAGCATGTCAAGCCTAATCAATACCAATTACTGCACAAATGCAGCAGGAAACCCTGGGATGTACATGGTCTCCACAGAGACTTCAACAACCATCAGTATTAGTGCAGAGATCAGAAGCTGCCAATCTTTTCATCAATCATCATTTACAGTAATTACATTCATTTCTCAAAATGAAGGCAGTAATGATTCATTAGTGTTGCTGTGCTACATGCAGTCATTTTAAAAAGGTTCTCATGTATCCAGTTCACACTCAGTGTTACTGCTCAGGAAAGATTAAACACTTCTGTAAGGAGGAGTTTTGGTGACGGTGAAAATCACTCTCAAAGTGACAGCTGTCATCCAGTGTGACGCTGTAAAAAAGTCTGTTTTACAGCGAAGAACTAGCACTAACATAAAGTGCGCTGGCAGAGCGCCACAGCCTCGACGCAATTTTGACGTTGGTTGTGAGGAATTTGTACCGATCTGAAACTGGGCCAAAGCAGTCTGTCACATAAATGACAAGGACGTTATTATGGAGAAAAGCTGTGTGCCTCTATGAGAGGAGAATATGCTCCGTGTGAAGCGAAGAGGGGGGGCTACGCAGTTAAGTCACTGTCAGAGACCCCGAGTACAAGCTATAACAAAATGCCACTGTCAGTATCTTCAGAAACCACGCTGAGACGAAATACAACGTCACTAAAACACTGCAGAAATACTGACAACCTTCAGCGGCTGCTCAAAAACTGGTTCTGGTGACTACAGACAACAAAAACATCCAACTCACAGCTGGTTTACCAAGAGCACAGTAAAACCTGAGCAACACCATTACATCACTACCGCCGCCTCTCTTCTACAACAGGGCTCGACTTAATCAAATATTGATTTTATGAAGAAGAAAAAATAATTTCCCCGTCGTTGCTTTGTGGGAAAAGGAAAGAAAGCTGAGTATGTTTTCCTGGTTTCCATCAGACTGACTTTCAGAATGGAAGAAACACCTGAATATCTTTCAAAATGCCCCCTTATGATTTTTTAATATTGGGCTTTTTAAGCAACTGCTGACGATCAGAATACTATGTTCTCATTTCCAGTGACCATAAATTACTTTAAGGGGACAACTATTCGCAGCCATCTCAGTGAAGGTAAACGGTGCCATCTGAGCTCAAAAGGCCTTGAACAACTTAAGTGAAACCACTTCAACTTTAAATAAATTGCCATTGTATACACACTTGTATACACATCTAAAATGAAAGCAAGCAGAACCCTGCCTGTCCCCCAGAGACAGGGGTAAGGTGCCTCCAGCTCATTTATAATGTCAATGATCCAATCTGTGTGAAACAGCGGTTGGAACTCAGCCAAACACAGTCAGCCAGGGAGCTGCAGGTGAATTACGGCGCTTCATTACAGCTAAACAAATCAAGGCTTTGACTCAACCCGCTATTGATCGGCCTGTTCTGGGGTGGAGGTGATGTAAAATATTGGCATGCATTAGCAGGCTAATTTAGATAGACCTGCTGATGTAGGGCTGAGGCTGAACGATGGATAAAATACATCAAATGTCCAAAAAGGACAGAGGCACTTAAACTCAATCTGATTCAGCCTTGAAGACTGAATGGATTGCAGAGATTAGTAATACATTAAAAGTTTGCTCACTTAATTAATGACAAATGAAGAAGCACCTCATTCAGCTTAACTCTCTTTGCGTTCTCTCTCTTAAACTCAACAGACTGCATTTTTTGGGACTATTTTCAGAGGCGGATTAATCCACATTTGGCGCTATAGTGAGTATTTGGAGCAGTGGGACGGTGACTGAATCAAAAAAAAACTACATTGTGTGTGTTCATTGTAATTAAGGACCATGACACCCAGTGCAACAGTGGGGCTCACTGATGTGTTTTTAGTAGTTTTTGGACAACAATGGAGTTCTATGGCTCAGAGGAAGAAGATCTATCAGGCTTTGATATAACACTGCACTTCGTAGTGGATACATGGTACTGGTTTGGGTGTGTACATGGGATTTGTTGTCAAGAAGAAAACAGAAAATATCTGGAGCGCCCACTACGTCATCTGTACTGTCTGTAACAAAGGCTTAAAATTCCACAGAAATACTTACAAAATTCAGAATATTACCAGACTTTTACTTTAATACATCACACAACACTCACAGACACAATCTGACTCAGTTAGGCAAGTTAAGCTTCATGCCGTCACGACAACGTATGGCCTCTCACACACACACACACACACACACACACACAGTTACAGCTCGACTCAGAGGCCCAGACACATGGTGCTGCTGACCTCCAGTGGTCTGGCTGGATCACTGGTCCACATCAGCACACAGCAACCACTGTGGCTGCATGCCAAACAGCAGACACGCACCCTGCACCCTGCACCCTGCAGGGCTTTCCACCGCTCTAAAATAAGTCTTCACGAGACAAAAACACCATGTCACTACGCTTTTCATGGGTAAAAAGCCTTGGAAATAATCCAGATCAATTCCTATACAACCTTCTCTACCTTCCTAGAAGCCCTGTCAATCACGTCTATCACAGAACATCAATGAGGGAAGCTTGTTCTTGCGTTGAGATAAAGGTAAACCGCTTATCTGCCGCGAACTGAGCCAACACAGTGTTCACAAAATAAGCAGCTGCCGCTCTTTCCCATTAAAACAGCCCAACTCCCTGATCCCTGACTCTTACTTAATCCACTAAGTACCCTACCTGAGGAAAAAGACATTACAGCAGCAGCCACGCTGTTTGACTGACAGGTGATCTCTGGGGATTCAGTGCAAAACATGGCAGCACCTGACACTTCAGCCCAAACAGTCACAACAACAAACACTCACTTTCTGTTTTCAGCTATACCTTCATGACAACAAACAAACAATTTAACAGATCGGCCAAAGTGTAACTGACCTCATGCCGCTGCATCGGCTGATACCACAAACCAAACACCTCGCAGCCACTTTCACTTTGCTCTACAATGCCACAGTCTGTTATGTGCAGGGTTAATAAATCTCTCTGATTAAATTCACATGTTGCTCAGAAAATCTGTTTATTTACACGTATTATTAAACATCTGCGGCCATCACACAGCAGCAGGAACCATATGAGTGTCTCTAAATTGAAAATGGGCATTTTCCACATGTGGCACAGCAGTGGCAACTTCATTAATTATTAACGGGGAACAGTATGAAATTGCAGGGGCTGTGTATTATATTTCATTGCAAAACAAGCAAGACCCTCCCAAGCTTTATGACCTAACACTACCTGTTAAAACACACACAAACAAAACTTGGAATACAGGGTTTGACTGTACCCTGTTCACTTTACACAGAGTCTACAGCGTCTTGGGCAGAAATGACCCCCAACCTGTTAAAACTTTATCTGAGGCTGGAAATATAATCGGATATTGGAGAGTGTCCAACTATCAATTTGAAGGTCATTTCCTCTCCTCAAACATTAAGGCTGAATGGTTAAAGAGCTGCCAAGAATTTATTCTTATTTACAGCGACCACTTCAGAATAAACCAAAAACCTCGAGGCCGGTAAACCATCTCTCACTCTTGCTTTTAACCTTGAGGAAATGATTTGAGGACGCCCGCTGGCTGTCATGCCATTTAAAACACAGCTTCATAAGTAAATTTGGAAATTTCCACCGTGCCTGTTCATTTCATGTGTTCTGTTTTCTAAAAACTTTCCCAGAAAAGAAACAACGCAGCTTGTTTGCTTCGCAGACTCATCAGTTTGTCCTGATGGCTGATTTCACGACCAACAGATTTTTAAAAATCTGTTTAAGCTTGCTGCTAACACACACGCTCAAAAATGCCAATTTACAATCATCCACAAACTAGAAACTTTATCAAGCCCCGCTTTGCCTAATTCAGCACATAAAAACGGAAAAAGAAACAATCTTTTGGAGTATATAGTTAACACACACACACAGTCAGCTTGGCTTGATTCAACGCAGAAAGTGATGTTTCCATGCATATCCCCAACACACACATTCATCATCACCGCTCTCATCTCGGGCTAAATCCACTTCCCAGCTGGCCCTCTGCCTCTCCTTCACCCTCATCCTCCACTCTCAGTCATCTGCAGCCAACCAGGGATCAGTAATGAGCCATGCTGTGTCTCTGATTGGTTGTGTTTCCACAGCAAGGCTGAAGGAAACTTTCCAGGGACATCAAAGACTCAGAAAATGACCACAAATACATGACAGTAATACTCAAACTGAGCCTTCTGGAAATTACAGCCCTCTAGATAAATGTTTTTAATTAACGCTGTAAAGTCAAGATGACAAATTAAGAGTGAAAAGTGACGGAAATGGTGTGACAGAGTGGGCTGGATAAGAGAACAAAGAAGATTCAACCACAAACGTGGTCTGTTTGCCCAGTCACGTGTTGTGTACGACGCTATCAACAACATCCCGTCTTTCAAAGACAGAAACTGACCATACAGTTTTAATTTGGGATATCCTGATCAGGTCTTTCTGGCCCTGGTCCCAATCAAAGTAATTCGATATCGGCTATCTGCCACTACAAAGCACAAGGTACATTTCTGCATCCTTCTACAACGCAGGGCTGAACAGCTAAATGCAAGCTGTTGTTTCTGTACATTACTCACAAAACTAAAATGATATAAATGAATGAATAAATAATAAGCCATATAAATAAACTGTTATTTATGTTGGAGTGCTGAGGGTGAATTGTGGAGTCTCACAGCCAGAGGAAAGCAGGCGCTCTGTGGTTTGTGGGTCCAGCAGCTTTATCGCTTAACAAAGCAGCACGGTGAGCAGGCTGCAGCTTGGGTGGGTATTATGTTTTAGTATCCTTTGGGCTCTCTGCAGGTGCCTCACCTCATCAATATCACTGATGCTCAGTGGGTACAATGGGTAGGCAATATGGCCAAACTATGTTTAATTTAGTATCATGACTAGAGTTGCATACCGTACCATGCTGCATCACATCGGATTATTTTCCTCTTTAAATTTGGAACTTTCATATAAACAAGAGTCAAAACAGTAAAACTCACGTTGCTTCAAAGTAAGAGCGTTAAGGGTACAAATGAGAACAGCAGAGATGCAGCAGAGGTTCGTTATCACCAACAACTGTTGCTCTCAGGTGAGATCGTGGAAGCAGTCTTGAGGCCCGAATCACGTGACCGTTGTGGGAGTTGGATCACGCTGCCCGCCCCAAATACAAAGCAGAGACAGTAAAGCGGTTTCCTCAAATCAACTCGAGACTAAGTTAGCAGGATCAGGACATCTTAAAGCACAAGCGGCAAAAATTGGAAACTCTGCACACATCAAACATCACTTTCATTGATTTCTCTTGATGTCTCTCGACGTATTGGTTCGCACAATTATGGACGTAATGAGCAAAACTAGATATTCAAATGGTTCAAACCCATGTGCGATCTTTTTAGCAGCATGAATCCAACATCATTTTTGGCCAATTTTGACAGTCCTAGAGTGGAGGAGGCGTGACTATCCATCTGCAGAGTGTGGTACTGAGGCCCAGAGTGTCAGGTTTGCCAGTCACTTTAATGGGGGAGATCGTGTTGAATGCTGAGCTGAAATCAGGAAACAGCTTTCTGATGTAGGTGCTATTTTCAAGGTGTGTGAAGAATAATTATCTGAACTATCTGCTGGTAACTGGTGAGGGTCCATCCAGCCTGGCTAGGATGTTGTCTCTGATGTGCTGGAGAACCAGTTTGTCAAAAAGCGAGAAGGAAAAGCAAGAGGAAACCCTGCAGGAGAAACTGTGTAAGAGAGCAGCTCTGCAGCAGCTGTTGTTGTTAGCAACACTGGTACTACTGAAAAGCACTGGCAATGTCTAGAAAAGCAGAGAACATCACACATAATGTGCTATTTTGTGGTGTCAATTCAATTTAAAGTAATGAAGTCGCAGCATAGTGGTGTGATGAGTAGGGAGGCGCTATGAGTGACATATCACTGCTCAAGACCCCAAGACAGGAAGTAGTAATCCTGCTGAAGTATTAAGCTGTCAGTGTCACTCTTATTTATACATTTCTCATGAAAAGATAATAGTAGTAGCAGTATTTGCTGGGAGTAGAGTGTAGATATAACTGTAACACAGACTGTTGAGAGCTTGCCCTTTTTAGCCGGTTTAAAGCCAAGTGCTCTCAGACGACAGTTGATTTTAAGAAAATCAAAGTTTGGTTCAGACAGAAGAAAAAAGGGACATTTCTAATGTTAATCTAATCAATTCTTTTACACTTTTCTTGTCACAAGATTTTAAATATCTCTCTCTTTATCTGTCTTAGGTTTCGTTTTAGTCACATGATGCATCGTAGGCATTTGTGTGTGATTACTCAGCCATGCCTGATACAGGCTGGTATTCAAGGACGAGTCACACTTACTGAATTAGCCTGCAGCTTGATAACTACGATGATCCTGCCTAACAAATACGACTTTAAGGTAAGATGTAAGAAGTTTACACCAGCTGTTTTCTGGTCTTGCCCAACAACACCAAAAGCCTCTTGGCAAAATGGCACAATGGACTCATTCAAACTGGAAATCAACGTGTCACACACTCATCAAGTAAAGAATTCTCTCTTTTCCAGTTTCCCTCAGCTGTCAGAAGAAATGCTCACATATCTTTGTCAGCATGTTGGACACACGGTTTTGATCTGACAGGTTTTTTTTTTTTCTGCTTTTCCATACCTCTTCATGTGCATCTTGCCTCAAGCAGCTCCCTCCTGTCACAGCTCAACTAGGTCAGACGCAGACCCCTGCTGCATTAAAGCCTGTGCGCTCTATATTATCAATCAAAAGTCATCTCAGATAGCTTACCCTACTTCAAGCTTTGGGCTACTTGATGCAAGAGAAAATGTTATCTTATGTTTACCTGGAATCATTTTAATCAAAAATCTAAACCTGTACCACTTGAGCATTATGGGCGAACATCAAAATCTTATTTAAAAGAAATAACTAGTGTGAAGCTGTAAATGATAAATGCTATTTCTGTTCAGCATACCGTGGCTCCAGCGACATATCAAGTGCCAATATTGAGACGAGGCTTCAGCAATGAGAATTTTAATGTTTGCCACCTCTGTTCAATCTCTGACAGATGTTATACTTCCTTAAAGTGTATTATATTTTTATGATGTTTTAAACAAACATTAATCTATTTTCAGCTGCAGATTGCTCCAGACTTTCTTACTCTGTCAGTATTTGGGGCAGCAGATTGGTGTATGTGGGACTGAGCAAAATAAACTACAGCGTGTGCGAGTGTGTGAGAGTGTGTGTGTGTGTGTGTGTGTGTGGGGGGGGGGGGGGGGGGGGGGGGGTGTTCATGCCAATGATGGAATATGTCATTATTAGAGCTCTATGGAACAGAGGTGTGAGTTATACCAGGCTAACATCAGGATCAATTCATGTTATGTAATACAGGTTATAAGAGAAATGCAGAATATTACAAGACCTGCTCTTTAACATTTCAGAACTGTGGGTTTTTTTGTTAAATGATAGACAGTTTAATGACAACAGGTATTTTGTAAAAAAAAACCTGTTTTTTCTCTAAGTAAGGAATGTTTTGGTATCAGTGCTGAATCTCACACATGTAAGGGATCGTAACAGCGCTTAAAAGTAATGGTAAGCAAAAGACAATAGAAATTCACTTCTAGCAGCAAAAGAATACCAGATTTACAAGTTATTACAAGAAAACACCGTGTGCTAGACAAGCTCGTTAGTCGGTGACTCGTTAAGTAATAGCGTTAATGAACTGATCTTGCAGGGCTGTGGGGTGGAGCCCATTCTTTCAAGCTGAGCCAGCCATGCCTGACGGTGGAGACTCATGACTGTCTGTCACTGAAACGAACACACAGTGCCAACATGAAACGAGCTGGACGAGGTGTTTACCTCAGCAACCAGTCGGGACTGTCCGCTAACTCTACGGCAGGTATGAAGTGCGATTAACTTGAAAACTTCCACACATTTGGCTGACAAGGTGCAGAAACTACCATCTGACTTCTCCTCCATTCAACTGGATAAGAAGGTCATGTGAAGCCTTACAAAACCACGATGTAGAGTCCCAGATGTCTGCCTCAGTAATGAAACAGTTTGGGAAGTTGTGAAAAACGTATAACGTTACAGTTGCCATGACGTTAAGGCAACGTTAGCCGGCTAATGAAGTTTGGTCTATCCAAGATAACGCCGCCAAAGTTATGACTAGCTAACGTTATGGTGCATATTGATTTAAAACCACAGCTCGGCGGCTTGTTAATGATTTAAAACACTCGTTGTCTGTCACCAGTTCATGAATAAACTCCCGGTTTAGACAGAAGTTAGAGGCTAAGCTAACCCACTCTCAGCTGTCGGCTCAGGTAAACAAAGCTTGGATGCTAACAGTAGATGCGGCTAACATTAGCCAGCACACAAACTTACAGTAGTAAGACACGACCGGGTCCCGTTTTTCGTGTTCCTGTGCGGTCCGCAGGTGGTGCTGGATGGGTTTGAGCGGGGCTGGTAAAGCCATGTCTGCCTAAAAACCCTCCAGGAGAACAATGAGACTGAGAGCAGGTTCCCTGTTGTTGTTAGCAAGTGCTCCCCTCACTTCCGCGTGTATATCCAATAGGAGCGGCCGCCCACGCGGGACAGATGACGTCATATCTGCTCAGGTGCCCCTCCTGGATCATGACAGTGAAGTTTTCTTTATCCAAAAGAAAAAAACGTGTTTGGGGAGATTTAGACTGGATATTAAATATTCTTGTGACTTCTGTGATTAAAAAAACTTTTTTATGCATTTGGTCTTTCTTTCATGGTATTTACACAAAAATATTAATGAGATTGAGCATTTTATCGGGAGAAAGATTCTCAAATAATCAGAATTCCTTTATTGATCCCCGAGGGGAAATTGTTTTTGTTGCAGGTGCTCCATGAAATTAGCAAGGAAAGAAAAGAGAAAGTATATATATATATATATATATATATATATATATATATATATATATATATATATATCAAGCAAATATAAAAAACAAAATATTAATACTGAGAATATATATATAAGAAAATATACAACAAAATATATATACTGAGAATAAAATACATAAAGAAGTATGTGCAAAGGATGAGCAAAATTGAATTTGGAAATATGTATAATATTATAATATGTATGTATAATATCAGGAAATATCAGGAAATAATCCATCTAACATACTGTAGAAGATAAGGAGTTAATTCTGAATTTTGAAGGCAACAAGATGGATAAAGATGATATTTTCTAAGCACATCTACTTTTATTATTCCAATGTCACATAAGCTACACACAAAGAAATGGACTGACTCCAAACCAGTTTGAATGTTTTTTTTGTCAAGAACTGTCTGAATATGAAACCAAAATCAGAGATGTTAAGAACAAAAAGGCATTGAAAGGTTTTTTTTTTTTGTTCAATGCAGTATATACACATAGTGTGTTTTATTAATTTATTAAACAAAAAATCTGTGAGTAAACAGAGCAATGTGCAATATCAGCACATTGCTCTGTTTATGTTGAATAAACAGATTTATGACAGTTCGAAATTACACAGAGTCTCTTAAGCTTAACTAAAATACTTGCTGAGCCAATCTTGACAAAAGTAACCATAACAACATCACCTGAAGATGTTAATTGCATTTTGATCGGGTAAAGAACACTTAGAGGCCAATAAGTCGGCTTTGGAAGATCAGACTCATTTAAAGGTTTCGCTCAGGATATTCAGGTTTGAGACCAGGTTAAAACCATGAGTCTGCAAACAGGCATACAAACCAAAACATATTCAAAAATAAACAAAATGAAGACAAACTGAGCATGGCAAATCACAAAAAGCATTACAAATGAACAAAATTGCATAATTTCCCAGAAAGCGGGTGGGCTTGGAGCGTAGAGGTCTGTTACAGTTAAGAGAATCTCTTGCTGAAACTGAGCTTGTGGTTGAGTGAACCTGTGACCTGACCGGCACAACAAAGGACAGACTATTACAGTTTCAAGTTCCCTGGGCTTTTCATAAAGCCTCACATGTGATGAGTGTGGTCAGGCCTGTCTGCTGCTGTTTTCTTTGGTCCAAACCATAGCGGAAATCTTCGTTGGATGTGGTTCGTGTAGGTTCACACTGCCCTGTTCCAAGTGAACCGTGGCTTGGAAGCAAAAGTTCCATGAAGTTTGGACACCAGTTGTGGTTAAGGGTTTTTGGGTCCGGAGTCTGGGAGAATCCATGGGCTAATGGATAGATGACAACTCTGATCCAAGCCCACCCACTTCCTTGGTGATTCGTTTTTGCATTTTTCGGCTCAGACTGTACCAGACTTCATCCCTTCATTTGTTGACTGGATTAAAGGAGCTGCACTGATGCTGGTTAAGATGAGTCATAATCTTTCACGAGTTGTGGGGGGACACACTTAAGTCAGGAGTTCTTCAAAACCATAACAAAAAACTTAATTGCATTTGATTGATGTTATACTCCAGCATTTTTAAGAGAATATTAGCAGGGTTTTGTTTTTTTTTTTCAGGACAAAAAAAAAGAAAAATGAGGATGTGCAAATACTTTTTTTTTAGCTGTGAATATTGTCTGCCGCTCCTCCTCTCAGACTGAATACGTCACCATCAGTATGTATGCAGTCTGACAGGAAAAACCGGGACAAAAAAAGTCCTTAAAGCACTTGCTGCTGCTCATACAGAGTATTGCTGTGGGGGCACAGTAATAATTGAAGGAAACCTTCAATTATCAGCATTTTTATGCACTCAGAGAGACTCACGAGGACTATGATGGCTGGACAGTCGAAGGACATTTATTTTATTCTATTTTTTAAAAAAAGGCCAGCTCTTCGTGTTTTCAGACTTCCTTGCACTTGAGGACTTGTTGGCATACAGGTTCCAGTGAAGCCCTTGAGTGACAAGGGCTGTCCAAATCCACAGTTCATCAAGTCCATAAGAGGTCCCAAGCAGACTGTCTGTGGACTTCTTTAGGAGCTGATCTCAGGGTAGACTTACAATATGGATGTGACTGTGTACAACAAAGGAATAATGATAATATATAATAACAAACGAATAACCCATTTATGTTATACACAATATATAGTCCACATGTACCATATTGACTGTTGAAGACATCTGTTCTTTTTTCATTTTTAAGGTAAGCTTATTGATTTAGTGAGGTTTCATATTCCACACATACAGAGTACATATAGACCTTGTGATTTGGTTTTACAAGGGTTTACTATGTGTATCTATCTATCTCTGTTGTATAAAGAGTAGACCCTGAACACATCTTGCTGCCAGTGTTGAGAACCATTCAGGAACATACTTTGAGCTGAGTCACAGGGGCAAGAACTTGCATTTATATCCACGGAAATGAACTTAAAGTGTCTCATAGCTATTTTTTTCCCCATCCAGTGGCCTTTGACATGATGATGGCAGTCAGCATCATTTGTGTAACCAAAGTTTTTGAACGCTCCATCCATAAGTCCAGAGGGTGGACATTTGGATTGATCCAGAAAGAGAGAGAGAGGCATTCGGGTTGCAAATGTCTGGAAGTGTGCCTTCTTCTTTTCACCTACACTAACTTTTTGTCCTTTCTTTGACTTCTGTCACACTTGTTTTGGATAAAACACCATAGAAATTAATGTAGTTGGATTTATGAGACCTGTCAGTTAAAATGGAGATGGGCTTTATTTACCGCTGAGCAGCAGTAGACATGGAGTACATAGCCAATGACTTTCTCCTGCAAGGAATCGATGTGTGTCTCTGTCCATTTATCTAATCCTCTCCTGTATGGTGAGGGACCATTTCTAGTGCTCAGTAATTATTAGCTTATTAAGTCAAATCAGGAATGGCCCCACTTACTCTTACTGCTAATTTATTTTTTAATATTTTTATTTTTTTTTGTAACATTCATTGTCAGTAAAATGCCACAAAATGGTAAAAATGACCTTCAGTTTCCCAGAAGCGAATGTGACATCTTGAGGCTGAACAAGTGGGAACTATTGGTGCTGCCACAAAAAAACTCAGGGAATTATCGTTGTCATTAGGAATCATCCTCAAGGGATCAATAATTTTTGTATCAAATGTCAATTTATCCAAGAGATATTACTAAATTTCACCTAGAACCAAAGTGTTTATTGGGCTGACACAGAAAGCAATTGCTATTATAGCTAAAAATAGATAATGCATAATGAAAATGATTTTATGTCATGTTATATCAAGGTAATAAATGATTGTTGATCAAAAATGAATTGTAGGACATTTTTAATCAATCATCTCAAGACAAAACAAAAAGGAGAATAACTGGTCATCTGAACAGAAGCAAACAGAAAGACAGTTTTGTTTCAATATTGGTCATAAAGTGTGCCTCTTTTTCTTTGACATAGCTGCGAGGTGATGGACAAAGTGAGTTCAATACAGAGACAGACGAGTCTTAGCTCCATTTTAACCTGTAACAACATTAGTAAAAATCAAAGATACAAAAATTAAATATGAATTTTAAATGTAGTATGCTGTGTGTTGTGTCATAATTGATGAATTTTCACGAATTACCCTGATATTGGTGGTGAGAAGAAGCATCAAGACATTAACGATACAGTCCCTGATTTCGTAAATAATTGTCAATAGTACCAAAAACCCAATATACAGTACCTCCCAGCGTGATGTTAATATTTTACAACACAGTTGAGTTCATCGAAAGAACAGTTTGGGATTTGGTGGCATTATTTAAAAAATCAGGGTGTGTATCTTTAAGTTCTTCATCAGACTAAAATAATATATTCCAATCTCTACAGTTATTCACCAGAATCTTATCAATGACTCAAACTTGTCAAAATACACCTGCTTTTCAAGAACTAACTAAAATCAATCATTCTAAGACAGTTAACCACAGCTTCATGTACAAATCTGAACAAGTTCTTTACCAAGACGAGCCTGTATGTTTAAGCCTGTGGAATAACTTTTAATATGTTAAATGGTTAGCTTTCCCAAGATTAGAGATGTTAACAGTACTAGCTTTCATGTGACACAGCTTGTCCATGCGTCCCCATGGAATAGGTGGTGCAAACGCTTGGTGGCGTATTGGCTATTCACAGGGCTAGTAGGCAAACTACTGTGGCTGGCAAGCTAGCTGCTAACCTGCTAGCCAGCTGGAAACAGGCTAGCACTAGTTAATCACAATAGCGTTCCATGCTAGTTGGGTTGCTAAAAGAACATGATGGCATCGCCTTTTGTCTCATTATTATCTGCAAACTATGCCTCCTCTATGAAAAAGTTCATAGTCCAGCAGAGCAGGGTTATATGAAAGAGGATGGTGCAACACAGCTAATAAGCTGTTAGCTTCCTCTGTTGTGGACTCTCTGGACTGATCAGTAGAATGAAAATCTTGGACAGGGGATATATTTCCACCAAATGGCCCCAGATTTTAGCAAACCAATTTACATCACGTCTCCTACATGAGCTGAATGCTACAGATGTAGAGTTCTACATTGTTATTCAATGTAATCAAGGCCTACATCTCGTCAACAGAACGTTTAGAGGCAAAATTTAAAACCATCCCCACAGATACCAGAACGCAGACGAACCCAAATCACAGGAGTCACATACCTGTTTCAAATCCTTTTAAAGCCTATCAGACTAACCAGGTCTTTGGTACTGTCGGTTGGGATCAATTGGAGTGGTCCCTTAGTGCTGGAAAAGCTTATCTACAGGTTTAAAAGGACTTGAAATGAGGGTTTGATCCACTTTTGTCTGGTAATGCAACTTTGTACCTGAGATGATAAACAGATCGCTGAAAACTTCATAACAAAAGTTGGATGGATGTCTGATTAAAAAAAACATTACAAAACATGAGAGGTAATCATTTTCAAAATACACTGACAGCAACACCGAAAGCGAAATTACATAGAGTATTATGTTTAGTGCTACAAGCTTGGAAAGGTGATATAGAGTGTGGGGGTAGAGAGATGGTTGAGAATCAGACATGGACAAAAGCTCAACCACTGTGTCATATATATCTGTAGTGAATGAGGGCTTAGATTTGCTTGTTGTCCATAAAAATAATAATTATCGTATTATATATGAGACCAATAGGGCCTGAAACTCTATAAACTTCAAAATTTCTATGCTGATTTTGTCCATGTAAGTTAAGAATTACACTAAACAGTGATATTTTTAGCACTAGGTGAGACCTCACCAGTCTCACTTTAGATGTTGAGACATCCAATTTGTTTGTATGACTGTATTAAAAATCCTAGCACAAAAATTCTGTTTCGTCTTACTGGCAGTTGCTGATTTTTTTTTTCATATACTTAAAGGACATTCAAAAAAAAAAAAAAACATTTTCATTGCGACACATATGTATGCCCAAATTTAAATATTTCTCAGTAATCCTTCAGTCTACAAATTTAGATTGTTAAATGAACTCCTTTTGTATTAATTTTGCAACTTTACCTTCAAAGAGTACAACCATTCCTAGTGGCTTCCTTGTCAGAATGCATTGCCTTTGTGGCCTGTTTGAGGCATCCTTTCTCCATTCTACAAGTCGAGTAGCTCAAGACCCACCAAGCTGAAACAGATACCATCAAAAAACCACAACAAAGTCGTGGTGCTCATGTTGGTGAAAGTAAAGGTCAGAACGAGCTGGAAGCAATAGCAGACATATATTGGAAGCGATAACTGTCACACATGGAAGTGTCAGGAGCAATGGCACCTGAAATTCACTTGCCCATGGGTAAAGTTACTGGATCACAGTTTCTCAAGATATGACATAAGTGAGAATCCATTGCCAGCTCTATAGTCTGCCTGTCATATTTGATCAGCACCTGGAGGACAAGCTAAACTATAGTGTTCCTCTGCACTTTTATACACAATAATGTATAATTATTTGCATTGTTTGCTGTTATTACATGAAATGAAGACTTTATGCCTTTAAATCAAAACTGAAACTTTAGAAATCTCCTGAAAAAGAGCTGTTTAGGTCCATTGTTGGAACTCTACGAGTGAAGTCCAGAGAAGATGCATCAAGTTGGTTTGATGAATCTTGATGTATTTAGCGCACACCAGAACCTTAAGCAAAAATGTGTGCAGCTAATGCTTCCAAGGTGTTTTTTCCGTAAGAGTATCAGATCTGAGGTATAACTCCAAGAACAGCATTTTAAGGACCCTCAGACTGTTATGGGCCACCAAGTTTGTGACAAACTAGGCTTACTTTGTGCTGTAATTTGACCATGGCCACAGGTTTTAGGAGCACCCTGAAGTTGATACCTGTCTTTCAGCCATCTTGTGGAAAATAAGAAAACCAGAAATTGTTCTATCCCATTCCCCAACAGTTCAGAGGCAGAGGTACATGTTCTCCGGCCAACACGTCCATACCGCACCATTGGACACAGCCAGTACAGACCCACTGATATCTGAAATACAGCTAGGGATGATCACTCTATAGCTAAGGGCAAAAAACACCTAGAGAATATTTCAGACTTGCCAGCTATGACACTGTCGCACATTTTCAAATTTCTTGGTGCAACTGACTCACGATGGACCACAGGTGAGGTTTTGCTCTTACGTTAGCTTCCTGTTTCATAAAAGTCCAGTAGTAGCTAACCAAGAGCCTGATAAAAACTGGCAGAAAGAGTGTCATATATTTTCATCCTTAGTCATTTTATGTGTGCTTGTGTTGTATGTGTCATTGGTTGCTGAGATAGCCAAGCCGTCGGCAGAGTATCTCGAATATCTCAGCAATGCAGAGAAGTATGGTGATCACAGTGAAGGTGTACATGGCACTGAGGAAGATGGTTTTCTCAAAGTGTTCGGGCACCATGCACTTAGTCACGTTAAAGGCCTTTTCCAAAGCACTGGCATCACACATGTACAGTGGGTGGACCTGGGGGAAAAGGAGAAACATGAGATGATAATACTTTCATGACTGCCTGAACTTCCAGGCCCTGAAAATACAATCCTTAAATGTCTCGATGTACGATTTATACTGATGGCACTGTGGTCAGTAATATTCTCAGCCTTATTATTCAATGATACTCTAGATGGTTCTGAGTTCTTGCTAACAGTACCTAGCATGTACTAGGCAAGACCACCAATTAAAGAAGAGCCAAGGCGGAATCTTGATGAACTTCTCCTGGTGCCTCATGCACAAAGGCACTCTTGTTTTGTAATAAAGTTTTGTCCTGGGTAATTGAGGACAATAATGTCATGGTCATGTTCCAGCAACCATTTTGAAATGCTAAGAGCTTTTGTCATCTCGGACACCATCCAGCTGGCAGATTGACACCAGGTCAGGGTGGATGCATGGATTCATGGTGGACCCTACCAACAGCACCCTTAAATCCACCTCTTTGGATGACTAACTGAATGTTGTATTGGTACTATGTCTTTCCTCATTTCTGTCTGATGTTCTGATGTCTCTTAGCGGAGTGTGTCAAAACTTTACACATAGGATTTGTGCACAACTTTGCAGAGAGACTGGCCATAGGGCAAGGAAGAACGTCCTTGGATATTGGGCAAGGAAGAACTTCCTATCTTTTGGTACGGAATCAGGCTATCTTTACAACTGCAAGGATTTTTCTTCAAATGGTGGCTTGCTACAATAGTTGTGATTCAACGACAGCAAGGATGTCCCCTATTCCTTTTTCTTTACAGGTGTTCCGGGTATGAAGAATTGGGAAAGGGACACTTGGCACCTGGGATATGCTGGAGATCAGCAGCTCCTGGTTGACCATTACCCTGAGGGTCAACTTGAAAATGGCTGGATGCATAGCCGTGACATGGACATGCACTCTATTGAGTTAGTCAAATTTGAAAGAAAGAAATTTACAGACCTGGAATCCAAAGAGGTGGCTTTGTAGCCAGAAGGCAATAACTTCAAGAATGATGCGTAGAAGAACAGAAATTATGTAGAAGACGGTGTAGATGGGTCGTTCCAGGATCTCTTCCTGGTCAATGTTCTTACAGGCTGCGTAGAGGTGGAACACCGCCCCAGGAACTAGAACTGTAACCAGCTGTAATGCCCAAAACACCTGGAGAGAGCAGAAAGAAGGAAAGGGATGAGTGACAAAAGCCAAGGGAAGTAGACAATAGGGTATAGAATGGAGGAGTCCTGAAATATATAATAGAAGAAAGAAGAAAATATTCAGTGGAGTGGATGAGTGAAGGAAGAAAGTTCTGGGGTTGGAGGGATAAAAGGAAAGAAAAGAGGTTGAGCAGGGAGAGACGGAACAAGAATAAGAAAGGGAAAAGAATATTTGTACATTCATTTTTCATCACTTGACACACCAGTTTTAAACTGGTCATCCAGATAATGCAGGTATGAGGTATTTGTGTCATTGGTAACTGTGGCTGGCAGGAACCCAGTTGAGTTCAATGACTGCTGCAATCTTTCACCTCTCCTAAATTGCATTTTCTACCAATATAGAAAAACCATCGTGCTGAACACAACCTGCGACTGCAAATATTTTTGTTTGACTGGACACATTACGGTTTGTCCGTAAAGTTTGTCCTTCACTCCTGTGTTTTTCTAGTGGACAAACTTTGTAATTGCATCACTGCATCTAAATTACCTCAAACAAGTTTTTTGCAGTTCTGTATTACAATGTGTTTTGTCATGTATTCACCAGCAATTCGGGCATATCATTTAATCACACCTTTTGTTTAGTTTAGCCCTACCTGAGGGGTTATCGGTCTGAACTGGTTGTAGCAGTACAGGTTGAGTTCTCGGCGATCAGGGTCACAGCTGAAGTGTAGCGCCTCATTTCCGTAGACGGCGAAGCCAAGAACGCCCAGGAAGAACATCCGCACCGAGCCGAAGAACAAGGTGTGGAACTGGCCTATCACCGTAGGAGGCCTGAGCTGGAACACACACACACACGCACACACACACACACACACACACACACACACACACACACACACACAGGTAAGCATAAGCCCAATTGTACAATGCAACATACATGCACATTAATGTTGGCATGGATGCACCCAGACAGGGACACACACAACAGCACTCAGATGCGCGCACACACACACACACACACACACACACACACACACACAGAAAAGCATTATATAACGTCCACAGACATGCACACACGTGTACAAACAAGTATTCACATTTTCAGCGCACAAACATGCGACACAAATGTGCACGCGTACACACACACACACACACACACACACACACACACACACAGACAAAGAGAAAATAGCTTTTGTCAGCCAGATAAATGCAGCTGCAACAGAGGCTCACTGAGGCCCTGAGCTCTGAAGGCTAAAACAAAACCCATTCAGAGGAAACATTTCCCATCTCTTCTCTCTACCTGCTCTGTTCTGACACTAACACTGAGCCAGAAAAAAGGCCCACATGACACTCCAACAAAGAAGAGAGCCCTTTGACTTACAAACATGTCACTCAGCTACATGGAGACGGAGGTAAAAGGGAGATGGATTAAAAAGCTGGGAATGAAAACAGATCATTGTGTTTTCATTTAAAGCCTCGAGAGGGATAATAATTCAGTGTCGCTCCTCTGTCACTGTCAAATCCTGAAAGGTAAAAAGTGCCAGTGAGGTGGGCCTGGTTGGAAGTAACAATAAAAGCCCCACAATCGGCCTTTGTGATCTACTTACGCATCCTTCATAGAAGTTTTTGATGTAGTTTAAAGACATGGTTTGCCTGTCGTTGTCCCCTCTTTAATTCCAGGGCTGCTCTGGGCCCTCATGGCCGGTTTGCTGCTGGCACCAGTTAAAGGCCACCAACAGTGGGGCTACAAAATCTCCAACTGACCCCTCTCCCTCTCTCTCTCTCTCTCTCTCTCTCTCTCTCTCTCTCTCTCTCTCTCTCTCTCTCTCTCTCTCTCTCTCTCTCCCTCTCTCTCTCCCTCTCTCTCTCTCTCTCTCTCGCTGCCCCGAAAGCCCATGTCAATGCATTTTTTTTTTTTGCCTTTTATCCCTCCATCAATTGACTCACTCAGTAGAAAAGGGACAACAGAGACAAGAGGGGCCAACAATGGCCTGGGGGGGCATGTGGTCCCTGTATTATAATCCCTATAGAACTATGTCAGCAAAAAAACAACCTCGTCACACACAATGCAGAGAGAGAGATGGCAAACAAAAATACAATGTGCCGACTGAGTAAAGGAGCTCAGCTGAACTTAATGGCTTTTTTTTTTCTTTTGGTTATTTTTTGTTATCTTAAAGATTTGGAGCTTTATTTTGAAAAACACCTGTTAAAATGGGCTAATTCTAATAAACTACTTATAGAAATATATTTCTGGTCATATATTTCTGCTCATTGAGTTAGTTTTGACACAAAGCTTACATTTTTGGTTTTGTGGAGTTTGTTTACGTGAACACATGACTAAACCACGATCAGGAAAATAACAAGTCAAAAACAAGAGTGATGACAACACACCCTGCACTGCAAATACTTCTGGAAGAGCATTGACGGAGCTGCTGTTGTCCCAAATACAGTCCCTTGGCGAGCTACGAGCGACCAGCCACCAACACAGAAAGAACCCCCGATCAAAATTCAAATTCCAAAAGCCAAAACTGGACAAAGTGAAATAAAATGGAAGTCCACACACCAACCGTAATCCTGGCGGCGTGTTGTTCATTCCCCCCTCTTTTTCCACTCAGGGATCCTAAACTCATGCCAGTTGCGGGACCTTGCGGGACAGGGAGCAGAGTCAAGCGAGACGGAATCAACGTGGGTCACTTCCGGTCACATATTTCAAAATAAACAAGCGCATGAAGGGGAACGCTTAAAAATGGAATCACTGAGAGATGACTATGATAACTGAGAGACACTAAGTAAAATGAGACGGAAAGAAATGATCCAGCTGTGTAGTATTAATGCTGGAAAAAATAAATAGGATGCACAGACTGTCATCACAGCCAGATTGAGTTTTTGATGCACACATCTGTCAAACCCTGTGTCAAACTGAAATCGATGAGCGTTCAAGTCATATTCACGCTGTAAAAATGTCTGCGAGCGGAACACTCGGTGTGGCAGCACGAGAAAGGCGTGTTCAAATCACATTATCATCTCGGTGGAGATTTTTCCACTATTATTTTGAAAGTACGACCCTAAAGCTTCCGGCATACGCCGTACGAATTATGCCGTGCTTGATACAACTTTGGCAGCCAACTTGTGCTGGCTCGTGCCACCTGTGCGCCCGGAACGGGAGGACCGCGTGCGTAAAAGCGCCTCGGCTCAGACTCCGGCTGTCAGAGGGAAGTGATGACGTCACAGACACGACACGACTGACAGATGTGATATGAGGTCATAGCTGTGGGAACATGGTGGGGATGGCGCAGTGGGTGTGAGTTAGCGGAGAGTTGTGGTGGTGGTGGTGGTGGTGGTGGTGGGGGCTACTGCAGGTTTTTGCACCCATTCAGACAGCAGAGCGTCAGCGGCGTCCAGCCCGGATGCGGATCATGACTCGTTCTGAAATTATTAATAATTATACAACACAAACATTTAATCCAGGCTCCGCAGAGGTGGCTCAGAGGAAAGCCACATTAATACAACGAACAAGTTATAAAATAAGTTGTGGCGGACTGTGGCGGACCTTGGCCCCCATCAGTTCATGAGAGGCTCTAATGTGCATTTAGGGCTGTTGCCCAGCGACAGCGCAGCAAAGAGTGGTGCAACTTTTCATCGTGTCTGCCGCCAGATGTTCAGCAACGTCTCCGTGCGCACGCGTGAGTGGTTTAAGACTGATATGAGCGCGCACATGCTGCTGTTTGCTGGCTTCTCTGCTCCTCCATGAAGAGGCCAGCGCTGAGGACGAGCTTCTGTCTTGTGAGGAGCAGTCTCGTTTCCAGGCTGCTTGTTGGCCAAACTCCATGGAGACATGGAGGCTGCGCGTGCAGGGTGGAGACGGCTTTTCGTTTACCGTGTTGCGGACAGTCTTCCTCCTGAATGCCGCTGGTGCTCGATGTTTTTTTTTTTTATTATTACTTTACTTTTGCAGATAGCTTCTTAATCTTTCCAAAAATGCAAAACCTTTCTAAATTCTCATCGTATGATAACTCTCAGCAAACATCACAGAATGTGAGCCCACTGATGTGAAACATTTGGCGGATCAGTAGATGCCATGAGCCATAAAGTCTAAAAAGACAGATTTCCAATTTCTCCCAAATTATGTATCTGAACTTACACCAGATTTCTGTGTTCAAAAATTACAGATTGCGTTTTTTAAAGTTAAGAACTTCATTATCAAATGTCCACGAGGAGCCATCGCTCGCTGTCAGGAAACCCTGCCATCTGTGACCAACAAGCAGAGACGCACTCGGCCTGGAAAAGTGAACTTCTAAGTGTGTTTGTGCCTCTCGAAGCGCCAGAATCACACGCTCCAGATGGCAACCTTGATCTTAAAACCTTCTGGTACGGAGACAAAAGTTTGAAATATGTAAGCAAGGAAAAAGTCGAGCTAAAAACCTCACGAATCATGTGATGAATCATAATTCATGATGATTACACTGTGAGCCTGCTCTGTCTCTGGCTCTTCAGAGGAGCTTAGTCACCAAAAAGCACTTTGGGAGGAATGAACTGACGCCAGAGCTGTTTCTGTGGGCCTTCATCCCTGAACCTGACACTGTTTCCCCTGTCGCTTTTCATCATGTGCATTCATCTCACACTCGACTGAAACAACTGGATCTGACGACGAAGGCCAGCGCTGACTGACTGAATGGAGCTTTCAGAAAACGCAGCACCAAACCAAAAGAAGTTACGTGGTTAAAAACGGGAGAGGATTAGAGAACAGGACGCATTTCTCAACACGAAACTAAAATTTGTTTGTATTTGTGGTTTTCTCCCCCTTTTTTTATTTCCCTCTACGTCCCTGATGGAGATGGAAACATAGAGGATTAGAGGATGCGCTCCTGGCGTGTTGGAGATGTGTAGGAAACCTGGACATTTAATGATATGGTGAATTAATCCACACAAACTAAACCGCTGGTTAAAAAAAAAACAAAAAAAAAACATGCAGGTGTTAGCAGAAGATAAGGCCATCAGTGTGTTTTATCCCACTCCTCGTGCTTGTTGTGGACTCCCGGATGTTTGTTAACTCTCATTCGTCGCCTACCTGCAGCTTCCTAAGCCCGATCACTGACAGGGTTTTGTGGGAGAATCTTAAAAATGCATCTTTCTGCAGGATCTGTCGGGAAGGTGTATCTGAAGAGAGGAAATCACATCATAAAGACCGCGTGAGGTCCCTCTGCTCGCTCGCTGACCTGTGAGTAGGAGTTTATCTCAGTGATGGCGTTTCTGTTAGTTATCACTTGCTGCTTCCCTACACTGCAACTGATCACTGCGACGTTAGTTTTTACGCTTTTGGACAAAAGAAGATCACGCTGAGAAGGTGCTGCGTTACAGCGCGAAGCAGGCAGGAGGCGCTGTTCTGTGAGGAAGTTTGGACGTCCTGTCAGGTTAGAGAATCCACTTCCAGCCGAGATCCAGGTGAAAATTTCAAGCAGGTCATGAGCACAGTTCTGGTGATTTGCTGCTTCCAGGTGCAAACTGCGTCCCAGCTTGTTAAATTTCTATGAGCTAACAGCATTTTAATAAATATGTTTCCACATCTGTCAGGTCCTGTATTCAACCTGCTACAGGCTGGCTTACAGTCCCTGAAACAACAGCAATAACAACAGGATAAAATATGATAAAAGTCTATATAAATGCATCCCAGCTTTGATATTTCTTACATGCAAATCACCAAAAGTGTCCTTACTGGAATGATAAAACACTGAACAGTTAAATCAACCAGTGACTGAGAAGACTATTGACGTTCACTCTCGTTTCTAACTGTGTCTGTCAGCTGTTTTCTGCTGTGCAGGTCTGGTTTATTAGAGCTGCTGTTGGAAACTGAATCGGACAGGAAGTGTGCTCCAAACTTAGAAGAGCTAAACGATGCTGAAAGTTTGGCCCGAGTCTGAGCTGAAACTTTAGTTTCTGACAGGCAGGAAGGAGCATGAACCTGATGAATGAGTGAACAGACACGCTGAACACACTGAACCACTGGAGATCTGGAGGTGGACGTCAGGTTTGGTGCGTTCATGCAGCATTTTTATGGTTATCTTCAAACACCGACAGCACTTAGTTCATGTTAGGCAAAGATTATTGTGATGACACCAGAATACTAGAAGAGACTCAGGTGCAAGGATCAATGAAAAACACAAACATCTGGCAGAGGATAAATGTTATAGCACAAGTGCAGGAAGGCTGAAAATCCAGTCTGCATGTAGACAATCTGGCCAACCAGGAACCGGATCACTGGGGCTGTATATACAGAGGAACTGATTGGCTGATTGAGCACAGGTGGAAAGAGAAACTGGCAGGAAACTGAACAATGACTGGAAGTAGAACATATCACAAAATAAAACAGGAAATGTAATCAACCAGAGTTCATGCACAACTTCACAATCGTAGTCTGTTTTCATACAGAATAAGTCAGCAGCAATCAGGATCTCACAGTCCTGCACTTCGTCCAGCACGGTGCATAAATGCAGCGTTTCATTCAGGCAACAACTAACAACAGATCAGTGGATATAAACAGGGCTGGGATGAGAGACAGTAGAGCGTACAGAGGGACCCGGAGCTGACGAAGTCCACGTGAAGCTGAAGTTCACTTTGCACCGTTAACATTAAAAAAATGAGAAAGCACACCTTCTGATTTCATCAATTTTTTACAGAGTGTCTAAAAGGACAAAGGAAGTATGTAATTAGAAGGAAACTATTATGGCTCATGGATAAAATAGAACCAACCCTGAATCTCTCTCTCTCTCTCTCTCTCTCTCTCTCTCTCTCTCTCTCTCTCTCTCTCTCTCTCACACACACACACACACACACACACACACACACACACACACACACACACACACACACACACACACACACACACACACCATTAATTTACCGGGAGAATTTGGACAGCGCTCATTTTTTCTCCACCAGCCTTCAGCCCTCTCTCTCTCTCTCTCTCTCTCTCTCTCTCTCCATCATTCCCACTGTCTCTCCTTCAGTCTCTAAGTTTCTTTCCCCCTCTCTCTTCTCGTCATTGTGCCCGTCTATCTCCCCCCTCTCCCCGAGGACGTGGACGCCTGGACACTGCAGCCACATGTGCGTCATGCTCATGAATGTGCTGCTCTAACAGGCTGCATCGCTCTGGTTTCTGTCTGTCCTCCACATGTTGAACTTGTGTTCAAACACACCATCAGTGAGGTGGAACACTGATGCCGGCTGACCAGGTCTGGCTGATCTGGTTCATCCCAGAGGTGATGGATGAGTGTGAGGGCAGGGCTCTCTGTGCAGACCAAGTATAGACCAAACTGTCCACATACTTTTGACCACATGCTGTATCCTCCAGCTCTTCCTCCTTATCTCTCCACCTCCTGTCTGATTTTTTTGTCTTTGGCATCCTGGCCTCCTTTTCTCCACCCTGTGGCACTTGTCTTTTTCTGACATTCTTTTATCCTATCTATCTATCTATCTATCTATCTATCTATCTATCTATCTATCTATCTATCTATCTATCTATCTATCTATCTATCTATCTATCTATCTATCTATCATATACTTTCTCCTTCCTCCTGCTCTCTCTCTCTCTCTCTCTCTCTCTCTCTCTCTCTCTCTCTCTCACACACACACACACACACACACACACACACACACACACACACACACACACGCTGAGAGAGAGAGAGAGAGTGGGGAGAGAGTCTCTGTTCCCGGTGTCAAAGTAATGCCTCGTTGTCTGTGCGAGCGTCAGTCGCCTCTCACTCTTCACTGTGGCACACGGTCAGATAAACAGCTCTCAGTCAGACACAGCAGGTAGAAAGTTTTTTTCTGTCTCTCGGCAGCTTGTGTCGGAGAAAAAAACCCCAGCTGCAGTTGCGTTTTTACGCGCGGCGCATCCCGTTGCGCGCCCGGCAGCGCGGACCGTCTGTCCCGTTCTTTCTCCTCTGTGGATTTTCGCGCTCCGCGCACAGAGAGCGCACCGCGGCCATGGACGACGAGTTCCTCTCCAACTTAACCCCGGTTCTGCCCGGAGACTCCGAGGCTCTGAGCCCCAACTCCACCGAGGAACCCGGCTGGTGGGTGTCCTCGGACAGCGGGGAGACGGTCCACTTCGTCGTGTGTTGCGTCATGACTTCGGTTTACATCCTGATCATCACCGTGGGTCTGCTGGGCAACATCACCCTGGTGAAGATCTTCATCACCAACAGCGCCATGCGGAGCGTGCCCAACATCTTCATCTCCAGCCTGGCGGCGGGGGACCTGCTGCTGCTGGTCACCTGCGTGCCGGTGGACGCTTTCCGCTACTTCTCCGAGGAGTGGGTGTTCGGCGAGGCGGCGTGCAAACTCATCCCCGTCATCCAGCTCACCTCGGTCGGCGTGTCCGTGTTCACGCTGACGGCGCTCAGCGCGGACAGGTAGGACTGATGGATCAGCGTATCCTCATGGTGTTATCTTACATTTCATGCATGTTGTTCTCAGATGACTTTTTAAGGCGCTTGTTATAATTTTCCTGCAGGTTGACACAGTGAAAACACAAGACATGCTTATATTACATGAACTGGGATATCTGTGTTAGTTTTCATATTTTTTTTGTCCATCTTATCTTTTACTTGATCTCTCAGTGAGCATTCTTTGATTAATAACTCTTATTATCAAAACCCAGCGACACTAAGTATCTGCACTTCTCAAAAAGTGACAAAATCCGTAGTTTTATCTCATATGATTCTAAATTATTGGGATCTTAAATGTCTGTGTGGTATAATGACTTACAATACATCGTTTTTTAATGTCTGGCAGTGATGGATATAAAACACATTTACTAATAAGTGTACTGCACAAATATGAGGGATTCCAGTGTTTCCATTTGCCACTTCAGTCTTATTCACTACAGTTCAAAGGGAAATATCGGTGCCTTTTACTTTACGTCATCATCATATGAAATGTGTTGCACTGTTGTAGATTAAACCACCTCAAGCTGTATGAAATAACTGAAATCAGCTCCATTTTGGCAATAGTGAAATAAAGCTTACATGATAGAATACATGATAGTGTAACAGTCAAAGGGGAGGATTGTACATCAAGTACTTTTACCTTTTTGCTTTAAGTATTTCTGTTCAAAGATTTTCACTGCAGGTCTGCACAGATCTGGAAGCTGCCTCCACCGCTGATCTCAGATTATTGTTTGCTAAACGTGCTGCAACCTGAATCGCCACTCATCATCAGTGTTGTAGAGATGCAACTTGTGGTTCTTTAATATTTGTAAAATTGTCATTAATGAGAGTTTCTGAGGTGCCAAGCTGTGAAGAAAACCTGTTGGTGTTCTTAGAAAAGAGTATCCTGCAAGAAGAAGCCATTCCACATGATAAATATGTTTACTTCTGATACTTTAAGTACATTTTGCTGATAATACTAGTACTAATACTGTAGGTATTTGTACTTTGGTAAAAGATCTGAGCACTTCTTCCACCAGAGGTTTTATTTTTTTAAATCATATAATATTCTTGGATTTCATTGCCCCTGTGTAGAGATCTTATCCAGCTTTGAGGTATTTTTAATCTCCATTTATTATCTGGAAGATTTGCGTCCTTCGTCCTCTCATCTCATCTCAGGGACGCCCGGTGGTCTCAGCAGGACTCTCTGCTCTGACTGCGATCATCAAGATAAACTGGACTGCAGCTGTTTGCACTCGCTGTAACTCCGTCGCCGAGCAGCGGCTGAATGGCTCCACACTAAAATCCAATGCACATTTTCTCACTGTGAGGAAATATTGGAGGGATGATTCCCGGCAGGTGAGGCACGCCGGGCAGCCTGTGTAGCTGTAGATTAGTTCAGGCTGCAGGTAAAGAAGACACTTACACTCAACTTGGAGCTGGATGCCAGCTTTAAAATGAGGAGCAGCAGCTGCAGCAGAGAGTGTGTATGTACCTACTGTACAGCATAATTACAGCTGCTTAAGCTAGTTTGAGGCAGGCATTGATTAGTTTTAGATAATGTCCATTCTGGTCTGAATGAAGAGGAGGAGGGTACAGAGATGATAAGGGAGTGAAGGAGCAGGAACAGAAAGGAAGACAACAGTGATGCAAAAGAAGGCTTGTCAGGATTACTGCAAAAATAAAATGGAGTAGAAAGAGATTATTGGAGGACATGCGTTCAAATTTTCATCCCGTTGCACTTCGAAAGATGAAAGAAGTCTGTTTGTGTGCACGCTTCTAAATTTATGAAGAGCAGTTTGAGTTTTAGATCTTGGGAATAAACATTTTTTAACGCAAGAGAGCAAATTCAACCTTCTAGGAACCAAGGACAGTTTTGTAAGATCAGTCATTTGAAACCATTAATCTGAGGACAGCGAGGACATTTTTGAAAAGTTGTGACAGTTTGCAAAGCCTTCACTTCTTCGCAGGCCTTTTAAGGGTTCATCCATGTTTTTATGGCTGAAATTGTAATGAGGTTCAGGTCGAGGCTAGAGACTGAGCGACGTCAATCACGGTCCTCACATGTTCAGAAATACAGCTCCCTCATATCACTGAACTGAAATATTTATAATCTCTGTCATGTTTAAAGATGTCTGTCCAACTCTGAGTCCAGCAGTCAATCACTCAGAGTTTTAACCCCTCTGTGTGTGTGTTGATGCACACAGTGAGTGTGTCCTCTCATAGAGACAGAGAGAGAGAGAGAGAGAGAGAGCAGACAGGACGAGCGAGAGGTGAGATGATTATGACGAGGAAAAATAGATGATGACAGAATGATGGAACTGAAAATCCAAAATGAGATATTGAGTCTGATAGAAAGGAGGAAAGAGTGCGGGCGGTTTTTCAATGAGATTCAGGAGGATCAGGGTTACCTTGATGCAGGTGGCTGCAGTGAAGCCGGCGGTCACATGTTAAACATCGGCTTCAGGAGCTCCGGGTGCAGCCGGCCGGCTTCGCTGAGCGGTGGCAGGGTGGAGAGAAGGGAGGCAGCCTTTTAAGTTTGAACAGATGGATGAGGATAATAGAGGGAAGAAAGTAAATATATGAATGACCAGAGGGCAGGAGGCAGACCCAGAGGATGAGCGAAAGAGGAGGAAAGTAAGAACACAGCAATACTCCAGTAAGTGGAACAGTGGAGATGATAGCGTCATGAGCGGTCGTCCAAATGAAGGATCAGTGGAATCATGATGTTCTGCCAACTGCCAAATCAAGTGTTGTAGTTTTCTAAACTTAGCCGCAGCAGACTTCGCTTGCCGTCAGGAGAATCTCTCCCCCAGCCTGCTCAGATACTGCAGAGCATGAATTTTACAGCATCGGTGCTGGACGCAGTGTCATCACTGGGCGTTTGCAGAATGGAGTCGTTGGTTTATGACATTCACTTCCCGGAACGACACGTCCCGGCTTCTCCTGTCTGTGCAGGACACCTGTTATGTTCTACGTCCCTCAACTGATGCACCACTGTGTGTTTACACACATCAAACACTTCTTTACTAACCAAATTTTAGGCATCGCTGTGCCAAACATGGCAAAACTGTTTTTGTAAGCAGAAGCTAGCAGCTGTTATATCTTTATGGGATCTTTGTACTGTTTTGAATATCCAGTCCCAGCCGAGCTCTTGTGTTAGGATTTATTGGACAAACGCAAACACTCTGAGTAAACACAGATCCCGGCTGAGGTGTTAGAAACTTTCCACAAATGCTTCACGTTGAAGGGGAAGTTTGATTCATCAATAACTAATGAAAACTACACGATCAGATTTACTGTGGTCGCGCTGCAGAAGCGTCACCTGGCTGTAAATCCTCTGATGTCCGTCCTCCGTCAGGTGAAGCCGCTGGTGTCCCAGCGCTTTAGAGCGCTTTTTTTATTTATGCCCTCAGAGGGGTTGAGGGGCTGACTCGGGCTCCAGATGGCAACAACTCACTGACACTCGACAAACACTCGAGATGGACAGAGGTTAATAATTTGCATACGAGCTGGCTGAATGTGTGTGTTCCCTCTCGGGTCTCTGTGTGTGATATCTGCTACCGTTGGCACCATGAAGGGTGTTGTTTCCTGTCTGCTCGTCATGCCGTTACTCCTGACCAGTGATCAGCCGTTGTCTGTACGCTGGAGGGAACCTAATCCTTCCTAACCAATGAAACACTCTGATGAAACGCTCCCTTAATTAGCAATTACCTGCCTAATTCTCTAGGATATATTTAGCCCTCTGTGTCGCTTCAGCTCACCTTCTTAAAATAAAGCAGGGAGCCGTGGTCCAGACTTGCTCTTTGCTTTAAATTCAAGGTCAGCTCTGTCGAGAAACTATACAAAAGCAGCAGCTCACAATCAGAGGGGAGAAAACAAGAAAATGCCAGAATGTGGTGGTGTTTTGGGACGTAAAGCAGAGCTGACAGCCGGATCTCCCTCAGGGCGACGCATGGACTAATGGGCTTCTGAGGTGAAATTCAATTTGCCTGCGCCATTTGCAAAGCAGAGCGCCATAACATCAATAAAACATACATGCAACACCGCCGGTGTGCATGAGAGAAATTTGGATTTTCAAATAACCGATAATCAGGTTAAAAAGTCAAATTAGCTTAAAACAACAAGAGCTTTCCCTTTTTTTCCACGACGCATCCACATGTGACAGTTGAACGTGTGAACAGCCTCCACTCTTCTGGTCTTAGTCTTTCTACCAGATGTTGAACCAAACAAGCATCAGTGAGGTAACAGTGATCACATCTGGCTCACAGTTGGTGTTCGGGTTCATCCAAAAGGTGTTGAGGTCAAGTTCTTCCACACAAATTATAGGTGAAACATCTGATGTTTATGAATCTGGTGATGATGTCGTAGAGCTGCGTAGGCCACAGAGGGAGGTCGGAGGTCGGGGTGGGTGTGAGACTGCTGCTCAATTCCAGTTCGAACAGACAAATGAACGGCCATCTTAACCATGACAGTGATTTGTAAACAGTCATTCTTGAGGATGATTACAAAAACGGGTTGCATTTTGTCATCCATGTGGAGGTTTTGTTGGCTTCATGCAGGGGGAGTTCTGTTGAAACAGGAAATGGACAAATGCAATGCGTTCCCAGAAGGTTGGATGAACAGTGTCGCCTAAAATATGATGCTTCAGGATTTCCCTCCATGGGAACAGACCTGGACCAAAGGTGGCAGATACTTTTACATGTACTTCCCTAAAAATGAAACTGTCCATACAGGTTGGATAACAGTCAGGACTTGAGTCGTGCTGAGTGACCGTCTGACTCACCCATTAGTCCTAATCGATGTGTCACGCCTTCTGGAGAAACGAGTACAGACTGAGCCCATCCTGTTTGGTTCTGCAACATGTTCAGCGGAGGCCCATCATGTGCATTTGGTGGTTTGCATGTGTAGAAGTTAATAGAAAATTGCAGAAATATATTTAAAAATTCAAACTGAGTCCCACCTTTGCTGGATGTAAAGATTCATTTTGAAACAAGCTCAGGAGAGCAGTGTGCGAGGAGTCCACGGGGGTCGCCCAGACGTGGCGAGCGGCGCTGTGACTGTTAATGTCTGAATGGGAAGTCATCTGACACGGATGACGTAGCCTTTGTGTGTTTGTGAAGTACACTTCCAGCAGCAGCTTCGACAGCTCCACGAGCTTCGGATGAATGATTGAATTTGAAATCCAACAGAATCTCCTTTTTAAGCACAGCTGACTGCAGAGGAAAGATGGAGCGACTGCAGTGGAGCTTGGGGGTGAGAGACTATTGAAACAGGGTGAGACAGAGAGAGAGAGAGAGGCTGAAAACAGGAGCAAGAAGCCAAGACTCTGGAACGGGAAGCAATGCAGAACAATACTTACATTATTAGCAGCTGTTAGCCTACAGGTGGACGGAGACAGAGGGTGTGAGGGACAGACGTCTGTCACAAGGACAGATTTTTAAGCTGCAGGCGACATTTCCATGCACAGTAATATCTGTTGTAACTTATCCTTATTTGCAAATATGATCAGTGCCTTACCTCTGTCTTTACTTTGGTCCAGACAGAAATATCCCAACCATTGAATTGAACATTCATTCATTCATTGGACATTGACGGTCCCACAGGATGACTTCTATGACTGATGATTCTCTGACTTTTCCACTACTGTCAGCAGATTGCTGTAACGTTTGGTTCAGACTTTCATGTTCCCCTCAGGATGAATTAGGCTGTGATGACTTTGGTCATCCTCTGACTTTTCATCATCAGTTTGTCCTTTAGTTTGTTTTATGACCAAATACCTGCAAAACTGATTCCCATCAGTCTCAACTGTATTTTGCGTTTAGGCCTAATTAGCTAATATTAGCCTGCTAGCATGCTAAGCTAAGTTGGCGAATATGCTAAACACTAAACCTGCCTAACATCAGCATGTTAGCGTGCTGTTGCTGCTTCAGCTCAAGTGCAGCCTTCCACAGCTGTAAGCATGTCGCGTCTTACAGTAAGCCTACAAAAAGAAGACAGCTCTGCGTTAAAAAACACCTTCCTTTGATCGCTTCGTATAAGGTTTTGTGTGCTATAATGTAGTTTTTCCTTTTAACATCCGCAAAAAAAGAATGTCAGTGTGTTGCTGCAGAGAGATCTGGACTGGATCAGGACACTCTTCAAGCTTAGCTTTAGCACAGTAAACAGTGCTGTACAGGAGTAGCTCACAGCGAGATGTCACAGAAACAAAAGAGAAGAACCTTTTTTAGAGGAAGCAGCTCTGTTTGCCTTGCTCACTGCTGCTGAAAACACTGTCTGATTCCAACATCCGACTTTGTTGCTAATTCCAATATTAATCAGAAAGCAGACAACAGCATTAAATCCTGGTTTTGATACTGAGGATGAGATGTTTGCACGGTGAGAAACCTGCTTATTCATGTTCATGTCTAGATGATTCTTTTTGCAGCACAGTGAGCAAATGAACTGCAGGGTCACAACATGCAGCAGCCAGCAGTTTTGATTAATGATATGACAACAAGTGTGTCCCTGCAGACCCTCAGCCTCAGGTGTTTAATGCTTCCTAGATCACCTGTAGGTAATGGGTGGGGGATTAGTGACTGACTCCTGAGGGCTGATGCTCATGTGATGACATACAGTATGTATCCGAAAGGCTCTGAAAATCACAGTCACTTTGAATTTTGAAAATCCGACAGAAGAGGAGCTCAGAGGTCGAAGCAGGGTCTGTATTTATCACAGCTACTGTAACTGGAAGAGTGACTGCAAACAAACTGAATGCCTGCTTTGATTCTATTGTTTGCACTTCTTATAAATGCAAAAACAGCAGAAAAAGAGGCGCAGCGTCGTTTCAAATGTTCAGATAACAGTCTGCTGTACGACTGCCCTGTTCTGAATTATACATGCTGCTTCCATTAACATATTACTCATTATGACCATTAATGTTGCCTCTGTGCTGCAGTCATCTATAATCTGCTCGTAACCAGTTTAAGAGACAATGAGAAGTTGGATAAATAGCTTTTGTTTCTAAGTTTGTGAGTCGAACCTTTCACAGTTTGGTAATTACGCTGGAACTGCCCAATAAAGAAAGAATAAATTGCACTGCACTGAAACAGATGCACTGTGTGTGTGTCTGAGACAGAGTGTGTGTGTGTGTGTGTGTGTGTGTGTGTGTGTGTGTGTGTGTGTGTGTGTGTGTGTGTGTGTGTGTGTGTGTGTGTGTGTGTGTGTGTGTGTGTGTGTGTGGGACATATGTCTGCTGACACGGTCACATTGTGGGGAATGGGCTTCTTTATGGGGACAAAATGCAAGTTGGAAATGATTGTTCAGTCTGTGTAAAGTCCCCAGAAGTGATGAAAAACCTAACTTGTGTGACTATTTGTATGTATTACTCCCATTATGGGGACATATATCTGTCTATTTGTCAATAAGATGATGAATTTGACAGTTAAAACTAGCTAATGTGCTAAATATGCATATAAAATAGAGAGCAGAAACAAAAGATGTGGTAAGGATTCATTAAACTCGGTGAATCCAGGTGATTAATCTCATGCACTAGAAACTAAAATGAGCCCAGCTGTCAGAGCCCAGACCTACCAACCATGTTTAACACCTTCATTGGTTTAACGTCGCGCTTCAAAGGTCCAGTGTGTGGTCCTTATCCTGGTGAAGACACCTTCAATGGACACGTATGACTTCAACATTTTTTTTTTAAATGTACGTCAAAACTTATGAGCTATCATTTTGGTGACTGTGCAAGATCTAAATTACAACATCCTCCACCTTAAACAACAAAGTATGTCTTTGTCACTGTCCTCCGGCACAAAACGACTTGGGGACAGATCATCGTCGAAGGAAACTTTGACTGTCACTGGGGAGCAGGAAGCTAGCAGTGGTCTCCCATGTCAAAGTCTGACGTTTCGTCCATCCATCCTGACTGTGTCCCTCTGTGGACTCTGTGGATCTTTAACAGAATCATAATTTTTCTTCTTTTGTCACTTGAACAAAAACTGTTGTCGTTGCAGGGCAATGTCCTCTGAAGACCCACAGCAGCAATTCAGATGGCTAAATGAACGACTTGTTTTTATTTCCTGGCTCTGGTGTCCGAGTGCGACATGAGTGGAGGCTGCAGAGCTCAGAGCTCCTCTTCCAGCTTTGTGTCCAGTTTGTTTACCAATAGACAGCGTCATCGTCCGCCTAAAACGCTTTGATATCAGCTTGTTAATGGAAACTCATTTCCTCATGCCACAGCTGAGGGCAACGATCTGGCTCTGTATCTGACCCTGCTGGCCCCTAATGAGCCCCTAACGAGACTAGAGGCCACTAATGGGCCCATAACGACTCCTAACTTGCCTGAAGGTCCTTGACAAGCATAACAAGCTTAATGGATGATTAGCATAATGATTGGAGTGGCTACCGGTGCCCCAATCACTTCCTATCAAGATGATGCACACAAACACCCTTTTCAGCTGAATATGTCCACAGCTGACTGCTGCTGGGTGCTTTCTGTAATGAGGCGGTACGCCAGAAAACTCAATACAGACATGAGAAAACGTGGAAAAGAAAGATCCGACACTGAAATGGATGATTTTTGGCATCACCGCCTCTAACTGTCAATACCAAACTGTAAATTGATTCATCTTTTTCAGCAACCTCTTGCAATCTTGGGGTCTGTTACAACTGCTAGATACAATTACAATACAATCACGTTTTATGTTTTTGAATTTTACTTGACGATCACTTGACGATCACTGCACTAGACTTTACTTTTTGTTGCGTCATTTCAACACCTGCTGAGCCATCATCATCTCTCACACTCAGTGTTGATGAGGCTCTGGCTCTCATTGGACGTCTCATGGGTCCAGCTGTGTTAATGACAAATGACCAGACTGTCAATACTCACAACAACGAGTAATCCTGTAACCTCAGCACTCCCCCAGCGACAGGTGATGGCCTCCAGCCGGTTTCAATTTCAGTTCAACTTCAAGACCAACATTGACCTGTTTTGACACTTTTATGCAGTTTCATCTTGAAGACACCCACTGGAGTGCAAAGATCCACCAAAATACAGCTTTCATACCAGTTTGAGTATGGGAACACCACCAATATCAATCAGAAGGCAGAGCTGTCCTTCTGTCTGCCAAAACCACTTCAGTCGTTGTGATGTCTTGTTGAGAGACTGACTGTCAGATCACCAACTTTATCGAGCACCCAGCACAGACATCAAGGATCTGAGATCCTGCTGACAAGAGAGCAAAATATTGCTGCAGGCCTGTGGGACGGGTTTGTGTGATGAAGAACTGGAAGGACAAAGGAATCAAACCTGAAGTGGAAAGGAAGAAAGGATTTCTTACCTGCTTTGTTTGTGGAATCGATTTTTCTTTCAGCTTTCTGCCGCTAAACATTGAGGAAGAAAATATACCGCTCTGCTTTATGGAGTGATGGTCAAGTCTGTAAAAACTCCGACAAAGGGTTTTAATAGCAGAAGATGGCTTGTTCTTGAAGGTAAAGGGTGGGATAAAGGATGTCAAAGATCAAATGAGAAAGACAGAAACTGAGGCAAAAACAAGGATGGAGAAGAGAGTGGAGAAGTGGGATGAGGAGGAGAGGTCATTAAACTATAAAAGGAGAGTTGTAGAGAGCAGAAAAGTGATTGAACAGGACAAGACTGGAGCTAAAGAGCGATCAATGGAAAGGCCAAAGCAGAGAGACGGCGAAAAGCAAGGACATCAAGTTTTGCCTATCACAGTCTGGGCTCTGACTGGAGCAGCTCCTGCGAGCCAAAAACGAAAAAACATGGCTGTCAATCATATTTGTTTTCATGTGTAGCTTGTCACACAGTTCACCCTGTTGATGAACTTGACGTTTTTCTTCTCTTGTCCCAGTTTCAGTTGAGATTTTCCTCCTGTTCCTTTATTTCTATTATGTCAAAACAAAAAACAGAGATCGCCTAAACTAAGCCCAGAGGAGCTTCAGCATTCCTGGAAAGCAGCTACACTGGGACACGGTGCCGTCTCTCTGTCTCTGTGTCCACAGGTTGATGCATGACTCAGCCTCAGGGTTACATCAAAGCGGCCGCTGAGTCAAGACAATTACTTTCTCCACATCCTCCAAGTGTTGTCGGCCTTCTGAGCTGCGGTTATGGCTCGGTGACAAAGCCTTTCTTTAATCAGTTTAGGTTTGCACCATATTGGTAGCTCTGGTAACAGATGCTGATGCTGCTGGGTGGGCCCATGCGAGCAACATGTGCAGCTCTGCAAATCAAGCCAACACAGCTTCAGAAAGCTCAACAGGACATGTAACCCGTCTCCTCCGCTGTATCTGCTGTGATTCATGATCAAACCTAAACTCATGTTCACACCAAATCATTTCAAACCTCAGCAGCCGTTTCAGCCTCGGCAGATGAAACCGACAGACTCTAACTGTCTCTTCAGCGCTTCTGAGACTCGTTTATCTCAACAGTAACATCTGGCATGAGAGGAGAACCCATATTTTTCAAAAGGCAGTTCAGCTACGCAGAACAGTTTTGAGTTGTGTTTTGATGTTGCTGCTGGGCATTTTCACTAAAGGTTTGCCCTGAAGAAAGGTGAGTAAAGCGCATCAAATATATTTTAGCTGCGGAGGGATGATAGTTGCAAGTTTTTTGCAGGGCTGGTAGAACAGCCTAACAGCGATTATTTGAGTCAGTTTGGCAATTAAACTTTTTGTATCCACGAAACCCTGCCTTTCAGAGCCCAATCTCGACCGACTGCTTCAACATCATGAAATGCCTGGAAGAACAGCTCCTGAATACCTTCCCCTCAGCTGTCAGACGACTGCTGGACCCCACCAGCTGGCCTACAGGGCCGAACAAGGGATGGAGGATGCTGTGGCATGTCCCCTCATCTCCCCCCTCCAACACAAGGAATCGCCTGCAAGTTCTCCGCATTCGCTTTTGGTTAACTCAGCTCCGTCCTCAACACAGTTCAAGACCCCCAGGTGATCAAGAAAATTCATCACCTCAGCATCTGCCCACTCCTCTTCCACTGGATTCACAACTTCCTCAACAACAGACCACAGGCTGTTACACGGGCACGATCAGCTGCCATCACCGACCCTCGAACCGCTGAGGGTTTCTGACCTTCGTCCCTTCCTTTACTCCCTCGACACAAAATGACTGTCAGCCCTCACCCGTCTCCACATACTTCAAATACTCTGTCGACGTTGCCATTTTTGGGCTACTCAATGAAAATAAATCTGCAACAGCCTACGAAAACTCCATGTCTCACTTCACACAATGGTGGACTGATGACTGCCTGCAGGACAAACGAAAGAACTGCTCATTAGCACATCAAATGCATCTCACACGGGACTGAACCCCACCATCACCATGGCCAGATGTCTCAGACTCAGTTTTCCCAGTAAAGACTCCATGTCCTCTGTAAACTCAAAGCACTCTCTGTCGCCTCCTGTAGTTGCTTTACAAAAGCACCAAAGCGCACACCAAATGATTTCAAACCTCAGCACCAATTTCAGCCTCAACAGATTAAACTGAGCTTGGTTCAAACCGTCTCTTCAGCACTTCTGAGACCAATTTATCTCAACAGTAATGGCTGCATAAGAGGAGAACCCATATTTTTGAAATGGCAGTTCAGTTACGCTGGTATTTGGTATTTCTGCTGGGCGTTTTCACTAAAGGTTTCCCCCAAAGAAAGTAGACTTAAGTGCATCAAATATATTTTAGCCGCAGAGGGATGATGGTTAATGTTCTGACATTACGTGATTATTTCTGTCACTCCGTCATTTCAGCTTTTTGTACCCACAAAACCCTGCCTTTCAGGACCCAGGTGCTTCCCTGCCTCTTCACCACGTTAACCATCCCAAACAAAAACTGACTTACTGCTATCTTCGGCCTTCCCGCTCCCACACTACCAGCCATCACACACCCAGCACTCGCTGTAGCAAATGACGCTGATCATCCCCTCAATCATCAGGCCACATTACTGCCACCGGGGCGTGGATACAGGACCAGAAAATGGAGGAGAGCTCACTTCAACGCATTCTCACTGCCAGCTCGTTACATACAGACGCTTGGTCGGGACCACTTGGCATCAGGTTTTAGTGCAAAGTACCGCCCCACCCTCCTCAATAGGTGGACTTTTCTAGCTTTTGTACTGCATCGTTTGACGCACTGGGAGTGAGAACGGGCTACTATGCATCCTTGAAAAATGACACTAAAGGGGCATCTAGTGCCTTAAAAAGTGACACCAAGGGGTCCTGAGCAAGCATCCATTTGTGATTAGTAGGTCAGGGAATGAGTGTTGCTTCAGCAGGTATTTTGCATCCATTGCAGCATTGATCAAACTGCCTCACTGACAATGTTGTGTGCTACGATACATGAATTCACAAGTGTTTGTGGAGACTCTGCTGTGTCTGTGTCTGTGTGTTCCTGTGCTGAATTAGCCATGAAAGCAAATCTGTGTGATGTCTGTAATGAGAGACTCAGCGGGACTCGACCTAACCATTGTGTGTGTTTGAATGTGGAGACCAGAACTGATCCACCGAGCTTTGTCCCCAATCCTGCTGCTCTGCAGGTGAAAGCACAATACTGGGAAGCCGTGCGTGCGCCCAGCAACTCCGTGCCGCGAGTCTGAATGCATGAATGATCGTGAAGGTTTGACCTTTATTTGAATAAATGAAGGTGTAGAAAACATTCAAGTAGATATGAATCCAACAGGTATGATAAGCAGAAGGTGTTCACAGCCGAACGCTTTTCAGTCTTTTTTTTGGTCTTTTGATAAATCTTGGCGATACATGCTCAAGGTCTGACTTTGTGTTTCTGCGCTGTGTTCATCGCCCTCTGAATCACTCTGTATAATCACACAGTGGAGGTTGATATATGACTATATGTGTATGTACACACACTCACACACACACACACACACACACACACACACACACACACACACACACACACACGCAGTCCCCAGCCATTTCACCTGCACACACTTTATTTACTACTTTTCTCCAGTTTTTCCTGTGTAGGATCACTGCATATCTGAATGAGAGCTTCTCACTCTAGACTTTTAGCAGAAGCAAATGAGATAAACAAAAACAAAAACAAAACAGCAACAACAATGAAAACAGTGGAGAACTTTGATTGCAAAGATGTGTATACCTAATTAATGCTAAATTTAAGGAGTTGGGTCACTGGAGAAGGAGCACACGTACAAACAGGAGGAAAAAGTGCATTTGTTGGGGACTAGTTTCAGCGGCGGATTAATCCACATTTGGTGCTCGAGTGAGCAGAAAATAAGCTGTGAGTCAAAATAAACTGCAGTGTGTGTGTGTGTGTGTGTGTGTGTGTGTGTGTGTGTGTGTGTGTGTGTGTTCATGGTAATGAAGGCGCATCTCAATCAGTGCAACAGTGAGGCTCATTGATGTCTTTCTGGACATCACTGAGGTTTGTTGGAGGGAAGGACAACTTTAATGAGTGTCATGCAGATCAAAACCACATTTTTATGCAAATATACCTGCAGTCAGTGAGACAGGAGGGTTTTTTCTTTCTTTTCAGAGTTTATTGGAGTCATTCAATGTGCTACCATAGAGTAGGACCTGCTCTCATTATAAATCCATCAACAGGTCTTTTAACACAAAATCTAACAGCAGCCAAAACAAAGTTATTTGTAATTTGTAATGATCCAACAAGCGCGATCGCTCAGTTACTTGGATAACTTCGCTGAGAAGAAACTGCTTTTTTACACTTAATCTGCTCGAGCGTTGGGAGGGTCACAAACCGCAGAACTGAGACAGTGATTTATTTCATTTGAAGGGCATGCACCATCATTCTGAACGTTCGGACAGATGCAGACGGACGATACCGACCCTGGAACTGAGGTAGACAATGCAGCTTTGCATTGAAAAATACCTCCTGAGGGACTGTCCCTGAAGGTCATCCTGTCCATCACTGCCCACCCTGAACTGATGCTGTGATGAGTTTTGTTGTTTCGGGTGCATTTAGTTATTTTGAAGGTCTGTTTTGCCTGGTTTGGTCTCTTGGTTCCAATGAAGGAGAATCTTGATATTTAAGATAACATTATTCTCCACACAGATCCCCGATCTCAACGCCTCGCACCACCTCTGACTGTGAACTTGCTCATACATGTTGTCCAGACTTTGTCCATTTTGACAGTCTTACCGCCTGAGAAACACACATACACATCCATCACTGACTCCGCCTGGACTTAATGTGCCAGCCTTTACTGCCTGGGGACAAAACAAAAACTCATATCTCCTACATGACATAAATAATCAACGAATCATTACATCAATAAAACATGAAGCGAGGTCCAACACAGCGATGTTAGATTTATGGGCGAGGGGTGTATGACAGAGAGTGAGATGCAGGCAAATGAGACCGAATGAAACACTGGGCTGAGCTCGCCGTGATCCTGCATGTAACTCGCTGAATACGATACGGCAGCTATCTGACGGAACACAAGTGCATGATGTCCTGATGGAAATAACAAGGTCCAGTCATGAAAGCAGCTCTGGAAGCAGTCAGAGTTACTTAAACACAGTTTAACATCCTGACAGTCTAATGCAAGCATCACCAGGATGAAAGAGGGCTCGATATCACATTTATACACAGACGATGCTGCAGTATCAAATAACTTCTTTTTCTGTATATCTTTATTTAACCAGGTCTCATTTATCTGTCTTTTCTCCTGCACAAGACACCATATGAAGGAATGCAGAATCAAATATAGATTAGAATAGAAAACAGGCATACATAAGATAAATAATAAAGTCATAAAACAAATGATTAAGCGTCACATCGTCCTGGCAGATAGTATGGGAAGTTAAAAATGCCAAAAACTGCAGTTCCTCAAATGGCCACTTGAGGCTGACTCCCAAAGCTCCCAGCTAACCGGTGGGATTTCCTTTTTTGTGTTAGGCTGCTGCAGCTTCTCATGAACGAACAATGAGCCTGGAGCCGCTAATGCTGTCAGAAGAAAACCAAAATGATTACTGGATGATTTATGTTTGGTTTCAGCCCCGAAAACCTGAAGAGGGGCTCGTTTCATAATGGTTTTGACATTTTTTTTAGTGTGGATATTCGCAGTGGCAGCCTTTTGAAGTCTAATTCAATCTGTTTATTCATAGATCCATGTTGAAATCTGGCCAAAATATCTGTGTGTGTGCTGCAGAATAAGAAAGTGTGCTGTTGTTGTGACAGGAAGCTTGTTGAAGCTGCAGTCCTCAGCATCACACAAAGAAGAAGTTAAAGTCCAACACAGAGGAAGCTAGTGCACCTTATTAGCTGTGTTGCACTGCTCTCTTTTGTATAATCCTGCTCTGATAGAGTGTAAGCTTCTCCATTAAAGAGGTTTTTTAGGTTTTCTCTTGAATAAATGTGTGAACTTGATGTCCTGTCAGTGACAGAGCTGTTTGACTGGTGTTTTCCTGGTCGGCTAGCATGTTAGCAGTTAGCTCACCCGGAATCAAAGTCTTGCCCCTTTTTCTCCTCTGGTCTGTTTTTGGATTCGACATTTGGACTTAGTTCAGAGTGCTGTTTTGTTATTTGACGCTGAACTGATGTTTTTCTTGTCTGTCTCCATCAGGTATAAGGCGATCGTGAACCCGATGGACATCCAGACGTCCAGCGCCGTCTTCTGGACCTGTCTGAAAGCTGTGTCTATCTGGCTGCTGTCTGTCCTGCTGGCTGTCCCCGAGGCCATTTTCTCACAAGTTGTCTCCATGCAGGTAAAATAAAGACACTGACAATACAACAAATACACTGCTACGACCAACACCACCTAAACTGATGTAGCAAAGCTCTCTTGAAGACTGGCAGACTTGAACCCTGGCCCTTAACTATGAATAGCTTGGAGTTATCTGACGTTTTTGATGCTATCATTATGTTTTCCTTCTTCAAATTTTAGAGGAATCATGTATGTTGTATGTTGTGTGATCACACGGTGAAAAAACCTTTGTGTCATGTCACTTGCCCAATCAGGATCTTCCATGTCATCTCCAAAGCCGACAATAGCCATTGAGAGCCCATGTTTAAAGGAAGGGCCTCGCTCTCTTCTTTTGAGTAAATACTGAGCCAGTTGCAACCATTTGTGGCTTTTTGTATAGCCAGTGAAATTCAGAAGACAAGGATGCTTCACTGGATAATTTACAGCCAAAGCAAGGAATTCAGTGCCAATAGGGACATTACACAAATGGCTTCAGTATAACGATGCATAGCCTAAGTACAAATACCCCAAATATAAATATAGATGGCATAAATATGTTTTGTCTAAATATAGGTATTTAACTAGACATAGTGTTAGAAAAAGATATGTAAATGTAATGTCCTGAACGTGGACTAGGATGACGCTTCATGCTGGGCATCTGTTTGCATAGAAATAGTCGGGCAGAAATGGAAACCTGCTTGAGTGTCTTCTTCTGTTACTCAATGCCTGCAGTGCTTACAGTGAGTCTGGCTGCTCGTGATAAAACGGTTTCCTTTCAAAGGAGACCATGTACTGCAAATGGTTCCAGAGCAGCTTGCAGTTTGCTCTCGGTGTGCCTTGAATAGGGTAATTTTACAGGACTGGGAAGGTCCAGACGGGACCTGGATTTTGGCCTCGCTTTTCAAAAAAGGAGGTCGGCCATTACAGATGTGGTCACAACATGAAAAATGCTGCAATCTGTGAATACTCAGCGCGACACAACAATCAAACAAACCAAACAGCGGCTTCATTTGACCGTGAGCACATAATCTGACCGTGACGCTCTCGTTGGCAGAGGGTTTGTGACCTTCTGCTCATTCAGAATAAACAGCGCTGTTCATCACTTCCTGTTGAAGGCTCATCATTGTGCAGCGTCGGGTTTCCCACCAGACAAACAGCCATAAACTGTTTTAGAGTCAGATTTATGAACGTCAAGTGCATCTATTTAACTCTGCAATCTGTTTTATGATCTTTACTCATGTGCCGTTATCTCTGTTCTCTCCTCCTCTCTGTCCTTCACTCCTCTTCCTCTGCTTTTTCTCCTCCTCTCCATTTCTTCATTACTGTCCATTTTTCTCATCTTCTCCTCTTTCCTTCACTTTTTTCCTTCACTACTTTTTCCCCCTTTAACTTTACTCCTCTCCCCTTCTTATCTTTTTCTCCTCCTTTTCTCTTCTCTTTACTCCCTCTTCACCTTTTCTCGTCTTTTTCCTCCTGCTTTTCTCTTAATGTTCTCCCTCTTCCCTCTTTTCATTGGTCCTTTCATTGTCGTCCTTTACTCTCCTTGTCTCCTTCTCTCCTGACCTCATTTCCTCTTCTTTCCTCTTGTTTCCTTGCCCCTGTTTCCTTTCCTTGTTTCCTTTCTCTTCCTCTCCTCTCCTTGTCTCCCATTCTCCTTTCCTCATATCCCCTTCTTTCCTCTCTTCTCCTTGTTTCCTTGTCCCTGTCTGCATTCCTTGTCTCCTTTCCTTGTTTTACCTCTCCTCTCCTTGTCTCCTTTCCTCATTTTGCCTCCACTTCTCCTTTCTCTCCTCTCCTCTCCTCTCCTCTCCTCTCCTCTCCTCTCCTCTCCTCTCCTCTCCTCTCCTCTCAGGGTCACAGAGACGACACTAACGTCACCTTTGTGAACTGCGTGCCCTACCCGCTGTCCAATCAGATGCATCCAAAGATCCACTCAGTGATGATCTTCCTGGTTTACTTCCTGGTCCCTCTGGCCATCATCTCGGTGTATTACTACCACATCGCCCGCACGCTGATTAAGAGCGCCCACGACATGCCGGGGGAAGTCAGCGAACACACCAAGAGACAGGTGACTGATGATGAATGAATGAATCAGCTGATGAATGAATGAGTCAGCTGTTCAGTCTTTGGCACATGAGGTTCTGCAGGTTTTCATGTCAAACAGACAGAACAACAGTTCATTTCATTTGACCCTGGGTTGAGCACACGTTGGATATAAGGCTCAACATTAAGATAAGATAAGACTTTATTTATCACACGCTGGAGAAATTCAATTATTACAGCAGCAGAATAAAGACGGGAGGCAAAAAACAGCACAAATAGAACAGAATATAAAAAGAGATACAAGATAAAATCAACAATAGATAAAAATATACAAAATAGAAAGTAACTCTATACAGACATCCGTAGACGCTCCATTCAGACAAGGAAAAACGGAAATAAAACCAAGAAGAAAAAGCTCAGGAAGAGCAACAGAAGAGGGATCAGATGTGCCTTCTGAGCAGCCAAACAAACCACAGGATGGAAAGATTGATTGCTTATATGAACATATTGATCTTTACATTTTACACCTGCTGTAAATGTCAAAGTCAGACACACCAATACGTCCATGATCGAGTGCATGCACCAGCCTTCATGTGCAGGATTTGCATGCTTTGTTTCTTGCCAGCTGAATGTGGGAAAGGTGAGATTAATGTGCATCGAATGACTGAAAAAAAAAAGAAATGCAATATTGTCTGTAATAATCTGATCAAATTCTAAAATTAGCAGACGAGCTAATTGAGTTTGCCTGCTGCTCCAGCAGGGAGTCACCCCGACCGGTTGCTCTGTGAGAAAGCTGCTGTTTGTTTCTCTGGCAGCGTTAAACTGAGAAAATTATCAAGCCACGCTGCACAGAGAGGCTGTCTGAGCTTAGCTTTGTTAGCTAAATCAGACTAGCGGGTTGCGTTCCACTTAGTTTGAAGGGATTACACGCTAGTTTCCGGTTTTTCAAACTTGATTTTTATTTTAAAGAACATTCGCCCTAATAAGTAAATAAAGTCAAGCAACAAAATAAGTTAAGTGCAGATTTCTTGCCCTCGCAGAAGTTGAGCAGTGTGGAAGTTTAGTTGAACAGGATCGACTGGGACGCAATGCTTTTTGCACCCACACTTCCCACTCAGGGAGGTTTAGTGGAGGACTGTGACAGTCGGAGTGAGTAATCACTTTACACCAGCTTGATCCTCACAGATGGAGGAGAGGTCAGAGGGAGGGGGGGCGCTGAATTATTAAAGCGCCTACAGCAGCAGGCCAGATCAGGTGTACGTGATCAATGATGGAGTGGCACAGCTTGGAGTTACTGCTGCACCTCTGGGGATTACCATGATAATAACCACTGCTGATGATACAGCCAGTGGAATACAGTTAATTCTATCAGTCAGGTCAAACTGCTGCGCTGAGACTCTCCTTTCAACAGAAACAAGGTTTTTATTCACTGATTATTTCCAGGTTTTTCAAATTTGCTGTTTTTCTTAAATTCCCATCGATGAAATGTGGTACTTCCTGCAGGTTTTCTATTAAAATCCAACCAGGAAAGGGAGGGATTATTCCCACTGAGCTGCTGGTCGACTCGCTTTTTGTGAAACGTCTGCAGAAATTGTTGCATTAGCATTAGCAGCACTTATAGTGGTAATGAAAGTTAAACAGGCATTAGTATTAATAACGGAAGCATTAGTGGAAGTATTACTGACTTTGACTTCATTAAAAAATGAGTTGAGTTTAGACCTGACAGTGAGACTTGAGCAGCAGCATTAACACAGAGTTAGCACAGCTTTCAGAGACCGGGGACTTGACTGGATCGACCCTAAACGACGTCAGATGTTGACTTAATTCGAGTGACTCCACATTTGATTCGAATGACTTGAGACTCTGCAGAGTCAAACAGGAGCATTTCACCACTTCCCCAGTCTTTTGTTGCTGCTGTCCCAAATTGTTTGAAACGTGTTGCTGCATCAAAAAGCAGATATTTACAAAAATCACTGAAGCCGATGAGAAAATATTAAACATATTCTCTTTGTACTGGATTAGTACGCGGCATCCCAGCGATTTCTGTATTCAGCGGTTAGCAGTTATTCAGCACAATAACTGCTAGTCGTAATTATTATTTCATCTGCTTCTCTTTCATGCTCTGTGTGGAGCTCATTATCTGTCGGTCTCATCCTAAAAACACATAAATGCTTGAGAGGGAAGTCATTTCTGTGCTGCGGCCTGTGAGCTCTGCAGGTCTGAACGCGGCTCTTTGCCGTGAAGCTGACCCTGACACGCTCAGGGTTAATGGAGAGTCGCTGACTAACAAACAGTGAATCAACTCCTGCCGCTGAGAGCTGAGAGAGGACGAGGATGATCAGAGATAATCAGCGAAACATGAAAAATACTGTCTGATGGTCGGCCAGTGTGTGAAGCACTGCCATTAGCACCTCTGAATTAGCTCCAAATTACAAAGTAATTTCCACGAAACGTAAACTAATTATTAGAAAATGTTTGGAGGTGACAGACCCGTGAAGAATAGAGTTATCATGAACTGGACTGGCCTGTGCAGAGCCGTGACCTCAACCCCATCCAGCACCTTTGATTATGGGAGCAGGTCATCTGGAGGAAAGGCTGACACCAGAGCCGTGGAGGCCGATAGCGCCGCACATTAACGATCAGGGTTTCAGAAGCCGTTAATTAAAACAGCTGATACGACACGTGATAGCAAATTGATTCTGTACTCTGCCTATCAAATACATTAAGATCTTTCCCTCCTTCTTATGTCCCTCCATGTCTTCCTCCCTCTGCGTCTCGGCCCGTCACATCATATCTTGTGTTGTTTAATTCATCTCATTACAGCTAAATCCATCCTCGCCCTCTCGTGGGGAAGCGATGCTATCAGCCCTTTCTTAAATGAGAAAAGCCTCTTCACGCGCCGCCCGTATCTCCACATCTATTGAGGTTGGAAACCAATTGCTGCATTACCTGCAGACGCCCACATCAATACCAAACGCACCCACTATCTTATCTGAGAGCAGAGCTAATTCATTATGTTCCCAGAGATAAGAAATACATTAGCGGGCACACACACACACACACACACACACACACACACACACACACACACACACACACACACACACACACACACACACACACACACAGACACACACACCAGAGCCAAGCCACATGTCAGACCACGCCATCTGAAAACACTCATTTAGGTGTTTTTTGACATTCTCGAGGCCAAAACATACAGTTATTATCAAAGATGTGTCCACTCAAAGACATTCACACATGTATAAACACTCATGGTCTTAAGATAAGATAAGAAAAGATAGTTTAATGATCCCATGCCAGGGAAATTTAGTTGTTACACAGCAAGAATAAAAGGAGAGGATTCAGTGGAATAAAAATGACTTGATGGAGAATTTTGCAGTTCAATACAAATAAAAAGCAAGCTTTTTCATACTTTTTGTAGGCTGTCATATCAATAACGACGCTGTGAAGGTTCGGAGTCTTCTCTTCAGCAGCAGGCTCGACTCTTATTTTAAGTGACAGCTCCAGAACAGCAAAATAATTGCGTGCTCAGGTGTTTGACAGAAAAAAACCTGAAAACTATCATCATTATCTGTGACATTTGGCTGCAGAATCAATCAGACTGGAGGCACCACAGCCATCAACTCAGCAGGCGGCGCTGACTGAACTTAATTACGGTGAGCAACGTCTAAAACAACAGAAAACAACTTTGCTTCACCCCGCAGGAGGGCTAATAATGGCAAAAACCAGCTGAGAATGACTGACGATCTGAGGCAGACGGTGGGGAGTGCAATTGATTTTAGATATGAGTCAGCGTTTTGGTATGCAGAGCTTCCCCACACTTCACATCATCCAAATAATTGCTACTGATGAATCCATTTAGCTTCACCCCCAGCAGCCAGGGTTCAACCCCCGACACCGTGAGGCTGTTTATTGTTGTTAGTGAAGTCATTTAACTGAAGAGCTTTTAGTTTAGCCTCTTCTAAAGATGAAGTCTTTGCGTATTTGCGAGTTGAATTTTGTTTTTTGTGGTTTGAAGAACCTACAACAAAGAGGTCTGATGTATCAAGCATGGCCGCTTTTAGTGACAGCTAGGTGCTAGGTTTCAGTAACCAGGCTTCTTCGGTTTCATACCTGTTTTTGGAGGAGCGTTTCTGTCGTTTTTGGCCCGTTTCTGAGGAAAAATCAGAAGCAGATTCAGAACTTCTGCTTCCAGTCGAGGTTTTTGTGTGTGTTAGCTGGTGCTTGCTGAGCAGCAGTATGGCCGCAGTCATTTCAAGTGACAGCTGATTGACAGATGCAGGGTTCGACAAAATGATTACACAAGCAGGCGGGTGACAGAATCTGCCTAAAACCTATTGTCCCTGTCAGTGTGGCATGGCTGCTGGTGATGCAGAGTGCAGGACACTCCGGCACTGAGCTGACAGGCGGCCATGACTCAGGCTGCAACCAGCGAGCTGACGCACAGCATTAGAAACAACAACAATGATGCAGCACCTTCCAGCGCTCATCCAACAAGAGCTAAGCAAAGGAAAGTCATGAGGTGCAGAGGAAGTCGCAACGTGTTGGTCTCCAAAAGGTCTGGTTTATCTGATCACACCTACCTGTTTGTTTTGCCTGCATTTCCACCTGCATTAACAGGTGTTTTTCCTCATCCAGGTAACCTTGAAGCAGCGGCAGTTCAGGGTTGTCTATGTGCGTTAGCATGTACCCTCCATGTCCTCTGCTGATGGAGGGGAGGGGGGCAACTACGACCTTCAGCACCTTCATGAATGAACCAACAGCAAAAATTATGTGTTTTGCTGCATGAGATGAGATTTCTTCTCTGGAGCCTGAATTCGCAGGATCACACAGAATCCATCAGGCTGATGTGCATGTGGCCATTTGGACCAATCAGCATCTGATGAGGAGCTACTGGTGGCGGCAGGCAGGCGTGCTTTAGGTGTGAGGAACGACCGTAGGACTGAAGGTAGAGCAGGTCTTTCTGCAGAGACACAGCAGCTACCCACCGCAGGATAACACCCACGCTGAGGTTCAGCCACCTGGTTATCAGCTGTTTCATACATATTTCAAGTTTAGCACTTTTTTTTTGTAAAGCAGAGATTATTTTTCCTTTGAGCAAATCTCCAAACTCTGTTTCCTCTGGATAATCAAACTCTGCAGTGTCAGCAGTTTGTGGAGGTGGCTGGGGGCTTTCCTCATAGTATTTACAGGAGTGCTACTGTTGTGCACATTTATACACTGATGTGACTAATGCGACCTTTTGATTAAGGGATCCAAACATTATTACCTTTTTCTAAAAAAAACACAACATAATATGCCCTTAAAAGCACGTTTGTGCAGCTGTATAATAATATGGGAACTTCAGCATGTGGCTGTTAAAGATACTGTTCACTCTGTACATGAATGAAATGGTGAAAAACTGTTTTCTCCTGCTCTCATTCAACTGTCTGCTGCTTTTAAAGGGTTAAAAGTTATTATTGGAAGTCATGCATGATCTCAGAATAATTGTTTAATTACATGTTTTTGTTTGCTTGATTTTAAAAAAGGGGGTGGGAGGGGGCTGTACTTTAAGATCTCACCTCAGGCTTCAGGCTAGAGTGGCTCTGTGCACAATAATGTAATAATGTGCTTACTGTTTATCTTACAAACAAACAGAAACAGACACAAACGGAGAAATATAATTTTCCAAATACAAAAAACACCATAAATAACAACCACAGGAGTTTAAAAAACTCCAAGAATTTCCAGGATTTGTGCTTTTTCATTCCACATTTTCTTGAAAAACAATGAAGTTGCGAGTCAGTGAAAGTCATGACCCGCAGCCGAAACTGAAAACACCAACTCTGAACTTAGTTTTTCGAATTAAAGTGAAAAATGGGCAGAGCTGGACTCGTTCGTCTTCTGAGAGCCTCTGATATTACGTCTTTGTCCCCTTTCGTCCTCTGCTGTCCTTCAGGATAAAAACATCAACCCGGTGGTAGTTTACTGTTTGCTTATGTAGTTTACTTGTTATTATTCACTGGTCTGCAGCAGGTGTATCACCACACGCTTAATAATTCACTGCGTCTTCTCTGCAGATATGTCATCATTTCAGCAGCTACTCTCAGGTCTTGACAGTAACAAGTTGTAATATAAACAATAGGCACTGTAAAAGACTCGCCTCTCCCTTAAAGCTGCTCGGGGGGGAATTTCCTGCTGCTGAATTTAATGGTTCAGCTTGCAGTGAAATCATTTGAACTGGATGCGCTGACTCTGAGAGCTGTGAGGTGAAGCTTCCCAAAGGCACGACTGCAGGCGCACTGCTCTGTGCTCCTGCTTTATTTGCTGTTTGTGGCACAAATGTAGCATGTAGCGTTGAAATTTCCAGTTACGGTTACAGATGTTTGTCTCATTGGAAACATGTTAACAGCTCATTTGTGATCAATGTGTTAACAAATGAGTGGCTGTACTTGTACTGTCTCACCTTCATGTCGGCGTCCATGACCTCAGGGTCAGCTGCTGAACGGCAAGTCGTGTCAGTGTGTGCTGTTTGCTTCATGTTCGTCCTTTTCAGCTCCTGCACATCAGCAGCTGTTTCATACATGCTCAGAGGGATATGACACATCTGACACACGGGATGAATTAATTAATTGTTAATGCAGAGATACGTGTCTCACATCAGCCACTCAGTGTAAATTTATGCAGTAGAAAATTATTCTGTGTTTGTATTGTACTGCCTCACACGTGCAGTCATTACCGGGCGCCAACCGACAAAGCAGCAACAGCAGCGGACACAAGAGCCCCTACAACAACATTAATAAACATTAAAGCTCGTTGAGGCAGTTTAACCCAGACTTTCCGTTTTCTGCCTCTGATACAAAAACAGTGACAAGAGTTCTTGTTTATTCATGAAACCTCAACAAGGGAAAAGCCAAAAAAACCCTCAAGCAGCACGGTTTGCAGAAATAAGCGTGTGTCTGCACAACGATACAATGGAGTATAGTGACGTCTTTCAGATTCACATCTGTGAATGAACTCAAGAAATTTTTCGTTTCCTCTTGAGTTTATTACACATTCAAATGTAGAAAGTGGAGAAAGTGGAAAAATAATCTTCCTTCACCTCCAGGAACCGCCATGACGTGCAAGACAAGCGTCACATGACTGACTGACTCCCGCTGGCTCTCATAGCTCTTTAAAGTATTAGTAACGTTAGCATCGTTAACCTCTGTCTCGTTCTACATAACTCATTCTGCCGCCGCAAATCCCAAAAAGGCAGAAGACAAACAGATTGATTTTCCTTTTGAGCTCTGGCGTCGATGTGATTGGTTTGCTGTAAAATCTCAGCTCAGATGCGTCACCTCAAACTCGATTTGTGTGTTTAGTGAGAGGAAAGCTGCTCAGGAGATTAGATAATAGGTATGTTTAGATGTTACCGTGTATGACAAAGATTTTGGGAGAAAACTCAAGTGTTCAAGGCTTCATCAAGAATGGATATTACCAGGTCACATGAATGCAGCATAAAGAAACACACTGATGGAGAGTCATTACAACAACAGCATGGTGGACATTGTCTCATTTGGCTGATTGAATGTGAGCAGTCGCGTCTCGACGGAAGCCTTAAATCAGTGAATGTGACGGAGCTGCAGCTCTTCAGTAACAAGTGAAGCCCTTTGATCTCGTGAATAAATGCTCCAATCAACATTTCAAAGCAGCAACTTAAACTCTTAACCAAGGAGCAGCAGGTGTGAGGTGACAAAAGCAGCTTCTTCTGAGCTTTTTTACTGAAAAAAATCTGTGAATAGAAGAAGATTAAAGGGACAAACAAGTCCAAATTTCTGTGAGACCTGTTCAGTGATTTGGAAATCTAAAAGAATTATCCAAAATAACAGTTTTCTTCTCGGTAGAAAAACAAAACTCAGCTGCTCAAATGCTTAAAATCTCCATTTACATCTACAATTACTTCTAACGTCCATGGTGAACATCATAGCTGCTGAACGTGTTCATTTGTGAGCATTTCGTCGTGGTGATATTAGCATTTAGCTCAAAGCATTGTTGTGGCTAAGTGCAGTCTTGTTGTCCAGGCAGCCACACAGATCTAAAAAAAAAAAGCTTTCAGTTCATCGTATCTGTCTGTTCACTTCAAGTCTGTAAGCAAAATAAATAACATCCTCTTAGACTTAATCAGTCATTCAAATGGTAAATACATACCAAGACAAATGAGATTTTGTATCTGAGCATTGAATGGACATTGAAGTAGATGCTAATTTTCATCTGTTTGTTAAGAAGAGAGACAACATAACCGACTCATGAACGCTCACAGTAACACCACCCCCACCTCCATGACTGTGAAAACACACCTCACCCTCCCATTCACCTCAGCTACTGAATGCATGAGAGATACTTTCATCTCTCTGTTGTTTTGTGTTTTTCCACTCTGGGCTGTCATCTGTAGGTTATCACAACCTATGTTTAAGTTTATTAGGCGGCAAACTTTTGTGAGCCACATGATGACGAAGGTCCCGTACGCCTAAACTCATGCAAACTTACTTCTGAATACAATTTTCCATTTCTGCCAATAGATCCGCCTAAATCTTACACACTGGATGTTTAATGTAAAAGCTGCTTTGGATTCAGAACACTTCTTGACTGCATGATGGATGCAGAATAGTTTTGGGATGCATGACGGGAGACTGTTTTTCATCTGCAAAGCTGACAGCATAACAAGTGCACAAATGAAGAAATGCTGGCTCTGGGTTCGGCATTCAGTATTTGGAGCGTAATAGATATATGGCAACTTGACGCCTCGCTGCACCTCAGTCACCTCAGGTGTCGATCTGTCTCAAACGTGCCTCTAATGGGGGCTGGCAGCCTCTAACTCCCAGGTGGCTTTCCAGGCTTCCTCCTCCATGACAAAGGCAGCGGTTAGCGGCTCTGCTGGAGATGATTTATCACCGCTGAGCGCAGGAGAAACTCTATAGCAAACATCTGCATACGCTCGCTTCTGTGGAAGCTGCTGCAGGTGTGCCGTGTACTAACACACACAGGCAGAAAGTATATTCATACCCTCAGAAATGCGTGTACACACACATTTACACATACAAATTCACATAATCCACCTTCCAGATGGGTTGTGGCCTAGAGCCACAGGTGCCTAAGAGGATCTTGGGAAAAACGCCAAACTCTGCCCGACTGCTGGCAGACAATCAGAGCAAACACAAATCAGCAGCAGCCAGCCTGGAGAGCAGGGATGATCCCGGCCCTGTAATCAGCAGACTTTGCCTTTGGTTAACTTCTTTTTTTTAAATGTACTGTTTGGCTTCTTTAACAGGTGACTCAGTCAAAGTGAGCTGCCGTCTTTCATAAGCTGGAACCTGCACCTGCAGAATCTAATCAGCTAAAGAAGTGCTCATTGTCAAATTTAACTCGACTTAAATGTTTCTCCAAACTCGCATAATCTTCTTATTGTGTGCAAATGACTTTTGATGACGCTGCATCAGGTGAGCGTTCCAGAGGTGTCGGAGGTCAAACTCCAAACAGTAAACAATAGATTGGCTGCATTTCTAGTTACCAACGTGCAGTCTGATGTCGTGTGAACACACACTCTGTAGATGCTGCACAACACTTATTAAACACTTATTAACTCATTTGTCTGATGACGGATCCGCAAGATCGAAACCGATCTGTGTTGTTAACCTTAGGCAATAATAATCAATAATAAGGCTTTTGATAAACCTTTTCTCCTTCCTCTGCCTGAAGCGTACCTCTGTTTGGGTGTGATGGCTACTGCACGTGTCCTGCGTTCTTTTGGACTGTTGGTATTGTGTTTCATCAGAAATGAACTCAACTAATTCGAAAAATACAATTAAAGAACATTTTGGGAAAACACGCTTATTTTCTTTCTTGCCAAAAGATAAATGAGAGGATCAGCCTTCTATCAATCAGATGAATAAGTAGCTGCAGCAGTCTTACAGGGTTTAAGAGCTCGGCCAAGAAATAATCTGGCACATAACCCCACCATAAAATCCAAACTTGTTCCCCTCTAATCCATTTTCTGCCACGTTGAACAAATGAAATATACTGTAAGTAAGCTAATTACTGAGCTTTAAAGGAGCTGTTAGGTGGATTTTGTGACCTTTGGACAGAGCCAGGCTAGCTGTTTCCCTTTGTTTCCTTTATGCTAAGCTAAGCTAACTGGCTGCAGACTTCATGTTTATTGTACAGACATGATATTGGTATCTATCTTCTCCTCTAACTCCTCTTTATCGAACATCAGCAGGTCTGTGATGGGAGGTGAACTCCTGCTTGAACCTTTATTTTACACATGGTACCGACTACTCAACATTGGCACTGGATGCAAATCGTGAGGTGTAGAAGAATCTAGTATTTCTGCAGTGATCTGAATTAATATTGCAACTTCCCTGTGTGCTGCAATGTGAAGCCATATTTATATTTTTGCAAAATCTAAGGTTCCAAAATCAATGCATATTACTATATTTGTATATTCATTTAACTTTTCGTAGCACCAGAAGTCTGCAAACGGTCTACAAAGTTTTCTGCAGTGCTTAAAAGTTCCTACAAAAAGAGAATTTTCATCCTCTTCATAGTATCTTCATTCATCTTCAGGCACTGAAATAGCTGATACATCCTACTAGAGGCAAGAGGCACCGTTTGATTTTGGACTTTATCACATTAAGCCTGTGTTTCTGAAGACATCACAGAGTACGATGGACCTCTTGTGCATCGTGCATTGACCTTGTCTGAACAAGCCGGCGGTGTAACTGGTGCAGTGCGCTCCGGTTGTCCTTTTTTCCAGTTCACTGCAGTGACGTCAAGTACATCAGTTTATGGAAATATCAAACGGATGCTGAGAGAAGAAAAAAAAACCCTGCCTGCACCTGATGGAGATAAATATCCTCCCACAAACCCTCCATGTGGCTCCTTAGGGATTCATTTGTGCACATAATGGATTTAGAAGCATGTAAAAAGAAAACGGCAATAACGCGGCTCTCCATCAGTTTAGCATCAGCAGCGAGTACATCGGAAGGTCAGAGGGTCTGATGCGTTTGACGTCCGCAATACACAGACGGGCACTCTGAAAAACACTGTTGACATTTGTGTGTGCTGCGTCGAATCCTTGTATGCAGAGATGGCAGACCTGTGCAAAGTGCATGAGTGGCACAACTGACCTTTTTCATATGTCTCTGGCAATCTCCGAGCATCTGCCTGACAAGGTCAAACTCCTTGTAACTCGCCGTACATGTAATGCATTTGGTGCTTAAACATGACTCCTGGTCCATTCTGTACCTCCGTCCATCTCTTTCTCCATTTCCATCCATTTCATCATCAGACGCTGAAGGAAGCTTTTAGCATGCGGATCCGGTGGGAGTCAAACCTTTTACCTTGTCAAACATGATTACATTTTCCCGCCCAAATATATGATTGTTGCTGTGAAATAACTGCTTTTAACTGTGCATATTTATTACTTGTATCAGTTATTTTTGCTTTTAAGCGTTCCCGCATGAAGCATGATGGACTTTGAAGCTGAAGTCTGTAGCTCGGTATTTTAGCATTTAACGGCTAATGGCAAACTGGACTGAAGACACTATTACAAGCACTTTAGTGTCTGACAGGTTGAGTCTGGATCTTCAAAAAGCAACCGTCTCCCCTGAAATCTACATTCACACACTGTTAATTTACAACAACAAATATGGTTTGAAAGAAATGTAATGTCACCCAGGTTGCATTTCATTTTTTATTCACATAATGATGAAACGTAATGATAGTTTTCATGAACATATCACAAAATGTTCATACGAATCGGTCACATTTTGACTTATGATATGTTTATTCTGTTTTCCTGCAACATCCACTCTTTGGGCAGGTTTGGGAAGGATGGTGGTTATGAAATGCTGAAGTGTTTTTGTTGCCTAAACGTCAAAATATGAACCCACTGGACCCACTGGACTGGCCTCTGTGAAGGCTGTAAAAACCATGAACTTAACCCAATAATTACCCAAAAATGTATCCTCCAACATTATTTAGTTGTACACGCTTATTAGGGAAGAGGAATAAGCAATTAAGTTAATTATGTAATTAGTCTGTAGTGCAACGAAAGAAACATCATGTTCTTGCTCTTGCAGAAATATTAATTAATGCATTAAAATGAATCAAATCAATCATCATACTACATGTTGTGTCTGTGTTAACTTGGAGGTAATTACTCTGGACCCAAAAGGAGAACTCACTCTCGGAGACCACATAAAATTTAATTAGTTAACGCTGGAAATCTGGGCCAAACGTAGTCCAACTATAACACACGGATCCGACAGAGAGTAGTACTGAGGTTTATATACTGCAGGCTGCAGGTGGAGGTGATGAGTGGATTGGTGGCAGGTGTGCAGGTGAGGTGACTGAACGAGACACAACCAAACGCACAAACAGAAGGCAAACAGTACAAACACTTCTGCTAGACCCCAACCATCTGCAGTATATCAACAGTACCGCATTAAAAACACAAAGTTCCCATTCGTGACATCTATAGTTAAAGCAGCTCCCAGTATATTGTCCTGAACATGAGCTCCAGTTAGCATCATGCTGTCTTTATCTCTCATACACCCCAGCTGATTATTCCTCTTTGTGCCTCTCTATCTCTGCTCCTCCAGATGGAAACGAGGAAGCGTCTGGCCAAGATCGTGCTGGTGTTCGTGGGCCTGTTCGCCCTGTGCTGGTTCCCCAACCACGTGCTGTACATGTACCGCTCCTTCCACTACCACCAGATGGACCTGTCGCTGGCTCACCTCGTCATCACGCTGCTCGCCAGAGTCCTCAGCTTCTCCTCGTCCTGCGTCAACCCCTTCGCCCTCTACCTGCTCAGTGAGAGCTTCCGCAGGCACTTCAACAGGTTGGATCCCTCATCTCAAATAAGAGTTTCTGGATCCTGTCATACATCAGTCTCACCTTCAACTGTGTCCCATAAGGAGACTGAAACCAACAACATGGTTGTCCGCCTCTCAATGCTTTGTCTTCCCTACCCTGTCTGTAGCTCTCAGCCCATTGGCTCCTTCTGAAGATGCAAATCTTTAAAGAAAATTCTCCCAAATATAAGGTTTCATTTCTAAAAGGCTCCCAGTAGATTTGTTGGGGACTGTACGTGTACGTGTACACACACAAGGAATCTGATACCAGTTTTAGGTTGGTCTCAGTAGCTGGGTTTCCATCCAACTGTATCGCAAATTTTAGCGGAATTTCAAGAAAAGCAGGAAAGGAAAATACAAATGAATGCTGGTTTCCATCGATTATGTTATGCAAATACAGGAATTACAAGTCATTAAGATATGCAGCAGCTGGCGCCAATTAACAAGTCAGAAAACCATTATGCCACTGCAGAAGATGACGTATTTAAAAGAGCGACAGTTAAACCTCAAAAACAGTGAAAAAACAAAACAAGTAAAACACGATGAGATTATGAGCTTCAAGTCCATTTGTCATATTAGATTTAGGTTTGAAGATAAAAAATGTGACAAATAAAGAGGTAGGGGAGGTGGAGCGAGCTGCAGCAACAAATGGCGTTATGAATATGACTGGACACCACTTGTCAGCTGGGAGCCAAACAGCTGATGAATGAGCCGCCGACTGTGATGCATGAATGAATCAGCGAATCCATGCTCACCTCCAGTGCTCTGACTGATCTAACACTAAGCTCACAGTCACATTCACAAGTCAATACAGTGTTTGTAATGTAATCCCAAATTCTGAAAATCATTAAGCAGCTTCAGTTGTTAAACCGTGTAGATTTGGAGGCACTGTAAGTTTGTTGCTGAGCAGCAAAATGTCGTGTTTCCACGTGTCAGCAGGCAGTTTCACAGAACGGTCTGCTCCCATCCAGAGAGAAAAGAGAACATTTCACAGCATTACTCCAATGAATTTCCCATAAAGAGATTGCAAACACGGAGAGAGCGAATGCTGGAACAGTACTTTATTTCTCCATTGATAATAATAATAAATGTTGATGCTAGAGGGATTGCAAACAGCTGAGACTTGCTGCTCAGTATTGGCAGGGTGTTGCTGATTTTCGGATTCTGTGTACAGACCGTGGTAAACTGCAATTGTAGACTAATCAAAACTTTTCAGCAGGCTGAACATTTGTAGAACTCTGAGCACCCAGAAACAGATTCAGGAAGAAACCAGATGGCGAGCACTTCATTTCCTGCTGTAAATGGAGTGAAAATGAAGCAATCATTGGCCTCGTCATTTTCTAAATCTCCTTTTCCCACTTCCGCTAAACATCCTGCAACTTGTCATTATTCGACCTCGGCAGGATGGAAACTCTCCTCATAAATCTTTAAGGCAACTTCGGCACAATCCTTCCGAGAAGTGCGACTGTCACAGCGAGCCACAGTAACCCGGAGACAGGCTTTGTGCTTTCATTTAGGTCAGATTTGCAGGCAAATCCTCAGACCTCAGAAGCAGCAGAGAATAGGCAGGAAAACTAAAATGTGCCTTTGGGAAGCAATTATACTGGAGCTGCTGCATGAAGCTCGTGCCATAATTCACCTGACTTTGGATTTATTTCTTATTACAATTCCAATTGTGAGGATTTCCATGAAGTACAGAAAACTTAAACCTTCGCCTGTTGTACCCAGGGAGCGAGATAATGATCTTTGTTTGTGTGTGTGTGCGTCCAACGAGTTTCAGCTTTATTTCTGTATACCTGTGCTGTTTTGTAGAGACATACGTGCAACATGAACAGTAAAAGTCTTGTTTGTCCGTGCTGCATTAAGAACACGTCAGGCCTTTGTTGCACTCAGTTAACTCTTCTTCTTCCTCTTCAGTCAGCTGCGATGTGGCCGAGGTCCCCGTCCCGAGCGCCAAGCCAGCTACATGCATAGTACCTCCCACATCCGCCTCACCTCCATCAAGAAGACCACACCCACCGCCGCCATCATCGCTCCAGCAGCCAATGGCAACTCCAACAGGCAAGAAGTGGCTCTGTGAAGTGGGAGGCCGTGATTTCCAGCGTAACCTCATCGAGGCAGTTCTGCAAACACAGAACTCCTGCAGCTACGACACCAGGAGAGGTTTTTAGAGTTTAGACCGTGTGGACCGGCAGAGGAAACCCTACAGGCTTGTACCGGTTGAGTGATTGTTCCAGTCACTCCTGTCAAATCGGATTTCATCATCTACATCCTGAACTTGGCAAGTGCCTCTTGGAAATACAAGGTCAGACATGGAAGGGAACAGCAAAACCCCAAACTTCACTTTTCTACAGCCACAACTCTCCAGTTTTATTAAAATGTGTTTGCTAAAAGTAGAACCTGTATCTCACTGTTGGAAGATGTCAAACTTTCAAAGAAGGATTTGACAAACCAAGTCCAAGGCTGTGAGGACAGGCGGTCTTATTGACAGCATGGTAACCACGCTAGCATGTCTGCTGTGAAAGCTTGTTTCTCTGTGCTGCGTTGCAGGAATGCTCATCATCGATTGATCTTAAAAGCCATTTTCATCTATTTGGTGACACTATTGATCCACAGAGGAGGGGAATTCTGCCTCTTTCTGTCAGCTGCCTCTTGATAAGGAGGATGAGATAGAGAGCATTATCCCCAAAGACATGAGAAGGTTGACCTCTTATCCAAGGACACTTTGGTGAATGCTTGGACCCGTTGGAGGATTGAACTCTCTGGTCTCTCTCTGAACTCCAGCTGCCATTTCAAAGATTAATGGAACGAATCCGTGGCAGTTAAAAACTACCCGAAGCCTTGTAAACCAAAATCTCCCCATGTGGGGGAAAAGCTCTTTGGTAAATGTTGGTTTGTGCTTTCTGTTACTCTCTGTGTCCACCAGGTGCAACCTTTTTGACAGCTAATGGCACTAAAAGGATTCTTGTGGAAGGCGCTACTGTAGCTTCGCTTTCTGTTGCTCATGATGTCACATCGATGGGTGCACTGGTCTGCGAAACAGTCTGCATGTGGTTTGTGGACTCGCAGGGTGCCGAGGCTACTGCGACCAGCCTTCTGGTCCATGAAGGAAGTTGTCCAGTGTGGTGGCCTCAGGACTGTATCTCTGCTTTTTGCTGCTCTGCTTCTGATGGCTTCATCGACCTCTGACGCTCCAGCACACACTGCAATGGGTGCAACAAGTGTGAAGCAGCAAGGATGAGAGTCATCACCTCTAAGTCTAAGCCATGGTACCCTGACAGAAAAATGGGGTTTGCTCCCTCTAAACAGGAAGTAAGACATTACCCCAGGTGATGAAGTTAAAGTACCTCTGGGTCTTGTTCACATGAGTGGGTAACACGAGTTTAACAGGCAGATCAGAGGAATCTGCAGTAACGTGGTTGCTGTGTAAGAGACTGGTACCTCTTCATATTGTACATTTGTACAGCAGATGTCTCATCTGTGCAGCAGAATCGTGTCACGCTCACCGCTCTGCTTTATTATTCTTCCTGTCAGATTCATTCGCTGTGACGGGGGATGTCCCCTGGAGAGGATACTGCAGTTTCTAGTAAATTATTGAGAAATTATAGAGCTTTTAAATGAAGTGTTACCTAGTTGAACATAAATCAGGGAAGTATTTTACTTAAATATACTTTAAATTCTATAAATTCTTCAGTCATAGATACTGTTTATGTTCATTTTCCCAGGTAACGCCATTCGTTTTCAAACAAAGCCAAATCACTCGTGTCATGCGTTGGTATAACCTAACTTATCATGCCAAAAAGCGGCCTTTGTAAACCTTAAAAATAAGTCATTAAAGGGTCTGACGGCATAAAGCGAGGTTCCCGGTGGACGCACAGACTAACAGACGTGTAGTGTCAGTGCTTCGTGTTGCTGCTTTGGCGTGAACTGACAGGTGCTGCAGTTTGTGTACACACATCGACGTGCCGTATATTGAAAACAGCCACATACAGAAAAAGCTTTTGATCACATTTTGATGTTATTTTTTCCGTCTTTGAAATGTTTGATGTGTTTTTCAGTGGAAGGCATGCTTCATGAAAATAATGCTCCAATCTCACGAACACACATAATAAATGTACCTATGTGAGCGCACATGCACACATCAAGTCCCAGGCTCGCTCATTAAGCAGCACTGAAGGTTGAGACAGTACACGTTTGAAGGCAGCCTGATTAATGGTTGTCACTTTGCGCTCTTAGCTCGTCAAATGCACAAGCAGGTGTCAGCGAAGCTGAAATTAGAGCAGGTAGGTGGGTGTCAAAGCATGTGAATGCACCTGTTGGTGGCTGTCAATATACACATGGGAAAGAACAGTGGAGCTGCGTGCGGCTGATAGGACATCAGCTGGAGGGGAATATCGAAGGAAGTCCCTTTTTGCAAACATTATCAAAAGTGAAGACGGGTTCAGCGATTTATTCAGATACCTTGACATGATTTACCGCAGGGATTTAACCTGTCAGCGACCTCCTGATCACTCTGATGGTTTCAGCGCCGCTCTGCTTCTCATGCTGAGTACAACAGGTCTTCTTAAATCTACATAGAGCTGCTGGGGAGACTCAGTCCTTCACTTAAATCCACCAGGAGCTGCACAGTGTTACAAGTATTAAGGAAGGCGCCTTGTCTTTACAAAGCGCACCAGAGGCTTTAGAAAGAACAGCTTAAACTCTCATGAACGTGCATGGCCGCTCCCAAATTGATGGTGGTTGAACCTTTGTCGACTTGGCTCACCATGTAACCGTAGGAGCCAGAGAGGCAGACAATACAACTGCCATATGTACATGAAGACTGTCATTCATCCAGGTCAAGGCACTCTTAGGTGTTATATTGGATGTAGGTGGGAAGCCCTCGAGTGGTCATGATGGAACAGAACAGTTCATGTGTTGGTCCACTCCAGTTATAACAGCCTGACAGTTTAGGAAATGACTGCAGACACAACAGAAAGGAGCGATGATGTGACACTTTACACGATGTTCGCTCGTTCCTCCGCTCACAAGGCCGAGCTCCGACAGCAGCCGCTGACTGTGAGCGCAGCTGCAGCCTCCGCCTGCCTCTGCTCGGTCAATCTGTGGCTCTGGACATGGTTATTACTTCTTTTTATTGCCCTTATATTTACACGAGCCAAGAAAGCCTTGTTGAGCCACACAGGATTTAAACCTGCAGTGCTTCAATGCTCAGCGCTCAGCCACCACAACCACCTCACTGCACACACACACAACACCTGCGTGTCGTTATTGTCACAGCGTTCATAACGACCAAAGCACACGGCTACAGCCACGATCACAGCGACAGTCTGCATCAATCAGCCTCAGCTGCTCCACCAGTCATCTATCCAGCTGCAATGAAACCGACGTGCCGCTGAGCAGCCTCTCTGTGGATCAGAGGAAATACGAAATGCACTGCGAGGGGACCACCGTGACCTTTCAGGGGGCTTGGCAAGCCAGTCGCAGCAGCTGCTGACCATTCAAAGCGCTCGACTCCCATGTAACCGTCAGCAGTGACGGCTCACTGTCTGCAAGCCCTGACCTTATCTTAATCATCTGTGCTGCAATGGTTAATATTGGAAATATAGACTTTATTACGCCGAGGGTTTTCCTCATGGTCAGGAAACATTTAATCTGCACGTCACGCGCCAGCTCGTAGATGTGTTACAGTCTGTCCTGATCTTCCTGAGACTCTGCAGACTGCTGTGCATGCGTGTTATTAAAAGAGGACAAGTGACTGTCTAATTGGATCATCTGAGCATGACATTAGCTTAGTATTTATTATGCTTAGAATTATAATTCACTCTGATAATGGCTGCCTCCTGCGCATCCAATCACACCAATCTGTCTAACTGTGGCTGTGACAAAAAAAGGAAGACGACAGTGTTGAAATCTGAATTTCTCTCTGCTGTTTGTCTCTCTCCAACATTGTGTTTATTGACTAACAATGTCTGCTCAACACAATCCACAGTGAAGCCATGAAATGCTGAACACACGGTCACTCACCTCAGATGAACTTTATCACGATATCACGATTTGACGATTTCACCGTACTGATGTTAGTATGCTAATAACATGATAAACATCTGCAAAGGTTCATCATGTACAGATACTTTCCCCCACAATATTCTGAACTGAGTCAAATCCTCAACAGAAACCAACCAAAACGTTAGCAAAGGTCATCTTATCTGCAGCCTTGAGCGATGAGAAACAAAACTGCAGAAATAACAAAGATGTGTTTGAAATCATTTCGAGACAAGTTTCTCCAATGCAGAGAGCAGTGCCGAGCTCATTTTTTAACGTGGATATAATGCTGTTAGATTGTTTGATGTATGAGCAGGAACCACGAACAGCTGCAGTCTTACAGTCTGGTTTCTTTCACCTTTTCTCTTTTCGTCTCATTTGTTTCTCTCGTTGTTTTTCTCTCCTCGCAGCTTCTCTCTCGTGTTTTCCCTCTCCTCTCTTCTTCTGTTGCGTCTGTCACTCTCTTGTGCACTCCTACATGTCCTCTTTATCTATTCCCACAGCTTCTCCGTCTGCCCCCCCGCGCACCCCCCTCACTCTCCCATCCACTCTCTAATAATGTGTTTTAATGCATGCAGCTGTTCCTGCTGACAGTTACACCTCTTCTGTGTTCAGGCGAAGCATTTCAGGTCAGCACTGGCAGGAACAGACAGACCGGAAAACAAATTTTTCTATTAGTTTTCTATCACGTTCGTGCTACATTTTGGTGATGTTTTGCAAATATATGTATATTTAGCGACAGGGATAACGGAGAAATGAGGCCATGCTCCAGCTAGGTCTTCTTCCTCTCCACTGTTGTCCAAAAACTATTAAAAACACACCATTTAGCCACAGTGCTGCACATGTTCCTTCACTATGAACACACACTGTAGTTTATTTATTAATCCGCCACTGAAAATAGTCCCCTACAAACTATTTCCTCCAGGTGTTTTTACAAATTGAGCTGAGAGCCACAGACAGGAAGTGTTGATAGATGGACTAACACACTGTTGGTTTTTTGACATTAAGAAAAATATAGAATAACAGCATCCTGCTTAATGTGCATATTCTCTGTGAGATGCATTCTGGGAAATGCAGGACATAAAGTTGGCGGAGGAGGAGCAGCACAGGAGCTCACTAAACTGCAACACTACATTATAGCTTGCAGCTCAAATTGAACATCGTGTTTGAGAGAGTTTTCACCTTTTGAAATGAGAGAGGGTGAATCAGGGTATATTGTGTTATTTGGGATTTTAAACAGTCTCATTACTGATTGGTCTAATTAGGCCCATCACACCTCCAGGGGCTGAGCAGCCTAATGAATGCAAAGCCCTTTGTGGCGTGAAACAGGAGCCAATATTCCCTGGAAACATGAGATTAGCAAAATGACTGTTAACTACTCATCCAATCAGAGCCAAACATGGAGGCAGAGGCGCGTTAGTCATCAGCGGACAGTGGTAAACTATTCCAGTCTGGTAGTCCAGGGGAGGACCAGGACACAGTTCTGGGCCCGGGGCCAAAGGGACCAACATTCAATTAAAACATTAAACGACTTTAATTAGCAGAGATCAAAGCTTCTTCTCTGCCTGAAGGACCTGAGAGAACGTTTGAATTTTAGTTTTTTCCGACTTTGGTCCAGGAGTCAGATGGAGGTACCGACATGCTGGGGGGGGGGGATTCTCCGAGAAAACTCGAATGAGGAAAAAAACTGCTCGGAAAAGTTTCCGATGTCGCTCGAGTGAAGTTTATTTTCACAGTTTGAACATTAAAATGACAAAAATAAATCAATCTGAACAGGAAAAGTACAACGACACAGCAAGAGTAGGTGTTAAAGAAAAGAAACTTTTGGCTGAAACCGCATCGTGTTGAATTATGTGTCGTGTGTAAAAGTGTTATAAAATGTGGATTTTGGTTTCATAATGCTGCTCGACTCACCTTTCCTCTTGTTTACGCTTTCACTGAACTGTATTATTTGTGTATTTATGATGCTTTGACATGCAAACAAATGTCATATTTTGGAACTTGTTGATCACTTATTGATGCATATTGTCGTGTGCTCTTAATAAAATACAGCCACAGGTTTCCAGCTTTGTTGGTGTGCATGGGAGGGATGTGAGTAAGGATGCACGGCGATGAGAAAATGAACGCAGGAGGCATTAGCTCATCACGGTGCAGATAAAACAAAGAGCGGAAGATAATGAAACTGTAATAATTCAGATCTGTAAGCAGCACTGACAGCAAGAGCCAAACCCAAAGAGACATCTGCACCTCCTCGTGAAACAGGTGGTGCACATGGAGTTAGACGATGTGGTGACTGATCATGGCTGGCTGGCAAACTGCTACAGCTGTCGAGCTAACTGTTAAAAGGCAGATGAGAACACGTTGGCAGCACTCAGCCACACCTCTCCAAGCTAGCTGAACCGCTAACAGTACGTTAACTGATGTAATTCCTCTCATCACTGCAAACCGTTCCTCTTTCGCTGAGCAGTTTTTCTTCGTAGCACCCAGAGCTCACTACTCAATTACTGTATTTGAATGCATAAAACACAAGAAAGCACGAGTGAAATGTGAGTAGTTACCTGCGTATACAGCAGCATTTCTAAAGAAACTAGAAGTGCATGTGTTCCATCAGCACGAGACAACTGAAAAATGTGGCTGAATCTGTAGACAAGCTGTTATACTCTTGTATAGAAGTGGATGACTCACAAAAGCTACGAAAGCTTCCTCCTTTTGTCAAGGCAGCTCGCCATTGGTCAACGTGAAAGTGGAGCTTGATCGATTTAGCTTCCCCTGAGTGAATACGTGGAATAATTTTGCAACAAAATCAATTCAATTAAGTGGAGTCACAGCAAAATTTTGCCACTTTTTGCCCAAAGCAAGGAGACAAAATCAAAAGAAACAATCCTGATAGTCCAATCAGTCATCTGCCTGGGTTTGAAATCAAATAAACCTACTATGGTTTTGCAATGATGTTGATGTAACCCTAACACACACATTTTACAACTGACATTTTAACTGAGCTCAGACATAATCAAGAACAAGTAAAAGGCCCAACACATCAGCACAGAAGCGCATTTTAAGAAACTACACGGCGCAAACATACAGGATGTAATGTGCTCCTAAATCTCCTCCGCTAATTGCTTACTGCACTCATCCACCATCGGAAAAGAAACAAGTTGCAGCATTACATTAACGCAGCAGTAATCAACTTTATTGATCGGCTGAGTAATCGAGGAAGGACCGCGCAGAGAGCGAGTGAGAGCTGGCACACTTTGATCATCGTCTCCAGTTTCAAAGGCTTTACGGTCTGTTTCTGATCAATACGGCGCCTATTTAAACTGTCTCCAACGTATTCATCATGGAGGTAAAGCGAACATCAGAAATAAAGTGTGTGTCAGCAGTGAGTCTGTGATTTGTGTGTTGTGGTTTGCGTTGAGACGAGCTGAGGTTAGCTAGCAGTGAGGGGTGAGAGGCAAATACGTCTTATTTACCTCTTATATTATCTGCCTTATCTGGTTTTATTTCTTTAAAGCAAGATAAAGTTTATTATTATTATAAATTTCTAAGAACAGCACATCAGCAAACAGTTGCTCATCTACACATCCAGCAGACACAACATGTCCATCCCATGGAGACGAGTTTGTGTCCATCTGATGAATGTAAGTCCAACTTTCACTGTCGTTTTCGCTCTGATTTGGTCTCCACCAGCTCCTGAGAGAAATATCTAAATATCTCTTCACCAGCTAGTCTCTAACTGTGTGTCTGCTGTTTGTTGAGCAGACAGTGAGCATCAGGGGAGTGTTTACCAGAGGGTGTTTGATGGAGGCAGCTGCTGGAAACAGAGAAACATTACTCAGAAAAGTTTGAGATAAAAGAAGATAAAGAGCTCAGAACGACCGCTGATAATCCTCTGTGGGCAGCAACCTTCACAACAGCCATCTGACTCAGTGGTAATATTGAACATAATGCCCCAGTGGAGCTTTAAGTAACAGCCCATTTCAACACTAGAGACACATTTACACTGGGGTTTGTCCTGCACAGCCATCGTCTTAAACAATTACTTTGACATTGTGGGAAATTACCTCATTCATTTTCTTCCCAGGGTTTCGTTATTACTTTCATCTCTGCACTGTACATATGAGGCTACAGCCAGCAGCCGGTTAGCTCAACATAAACGCTGAGAAAGGGGTGAAACAGCAAGGGCGGCTCTCTTCAAAAGCTAACAAAATCCACATGGCAGCAGCTCTAAAGCTCACTAATTAACACACAATATGTCGTTTGTTACATGCTTATGAGAAGAAAGAGTAAAATGACATGTTGTGCTTTCAAAACAGAGTTTTTTAGCTGAGTTCACCTTCATGATGACACTGTGTGTGCATTTTAAGTTACATCTTAACTTTATGTTGTAAGTAACTTGTAAGCTTAGAGTTAGGCAGCTGCTTATGGTTAAAAATCATCCGTACAGTTAATACAAAAGCTAATGTTTGCAGGTTTGTGACAAGACGTGAACGCAATGAGGATACAAGGACACCAGGCCGCCTTCAGGGTTTTTCTCTTGAAGTTAGATGGGCGTGTCGATCCTTCGTCAGACTGATCTCGCACAGGCTGACAGATGGATAGAAAAGGCCGACCAGCTGGAACAGCTACTCTCACCATGTGCCTTGTGGGAGGACACATTGCATGACTCCATTCCTTCATCTGCAGGTGAGAAAACCACCATCCCACTTTAGATGAATTAGAGGAAACGCAGCATGTCTTGATTGGATTCACGCAGTGTGTATTTTGATAAGGCGTCTCTTCACGGGGGTGCAGGGAAACGGGGGGTTGGACCCAAATGCAGGACTCAAAAAGGCAGGTTGAAAAAACAAAAGCAAGCTTTGGTGACGTGAAGCCGATAACAATGCACAAAAACAGGCAGGCAGCAAAAACCAGACTGGAGTGAGGAAGTCATGGTGGTAAGCAACAAACGCAGGCGACACGAGGAGCGAAGGAAGGAAGACACATGGACTAAATACACAAGAAGCTAATTAACTAATGGAAGACAGGTGATGCAGAAAACAGGTGGGAAAACACACAAAGGACAAGAAGTGAAGCAAAACACGACACATGAGGAGAAAAACCTTCAAAATAAAACAGGAAACAGACAGGAAGCAAACCCCAAACCCACAACAGTCCCTTTTATTTAAGATAAAACTGAACTTTAATTGAATATCTGCAGTTCACACACACACACACACACACACACACACACACACACACACACACACACACACACACACACACACATTAACTATAGCCAGGCTGAAACACAGAGTACACACAGCTCAGGTCAGAAACTCTGAGAACGTGAAGATGAGGAAGCTGTCAGTCACAGGAAGGTAAAGTGACTTTCATGCTCTTTTAAAAATGTCCTGACATCCACCTGGTTCTCTAAACAAACATTACAAAGTCTGGCCTGCTGTCAATAGTCCGGTCTGAATGACGGTGAGTCCGACCTCTAGTCATCACATAAACCTTCGGTGACAGAGAAGCATTCAGAGAGGGCAGACGCTGTCTGGCCACGTCCACCTCTATTCATGATTGTAGCGGCTGGTTGGATTAGATGAGCCAAATATGCAGAAGAAGATTGAAAATGAATAGTAACAGATCAAAGGACGAATAATTCAACTGAAGATAAATAGATGAGAGAGGACAGGGAAAGAGTGTGGTGAAGTTTTCTATCAGTGTCACAGAGAGATGTGAGAGCTGCTGGCGTCTTTCTTTGTTTCTAATGTCTGAAACTGTTTCCTCTGTCAGAGAACAAACGTTACCAAGAACCAAAGACACAAGACGACAGAGACTCTGGTCGACATGAAGACAACCTGACAAACTGGATCTCTAGGACTACATATACTGAAGAACTGATTGGATGATTGAATAAAGGTTGGATGAGAAACTGGAAATGCAACAAAGACAGGAAGTAAAGCAGACATGAATGCACAAGGAAAGCTATTACAAAATAAAACAGGAAATTCAGTCAATCAGAGTCCATGCACGACGTCACAACGTTATAGTTCCAAGTTGAACTCACCTCTTCTAGATGGAGACAGTACAGATGTACAGGGGTGACAGAAAAGTCTCCACATTGTTCCTCAATCCAAAATAACAAATCAAGATGTTCACCCTTCCTGAATCGTCAGAACCGATGTTACCCACTCTCTAATCTCATCCTCCACACGCCCTGACTATTAAACCGAAGCATCAATCATAACGCCGCGGTCGTAATGACTGTGAGCATGATTACAAACCTCTTCAAACAGCAGTGGCAAGCGTCATAACATCTATCAAATACATTGTGATCAAATACCATTCAACAGGAGACGATGATCACATGTAAGATTTTCATTAAAGCCAAGCACTTCACCAGCTGATCCCATCGATTAAGCCTACGCGTGGCTGCTTCTCCGTGGCTCATGGTTGGGCAGGCAGATACGAGAGGCAGACAGAGACATAAGCGAAATAAGTTAATGGAAAAATGTGGGGAAAAAGGGAGCCGACGTATGAAGCAATCTGTCATCTGACTGCTCAGGCTTTCATTGAACCAAAGTGATATCTGCGGGTGGCAAACCCATTTCCTGCTTCAGATTTAGAGGATAAGACCTTCCTGTGAGTCAGCCACGCGTCAGTATTGCTTGAATGAGGCATTTAAGAATCACTGGGTCGAAGATGATGTTCATTACGTACCGGGGGGGGGGGGACCTTATTGATCTATGCTCAGCCTTTATGAAGCAGAATGGGACTTAAATCACCTGCCCAGCTACACTGTGCTCAGCCTGAAGCCGGGTGATTACTCTGTTTCCGCCTGTCCATCGACTGCTCTCCCATTCCTCACAGCTTAGAGCCCACGTTTGTCTGCATCCTCTTTGGTTTTGTGCCTCCTCGCATGATTGTTTTCTCTTGGTTACATTTAGTTGGTCAATCATTCGGTTTAATTCAAAGCTTTTTGGTTTCCCATACCTCCTTAAAGCAGCACCAAACAACATTACGCCAACACGAAGGTGAAAGTCAAGGTTTGCAGTCTCTTTATTTACAGGCACTCCACGTTTTAGCTAAGTATGCCGTACTTTCTATCTTCACACTGAGTGAAGCGAGTTAAAATCAGGCCTATTCACTGTTAACTGTATCCTGTTATGAATGACTCACCCCAGACTTCATTCAGGGAAAATAACAGTTCAGAATTTACTTATGATATATTTCTTTATTAAACTGTTTAATTCCTAATTAAGCAAAACATAGGAAACAGGATTTATCCTTCTTTAAAACACTTTGTCCTGATCACTGATACGAGGCAGCACTCAGTGAGATTTCTTTGTCTGCACCTGTCAAGAAGTGACAACAGGAGAATTTAAATAGAATAGACTGGTTCACTGAACTCCATTGTCGCGCTTTATCGGGCACTCACAAAAGCATTCGATTGTATATCCACACCGGGACACTTAGCAGTGCTTCAGCTCAGGCCGCCAAAGCAAACATCAGAGAGGGAGAGCGGTTATCTTCAGTCTACACCTGAGGAGTTGGGAATTGAATGGAGGACAGTGCTAAAAGGTGGGACTCTTTAAGCTTGGAGAAAAGGGAATTTCCATGGTTCCTGGGTGATTTCAAACAACTTAATATTTGTGCACGCAAGCAACAATATCCACACAGCAGCATGTCACAGTGCCGGATGAGCCGTGACTACGGAATACAGCCTGCGTGGGCACAATCAATTTTTGCACATTTTCCATTTAAAAATGTGTGACCTGATGTGTAGAGCTGCAGCAATTAGTCGATTAATCTGCTCATTCACCTGCGGAAAATTAGTCACCGACTAATTTGATAATCAATTCATCATTTCAGCCATTTTTCAAGCAAAAATGTCAAATATTCTCTGATTTCAGATGCTCAAATGGGAAGATTTTGCTGGTTTCCTTTGTTTGTTTATCATCGTTATATTTGGGTTTTGGTTGAATAGAAAAAGGAATTTGAAGACATTAACTTCACATCATGGAAAATTACAATATTTGCACTATTTGATTTGCAGATCAGTCAAGAAAGCGAAATAATCACCAGTTTCAGTGCAGAAACAGGCTGCTGTATTTTGAGGTGAGCATGTTCTGTGTGACCTGCCTGTGTTTAACCATCTCCCTGTCCTCCTTTGTCTGTATGATTATCAGCATGGCTTTCTGCCTCCTCCTCCTCCAGCTGACTGCTATCGGAGCTGAACAGGACGTTTGCAGGCTGGCAGGAGATCCGGGAACTCCATCATTCGCTGTTACTTCCACAGCTTGTACTGACCCTCCTGCTGCACCGCTTTCCCTTTGCTGTTCCCTGTATTCCCATCTTCTCTCTCATTTGTCCGTAGCTGATATGAAATCACTTCCTGTTAACAAGTCTTACAATCCTAAAAATAAATAAGAAATAAATAACAGCAATAAGCAACGAGTGAATGTTTAATTATGCAGCAGTACAGTGGAAAACATCCATAACCAGCCTAAAAACAAGCCAAACAACAGATAGAGGTGTTTTTATGCATTGTGCTTAATTTTAGGCAGGTTAAGATTTCATCTTTGTGTCGGGAAACAACTTTTTTTAAACTCAAAAGTCTTACAATGGTCAGATCTTGCCGTTAGATTGTCATCTTTCATGCAAACTGTGCAAAATATAACTTGCATTATAGTTAAATCTCTGGGAACTTTTTTAATATTAGAGCTGGATGTCTGCTGCTAATTTTCCCCAGTGGTCAACCACGGTACTGCAACGAAACAACTGAAGCAACGCATTTTCCCCACAGCGGACGTCTGTAAAGCTGTTCACAGGACACCTTTAACTTCGGAATTACTCTTCAAGCTTTTCCATTCAAGCATCCACAGGAGCCTTGAAGGTGCAGACAGTTACACACACGAAGCTTCATCAGCAGATCAGATCAGCTTTTTATCCGTAAAACCAAGCATGAGCAGCTGCAATAAAAGCTTTCTCTTCTCTCAGAGAAGCTCGGATTTGTCTTTCTGTGATGCTCACAACTCAAACTCTCCTGCACCCTGACAGCCGGAGCCGCCTGATTGGTGATTGCTGTTTTATATGCTGGTTATTAGCCCAATGATAATCATCAGCTGGAGGTTTAAGCTCAGGTCCGAATGTAATGCTACATAACCGAGTGCAGACCCAGAAGCAGACGATCCAGGAAAATAAATCTTACATTCAATCATCTCCACCGATCTGGGCTTCTCTCACACACACATGTTCATCGTCAGCTGCATTTCACAGGATTCCCATTAGAGGCCTCCGACTGTAATGAGACAGTCATGAATAAATTAGCATGTCATTGGTGAGAGAAATCACACAGATTCTACTGGCCATGGATTTAGGAAATTATGCGAAAGCCTGTCGAGTATAGATTCCAGCTAACACGACGGCGAGCCAAACCTCACACCAGGCTGAGAGCGACGATGGAGCAGCATGCAAGTTAAAGGAGCAGTCCACCAAAAGTCGGTCTTTTGTGGACTTTCCTGTGTGTAAAAGCAGGAGACACGGAAATAAAGAGCACCGTTGACTGCAGCTTCTTATGAAGTGAGACAAAAAGCATCTGTATGTATACAGCAGTTTATTACCTGCTAACATTTTGGAAATATGGAAACAATAAATGTCTTGTGCATGCTGTTGGTGAGGAACGCTGAACGTAAACATATCTGTGTATGTGGAAAACTCCACATGGAGCCTTTAATAAATCAGAAATAACTAGTCTGCAGAAGGAAAACAAGCAGGAAATGCAAGAAACAACGGCGTCTTCAGACTCTTCTGTATCTTCTCCCCTCATTATGTGTGACTTCGGGATTGACTGCAGAGATTTAACAGTCACGTAATCGTTATTCCTGCAGGTTTAAGGACTAAATCTATCGTTGTTGGGTTTAATGAGCGAACAAAGGCCGGCCTTCCCTGCTCGTTTATCTGACCAGTAAACCACACGCTGGCCTTTTCAGCTGCCTAATTAAACTGATTAAAAGTCAAGGAATCTTAATCACACTGACAGGATCTCTCCAGTGTGTGTGTGTGTGTGTGTGTGTGTGTGTGTGTGTGTGTGTGTGTGTGAGAGAGAGAGAGAGAGACACTGACAGTCTGACTGGCCTGCTTTCATAAGGCGTTACAGGTTAATGCAACACCAGCACCAGTTCTTCCTTCACAGCTTCCATCTCACCTCCGGGTCAATCCTCTGTGTGTGTGTGTGTGTGTGTGTGTGTGTGTGTGTGTGTGTGTGTGTGTGTGTGTGTGTGTGTGTGTGTGTGTGTGTGTGTGTGTGCATGAGTGGCACAGAGGCAGTTGTTATTTTCAAACCGCGGGTCTGAACCTGAGGGTCAGCGTTGATATCCGACAGCTCGTGTTTCCCGCCTGATGACAGACTCGATGCAGCTTGTTCGGTTCTGGCGTGCGTAATCGTCTTCGAGCTGGAATCCAATGACCGCGTGTGGCTCATGATGAGCTTTCACATACGTACGCAATGTGACGGGAATCCAAATCGTAATGAAGCGCAGACTGTGTGTCATTAAGGAGCTTTATTTGTCTTAAAGATGGCCAAATGTACAGAATCGTCAGGCCTCTTTCTCGTGGAACTGCGGTCTTAATGCTGCAGCGTCTTTGGATAACAACCCCCTCCGAAACAAACCTGAAGAGAGCAGTTCATATGGTGCATTTCTGCAGGTGGTGCTTTAATTTTCAGGGTCACCCGATTATGCTTCAGAAACAAAACCTCACGTCTCAATATCTAGAAACATGCAAATACAGTATTTAATAAAATTCAAGTGCTTTTGGGTCATCCCTCTCAGAGTGTCGGGGTCATCCTCCCTCCTTCCTCCCTCTGCCTTGTTGGGGTGTAATTATTCTGCAATGAGGCAGAAAGACCATTAAAATCCACTTAAGGGGTAAAGTAGTGTTTTGGGGCCGTCAGAGGTCGTTGGTCAGTTCTGTTATAAAGCATGGAAAACATGCATGCTTAAAAACACATGCCAACACTCACAGAGGCAGAACATGTGCATACAAATGTGAACACACAACCGAAAGCGTCCACACAAGGTTTCATTCCAGATCATTTTTTACGACTGGAAATAGACGTGTTTTTTATGGAGTAAATGTTGATTGCACGATGTAATGGCTATAGAGTAACGACACCATTAGTGTTCAGATTGGACCCCTATAAGCTTTGCTTTCCTGTGTAATTCTGTCTGCAGCGGGGTATGATCTCATGGGGAAATGAAGGCCTTTCCAATACAGTTACATTTAGTAATGAACGACACCTCGTGGCTCCTTTAATGGTTTCCTAGGGTTCTTATAGGTGTTTTGGGGGGTTACAGCTCCTGAAAGTCTCTCCCAAGTGAAGTGTTCCTGATGAAGAGTCAGGTGGATGAAGAAGCCTTGTCCAAATTAGGGATGCTGAGGTCCTCCTCATGGAGGGGGGGCTCATTAGCCCTAATCTGGGAGGGGAGTTTGCTCTGGTGAGTGACCAGAAGTAACATGGGGTCATGCAGAACGGCTGATGACGGGTAAAGGTGGAGGCTTCAGCATGCTCACCCCCAGCAGGCCACCAAACCTGATTCGATGGATGTGCAATATCATCCATCTGGTGCTGCGACTTTTTCCTGGCTGTGACTGTCGGGAGTCTTTACATCGCTGTGAGCTTGTTGGCAGGTGTAGTTCTTTGGAGAGAGCAAGGCTAGCTGTTTCCCCCTGCTCCCAGTCTGTATGCTAAGCTAGGCTAACCACGTCTGGACCCCAGCTCTGCACTTGACACACAAATTAAAATTGACATCCATCTTTGATCTTAAAGAAAATGAACTATTTGGAAGTTTGAGATTCTCCTTTAATGAACATTAAGAGGAGACTGTGTCATATGGACAAAAGCACATCCTGGTAAAACAAGTCAGAGGAGGATTCTGGGTAACTGAAAGAATGATCTAGTCAGTGGCGGGAAGTAAGGACGCTATAGGAATATTCCTGAAATGCTGAGTTACTGTTTCAGAATGAAGTCCTTTAAATCATGAATGCACAGATGCAGAAAGTCTTTTATTCTTTTGTGCTCATTCCCTGTTGTTCTCTGAAGACAATTGATTGGGAGTAATTGCCTCCAAGTGACATGTAATGATCTATGTAAAGAGAAATCAAGAGTATAAGGGAGTAAAACCTCCTCGGCTGCACTACAAGCTGTTCAGGAGCGAATCATGACGGCATGAAAAAAGAAAGGACAGGGAGTTAAAACATTAGGAGGGATGTCTTATCTGTCCAAAGTGCCAGGTGTGATTCCAGGAAATGCAGCGCTGAAGGGACAGACGGAGAGCGACAGAAAGAGACAGTGAGTCAGAGACGTACACAGAGCACCACAATTAGTGCCCAGCAACACAATAACCTCTGAATCAAGCAGAAACTCACAGAAAATCACACTGCAAGTCAGCGATCGGGATGGGAAGCCAAGTGTTGATTGGATGGAAGGTGTGTAACAGAGGAGGAAACAGTCATGATGGTTTTTCTGAGCATCTTGCCACCATGTTCTCATTGTACAGTTTCTCATTACAAAGGCACAACAGGAGCCTTTCCTGGCTTTTTTGCTAGCTGTTCACTCCGGAGGTCATTGTACAAGAGGCAGTCGAGTAAGAAGAGAAACTCCTCATCATCATTTTAAGCGCCAAATAGAAAACAGCAACTTCCAAGTTTGGATAATATCCTACCACCGCCATGCTCTTCAGTAATTAAATGTGTCCTCAGATGATCGGTGACGTGGTGACACCTCTCTGGGTTTCTGCCAGTGTTTTTTAGTTGATAATAGTACTACTAGTGCTGAATTCAGGTCTTTGTCTTTTTAGGGATTCAGGCTGAAAACGCATCGATAGCTGCTTCAGCGGGACATCGAATACGATCCAGGAGCAAAGCTGTCCATCAGGATGTGCACTTGCATGTATGTGGCTGGCTAACGCAGCACCTCGCCAGATGAAGTCACTTTGCATTGCAGCAAAAACTGAACCTGGTTCTCCTAAAAATGGCTCCTGAAAGGGTTTTTGTTGCTGATCAATCCTGAGGTTTATCAGCATATTAGATTTAACTCCAGATGGAGCCTACGCTTCAGAAAACTATTAATATTTTATCATCCTTTCTACTGATAAGGCTCTCAGTACTAAGAGAGGACTATAGGTGAAAACCAGGACAGACAGACTTGATTGCAATAAGGGGAAAGAAGCACTTCAGGCAACAAAAAGGCCCTGACTCTACCCCTGACAACATGAAATCCATTATGTCTGAGTCATGACTGCAACCAGCAGAGCAGAACAACACAAATGGAGGAGCTGTGTTCATTCTGGGAGACTGAGTGCGTAGAAAACGTCCCACAGAGGAAGTCCTAGCAGTCCAAAGATGTTGGTGGATACACCATGGCATCAGATTATACTCAAAAGGTTTACTTCCAATCAGGTGACGGCAGATAAGAGGTGGCTCCGTCATGTATGGATAAACTTGCTCTTTGTAATTATGAGGACAGAAAGGATTGAGAGGCATGTAAACAGAAATGAATTTCCCAAAGGATTACAGAGGTTAGCGAGGACCATGACATCATTCACTGCTCAGCTGGAGGCAAATCCGGAAACAACAGCGTATTACATGAGTCGGCGTACAGGAGCAGGAGGAAAACAATTATTAAGAGGCCTGAAAAATTGACATTAGGGACTGCAGGAAGATCATTTTACAAACGGAAATGAAATTATGTGGAGCTTCAAAGCAAAATTTTGGGGGAAATATTAACCAGAAATGAACGCATGCTGTCTGAACATTTGTGGAAACTGTATTAAATGTAAATTTTATACTGTGGTTACGATCTGTTCAGGCTTCGGCACAAAAACTGCTTGATTAGGGTTCAGAAAAGGGCTCGATTTGCCTTAAAATACCTGGTTTTGCCCCCTCCTCCTCACTTTGATACCTACTGTAGGAACGCTGCTATGATGCGTACATGCATACTGACATTTTATTCTGGTGACAGGCTGGAAGAGAAAACAAAGACGAACAGCAGAGTGATGACCAAAACTGTCCGAAAGCAGAGCAGCTGATCTTAATCAGGCTCAATGTTAAGCATAAGCATGGGCGTGGCTGCTTTGAGTGACAGCTCGCCGCTAGCTTTCAAAATCCTGTCTATGTTCTTGAGTCACGGCAAGATTTTTTGACTCTAATTGGCTAAACTGACAATGATCATCTTGTTTAAATGCAAGCATACGTATGCAGCGTCTGCTTTCGCAAAGACAAGAAAAGACCTGCGCCGAAGTTTTTCAAAATGTGCATATCATGTTTTCCTCCTCACTTGTCTCCCCTCCATTTTTGTCGAGACTCCCGCCATGATCAATAAAGTTTCATCTCACTTTTTCGAAGCTGAAAATAATTCTGACACAGACATGACATGCTGGCATCTCAGAAGGCTGTGAAGTGCAAACAGCTCATCTGAGACGCTCTAAAGGGATCAATACGGCCCTGTGAGTGTTTCTCATTAGTCCCACCTCACACACACGCCTTCCATACGCACCAGTCATCTGACTCCAGGCCTGCATGAGCAAACAGTGCTTTCATCCACCCTGTGAATAATACATGAGCAGCACAAGTTAGCTCATGGAGCATTTTGCATTCGCACATGAGATTAACATTTTACTTCTCTGAAGCCAGATGTGTTGGTCGTGAATCATCGCATTTCGATCTGCAGTCAATTAAAGTTGAGCGTGACGCGGAGGAAGCTCTCGAATCCCACTTCGAATGACGCGCCCAGGACGCTCGGTGAGGCGGCGTCTGCTGTCCAGCTTTCCATCCATCCATCCATTTTCTATGCCGCTTATCCCTTTCGGGGTCGCGGGGGGGGCCGGAGCCTATCTCGGCTGTCAACGGGCAGGAGGCGGGGTACACCCTGGACCGGTTGCCAGCCGATCGCAGGGCACAAGCACACAACCATTCACACTCACACTCACACCTAGGGGAAATTTAGAGTCACCAATCAACCTAATGGGCATGTTTTTGGTCTGTGGGAGGAAGCCGGAGTACCCGGGGAGAACCCACGCATGCACGGGAAGAACATGCAAACTTCACACAGAAAGGCCCGACCCGGGAATTGAACTGGCGACCTTCTTGCTGTGAGGCACGCGCACTACCTGCTGCGCCACCGTGCAGCCCGCTGTCCAGCTTTATTTTCTCAAAAGTTAGGGCTGCATACACAACTGCACAACAGAGAATAAACACTAATATGTTGCTAATAAATAAGCATCAGCATTATTATTAGCACACAACACATACAGGCTTACTGCCTGCTGAAGGACGACGAGTGAAAAATGGCCACCATGAATGAACCTTTGAGAATCGGGCACCCAGCCCGGCAGTTACTGCTCACCGCTGTGGGCGTGTTTAGTGCTACTGGGTTAGCAGCTGAGCGAGAGTCTGTCGGCTCAGGCGGTGAATAATGGAGGCCGGAGCATCACCGTCATTGCTGACTATATCACGTCTCATTCACACCCAGAAAACACCCAACAGTATCATAATGCCGCCATGCTAACACGTTAGCATTGGGGAAATTTTGGCTGCTTTCTCTGCCGTTCTCGTGCAACCAGCTCGATGTAGCTTTAGACATATCTGCCGAGCCTTGTGGAAGACTCTGGTCATGTGCACAGACGGACTGTACTGGAAAGGTTACTTGCACATGCACAGTGCATGCGTTGGTGCTGGCCGAGCACACAGATCTGCAGGGCTACAGTCGGACAGAAATGGCTCTAAATCCAAACAACTTCAAATTTCGACTTGAATTGAATGAATTGTTGCCAAGTACTTTTTCATTACGGATAAATGTGCCTGGGGGGCTTTCACGATCAACTGGTTATTTGCTCCTGTGCTCTCTGCATGTTTCGGATTCAGCCATATTTGCATAATGAGAGCTAAATTGAGAGGTGGCATCGTCTCTTTCTGAGTTTTTGAAGCTTTTTACAGGTTGAAGGATTCGGCTGGAGTAAAACTGAACAGCAGTCTCACCTGCACATGTTCTGAAAAACTTTTTAAATGGAAGGACCTTCTTTCTTATTCAGTCCCACGGTGTTAAGCTCCTATGAGATTTCCTCCAGTGTGAGTAACCATAACATAGAGGGTCGATCGTTCCCAGTGTGTCGCGTAGGTCATCCTCCTTCAGTAATGAGCTCCCTCGCCTGCTCTTCACTGACATGGACTTCTTTCTTCCGGCTCTTCCTCTCTTGTCTTTAACTTTTCTTTCCTCTCCCATGTATTTTGGCTCTTGTTAGGTTTCTCCTCAGCTTCCTCTATTGTTTCTGCTGCCTCTTTCCTCCCTCTGTTGTTGTCTCTCTTTGTCGCCTTTGGCCTCTGTCCATCTGGATGATTTCAAAAACTGAGGATGATGCTAACAAAAGACCTGATAGAAAGAGAGTAGTTTGCAGAAAATGAGTCAGGCATTTGATGATTACACTGTTGGACAAGAGCACCGGGCTTGTAAAGGGGTTGTATCAGCACAAAATGCACACGTGGAACAAACAGGACGATTGCAACAACAGGAAGCTGCTGATGGAGGAAATATATCGACAATATTTAGCATTCAGAAGTTGCTTCTTGAGCAGAGTGAGTGTGTAGAAAAGAAATTAAGTGTCTGAGCATCCAATGAAATCTTCACTCCCACACCTTGACCTTGTAACAGGGTGGTCTGGGACCCAAGAGGTGCACTATCTGAACCGAGAAGATTATAGTTTAGCATGCTAATGTTAGCATTTAGCTCAAAGCAGCATTGTGCCTGATTAGCCTCCGAGATCTGCTAGCATGAAAGACTGATCTTAGTCTCATCATGTCCAAAAAAATATGACAAATTCAAAACATTTTGACGCTTGTATGGTCAAAAACCTGATTTAGTGCCCCTACTACCTTTCATTAACACGTGTACTGTATTCAGTTGTACGTTCTTCGGAGCCTCAGCCCTTTCATTTTCCTTTCCAAAGTCAAAAAGTGCACGTCTGTCAACACTAGCACATACACGAAGGCTGTGCTGGCCTGAAACAGGGATCGTTATTATCATGTCACAGCCCAGGCAGCATGAAAAGTAAAGAGTCTCCTCTTGAGAGTGGACAAAATGACAGTGTAAAGTAGCAGCTTTATTATTTGGTTCAATCATTGAGCTCCAGGGTGAGCGATGGAAAATAAACAAACTGGAACTTCACCAAAGCCCTGAACTGACACATCGAATAACAGAACGTTCAAAGTCGCCGTTTTATTATTCCGCTCAATCAAAGAGCATCATGAGAAATGCCAAAATAAACTGGGACTACACCGAACACCTCCGACGCGCAACCAGTAAACGAAATGAAAGAAGATAAAAATACAAGCAGCAAATAAATCCCTCTAGGGCTGCAGGGGAAATCAAATTACCCAGACAAAATCACCTCCCACAGAATACTGGACCGTGATGTGTTTTCTTATTTACAGCAGATACAGTATTTACAGTACATCTTAAAAAGACTTCAGTCTATCCTTTGAATGTCTCATCTAATACATACGACCTTTTCCACATGTTATACATTCAAACATTTTACTTACATCTATACATTAGTTATGTTGCGTATTTTATAACTCTAAAAATTTCTTTGAAATTTGGCCCGGGGTCTGCTGTGCTGTTTGATGCTGGAAAGGTCTGCAGACCTCACCGAGCCACAGATTCATCTTCCTTTTGATGCCGACACCGAAGTAACAAAGACATTTCATGGAACGTCACTTGTTGCTGGAGAGACTCGGAACGTTGGCCATTTGCGTCAACAAACTGCAGTTTGTTCACGTGGGACTTCTACTTTAAAGAAAGACATGGACAGAGCTGCTTTTCAATGCAATATTTTACCATAAAATGCAAAAATGACCTGCACAGTTTGCATTAACATAAACAGGAGCTGAATCAGGATTTACTGAGGAGGAAACTGGTGTGCTGCTTCTTCATTTCAGCTGTTTGTTGTCTCAGGAAACAAATGTGTTTGAGCCAATTCCTCAATATAATACAACTCAAGAAAACACCTACAAATAGTCGAAACGCACAGTGACGTAGCTCAGCTTACCAGAGCGTGAATGAACCAATGATGGCCCATCAGCACATTGTCCAAAGCCTAACCAGAGGGAGTGCTGTAATGGGAGTTGATTTTAGAATTCAAGGACATCCTGTTGGCAGTTTTTGGAGGCATCATTAATCCAAATCAACCACACAGGGGAGCTCACAGCAGCATGACACAGCGTGACTTTGAGAAAACATCAATCTGACATTCAAGCCAGGGTTTGAACTTCTCTCTCCAGCCCTCTTTTGTCACCCTGCGCTCAGTGTTTCGCACACTATGAACGTCCTCCAAGAGAGACTGAATGAACGCTGTTGTCCTCACATTCAAGCGTCTGCTGTCTTTCTATGGCGACAAGCTTTTCACTTCACCTTCGAGTGGAAAACACTTGGGATCTCAAACGTGGTCTGACGACACGTTGAAGCACGAAGCAGTTTTTTTTCCTGTATAACTCGTCTCTTGTTGTCTTTTTATCCTTTAAACTGTTGCTCTGATGCAGCTCCTCATACTCTCATGTACATTATTTCAGTAGACTGCTGGTTGTGTCCTCGTCTACAGCCAAAGCAAAGCGATGCACATCACCTGATGGGAGGTCCAAAATATGTCGGGCAGCGTGTTGTTTTGTCTCGGGTGGGAAGAGGCCGCCGTTCGTCTGATACCACACATGAAATGTCACATGACCAACGGCCTGTGCAGCAAGCAAACAAAAGTTAAACATGGATAGTCATACTGAGAGGCTGAAGGGGACTGTCCACACCCTGACAGTGAAGAGATATTCAGCTGACTTTTCTCACTTTGGATGGCAGCGTCTGTTAAACACCTAACATACAATAGAAAACCCAACAAGAGGGCAAATGAGCAGGGAGGACAGCTGTTCCCTTATCTTTAGCAGCCAATGAGCTATCTGTTGCGGGGCAGTCAAAGGCAGGGACAGACAAACTGCCAGCTGATAGCTTTGTTCTTTCAAATCCCACATGCTATCACTGTGTGCTGTTTATTTTCCCCCGCCTAATGATGTTTATAATGGAATATACGCTTGCATCACGCTTCCATTTCAAGATTTTGACACCATTGTTCTGATAATGTGGCACTGAGCCCAGCAGCTGAATGAGCACTAATGGCTGAATCTGCTCACTTCAGTTGTGCTCTGACTATCCAGGCGACGTGACGTTCTCCACAGCAGCCACATCGGTTGTCAGGCTGGTCGGCGTTTGCAGACTCAAGCCACGTGGCTTCAAGAGTTATGAATGTGATAAGATTGATAAAATAAAACTTTATTAATGCCACGCTGGGGAAATTAAATTGTTAGAGACATAGAGAAGAGCAGAAAAGACAGCACAAAAGGATATACTTCATATAGATATATATATATACTTCACTTGGACTTCCGGGATTTGACCTTGAATAACTTTGTGTGCTCACTGAATAATTAAAAACTGTTCTAAAAAGCGTGTAGTGAATGATCTCTTGACTTTCCTGAAAACAGATGAACTCTGCACGAATCTGACAGTCAGTACTGAACAGAGAGGAAACATGAATCCAGCTGATCACACATCTAGTTTTGACTTATAGTTCTGGGACGGATTTTAGCCCCTGATAGCCACCACAGACGGATGCCTCCATCATATTCTCCACACTAACTGACTCTACATCCTTATTTTAACCTCGTCACACTGAGCTTCTTGTATCTCGCAGTTGTGGTCACACACTGGCGGCTGTGTGTTTTCATTCTCATTGTGAGACGACCCGAGCAGGAGACGCTGACATTTACATATAAATATCGGCTGACCTTGTGTGTGCTTTCTTTACTTATGAAAGGACTGCGCCAATCGAAGCTCAGCTTTGGGAAGACAAAAGATAAGGGACGAGACGAAGAGGCTGAGAGGAAAAGAACAAGCTAAGGTGATGGAGATGAGAGAGGAAGAGCAGGGAATGTCCACTATGCTGTGACAGGATTGGCCTTGTGTCCCTGTGCTGTTCAACACAAGCCAAAATGACCAGATATACATGTTTTTTGGTAATTACAGTGAAACCTTTAGGCTCAATTTAACAACACAAACTAAGAATGTGTCATATTATTATTGAAATACATTACTGACTCAGACACATTATGTTTATGTGCTGTTTGAGACACATTTCTGATTCAAAATGATGCAAACTCAAACACAAGCATGAAATAAAGAAGCTGCTTTTAATTTTACAGAATTAATTTCAATGCACTTTGGTATGAGTCAGAGAGAAAGGGACAGGCGGTGAATACAGAGGGAACAAAGAGTGGAGGACGGAGAGCGAAGCGAACAGAAAGAATGTGATGCTGAAGGCAAAGGAGGTATAAAGAGGAGGAAGGAGGCGATGGAGAGCAGGGACACAGAAAAGGAGACATGAAGAGCAGATGTCAGTCAAAGATTTCCACATGAATTTGATCCAGTTTAATAACAAGTGACAACAGATGAAGTACTGTTTATCACAGGCTTAGATGTTCCCTTTCAGAAGATCCCACTTGCTGTGCTATTTTTATGCCATTTAGCAAAAAAAACAAACAAACCCACCATTATCTTGAAGGAGGGATTGTGACATTGGAGAAATGCTCGTGGGGAGAATCAGTTGTTGTCCAGGGAACCTAAAGTCCTCTGAGCAGCTATATTCTGTTATATTCTGTTATTCAAGGGCAGCAGAAAGCTGTACTTGTGGAGCTCATCTCACCGAAATGCATTTATCTGAAAATGTGTTAGACTAAAAAAGGTTTCTGAATGATACAGCAGCTACTGACTGAACTGAGGGAGGAGAGGGTGCAGGCAGCGTGGAGGAGGAGGCGGATTATTGAAGGACGAAAATGACATCTAATTATCCACCGCAGCAATAATATACTACAGCTGATAGAGATGTGATTGAATGAATAGGCTCATGTATCTCATGTGTGGGTATAGAGCACAATGCAAATCAGTCAAGCAATCCATCCCACTGTGCACCAAATGATTCAATAAGCACCATCGTCCATTCATTTGGCACCCCGAAGCAGATTCATTCAAGACACGTGCACGCAGACTGAAAATACAGTTAGATAAACAATGCTTTTCACAGACATGCAAATGACACACTGATGGATAAAAGAGATTTTCAACCTGTTGCATTTTAAATGAGGGAGCCTCGGTCGTCTATTGGCAGGTAGAAGTCAGAGGACGTAGCATGTGAGGAGTCAGAGGAGACAGCATGCTCTGCTTGGTAGCTGCTTGAAAAGGAGTGCCACAGGTTGGCCAGTAATCAGACTCTCACAGGAGGCGGCTGACAGTGAGGAGGAAGGCCAGAAATATCTTCCTCCGTCTTATTAGTGTTGATGATGAGATGAGAGCGTTTCTGTCACATCAATCAGTTCATCAGCCAATCAGCATTCCACTGCTGAGTCTGGGTCACCGCTGTCAGTCAGCACATAGGTGGAGGGAGTACATCACGCTGAAGTGCGTGAAATGCAGATGAAGAGTTCAGGAAAAGAGCTCTGGCGAGTGTTGAAGGTCTGTCGAGGTGTTTGGAGACGATGTATCACCGTGCATGTCGGCAAAGCGAAAAGCATCCTGTTGTAGATTATAATCTTTTCCAAAGCAAAGACGCTGATGAACGATCAGAAGAATATTTCAGGAATACTACAGGCAGCAGTGTGTCTCTATGATCCTCTCGCTCTTCCATGACTCGCTAGCTGTTACAGTATATAGGCTACAATATCGTGTAGAACTGAGAGAACAAAGCGCAGTTACTAATCCGTCTGCCACTTCAGCACCACGGACAGCGCCATGAATCTCTCAATGCACAGCGCAGTGGATTCACAGCGAGGCACAGATTCTACAAAGCGCAAGGATCAGTGAGTCAGGCAGGCTGACATTCAACCAAACAACCCCTCTGCTAGTCTGCTACTGGGGGATGGAGAGGGGGGTGGCAGTTAACAAGGGGGTTGACATCCAGGCCAGAGAGAGGAAGAAAACGAGAGCACAGTTTGAGTCGGGGCCAGAGGATCTCCTCGAGACGGTACGCTGGAAAATGCATCTGACTTCAACAATCCAGCAGGCCATAAATAAATGATGAAAACTGCCATTTAAAGTTCATAAAAGCACACCTGACACTGAAAAGGAGAGGAGGAAAATACACTCTTAATAACTTGCAGTATCACCCTGTTCATATTCAGCTCAGTGAACGATAAGGTGATTAACAGGAGCTGCAGACCATGATGCTTTTATAGCGAGGGAGAGAAAACTGAGAGCATTGTTTGTTCAGGAGCAAAGGGAGAAACGTTTCAATCCAACAGACAGACAAACAGTCAGCATTACATCGCTGTGTTGTGATAATAATGATAATAATAAGAAGAAAAACAGTGTTTTTATATATTTGTTTCAGGCATTTTGAAATTATTGGACTGTGTCATCACTACACATACAACACACAGCGGTTCATACTGTTAGCGCCTTAAAAATATCAGACACGATGCGCAGAGCTCACAAACTTACAGTTATTGGTGCTGATTCTAAAAACAGCGTTGCGAAGCAGACTCAACCTGAGGCGAAAGCATCTGGGACGCCTCATGACAGGAGGACGAGTGAGTGTGAAGTGTGACAAATTCAACTGCTTCAACTGTAGACACCGTGAAGTGAAAGAGGAATGACGCTGTTGGTGCCACGAGATGGAGCTGTGAACGAAAGCTTGATTGTGTTCTTGTTCCTGGACGTTTGTTCCTCGCACCTCCTTCGCGATGACACGATCGGACAGGAACCAACAAGTGTTGTTTGTTATGATCCTCGGCCAGGTCACAGCAAGACTTTCTGACTCCACAATCATCTAACCTGACACGGTGGCCATTTTAACGTGTTAGATCATGTAGTCTGAGCTCAGAAGAAGAGTTTTTGTATTTTTCTACCTGAGAAAAACAGACCATGTCTTACTTGCTGTGTTTGGAGAGGCTATGGACCAAAGTGTGGAACAACCTTCCCCTTAAATGTCTGCCGTGCAACTTCTGTAAAGTCCTTTAAGGATCGAAATACATTGAAGTTTGGAAATTGCAAAATTCTGTATTTTGAATGAGGTGTGATTTTGAACAACAGTCTAACTTTCTAAGATTTCCCCAGAGCTTCTCGTGCACTTGGAGCACATTTCAATCACTTCACGGGCAGCTTCCTCCAGTCTGGACTTCCCAGACTTTAGTGACAAAAGTCTTAACACTTAAATAGTCTTAAATATTTAGAAGGACAAAACACGGAGCCACAGTGGTAAGAAATGGACTGTCAGCAGGTAAAAGTCATCATCAGTGTCACCTGAGCCCCATCAATGAGCAGAGAGTGTGAGAGAGAGAGAGACTGTAGGTGGCGGATAACATCTAATTCATCTAAATCCTCGTATGCTGACAGCTGTAAGTACCCCAGAAACATAAAAACCACACAGTCATCTACCTGCCTCCTTCACACACTCGTCCTCTTACTCTCTGTTACATCGACACGACAGGATTTAAAACCCGATTATCAAAGCAATATCAGTTCAGGTGCACTCTAGCTCTTCTCGCAGGCAGGCGGCAGGTGTTCTGCTCAAATTGTTCCATAAAAGGGCAGAAATATCAGTTTATTTAATACAAGCGCAGGTGTGATTACCTTACAATCTTTTGTTTATTTGCTTACACATCTGTGGCCCTTTTAGTTCACACTGGACACATGCTGCAAGGCCTTAATGTGAGTCACATGGAAGACTCATCAACGCTGAAACAATCCCTGAAACTGAAAGCAAGAGAAACACTGCGCGACTCTTTGAGAAGAAGTTTGAGGACTGAGAAGACACCAATGATTGAAAAATATGATGAAACATTTGATCAAAAATGGTGTGAAATAACAAACAAGCCTGATAAAGGAAGTCAAACAACAGGAAGAAATCAGCCAGACCAGAAGAGGAATGTCCAAGATCAAATACCCGATTCTTGAAACAACTAGAAAAACTCAGAAAAGAATCACATGATTATGAAGAAAAGCTTTTATTTAGTGACAGACACCAGAGTTACGTGATGCCTCCTGATGAAGAGCAAACCTGCCTCTAAACACTGTGCTCTTGTCAAATGAATCAAAGAGAAACTGCAGCATTCGACAGCGTTACCAGTTCTTGTGAATCAGAGCGTATATACGATTTACTAACCGAGGTACCATGAACCTTTTCTAAGTTTATTCTCCCCTTCCTTTGGTCTCATTTTAAACGCTTCTTTAAAGACGTGTCTTCCCCCTTTCCCCTGAGCCCGTGCTTATCGTAACATCCAATGGGATGCTGTGTTTTTACCCTAACCTAGCCCTAACTTTTTAAGATTTACCCAGAACCCTAACCCTAACCCTAATCGTATATTCAATGTTTAGTTGTTAAGGTTCCCGAAAATGTATTAAAACTAAACATTTAGAGGAACATTTCCACACGTTTGATGCCTTAGCGAGACGTGCTGTGGACAGTTTGGTGAATACAGAGAGAAGAAATGGGATTCTGGACTCCTCATCAACATTTTTCTGCAGTGTCACCACTGCAGTACTGAAGAAAAACCAGCATATGTTCCCTGATGCAGTGTGTGATACACTCTACCCACATACACACACATGAAGAAGTGCTACCTCAGAAACGCTCCTTTAGACTCTTGAGCTGCTGTGATTGAATGAAGTGACGCATAGCCAAAACTCAGGGCAATCAAACAGACAGACCGTACGATGCTGCTCATAAACCTCAGATGCTTCCTGATGATTGTGTCAACATTTACCAGTAAGAGGACACATTAGAGCTTTTAGTGAGGGAAAAAGTCTGATGACACGAGCGAACTGTCAGCTGAAGCTGCACGTCGTCAGGAAGTGTTGACAGGCTTCTTCCTCTCCCCCCTCATCATCCCTCACTCCTGCTCTCTTCTGTCTCCGTCCATCATTTCACCCTTCAGCCTGTTCGATAACGTGTAAACACACGTACAAACAGGATCGCACATGCACACATGATGGAGGTGTAAAACAGACACGAAATGCACACCTGTGGACACACACACACACCTTTAGCATTATGGCTTTATGCTGGGAGCACGTTGTTTGTCTGACAGCCTCTTTTATCGGCACAATCATTGACCGTGTCACAGCGGGGGGACGAAAAGCCCCATCGTGGACCAGGGTGGGCTGGTGCTGAATGCCAGAAATAAAACTCCTCTCACCAGAGCTTCACATCTTTCTAAACCAATGCACAGATGGGAGCAATGGTTGAGTGATTTGGGGCAGTTGTGTGGTAATCAAGTGGAGAACATGTGGTTAATTCTCTGATTTGTAGATACAGCTGTCAGTTGGTCTTCCTTTAAAGGGTTACTCCAACAATTTAGCATTGCACTTTCATAAAGCAGGCAGTCTAGTGAGCGGCAGATGAAGAAACATGAAAAACATCCTGTCCATTACGCCACATTCATATGGAAATGACCGTACTGGTTTCCAATAAACACAGCTGACGTTTTCTGAGAGCTCAGATATTTTCGACTTGGCGCCTGATAAAGCAAACGTGGACGCCAAAAAACATCACTCGAGGTAATTCAGCTCAAATGTTACGGATGCAGTCCTGAACCTGATTTCTCACCCAAGACCAACTCTGCAATCACACAACCGTTCTGAGCCGTCTGTGAAAGCCGCTCTTCATCACACACGACAGACTCAGAGACTCAGGCCTCTTTTTCTTCTGTGTAATTTATATGGATGCATATATGTCGCTTTGGATCTTTGCTACACTTTGCACCAACCCGGGCGGATTTGCATCTAAATGGGTCTTTTATTATTGTTGCTAAACAGAGTTTCAACCATCATCGAATTTTCCCCAAACTTATATAAACTGATTTTTTGGGCCATGTCGTGTTTCAGACAGTAAGTGGTTGCCGCCATGCTGAGGTTAGCGAACATATAGCCTCTGTTGTTTTCATCTTCTCTCCCTCCTCTTTTAAAGACGTCCCTCTTTCACTTCGACTTACCTCTTCCTCTTCTTTCTCTCCACATCGCTTCTCTCCTTTTCTTCAGCCTCTCATTTCCACAACTTCGTTATGACTCCCTAAGTGTTTTCTCATTTTCTCTTTGTCACCTTCACTTTCTGCTTGCCACAAACCGGATTTTCCTCTTCCTTTCTTTTCCTTCATCCTCTCCTGATCCTCTGTCATTGTTCCTCTATTTCCCATCATCCTCCTCTCCTTTGCCTTACCCGTTTCTGAAATTCTTCTGATTTCTCAAAATGGAAAAGAAATCTGTTAAAAGGCACAAACTCTCTGAAATGACTCATTCATGCCTCATCTTCATTATTCGTCTCTTTCGTTCCCTTTTTTCTTCATCTGAACCACCTATTTGTTCTTCTTCTATCTTCTGATCCGTCTCATTTCTTTCTTCCACCCTCCTGTTGTTTTAGCTCACTCGCTCTTACTTTCCTACACCTTCATCTCATCATCATAATCCTCCTGTTTGTCTTGAGTATTCTCGTCCCATCCCTCTCCTCCTCATCTTCCTTTTCTTTACTCACCTCTCACTCTTCTTCTGCAGTCTTAATTTTTTCCTCTCTTACAAAACTTTCTGCGCTTTGTATGCGCCTCTTCCTCACCACCTCCTCCTTCCTCTCACCCCACACTCTCATCCTTTCCTTGTTTCTTCTCACTTCATCTCTCCATCTTTTTATCCTTCACACACACTCCATCCCTCATCGCTGTCAGCTGCTCCTGATGGTCTTGACTTTCTCCTTCATGCTCGGAGCAGCATGTCAGTTGAAAACAAGTCGCAGTGGGTAAAGCCATTAGACAAGACGGATGCGTTTGGAAGTGGATGAGAGGCCGTCTGTTCTGATAGCTCGAGGGCTCACGAGCCAAAACACCAGCGTGACTCATGTTTCCGTCTTTATTTCGACGGAGTTCAGCTGTAAACACAACAACACAAAAAGAATGACAGCCCCGATCGTGACTCCTGGAGGAAAAGCTGCTCACTACAACACAAATTACACTGAGTCAGCAAGAGACTGACCAACAGCATAAAGGCCTGACAGAAAAGTCATAATATGTTGTTTATCTATTCTTTAATGTCTCCTAATACTAGTTTTTAATTATAGTGATACAGCAAAGCGCGTGAATACAAAAAATAAAAACACAATAGGTAAAAATATAAGAAGTTGATTCAAAATAATATAAGAGGAAATGTCGACTTATAACAGTCATACACTGGCTGTCCAAACCCTCTGGACCCAGACAAAATAACGGCAACTGTTCCTGTTATTATGTCCGTCCTCTTCACACATGCATATTGTACATGCATATGTGGAGGTGGTGCACAGAACGCAGAAGCTGCAGTCAGCCTCACTTTCTTTTAACTACAATCACATTTGTCTACCAGGTAGATTTTTATCTCAAGATCGCAGATCAGAAACCCCTTATATGAATATTTTTGTAACAGCTAATGAAGGCTAAGCAAGCTAGTCCAGATGTTTTTCTTCCCAGTCATGTCCTCCAGCTCCTCTTTGAGGATCCTGTGGTCAGGCCAGATGGAATATAATCCCCTCGCTGTGCTGCAGGTCTCCCCTGGGGTCTCCTACAACTTGAATGTGTCCAGAATACGTTCACAGGGAGGCATCCCGATCATCTCAAGTGGCTCCATTAAGCACGAACAAGCCGTGTTTATACTTTAGCTCCTTCTGGTTATCCGAGCTCCTCAGCTTTAGGAAAAGCACATTTAAAAACAATCCACATTGACCAAAGTGCTGTACAGACCAGTGCAGGTACTCCACACAAACCACAAGCACTCGAAACACCAACTCAACATAGCTCAAAGCCACACATAAACAACCCTGCAAATCAGGCTCATCGAGAGGATTCAAACACTTGTAAATGAAAGTAGATTTTCAACCTGGACTTAAAAGAGTGGAAGGGACAGATCTGTTACACCAATCATCTTAAAATATTAATATGATAATAATCAAGGCTTAAGCGGGCGAACGTGGTTCCTGGATCTGACAAAAACAAATAAAACAGCCAAGTTATTTTTGGTCTGTCATCAAGTTACTTGCAGAATTGACACGAATGAACCCGTGGAAGCGATGGTCAGCACTGACTAACAATGAGTAGCAACTACCTGGGTGTTTTGTGCACTGTTGCTCTTTCCCAAAAAAGAAAGAGAAAGGAGAGATTGCAGATTTGACGACAGATTTGTTAGCGTTAGCTGGATTAGCTCAGGACATCTCTAGATAAGATCAGAACTTCAAGAGACAAAAGTATGAACAGGACGGAGTTAACAAGTGATGAGAGAAGAAGAACCCAAAGATTGGTCCTAGAAGGATGTTAAAATAGAGCATGTTTAACACAAAAAGGACTTTTTTAGACACATTTTCCTGTACAGATTTAGTAATGTCAGTTTTGGCGGGAAAGGTTAGACAATGGAGATGTCAGTTTTTCTAAAATGTGCATTGATCTCTGCTCCAAATGTTATTTGTAAGGACAGGAAATGTTTTATATGTTAAATGCAAATGCTTCCTAACAAAGTCTGTTATTTTGCTTCAGTAGCTTTTGCAAATAATCAATATCTCATTTTCAGGCAGCACACCAAAACTACTAGTTTTTATTGATCATTCTTAAAACAGCCTTTGTCATGGCTGCCACTGAACGATCACAGATGTATGTTTGTAATTAGACATTTATTCGTTTCTGTTTTACCTTTTATTGCTGCACAGGGGGCTTAAAGAGAAGAATTTGTCCTCGGATGGAGCTGAGCTGAATATGTGGTGAGACTTGTCAAAGAGGGCAGAATTAAGAGGAAAAGACATTACAAAGAGAAACGGCCTTGTCTGAAGCATCAGTCTGATCACAAAACGAAGATCAAATCGAATGTCCACAGTCTACATTTATATTATATTAATATAATTAATATAAAATATATTATATTAAAACCATTAAAATACTGTATATATACTGTATATATGGGTTGTCCAATAAAGAGAAATACCATCTCATAAACCTGTTTACAGTTCAGAGATAAAAAACACAGATATTTACCTTCAGGTACAAAATATGCAAAAGAGCTAAAATCACTACCAGTGATAATGTTTGTTTAACAGTCCTGAACAAACATTATCAGTCAGACTAATTGTAATTATGACAAAATGATTGTAATGAAATGACGCTTGTGTGCATCGTCTCGAGACCTTTTTGTATCTGTCCTTTTATCTGCTTTGGGAACGAAGCATGTTTTTAAACCAGTGTGCAGAAATGATCAATGGACCAGGCTGACACATGAAGAGCTCTGCTCACACCTGTTACTAACATGCATCTCCTGGGATCCAATCACAAGTGGACAGCCCAATAGCTCTGCACAGGTGTGAATGCACCCAAGATGCATTGAGGACGCATTGAGAGGTGTAAACAGGGCTTACGAGCCGAAACCTGATTGTGTTTCTTTCCATCTTTCCAACTGAATGGCTCTTGAGGATGATTACAATCGAACAACACGTGTATGTGCTGTACTTTGTTTCCCAGGGCTGTCAGCACGAACGTCACAGGACTGGATAGTTTCCACAGACAGCTACGACTCAGTCGAGGCTGGGAGGAGATGAGCAGTCGTTCCACATCTCTGTAACGGTCATAAACGTCGGTCATTACAGGCGTCATTTGATCATAAACATCCAGGTGGTCGTGCAGCACTGCGAGAAGCAACAAATGAGTGTGTTTCCTCGCAGATAAAATACAGGCACAAAGTGGATATAACAAAGGGACAAAATGTGGAGAAGAAAAGGGGGCAATAAACAAATAAATGCACACGATGGCGAGGTCAAAACAAGGCGAACTCCATCTGTGTCGAATTTACAGGCTGAAGAACTGAAATCCCCGGTGCTTAGACAGAAAACCCAGAGAAGATGTCCAGACGCGTGGAGATTTGTGTTTTCTTTGTTTTCTCAGCTGTTTTTGTGCAGAAACTTATGTCTTTAATGATGTCTTTATTTTATTTGCTAGGTTTTATGACAAAGAATCAGGAATTTGTAATTAAAAAAGTTTTAATTGTATTGGTGGTCTTGGTGTCAGCTTCGAACAGGCACACAGGTGTTTTCAGTTACTGTGTCTAATTAAACTTTCAGTCAGGTTTAAATTGTACAGAACGACAAACACTACTCAACGGCTCTTTGTGGCACTTGACTAAAACACCACGTGAACAAGCCGCATCGTGACCAATGCAGAGGAATATCAGCTCATCCTGACCAGAAAAACAGCCGTAAAGGTCGAGCGTGCATGTAGGTTTACGACCCGCATTCATGGTTATTGTTAGGTGGCGACCTCTAGAAACTATGACGACGGCAAAGGAGGAAGTCAGGTGACGTAGGAAAGGGAGCAAAACAGTGGGAGGATGGATCAAACATACGCAAACTGAACATAAGTTACAAGTATCTTATATATATAGTTTATGTATTTAACAGAAAGCGTAACAGAGAATATAAATGTTTGTTGGATTACAGAACAGTGTGCAGATTCTACTTTGTGTCATGGAAGAGGGAAAATGGTTTGAGAAATTAAATGTTCATCAGTGAGAAGGTGTTTAAGAAACGTCAGGAAACAGGTGGACGTTCGTGTTTCCACACTTTGTCTGCCACTCGGCGTGTTTGCTGCCGTCAGTGGGATTAAAGGGAGCAGCTCGAGCGTTAATATGAATCCGCTCTGACATCTTGTAAGGTCGTTGCTGCCGTCTGGAGACGGGAGAAGTGGTACATGCAAAAGGTCTCAGCGCAGGACCGACTCCCCAGGGCACGGCGGCAACAGACAGACATGCAGATATACATGACCATGCATCTATTTCCACAAGTCAGGCTCACATTAAAGAGACGAGGACAGACCGAAATGATACTTTGACATGCACGGCTTTTCAAACACTCCATTTATGTCCACTCAACTGGACTGAACAAATATTTGACTTCTTCATGGTTGCACTTTGCATGCTTGACCAGATTCACACCTGGGAGCCGCTCGGTCTAACAGCTGCAATCTGTCGGACGCAGTGTCCATCTAAAGTGAGGCGTCTCAGTCTGCTTTTCTCTGCATGAAGGGCAACGCCGGCGAGCAGCAAGACACTGAGAGATTCAGTAACAAGAAAAAAATCAAGTTAATGAGAACATTGATTCCCTTCATTGGATCCAAATTTCCTTCGCTCACTGCGGAGCTGTTGCAGGGAGCTGACAGCTGATCCAGCTGTGCTGCTTCAGATGACGTCTGAGTGGAAAGGACGTCTCTTTTCTTGTTTCCTCGGGACATCTTGTCTCACACTGTTTTCTTACTGACGTCCTCGGTGAGAAGTCCACGCACAGAAAACTCTCCACACCTGCTGTTTGTAGAGACATCCATGTTGCCAAGAGGCGACTTACTTTGGCGATCTAGCTCCACCGTGAGGTTCACATTTGTGGTTTTGAGTAAAAAGTCGCAAAAAATTGGGACCAGTAACGTCATTGTGAGCATGTTAGCATGCTGACATTAGCATTTAGCTCAAACAGCCACTGAGCTGCTTGCATGGCTGCAGACTCTTAATCTTGTTGAACCATAAACCAATATTGTAATATAGTACAATTGTAATTGTACATTTAGGGGTTTTTCTTATTCATACACTCAGATAAAGAGCTAAATTAAGATACTTATCACACAGGTCAGATCGATAATGACTATTTCCATCACTGATTGGGTCTGAAATCCCAAATCTCACATTAGAGAAGCGGAAGCAGAGAAGAACTGACTTTTCTGCTTGGTAATAAAATTGATCAACCATCAGAATTATTGTCAAATTTGCTGCTGATAGATAGTTCAGCACCCACTGACACTGTAGACCCTTTAAGCAACAGCAGTTTTATAATATTGTAGCTTTAGTTAGTTTAGAAAATGTAAAATAGAGCTGAGACTCTATAAAAAATAAGATTATACACTGACTCTGTACAAGCTTTTCTCTCTATTATTGATTTGTGCCTCCACCCTGCTCCTCTGCTTCGCCCTCTCTCTCATTTCATCTAACCTCCCTGAAATACCAGTTAGTCACAGTTATCCTCAAAATGAAATCTTTATGTTTTCACCTTCCATGTTAAGCTAATTTCAGTCGGCTGTTTGCGTTAAAAGCTTAACACAGACAGTCTGAAGCGCTGCAGGTCTTAAAGCGCAGGTTCAGTTAGAAAAAGACGGGATTTGACGAACAGGAATGTGAAACTTTTTGGAGTGTTTCAGTTGTCCTTTGGTTATTTTTTTGAGTGTACTTTAGCTGTTTTAAAAAGGAGGAAACCCAAGTGGAAGGTAATATATAAGAAAAGTGAGTGCACACTTCAAACACACTTTGCAGTATCTTCATTCAGGGAGTCAAGCGTTCGGTTTGCATCCAGAGTGTTTTTTGTCCGAAGTCTCTCATGTGGATGATGATGGATTAAAGACTCTGGCGGACAGACAGAAAGCAGGGGGATTAGGAGAGATGGCGTTTTCAAGAGTTGCTCAGTGTGAGTGACCACAGACACTTCTGCCTTTTTTTTTAAAATTTCACGCCTAATAATACCCAGACTGAGCTGTAATAATGTTGGTGCACTTCCATCAGGACTTCTGAACAGCTCTCGCACTGCGCAGAACAAAGCACGCTGAATTAACCTCAGCCACGTGCCGGGGGTGCTTAATTTTCTAGGAATTTAACGAATCGAGGGAAAAACAAACCAGCCTCTGAGCTCTGTACATGTCGGTTCGTCATTGGACATGGAGGATGGAAAGGGTTGTCAGTAATTTTGCTGTTAAATGTGCCGAAGGCTTCATTATCGTTCAGTTGCTGCTGAGTCTCGTTAGAGACTTTGCTCCATCCTGCAGAGACTGTAGAAGTATCGCAGCGGCAGTGCTGGAAAGTATCTGAGTACATGTACTCAAGGACAGTAGCAGACCTGTTTTTCCTCCTTTCTCCTCTCCCGTTAATTATCTCCCGGCCCCTCAGATTGATCTGGTGGCACTCTAGAGGGGCCCGTCCCCCAGGTTGGAAACCACTGGACCGAACTAGCTGACTGTATATAAAGTAGTTCAAAGGAGCTCCACCTGCAGCAGCTGCAACAGTAAACACAACGATATTACATCAATACTGATGCGTCATTTTTCTGCAAATCTTTTGATGGTTTATGTTCAGATGGTACTTGTGTACTTTTAGTTAGGTTTGATCTTAAATGCAATAGAGTATATACAATACATATGCTGGCATTATAGTGCATTACTGTGCTTTTTCACTCATGTTCTCACTACAAGAGGAGACTTTGAAGTCTCTGCCGGCGTTAACGCTGCGACTGTGACTTCTGTGCCACAAACCCATCTATATGCTTTGTGTTTATACCCAATGCACTTATGCTTTTCTAATGTGCATCACGCAGTCCTTCAGGACTCCCTGTATTCTCATTTACAGTTTACAACAGTTTGCAACAAGTTTAAATCGCTGTATTTAAAATGCAGAAGTAGCCGCTGCAGTCGTGAAATTTCAGAATTTCTACATTTCTGATTCATCACAGTCTAAAATTTTAACAACCTTGTGCAGTTCGTGGTGACTGTGTAGTCAATGATAGGAGTGTGTTTGTGTTTAATGCAGTGTGAAAGGCGGGTTAATTGCGTGAAGCAGGATCAATAAACACACCGGCCAGTGGCAAGTGGGTATAGATAATGGACGGTCAATGCCGTAAATACTGGGAGGAAAGTCTAATTTCTCAATTGTGCTTTTTTAAATTCACAGCCTTCGAGAGCAAAATGTTCAATAAAACACACTTGAGCCACTTGCATTAGTTATTGCTTCTTCCTGTCATTATAAGAGGCAGGAAGAGTTGAGGATCATGGACTCAGCAGGCACAGAGGAGGTCCACGACAGCATCCAGTGAAGCTTTGCACACAGCTGATGAACTGTCTCTGCACAAGCAATTAAAAGACGGCTTGCTGGGATGTCCCCAAGAACCAGCACTAGTTCATGCTACATGTGCACCATAGTGTGTCTGTGTGATTGAGAGGGTTTGCAAGAAGGCATGCAAGTGTGAAAACCAGTGACATGTAGCAGTGTTCATGCTGAGTCTGTATCAGTAATTAAGACTGCCAAAGCATTGTATGTGTCAGGGCAGCCTGGACCTCGGCACGGGTCTGCAAGCACAATATAAAAGGAGGCTGCCAGAAGCAACATTTCAAAAAGGCACATGTAAAGGTCCCCAATAGGGCTAATTATTGTGAAAAAACAGGGATCAAATATATGTGAAGAGCAGTCTACAGTATGTGAATGCTGATCCAAACTATGGCCAAAGCACAAGAAATCTGCTTCAAAGCAAGACCAGCGAGTGTCAGACTAAAGCGGAGTGAATACAGGACCAAGCTGGGGCGAAAGCACCAGTGAATTCTGGGCTAAATCACAGAATACTGGACAAAACCATGGAAACACCAGCGAATGTTTGTAATCCTCTGCCTCGTCAGACCTGGACTGGAAGGGTTAACGTTCACCTTGTCAGCGCGCCGTGACTCCTCTTGGTCTGATGTTGGTTTGTTTATTTTCTCTGGCTGATAAAATATGAAGTGGTGATTTAAAATTTCTTTTAATCTCCTCTGCTGACATTTGAAAGCAGCATACTTGTTTTTATTTCCAGTCTTGTTTTCAGCCTTTGGCTTTGTCTGGGTTCATTTTGACTGTTGAGCACAGTGCATACAGGCGCATATATCAACTGTTTCAATGGCTGCTAATTAATCTGCCGTTAAAATGGGTTAAAACATCTCCTCCAGTAAGTTTAGCATGTTGGTACTGGGGATCGGAATCAGCGCTTTTAAAACAAACAGTGTTAATCCCACTTGAAACCTTCAGCAAACAGCTCTTCTTTCACCCTATTTCCACTAGTGCACATCCTGGATGGGAGCTGACACGGTGTCTTCCTCTCCAGCACGTCTCAGCAGTCTCTTACTAAAAGGTTAAGAGCTGACGGAGAGCTCCACCACTTCACCGGCAGGGTATCAGAGCAGGAGAGCTCTCTCACTTCTTAATGAGAGGGCCGACACAAAGCAGGCATTAGTACAGGGCTCCAAGTCACAAATACATTAAGCATGGCCTGTAATTAAAGTTATTATAAAATCCGCCGGGCTCATTGCTTAAACTGATTATCTCCGCACACTTTTAAAGCAAAGGGTTGTAAGGGAGGAAGTTAGATGCTTTCATGCAAGATATATTTCCAAATGTTCTTTAAATAACTGACTTTGTATAAATGAATACTCATTTTTAAACACAATAGAGGTGTGATAATGAGTCAGCGGCAATGACTCATGATAATAAAACGTCTGGAGGGAACTTCCAAATGACCGCTGACAAAAAGCAGCATGTACAAAAGGAATGGTGCATTATTCCAGATGACAGTTTGCATGAATAACTGCTGACTAGATTTTAATTTAGACAAGACAATCATTTATGCATTCACATTAGCACAGAAAGAACAATGGAAACTAATCTAGATGCTCTGATTTGTTCACTTTGCTCTCCATCAAGCATCAGTGCCTCATTCGGTTGGAGCTCTGCCTGAGGTTGCGGTTGCTGAGAGTTCGGGCCGGGTCGCCCTCGTTACCAGCATCCTTTGCTGCTTTCTCGGCTGCCCGCTGTCCAGCTTTCACCACCAGTTTACACGGCAGCCAGGCGAGACTTGGCGGCTGCCCTGGTTCCCGTTGAGGCTCAATGTCACTGCATGGACATCGTGACTCTTTTCAAGAAAAGATAATCCTCTATTAATCCCACAGCAGATGATTTACAGTGTTACAGCAGCAGAGGGGGTAGAGTAAAAGAGGCTTCAGTAAAAAAAAAAAAAACAAGATATGATAAGACAATGGTTGAATTCACTTTACTGCACACAGGAAATCTGTTTTTGGCCTAAACAGAAAGAACATTTTAAGATTACTGTCTTGTTAATTGATAAAAATGGATATAATGAGAACAACCACAAGTGAAAATGGGGACAATGTGGTGGTTAGGTCGGTGGTACATGTGATCAAATGACAGCAGAACACAGTGACATTCAAGAGTGGAGTAGTTTGATAATGAAGTGATAAGTGAAGGGCTTTAGAAATAAATAGAAACCAGGGGCTGTCACGTTTCTCTTTAGAGAAATCCACCCAACCTACAAGGTGCAATGTTGAGTAGGATGACTGTCAGCAGCAGTGAATCTTAAGGTGGAGTAATGAACTGAAAGTAGGAGGCAGAGGCGTGTCTATCAATAACATCACCATAATCCAAAGCAGACACAAAGACGGCTGCTTCCTGTTGAGCTTTTTTCAAAGCTTGCAGAAATTTAAATGCAGCTTTTGATCCAGCCAGATGCCAAGATACAGCTTATATACACCGAGACCCTCTCAACACTGTGATCGTTCAGAGTGGTGATGTGCAGACCCTCCACAGTGTCTCCGCCTGTAGACAACAGCATACATTTAGTCTTATTTGCAAATTAAAAAGTGCATCTTGCAATTTATCAAAGGCTTGTTGATGGATTTCAGTGAAGCAGTATTAGCAAAGCAATACAAAACAAACCATCATCTGCATAAAGATGAGCACTCATCCTTTACAGAGGATGTATTGCTAATATAAATTGTGGCCCAATAATGAAGCTTCTGGGACCCTGAATCAGTTATTGCTGCCTGTGAGACTGTTAGTCTGGAAACCATTTCCAGTCAAAAGCAGCATCACATCACACATCCTCTGCAGGAGCATAACATGATGAGCAGGATCAAAAGGTTGGTTAAACCAACAAAGATGGCAGCACAGCAGATACAGTATCCTTTGCACCCAAAGCAGGAGCTGTGACAACGCTTTGCTGAGCTCTGAAACCAGACTGATGTGGACTTCACACAGAAGAAGAATGATTTCATTGTTCATTCGTTTGGAAATTGACCGATAGCTGTTCAGGTCATTTCTGTTACCACCCTCGTGCAGTGGAACTGAACGTGCAGATTTCCAGACCTGAGGGCTAAATCCAGTAGAGATAGAGAGATTAAACACATTTTTCTTCCCTTTCTTGAACAGAAGGGGTGATTTTTTTAAAGCATAGCAGGCACAGTGCTTTAAAAAATAAGAGTCTAGTTTATCCTTCCCAGCAAATTGATGGCTTGCAGTGCTGTTTGCAAACGCTCGACTCTTTGTGGCTGTCACACTTTAAGAGAGCAACATGAGACTGGACCCAAATGCAGACTTCAGAGAGCGAGCTGGCGCAGCCAAGTGATTTATTCACACACTAAATGGTACAAAGCTTATGGGATGGCGAAGCAGGCAAAGGTCAAAAGCAGCTAAGGCAGTCGGACAGGCTGACAAATCCCACAGGGAGTCGGGAAAAAACAAAATCCAATAACAAAGCGAACAGCCAGAGAAACAGGAAAACCACAAGGAAAGGTATGGACGGCTTGACACAAAGATAAAGTGGCACAGTGTGAGGGAACACACACACCGAATACACCTGGGAGCAGAGGATGACGAGGAACATGTAAACCAATCAGGGCGTGGCTGATAATCAAACAGGCGGGACGTGAGGTGATGTGGAAGGAGGAGAGCGGTAAGTAACCAATGAATCGATGAAAACACAAAACACAAACACAATGAAGGCACAACCAACTGTCTCCCAACTCGTCACGAGCCAAGTAGTTTTATGCTTTAACCTTTTTCCGAGAGAGGCCACAAAATGGAAATTTTACTTCTGCCTTCATGGCATTAAAGCAGCGTTATCATTTTTATTTACTCAGGCACAGGTGGACCTTTTCTTTAACTAGATGAACGTTCATTTTACTATTTCACTGAAGGAATGGTGTTTTTCTTCCAGCACTGCTCAAACAACAACCTTTACTGGATGTAATTTAAATCCTGTTTTCACTGGAGGACATCTGCAGGTCCAGGTGGACGAGCCTCCAGGACATGACATGCTTGCAGCTGCCGCTCAGAGTCCTTGGAAATACTTGTCTGTCCAGCTTCAAATGTGAGAAGGCGAGACATACAGCCATCCACCTCTGCAGTCCCGACAGCCACCCCTGCAGCACAGTCAGCCTGGATGAGCTCTTCCTTCCTGAACGCTTCTTTTCAAAGCTGAGCAGGACAGCCGGCATGAAGCTGAATCTGTTGACTGCAACCTTCCACACACAAGTTCATTAATAGTTCATAAAGTTATAGTCCTGAAGGCTCATGCTCATTAATAGTTTATATGTTTGTAAGCAAGCTATTAATTTTAATTTTGAGATGTACAAAATATTTTATTTGTTTATTATTCTTCGGCCTTGTTTACACATGTGGCTACCCATCCTACAAATAAAAATGCCTTCTGGGAATAAGCCTGTTATGGAAATGTATTGAGTTGAGGTGGATGTGCACTACAACTGTGGATTTACATGAATAATATAACTGTGAGAGGTGCTGTGTGGATGGAAGAATGCAGGAGTTATATGCGGTATTGAAGTTGTTTATAATGAACGTTGCTTGTGCAGACAGTGAGATTGTCCAGACAATATCTGGATCTGATCCTGCCTCCTTCATAGCTGCGACCCTCTAGAAGCTGTGAAGGATACAGGTGGCGTTCACACACAGCTCAGCAGTGGCAGGGCAATAACATGCCAGGACAGACGCCACTGGGAGGAAAAGGTGCCAAATGCATCTTCAGCAGCCAAAGGCGGCAGTCAAAGAAACACTTTCCAGGCTCTGGTGATGCTGACGCCCGGCAAGTGTTGCGTCAGATTTCTGCAGACGGGAAAATCCTCACGTCTCCAGAGGACATACGGCGGTGGACCACGGCGGTCTGCTCCTGCAATCATCAAGGAACTTAGTACATAGCTACCACTCACACACATGCACGGGATGTACTGCAACTGCATGTACGAGTATTTAACAAACAGCAAGCTTAATGTTGTTTTAATGTTCATGTCAGTGTTTTCCTGTGTCTACTGTCCAAATGTAGCTGGTCAGGTAGTACTTTCGATGCTTTGGCAGCATTAGCATTAACCTGTGCTCTTTATCTCCCACAGCTAGCGAGCTTGCTAGCTGATTAGCCTGGTTGCTAACAGGAAATAACGTTGAGACTGTATAATTGACTGCCGTCTCTGAACTGTGTGTCTCTGTTCTGGAGCAGTTTATACTCCCAAAGAAGAGTGATTAACTGCTCCTCCTGCTCCTCTTTTGTCCTAAATGTGGTTAATTCATTACCCTTTTAAAAGTTTTCAGTGGTTTCCACGGAGTAATGTAGCCAGCCTCTCACATCGGCTGTTTTATGGATTTAACTGGCTGCCCACTGCACACAAGCCCCAGAGGGGATGAAGTGCTCGGGCAGGCTGGTGCACAGATCCATACGCAGGTTATTTACTTGGCTGCCTGCCCAAATATTAATAGTAAGCCAGGTCAATACTTGTTTTGGATTCATTTCAGATGCTGTAATGACTTATCTTTGCAGTTCTCACCAGTGGCAGTACAATATTCAGCCAATACTACAATACCATCACTACTCGACTGTGACCTCAGAGCTGGAAAAATGAATTGCTATTATTATAATTGAAATGTCATTAGACCTCAAACAAGACCTCACGCTGACACCCGCTGGGATACAAATGCTGGATATGTGGAAATGTGAGGACAGCGGGTTCATTTAACTTGATCATTTTGTGCTTATTTGATTGGAAAATGTCTCGATAGCACTCCTAAAATGTTCTGCTCATTTGTTCTGACATTGTTTTTGACATATACTCAAACAGAATATACTTATTCTGAAATCGATGCAGCAACATGTTTCAAACAAGTTGGGACAGGAGCAACTAAAGACTGTGAAAGATGTGGAACGCTCCAGAAACACCTGTTTGGAACATTAAACAGGTGAACAGGTTGATTGGTAATAGGTGAGAGTGTCATGATTGGGTATGAAAGAGTCGATCATGAGTGAGGTTCACCACTCTGTGAACGCATGATTGGAGATTATGACATGGGCTGAGGAACACTTTATAAAACTATTGTCAGTAAACACAGTTTGTTTGCAAATCCAGGCTGTTTTCAGTCAGGGTTGTGTATCTCTGAGAAAAATCCCAAATTCCAGGAACACTGAAGTGATTTACTCTGGACGAATATCAAGGCAGAAGAGAGCTGGCTGCAAATACGAGGGGTGTCAGGGCAGCGTGGGGGTGCATACTAACAGCAGAGAGAGAAAAGGAAAGAAAAAAGATCAACCGTCATGCTGTCAGTAGCTTATGTTTACTGCCCAGACCACCTCGCGAACAGCAATTTCCATGGTTTGTTGGCTGAGGCACAAACCCGGTGGTCTCCAAAATCACAAAAGACTCAGTCAATTAAAAAGCTGTAACCGTCACACAACAGCAGGAAAGTGTGTCGCATTCGCAGTCTGCATATGCACTGCACGTATTTATCCATAGCTGGCACATCTTCCGACATGGCACGAGACTTCCTGTGCTTTCTGTACACACACAGCTGTCGGGACAGATTCCTCTACTACTAATCTCCCAACGCGATTTCCACTAGATATTCGAAGTCCATTACTTCATATGAGCAGGTTTATTGTGGGGAGTGTGTCTCATATGAACAGACACTTGCTTTCCTCGAGCCTGTTGTGCCAGTCGCTCATGCAAATGTTCCCTGATGTGTGAGTTTCTCCTGAAATGTGAACTGCACATCAGCTGAAAGCACATTTGGGATCCTGTGTGTGATTGACTCCTGCAGCGAAAAATGCTTCTCTTCCGTTGGGCTCATTTTGACTATGTGCTGCTTTTAAAGGTCTGATGGGAGGATGGCGGCATGTGATTGACTGTCAACCCATCTCCAGCGATGTCAGCTTTTATTTTTAATAAAACTGAGCTGTTTTTTTTTTTTCAACATAGATCTTGCCAAGGCCACCACTTTAGCTAAACCAGCACTGAGGCAGAAAATGGAAAAAAAAACAAACAAACCTCTTCAAATGATAATATTGAAGCTTTAAGAGTGTTTGCCCCAACACAGTTTACGATAAACAGCGTGTCTTGTTAATTTTCAGTTGACGAACAACTCGAATAAGGCACAAATGACTCTGACACGGAGGTCATGATCGACACTCAGGTGCCATATTTTCAGAGGTAATTAGTTTTTTCCTGTATTTTTTACTCTGTTGTTTTACATACCTCATGAAATGGCCTTGTTTCTTTTTCATCCAGATTGAAGTCAACTGACGGCGCTTTGATTTCGATGTCAGCAGCTTCCCTGGATTCAATAAAGAAAAAATAATGTTGAAATCATTGCAGGGAGGAAACAGCCTCCAAGATGATTTTTCTCTCAATATGTCACTACACTAATTGAACTGCATCACAGTGAGAAATATGCAGAAAGCGCCATCTGTGATGGACGCTGTGACAACAAGGAGTCTGACGGTAACGCAGAGTTCAAGACTCTGAGCGCGTTCGTGGCTGCATTAGTGTGTGAAATGTATAAACAACGTGTTGGAAGAGAACCACCGCAGAAGCAGCGAGCACATTTTAGAAGAGTCCTCCAGGAGTATCCAGAGCTGTGTTTAAAGGGACGATGTGGTATTACTGCACGCACAGCGGGGTTACATTTCAAATAAAGTGAGGCGACCAAAAAAATCGTACTTAAAAACATCCAAAGCTGAGAATCGTGTGGCTGAAAGCTGAGGAGACGAAACTGCTGTTACTCGCTTCTTAAAAAGTAGACAGATGGAGATAAAACATCTTTAAGGTTAGAATATGAAGAGGACGAGAGGACGGGGCATCTGAGAGACAATGTGTCCTTCCAGTGAGATTGGGCTGAACTAGACCTTATTTCGGTATCCTGATCACCTACGACTCATTGAGAATGCAACTTTGATGGAGGAAGTTGACTTAAAAGGTTTCCCACAATGGTTTTAGTTGAAAAATCCAAAAATCACCCATTATAAAAGTGGTATGACATGACACAGGTAATATAATCCTGATATAAACCTTTAACGGGCAGCCAATGAACACTGAGAGTTTGAAACAGGTGATGTGCATTCCTTATGAGATCAACTGATGTTCAGATAAAAATATGGCATTTTTAAAAGACACACACACACACACACACACACACACTACACACACGCGCTTCACACAGTGTGGTAAAAACACCACTGATGCACCTGAGGGACTTCAGGTGCTGCTCACAGTTTTTGAGCAGCCAGACAAAGTGATGTATTTCTCACCTCAGCTGGACCTCTGAGGATACTTCAGCTCTTTGCATGTCGGTGAGAAATGTTGGATTAGAAAGCCTTTTTCAAACAACTGATGGTCTTAACAACAGAAAAGATGGAGGAAAAAAAAGGTGCATGAAACTGAGAAATGTGTTAAATACTTTTAAAGCACGGTGGCTGTTTAACTGCTTGCAGAGCAACAAATCTGTTGAATCTCAAGTCCAAACTGAGTTATTCTCAGTGTGATCAGTGGGCTTGTTTGTGGAGGAGTAAAAGTAAATCTGCAAACAATGTTTTGCCTTGAGCTCAACTTTAGTGACCTTTGACATATGAATTTGCATTGCTGACCAATAGCAAACTGTTTTGACAGAGATTACCTTTCAGGGAACGGAGAGTCCAAAACAGAAAAAGCTATCGTGGCTTTTCAGCTGTCCGGTTTCATATAGTTCTGATCTGCTGGAGTTTTAGCTGCGCCACAAAAGAGGCCGGTCATAAATGTTGTGAATATTGTGAAGGAGCAGCGAGAACGATGAAGGGATTAATGGAGAAAAGCAGCTGCGTTACGTGACCCTCAACAAGGTTCCCACAAAAACAACATTAGACCAGCTGTCATCTTCTGCAACCATGTTTGAGTTTACTTACTGGGATGGAGTTTTCTCAATTATATTCAGATATTGGGATAATGAACTGTAGCATCTCGCAGTAAACGAAAGGTGAGTCGTTCCCTGGTTATGCTGTCAGTTTATGACACCATCAATGCAAAGGCCACAGAAAGTCGGAGCCAGCACCAAAGACAAGAAAGAACTGGATCAGGGATCAGCCCAGTGTCATTTTTGGTCTTACGGGTCATTTTGACACAAACTGACAGCAGGAACTGGTGTGTTTTAGTTAAATTCATGGTGGAGGATCCAGTCTGCTGGAACTTGACTGAAAGAAAGTGAAAAACTGAGAGCATTTTGATGATAATCCAGCAGTGGACTTGCATAAATCATCTTCTCTCCAAAGTGTTTTACCCCTACTTGGTCGTCTGCCAGCCGTCTAATGAGCCAACTTGTTTGCCTTACGAGCCACTGGCTCTTTCCCATTTCCCATTTTGCTGCATCATTTCTTGTGTGTGCATGCATAATTTCCGGTTGATTCCTCTGAAAATTTGAATATCGTGCAGGAGCAGCAAGGACAATGAGGGGATTAATGGAGAAAAGTAGTCACATTATGTGACCCTCAGCAAGGTTTCTACAAAAATAACATTAAAGTAGATAAAGCTTGGAATCGCCTCAGCTCGCATCTTTTACAACCATTTTTACATTTTGTTATTGGTATGGAGTTTTCTAATTGGCTGGCCTTGTATAAATGATGGGAACAGTTACACAAATGTGTGCATGCACTCCGCTCTCTCTTGTCAGTGCAGGTGGGAGTTAAAATACACCTCAGCTCTGAGAGTGGCTTTAATTGGCGAGGACATTTGGCTCTGAATGCCACCTTGTACACTGTAAACTGCAATGTCTCACACGGCAAATGATAAGTCGTTACCTGGTTTCACTGGCAATCCATTACACGATCAATGCAAATGTTATGCAGAGCACCAAAAAGAAGAAAAAGACCACGAGCTCAGACACAGCCGATGCAGACTGAGTCCTCTCCGGACAGCACAGTAAAGATCCCATATGGAGGAAAAAGCCGCTCACATCTCGGTGCATCGCAGACAAGTATGTTTCTCCTGCCAGTGTGAGAAACTGATATTGGAAAACACCACCAGTATTTCAAACATTTTCCACACAGTACACACAGTGAGCCGGTCAGGTCAGTAGAGAGGCTTTCTAGCATCAGGATTTTACTGCCATCCCCATGCCGCCCTACACTGCTCCTACCATTAAAGCACATATTGCATCTTGAATATACGTGGCTTTAATTTCTGAGGATGTGCACAGCCAACACTCTAAAGGATATATGCAAATTAAGGGTTAAAAGCAAGTGTATGTCCGGCCATGCGGTGAAAACTTGGTCAGACACTGTTTAAAGCGTTGTTTTGTTTTTCGGGCTCGTCTCTCGTTTCTCGCTCTCCGCTGACCCTCTCTCCAAGTCTCCAAGGAGTGGTTGAAGGACAGGCCTTCTCTGCCTGTCTCAGGGTAATATGCATTGATAAAACAAAGCGCATCCCCGCTGAAGAAGCCCCTCTCTCCGCCCGCTGCATCTCAATTGAAATTTCACACCTTTTGCCTTCTATCAAAAGCTCAGGGGGGATTTGAAATCACCGTTACCAAGAAGACCTTGGACAAAGGGAAAATTAATTACCCCTCAGGTGTGGGGGGGCTTGAAAGTAGTTCGCACACTGCTCCCTCCTGCTGGTACAACATGATTAGTTGCTGCTGGATTTAGTCAATGTATATCCGTCAGCAGTAACGTAATGAGGGGCAAATCAGAAAATGAAGTTTTGTAATTTGGACGCATTTCTGCCAGTTCACCACATTTAAGCCATGAAAACATCTCTTTCCTTTTACCTTCCCTCCCAGAAAACACAAATACTCAACGTGTAATCTACCTCTACCTCATTATTTCTGCATCACCTGCTGCTCAGAGCTGAGGCTTTTCTTTCCTTTTAATAAGACTGAATGAACTCTGCGACAAACACAAACAGCTGATCGAGCTCGGCTCTGTGTCTTCAGTCGCTGTGAAGCGTCCTGAATGCTGTCTGGTCTTTATAATAACGAGTCGCTATCGTTTTCATCTGCTCACTGATTTCCATTCCTCTCATCCTGCTGAGATTAAAGCCCCAACATGGGAGTTTAAATCCTGAAGAAGTTCTGCATATTTTGGTTATTAGGGACGTATAGTTTGGAAATTAATTTTTACAATGTATTCAGGTGCGTCTCAAAGTCAAGGCCCTCTTTACAACCAGCCAGTGCAGATCTTAACTATGTGACGATTGAAGCTGATAATGGCGGTGACGGGCTCACCGAGCCTCAGCCTTGTCGTCCTCTTCGCTGCATTTTTAAACATTGTTTTCATGTATTTCTATGCCTGACATAAAGCACTTTAAATTATGAATTATGACTCGTGTGTTGGGAGCAAAGGAGGAAATAGTGAGATGTTGTTATTGAGCCACGGAGACGGAGGAGGTCAGGGTGGAAGGATGTGTTCAAAACGTCTTACTTTGAAATGGGAGTCAACTGTCTGCTTCCTGTTTGTACTGACAGTTGACGCAGTCAACACGATTGGCCACTAATTTTACCCAAGCAGTTATTTTAACCAAGACCAAGATCTTTCCTGGAAGTCTGAATCAACTCAGATCAGAAAATGCTCTTATTTTTGTAACGGAAAATGGTTATGCTCCATCCTGGAGGCCAATTACAAACAGACGTGATTCGGTTCTGGTAGCTTTAAAAATGGTCAGTAAGAGAAGCAGTTGACTACTACTGCTACTCACCAGGCCGTTCTCTGCTATTTCTAAAGGCACAGACAGACTTTTTGTAGTGTCCATGGTCAGAAATGTGCCGTTCAGTGAGCAGCTTTCATTGAAAGCAAAGGGGCATGGCTGTATGCAGCTCTTCATACTTTCATTGAACTTTCTGCAGTATTAATCAAGCACATCGAGGACAAAGGCTTCAATACAATTGACTTTGTCAGCTGAGCTTTTCTGTTTCTTACAGTTCGGCCTTTTAATGATTTCAGTTACCACATGTAAAACCACAAAAACACACTTCAGAAATGACGCAACAATCAGCAAAACTCCAATAAAGTCCAGTCAAAACATCACCCACACAGTCTCATGATAATAAGGAGGGTGAGCCTTTAAAGCAGCTGTGATAGAAAAGATGATGCTGTCTTTATAAGTATTATGAGACATATTGAGAATTACTGCAGTGACATTTTCTCTCAAACGGGCGCTTCAGAGACATTAAAACAACAGAACGGTGCGATAAAGCCGATCAGGGCCTGTAAAAGAGCGTCACCTGGACCGAGCTGCCTGCTTTCATTCCAGTAAAACCAGACGGCTTTGATGAAGACAAAATGAGGACGCAGCAGAGGCAGGTCAGCACACACACATTCAGGTCAGGAGTGTCAATTCAAATAGTGACAAAGACTGAAGCCTCCTGCAGTACAAATGGACTCCTCCTGTCTTTGTTGTCAAGTAACCAAGAGGTCAAGAACAATCTTCCAGCTGCCGCTCGGCTGATTGGTTTCTCCTCAGTTAGTCTTTGGGCGACTGTAAGAGGTCTCGAGCAAATAAAGCAACTCAACAAGCCCAATTTTTAAAAGCCACAGATACAAGCAGCAGTGGAATCAGCCGAGAGACGCTGAGCCAGTGATGACATCTGAGGGTTTGACACTATGAGCAACTTTTTCCATCGTTAGTATTGAAATACTGTGTCTTAGATGGATGGATGGATCAAATCACTGCAGCACCACCAGCGATATCATTCCACACATTCCTTGTAAAAACTTGGTGCCTACATTACCCACAACGCAACTAGACCACTGATAGTCGAGTCAGATTCAAGTGTGTTACGCTGGTAATGTGTCTTTAAGGAATCCCAACCGATGCTGCCTCAAGTGACATCACATGAGGACATTTGTCAGACTTCGCACAGCGTCCTCTGGAGACTAATGAGTCCAAAATCAGATGTTATTGACTTAATGCTCTTCACTGAGTTTCTTTGATTATTTTCATGACGTGCACCAACGTCTGAACCACAAACTGAAGTTTCTAATGGCGGTGACGACCTCACCGAGCCTAACGACTGCACGCTGAGGCACAAATGAGAAAACGAGGCAGCGGCTTTATCGAGGCTCGGCCTGAGAGTCGAGTCCACCGCTGAGCCTGCGGACAGATTGACCTCAATCTGAGCGTAATGGACAGAAGATTGATGTGAACCGCTCCTCTGTTAGTGTGTGAAAATGACGCCGCTCAAGAACTAATGGAAACACACAAACACACAACAAATACTGATATAAAGTGGTACATGGGAGATGAGAAGCAGCAGATATCAGGATTGCTTTGAGACGATGCATGAGACAGGAAGTAGCTCTAAAAGTAGATACACATAAACATCCCCGTCTTATAAGACTTGTGAGGACCGTCATTGAGTGCATTCAGTCCTGAACCCTTTCATATTCTCGTCTGTCAAGAGGAAATTTTGTAATGGATGGAGTTCTGCTGTTTTCATGCCTTTTCTGATTCTGATTTCTATTAGTTTTTATACTATTTTACTTATATCATCAGATATTTCCTGTTTTCTGACCTTCCACCACTACAGTTAAGGTGTGCTTAAGTTTAAGCACAAACACGTCTTGGGTAGATTAAGTTGACTTTTGTGGTTTTCATGAAATTTTTATTGGTCTATGATCAAATACCTGCAAGACTGGAGACATTCCCATCAGTCTCGGCTGTTAAGTGCCAATTGGAAGAGGTTAGCATGCTAATACGCTAACCTATGATGGTGGGCATGGTAAACATTATGCCTGCTCAACATCAGCTTGAGCTGCTAGCCAAACAACACATTGCTGGTTTGGATCTTTTTATGGCATTTGTTTGAAAAATAAAAATAAATAAATAAATAAAAATCACACTGCATAAAGTTAAATCTAAATGAGATTGAAGATCTTAAATAAAATATGTTTGTTATCTTTTTACAGGGAGTTTTTACTTGTTTTAAAAATACAAAAAGAAGTAAGTGAAATTTTCCTGCTGTGTTGTCAGGGTTAGGGTTAGGCTCTGAAGTGACATATCCCCATTTTTCTGCTCTTTTTTTCTTGTTTTTGAGAGCTGATTTTTTCTTAGTACACCAGACTTTATCCTTTTAAGACAGAAGTCACAAGGTCATGCGGCCTGCGGTTCACGCTGAAAATGTGCGAAAGCGCAGGAGGAGGACACTCATGAGCGCTCTTGACAGGATAGAAAGATCTTAATGGACTGAAATTAGCTTGAAACCTTGACTCTTGCTGTTGAAATGGACGCTGTCCACTGGACCTTTTGTCCTGTTAAATGTCACCATCAGTTCATTTCGCAGCAGCCTGGTGAGGGTACAACAAGGCCAAAGCTCCACCGAGGACTCATCCTCCCTCCTCTGGTTGGGACTGCAAACCCTTATCTTTCCTGATCTGTTCCTGTGTGTAGGCCCTGATTTTAAGTAAAGCCAGCATGTGTGGACACAAAGGCTGCTTTGAACAAATGAACGACGGTGGCCATGTTTCCTTTCCTTCATGTGTAATAGATGATGCTGGCAGGTGGTCAGCACTGAAACCCAAACAGCGGGGAGGATCAGGTGGCAGCAAACGGAGGACTGAAATATGCAGCGCTGCTCGGAAACATTCTTGTGCGACATTTGTACAAATAAGGACGTTTGAGTGCTTCGTGAATAATGAAAGGAGAAGATGAGCTGTGGTTGAGAGGAGGAGGGCGGTGGAAACAGACTAGGAAGCTGGGAGTTTTCCAGCTTCCTCTGCCACAACGACACTTTTACAGATGAATGACAATGACTTACGTTACTAGAAACTGTGGCCGCTCTATAAATAAACTGAATGAATGCAGAAACTGGCATCGCTCCGTCTCTGTCTTTCTGTGTAGTTGGATACCAAACTCCCATTTAAAACAGGTGAAACTTGTCTCACCCTAAACAGGTACAATAAAACTTAACAGAGATTTATTGAGCTCTTCAGTCTGCAGTCATCCGCACTCTACTGCTAATAAGGTGGAATAAGTGAAGACACCTGCAGAGAGAAAACTACCCTCAGGTGTTTGACTTTCTTCCCTGATTAGCAGCATTTACCAAACAGCGTCAACCAACTGCTGCATATCTGCTGATGTTGAGCTGATGAATGACAATCTGCAAGTGTTTCCTTTTGTTATTGCTTTGTTTGCTATGTCCCAAAACCCCGAGTGACAGACTGTTGGTGTTAGTTCACAGTTCTTCAAAACCCTGGATTAAATTAAATGATTTCAAATGATCTTCTGTAAGCATGCTAACATTTGCTAATTAGTGGTGAAATAAGTACAGCAGAGGCTGATGGGAATGTCATTAGTTTTGCAGGAAGATTAAATTTCCCTGATGATGACGAGACAGAACATGGATGTCTGTGTCAAATTTCATGCCAATCCATCCAATAGTTGTTGAGATGATTCACTCAATCAATCAATGAAGTTAATGATGTGCACTGGGAGCCGCTTACTGGTCCTGCAGTGCATTTCTGGATTTTATTCCATTCTTCACAATTATACTTGATTAAAATATGTGCAACATAATTCATCAATCCTTACAATCTAAACAAGCAAAGCAACAATTTCTTCATGTTTCCATCAGCGCAGCGCCCTCTTTTCTTTTGGAGTTGGTCCAATGCCCGCTGTCTATCTTAATGGAGAAGAACTAATTTCCCTCCGGACCAATAAAAATAAAGACCTTTTCTAATCTAATCAGATGTCTCTTAGTCTTGGGTCATTAACTGGATCCTCCCTCATCATAGTGATATTCCAGTTCTATTAATTTGAGCTTCTCCATTCTGTTGCTCTAATGGATCCTGTTCATGTAAGTGATGGTGCTGGAAGCTGGAACTGCAGAGAGACTGCTGACCAAACCTCTGCATGTTACGTCCGTGGAAGTGGGTGGAAAAGTCGACAAAAAGGTCGCACGCTGGCTCATGATTGGCTTCCAAACTAGTTGCGAGGTTCTAAATCCTGCAGGTACATTCAGGTGTTAAACTCAGATTTAAAGTGAGCTCGGAGAAACTTTTCCTCTCCAGCTGATGGATGTGAAAACAACCTCTGCACGTCCATCTTTGAGAGGAAGTGGCCTTAAACGGGGCCGTTAAACATCCCGATGAACTGCAAAATTTCCTGCTTGGTAAAAGTTTACGAGCATCAACTTCTTGTACAGCCAATTAGTGTAGCAGTTGGAATATATTCTGAGCTATTATTGGAACAGCTACCACCTTTAATTCTTATTAACAGCTTGATGCTTCATAGAGACAGATGGTGCTTTATAGCCAGCTCACCTGCCTCCTCACTTCCCTCCTTTGCACCTCCTCCTTAAGATAGCTTGTTAAGGATGTCTTTTAATAGAGAACGAGATGTAAAAACACACATGACACTGAATGACACCTGCTCCATTACTGTTACCTTATTTAAAACTCCTGTCCACACACGTTTTCAGATGTATAGAAAATACTGTGCTTTGAAAAATAATGTGTTTCTGGGTTTTTTTTTGTTTGTTTGTTTTTTTCAGCATAAAATGACATCTACTCCTTCTCCTTCACTTCAAATTCCAGAATCTATGAATGTGTAATTGTTTTTCATTTCCAAAGATGTCTCCTAATTCACTGTAAAGTCAATTCTCAGTGTTTGGCCTCCAGAGGCTTCAAGCTTCCACATCTCAGTCATGTAAGTTGAATATTTGCTTCCAAACTAGGGTAGGTGATTCATGGCGGTCGGCCCTCTCCTTGAAATGGGATTTTAATTGAGCAAAGACAAACTTTCCATTTTCAGTAGAAAAATATGAATGCACCCTTGAAGTGTCAAGTTCTGCACATGCATCATTCTGCACAGTGAAGCTCAAACATTCAACTGTGGGAACAAGAAGAAAACTGCATTTTCGACCGGAGGTGGACTTAATAACATTTCCATCGGCCTGACCATAAATCTGACTGCAGTCCGTGTTGGTTTTGACAACTACATAGTCCAAAAGGGATTTGGTGATGCGCCTGAAGCTGTTTGGTAAAAAGAATAACATCAGTGGATACATGGTGATAACAGTTGAGCTTTAGGTCTTCACACTCTATTTCTTGCTGCTCCTTCACACACACATGAAAGCTTTCTCATCCACACAGATCACTCTGTTTGAACTGGTCAGGCGTCAGAAACAGTACAATAGTTAAGTGCAACTTCTGTTTGATAATGTGGAATTCACAGGAGCCGCTTTTCTCAAGCACGAGGATGCAGGATGGAGGATGGATGGAGGATGGATGGAGGATGATGGCTACGGAAACTCCATTATCACAGCACTGAAGTAGTTCTGGCAAGGAGGACTTAAGCTTCTGTGTGGGTCCTGGAGAGACGTATACATTTATACCTTTTTAAAATTGTCCTAGAAAGTATCTAGAACTGGATTTCAGTCTGTCTTGAAAGCATTTAGGATGCTCTTCTTCTAGCTCTCGCTCCCTGATTGGGTCTCAGATAGACTTATCATTCAGACTATAAATTCAAACACAGGAATATGAGCCGTTCTAATATGCTCACCTACAGTATGGTATTACAGTGATGTGAATATTACAATTATGCAGCTGTTTCTAAATTGGTTCCTCGCTCCGAGCTCCTCTCAAAGCCTCCTCTCTCCTCACAGTCACACATCAGTGACCGGAACATCTTTAATGATGGTGGACCTCCATTGATCACAGGCTGAAGGGCAGATGGATGGGCGGATGGGAAAGCTCACTGGTGTCAGCTGCCTGTCACTGTGCTGACCTCAGGGTGGAGGCACCATAGTAACTCCTCTTGTGGTCCATCAGGCTGACAGACACCAGTTTTACCTGTTTCAGTTGTGATGCCATAGAGGGAGTGCTGTTCTTCACAACATCATTATGAGAAGAGTCCTTTCCAACCTTTCACCTCTGATGTCATGGACCCCAACGGACTCAAACAGCTGATTATTGGTCACGTCCAGTTGTCCACGTTTAAGGGGATGATACAGAGAAACAGTAAGTAATTAACTCTTTACTCTGCAGCAGATTTTTGAAAAATATATAAAACATATAAAACATTTCGGCCATGATGAGCCCTCATCAGGTCTTACAAAGAAATGATGATAGAGGGCCACAAAAAGAAGCCATCACAGCTCTGTTTATCTTTTTCTTTTTATTGATTCTGTTGGGGCTGGCGCAGCAGGTAGTGCGCGTGCCTCACAGCAAGAAGGTTGCAGGTTCGATTCCCGGGTCAGGCCTTTCTGTGTGAAGTTTGCATGTTCTTCCCGTGCATGCGCGGGTTCTCTCTGGGTACTCCGGCTTCCTCCCACAGACCAAAAACATGCTCATTAGGTTAATTGGTGACTAAATTGTCCCTAGGTGTGAGTGTGAGTGTGAATGGTTATGTGTATGTGCCCTGCGATCGGCTGGCAACTGGTCCAGGGTGTACCCCGCCTCCCGCCCGTTGACAGCCAAGATAGGCTCCGGCCCCCCCCGAGACCCTGAAAGGGATAAGCGGCATAGAAAATGGATGGATGATTCCATCCTCTGGCCAAGTTTTTGGTTCACTATTCAAGATGCAATTATTTAGTTGGCAGCATTCAAATTGAGGGATTTCAAATCAAGACTTTCAGTGATTCTAGAGTTAGGCTGTCTAAAGGACAGGTTTTATTAAAACAAAGGCTTCACACATATTGAAATCAAGTCTTGCCTCTATATTCACAGGTTTTCAATACACACCAAAAGTATCTGCATATAGTATGAATTGAAAGAGGAGAGAGTCTGTGTTCCAGAGAACCATGTTATGAATGCTAGAGGTGGTTGTCTGTATTTATTTATATATTAGCACTCTGCACCATGAAAAGTCATATTAGCTATAATCTGTTTCCATTTGCATTGTTACCAAGGACTGCACAGAAAATCCCAGGATTACTTTATATGCAGACGACGCCCTCATCTCTTTCTCCTTTGATGATGCCATGCTTCTGAACATGATACAGGTTTTGCTTCAAAACTTGAATCACTTTGTACACTCTTCACTGTGTTCACTGCATGTGTATCAAACAGGAGTAAATGGACCCAAAAGGTGAAAAGTCAGACACAGAGGAAGGAGTATGTAAAAAAGGTGGTGGATTTAATCAAAGATTTAACAAATGTGCAACAGGCGAGTCTAGGAGACCCATAAACTGAAGCTGGTGAGTGGATAGCAAGTGGACAAGCAGGAAGGGCATAGGCTGGAGCATGAGGTAGGTACCTGAGCACAGAGGAAGAGGAGTCAGGAAGGCAGGCAAGGCTAAAAATAGCAAACAGGTACTAGAAGGATCTCAGGAGTCATTGTTACCACCATGGTGAACAGACAGTTCAGTGAATACTGGGTGCTTTTATACTGTGGCATCAGGTGAGCCTCGATTGAATGATTAGTGTCAGGTGTGCTCAGGAGAGGAGGAGGCCGGACCAGACCTGTTAGCCACGCCCCGCAGTTAGACACATACACAGTACAATAGCTATTTGCATTTTCCCACAGAATCCACAGATCGAGTAACATGCCTTCTAGACCCCCCAGAAAAACAACCCCTCTGAAACCAAGCAACACATCAACAGTTGCATCATCACAGTAGAAAAAAACTGCAAAGTAGACGTGATTAGTACTGATTATTGAGTGAGAACATGTTAAAAAAAAAAACCTAGAGCCACAAAATTGACACCGGGATTATTTGAATATGGGTTGTTGTTTTTTTTCAGTCTTCTTTTGCCCTTAACAGTGCATCATAATTTACAGGTAAATCACATGTTTTGTATGAAAAATCTACCTGCAAAGTAACTGGTAACTGCAGCTGTCAGATAAATACAGTGGAGTAAAAAGAAATGCAGTGAAATAGGGATATGTAGTAGCAGTAAATTGAATTAGAAGTATCTCAAAATTACACTAAAATACAGTACTTGAGTAAATGTATTTCAGCTCCGACTGCTGGAAAGCTCGTTTTCTCACCTACTCCTCTCACTTCCCATCAGCCTTAGCAAAGACATGTGGTGATGCCCCGTGGGCCCTCTCAGCTCCAGCTGTTGCCTTGCAGGTGGAGATGAATCACCCAAGAGGGAAGCTTTCATCTTCCATCAGCTCCTCATCCAGAGCGGTCCACGTCATGGTGGAAGGATGTCAAGCAACAGCAGTCTGAACAGCTCAAGGACACGTCCAGAACAACAATGATCTCATCCTTATTACATCCCTGCAAGTTATCAATGAATCCTTCAATATTTAATACTTTGGTAAATGTCAAGTCTGTTGATAGCAAATACTTATTGATTTCAAATTGTACATAATTGGAGATTAAACAGTAGTGATTCACTATATAATAGCCTTTTATTTACCTGAGAGGTCATAAAGTTATTGATTTGTGTTATTAAATTACTATTGAGTGATAATGTTGAGGTTTTCCAATGAGATGCGAACAGAAGCACATATTGTATTTCAGTAAAATATGCAAAAATGTGCCCATATGTGAATTAATCTCCAATGAAAAGAGAAGTAACTGTGGATTTATATATAAAAAAAATGTCTTTTAAGCTAGTGTTAAAAGGGACATCTGCACATATGGTTTACCTGTGGTTAAAACCACTGGAAAGCCCTTTGAGGGTTTTACATCCCCACTTCACTTCACTTCAGTTCACACAGTCTGTTTAGTCTGAAATTCCCTTCTTGTGCTTCAGCAGACAGTGCGTCAGTTTATGGTGACATGAACCTGATTTAGACAAATCAAGCGTATATACACCAGAAACCTCATATCAGCTTCAGCTGAGCTTTAGAGGAAACCGTTTTAAGACAATCCCCTTGATTTGTCACACACTACATACACGCTGCACACGCCATGCAATTGGTGAAATTTGTCCTCCACGCTTGACCCTTCCTGGTCGTCCAGGAACGGTGGGCTGCCATCAGACCGGCGCCCAGGGACCCATTTTCCTTTGTTCCTTTGTCGCCTTTGGTCAGGTGGTGATCTTCTTGCATGTTTTTAGCAGGGGAAACAATCAAAAACTCTCAATGTACAGTACACACACGCATCACGACTTGAATCCTTTGTATTAAATCAGGTCACTTTTTGAATCCTTTAACCTAAAGAGTTTAAACACATTCTTCTTCTTCATCAAAACCAGACACCTGCATTACCCACAATGCAACACAATGACTGACAGCTCAGTTGGAGATCGGCCATGCTATGCCAGTAGCAGCTAATGGAGCCTGCAGCAGAGGTCTCATAAGATCACTTCCTTCCTCTTTTGATCTATCTATCTGAAGTGCTCTCCTATACCTGGAAACATACTTTGATGTGGAAAATCTGTTCAAATTGTGCACATTTACAAAAATGCTAAATGCACCCAAAAGTTTCATAACGCTCACAGCAATAGATTTCTCACAAAATGTACTTTCTGCTCCAAATTTGAATATAAAAGCTTTATTTGTACGAGTCAGGGCTGCTTCTCCTCCTCCCTCACGTACAGCATGAATGTGTAGAAACATACATGTGAGCCGGCTCTGCTGAGTGATTGACAGCTGGCTGATAAGCTGTAATGACAGAGGTCAGCGGGCGGCAAACACACACAGGCACCGCTTGATGTGTTGTAATGAGAGTCGGTGCTCACACACACTGAAACACACACATTTGACGAGACATGATGATAGATCAATCAACAGAGCTGTCCCTCGCTTTTTTTTTTTCTTTTATTCAATTTGCCTGTTCCTCGTTGACTCTCATTAGCCGAAGTCTCATCAGTCGCTGGACATCCCGGGGTCCAATAAGAGACTCGTGACGAGCTTTATGACACGATGCAGACCTCAGCCTGACAGGCAGCGCAACAGAATAAAACTAATGGCCGCTGATCAGGCAGGAAACACTTAGAAAAGTGTGAATAGGTGCAAGACGTCCCCGTGCATTTGTGTCTTTCTCACTAAGAGGTGATTGGTTTTGTCTCGTTATGACTGTGTGTGTGTGTGTGTGTGTGTGTGTGTGTGTGTGTGTGTGTGTGTGTGTGTGTGTGTGGTCCTGCTCTTATTGCTGTTTCATCCTTGTCCTTTCCTTTACATTTGAGAGATTTAAGTTATTTATTACCAATTCATTTAATTAACTCACATTACCTTTTATAAAAGACTTAAGAATACTGAAATGTCCCTGGCATAATTCTTAATATTACTTGAAGGAGAAAATGAATAAAAAGGGCATAAAAAGTTTTGACTCCATAAAAAAGTTGACTTTTTAAGCAGTCCAAAGTAAAACTCAGTGTGATGAGTGACGCGTATCGAGCTGAATCATTGTTATAAATGTGATCAGGTCTTTATCATGTTGCACAGCAGAGATGCATTTTACATTTGTTTCCATAAACAGGAGATGAAGATGAGTCCCAGCATGTGGCTGTGATTCAGAGGATCAGCAGGTGCTGAGAGGGATGAACACAGTTTGAAAATGGTGTGAACTCTTGCTGACACTGTGCACGAACGTCATCCGAAGACGGCAACATCGGTGTGGCCGGTGTTCTTCAGTGCCAAGCAAGACATTTTGCCATCAGCTGGACTGACGGATACAAACTCTCCTGCAGTTCGTAGTCCATAGAGGATAAATCCAAACACGTAAATGCCCTCCGCCTCGGGCTGCCGTGATCTTTGTGACGGCAAAAATGGAGGAAACTGGCCGAGCCGAGCTGAGCTGATGATTGTGAGTTATGCGTGAAAGCATTTTAGATTTGACTCCCCGAGGCAGCAGATAAACACAACAGCATCAATTCTACAAAGCAGTTTAAGATCAGGCCGCATGAGCTGCTTTAAAATTAATTTCCTTGCACTGCGTTGAATGGAGGATATGTCCAAAAGGATTAGCAAAAATATATTATTTTTATATATATATTTTTTGTAATACAGTTACTGTCTTGTAGCTACAGCTGGGGCCTTCTAACATTATGAGTTAGTGTTTTTCTTGTTAAGACCACTGGTAGATGTTAGAATCACATGTTCTCTGTCTGTAAAGTGGAGGGTCTGTGGTCTTAATTCCATTATTTCAAGATTTCCTTCTTTCAACTTTAAGAAATCCACCCCAAATTAGTTGTTTTTTCAGAGAGTTTGCCTCCCTTGCATAACAAACTAATCTGATTATGCCTGCGGTGCTCGACCAGTGGTGGTAATAGAATTGTGTGCGAGGTGGATAATAAGAGCTGCCGTCTCTTATTCTGAAAGGAGCTAATCCAGCCTCCACGGGGAGAGGAAACACTCACATGTGATTGGCATCACAGGGTGAAATATAATGAAATGGATTTTTCTGTTCTGAATCTACCCTCTTATGGTCACAACAGCACTAACAAATCTTCGTATTAACACCTCAAACTGCATGTGAAAGAAAAATACAAGGGAGAGCTCACAGATTTCCATCCAGTCACATCTATGTGATGATCTGTTGTCAAGGATTTGTGTGTATGATGTGATATGATGTGGAAAACATCTTCAAAGATGAAACACTTTGGTGTTAAGATCATCAGATCTGTATGTTTCATTGTCTGATAATCATAAATGTCTGTAGAAAATTTAATGGCAATCCATGAAATCTATGATGAGATATTTGGGCTGAGCCATGCTGCTAACAAGGCTAAGAACAAGGAGGTGTGAAATCTGACATCTGAGCCTCATTAATTAATCTCATTTTTAATACTAAAATGTCAGGGCTTTGGGCTTGTCGGCTGTCGTGAATGCAGTTTTAAATCACACTTAGATGAAGTGTTTTCTCAGCCTCCTGTTCTACCAAGTTCGTCAGTTCGAGGCCAAAACGCTGCAGCTAACAAACAAAATCCTGTAAATCTTGACGTATTCTTGGCTCTGAACGACTACTTGAAATTCTCCGCGCCTCCTGGATGAAAAAGAAAATAAGCTTTTAATTCTCCAAACAAACTATAAATTCGTCCCCTCCATAAAGAAAGCATCTTTTTGGCCGCTCGCAGCTCGACGCTGAAAGACGAGTGCGAGGAAGCGTCTCATCCATCTAACCACAGTATAAGTTTCGGCTCAGCAGCATTTATAATATCCTGACTCAGTGAATGAATCGAGGATAAATCAGCTCGGCGTCCCGGCAGAAGAGTGAGTGGAATCCATTTTCATAATTTGAAGTGCTTCGGCGTCGAAACGCTGAGGGTCAAACTCCTCATAACTGCCGTCAAACAAGCTGAAGTATCCCTGGAGGCCGTTAACCCTCCATGGACACGACAATACCACTGAGAGGTGGAAGAAATGAAGCGAAACACTCCTCCCTTCACTCATGTCTGCGCCTGCTAACCTCCAACCTCCTCCATCCCCTCCCCTCCTCTCCCCCTCCAGTTTATACAGATTAAAAGCCCGGAGTGGTGGTTTGATCCGTCATTACCATGGATTAAGTTACTCTAACGCTAACGGATGCTGTCTCTGCAGGCTGACTGCACAACGTGGCGCTCTTGTCTTTTATCTCACACCGACAGACACGGGAGGGCGAGTGAGAACGAGGCTAAATAAAGCGCAGCACTTTGATTATATGCCACTTAATGTTTCACCGGGAAAATTAGTGGGGAAATTGATGCTGAAAATGAACACTAAGGCACTTTGCAGGTTACGTAAGCAGCGATTGGTAATGAATTTGAGTGTTATTTCCCCCGAGAATTAATTGTCTGTTTAAAATTAGTGCAGTTGGTTGTGTAAATCCATTCTGACCTATATACTCAGAGCAGGAGGCTCGGCTCTAATGTGCAACAAACAACAGGCGAAAGAGTCGCTGACAACTTTGATTTCTGCAGGAGGAAAAACTCTCAGGGCTTTTTCGCCGTCTAACAGAGCATGTGTTAACAAGTAAACACAGTCAGAAAACAGCTTTCGGATGCTTAAAATGTTCCACCGATCAACAGGCCTGCAGACACGAGGAAAATGACTTACGCATAATTAAAATTTGACTTCTGCCATCATAAGTTCCAGACCTATTAGAATATTCTTCAGCAGATTTGCCAAAAGTTTTATTGTTTTACAGCATTGAATCGAAGGAGATTTAATGTGTCTTGATCTGCAGAAAAGGCCAACCCAGAGACCCCAGGCTGGATTTACACGAGGTTAACTGTGTTTATGATCCCGAGAAGACGATTCTCAATGATCCTGGTGAACCTTCAGACCTTCTGATCCACCACCAGGCCAAGTTTTTGTTTCAGCCAACTTTAGTTCATAACAAGATATCTTGAAAAATTAATAGTTGGATTCCCATGAGCTCCAACAGATGGTGCATCCTGATGAAGCTGATGACCTTCTGACATTTCCCTTAACCTCTCATAGCAAAGGTTTCACTTGCACATACGACACAAGAATCTAACCAACAGATTTCCATGACATCTCCAGAGCAATCATGCTCCCATGAGGACGAACCGTTTCATTTTGTTCACCCTGTTTTACTTTTGCAACACCCTCAAAATATTACATTGAATGCGTGATGTTCAGTCATTCAATATACAGTAAAATTGTCCTCTTCATTTGAATTATTATTGTAAAAAATCCCAAATTATATTTTTTTAGAACAATTTATTGATAAATTGGCAAAGATTTAGCAAATCAAATAAAAGTTTGTTGTTATATTTAAACAGAAACGCAAACATTTGCTGGTTTTCTCTCTGAATGTCTTTGGCTTTCGGACTGTTAGTCAGACAAAATAAGACTTTTGAAGACGTGAGACATTATTCACTACTTTCTGGTGTCTTAAGGACACAGTAATTAATCTGTTGCACAACAAAATAAGTGGCACATTAATCGATAATTGAGATGCAGTTAGCTTTAAATTATTTGATGGCTTCAGCACTTAAATCACAAAGTTTTCCCACATCCAGCTGTGAGGATCGGCTCATTCCTGTGGCTCAGTGTGACGACACGGAAGTAAAGATGCAAACGATGGTTTTAAAGTTTGAGGACACAAAATAAGGGAGCGAGAAGAATGCTAATAAGAGCCAGCGTGAAACAGCTGATCGTCACACTAAATGGCTTCTCACAGGTCTGTGGCTGCTTCACTGCATGTACTCATTAAAATATCATTTGCGCCGCCTGTGATTTCAGGTTTGTGATCAGATGCAACGTGTCTGCAGATGAAAGGCATGAAGCAGAAAAACAGAGGGAGTGACAGAACAGGGAAGCGGAGACGCTGGTGGAAAAGCTAATGTAATAATAAAAAAAAAGGTGTTTGAGAGGATTGGGAGTCTTCTGGAGGCAGAATTCACAGCAGTGTGACAGATGTTCATAGTCCCCAGAGGATGAATCCCACTGATTTCTACTGACTCCTGACTTTCCTCCAGCGCCACCTGCAGCAAGTGTGCAGTCATCTGGTGAAATATCTCAACATCTAGTTGACTGATTGGTGCAATATTTGGTTAAGGTTTGGGAAGGATGTTGGTCTCATGTCACACACCAACCAGCAAATAACTGTGACACTTCATGTCTTACTTATGTCAGACCCTTCAGAGTGAAGACGTGGAGCATGGGTGCAGTGATGCCTCTGGGGAGTCATGGTGATGTTATTTACTTAATTCTCTTTGTCAAAAGGCCACAGTGGACTTGTTTGAAGTCCTCCAGGCTTTCTTTTGCCCATTAGAGTCCATCACAATGCAATTTTTGGGCTGCAATATCCCTCAATTCAGCGCTCATGACCCAGCCATCGCAGTCATCTCTGCCTTTTTCTACTCATGATGATCTTGCTTTTGCTTCCTGCCATCATTCAAACCAATACAACAGGTTGGAACTGATGCTGCTGTTACATAGCCGGACCTTTGTTTTTAGATGAGTGACGTACAGAGAGAAGTTTGTCGAGCTTGTTTTTGCAGAGGTCTGCTGTTAATTGCACAAGATTTAATCACAGAGAGAACGGTGAATCTGTTCTGTGTAAATGCGCATTGACAGCGCGCATCAATCAAATTAGAGGCAGCAGATGGACCATGTACCTGTTTTAAAGACAGGGAAGGCCGACATACATGTGAGATACTACATGAAGGATGAAACATTAATCTTCATTCTTCTCCTCTGGCAGCACGGCCATAATTTGTGTTAGGTTGTCTGCTTGTAGAAGAATGTATAATAAAAGTGAAACAGGCAGTTAAGTGGTCGATGCGAGTCCATCTCCACTAATTAAAGTGATTAAAATACGACTGGACGTGAGTGCGTTAGGACTTACTGACCTGGTCGACCTTGCGTATGATGGAAAGTGTAAAACCTGTGGAACGACGCTGCTGGCTTGGCAGAGACGCTTCCTTTGGTTTCACTGAGGGAAACGTGTCTCTGGCCTTGTGTTTTGAGTTAATCGTGCTTTAGTTTCCAGCAGCAACGATGAAAACAGATGTAACATGTTGTCGCTGCACAGATAGATCCAGTGTGACCATTTGTCAACTTTGCTGATGTTCATTAAAGCATTTCTTTGTTACGTAAACACAAGCAGGGCAGTTCAGACGGGTACAGAAGTGCAGAGACGTTTTTAAGGAGACAGGGTCCAGTTTTAATCTACACAGGACATGTAACTGCTTGCTTTTCTTAACTCCAATTTGAAGTATATTTATGCTTATTCAGTATATTTAAGACATTTGCTTTGGACTTTCTGGTCTAGCTACAGTCATTATGCACCGGCCAAAGTCCACGACCAGTGCAGACAGGGAAGAACAATTATCTTTGTTTGTACAACAAAAACAGGTGTTTCTCAGTTCATGAACTGTTTCAAAGGAACCATATCAGGATAAGATTTGTGTTTCTGAGTTGCAGCAAACTGCAGTCACAGTCGTCTCCTTCTGGGATCACGAAAGAATCAAACAGTCTGTCGACTTTAGAAGAACAAGAAGCAACGAGACAAGTCCTCAGGCTTTGTACTTAATTCCTGACAGGTCATATTACTGCAGGTGTCTCCTGAAAAGAGGACTGCAGCTAAACTTTATCTGCTCTGTGTTTACATCTGAGGGTACCTGAGGGTTACTGTTGTATTTCTGGCCTTGAAGAGACATTATTTACGCTTTAAAAAGTGTCATTTTAACATTAATAATTCATCCACATGCACATACTGTACTGCATGAGTAGAAGAAAGCTTCGTCACTGAGAAAACTGCTGTGTTTTACATTCAAATCATTCATTTAATCAGTTAAGTCTTGTAAAACAACAAGCTCAGATTAAGATTAGTTTCTCCCACGCCCTGCACTGCTCAGGTTCCCTCCCCACGATCCTTTCACATGTTGACGATCAACTCTTCCCTCAACTTTTGGGACAAAACACCACATCAAACAACGTCTTCTAACACTTTCTATACGTTTTACCTCGGCCAGTTCTCGTGGCACCAATTTTCTCCCATAAGGACATGATAGATGATGATTAATAGTGCCGCACTGTAGGAATTACCTCCATTTCTATCCAGTGCCGAAGTTCAAAATCAATGCAGGAAGTAAGTAAGTAGAGAATCTGAAAGTTAAGCTCTGGAGGTCGAGGTGGTGGGCGGGCTTGTAGCATCTCTGCGATTACTGTTTGTTTTTCTCATAAACTCGAACATCAACCATATCACAGTCGCTATGATGTATTATCAGCTTTACTGTGCAGGTCAGGTTTTGAAAAGTTATTGTCAGTCAGTTTTGGCGCTCGCACTAAAAGCACCGGTCATAAACAGAGAAAGGTTTGGCTCAGAGATGAAGCTCTACAGTCAACAGTGGAGGAAACTGTCAGCTCACCGCAGACGAACTGCAGGCTGTCGTCAGCATCGCCGCCGCTGAGCCTCAAGTACCTTTGAGCAGTTTGGCTTCCACAATGCAAAGGCATCTAACTAAAGGAGGAGTCTGATCAAAAAGGTCTCGCCAACAAAATCAAGCAAAGATCTCATGAGTGCTGCCGGCTGGCGCAACAGAAGACACAGCTGTGTGTCATAGAGCTGATTGAGAGTCAACACAGGAAACACTTCAGCGCGGCAGACAGGACTTCAGGCCTGTTGTGTTGTAATCATCACTGGGCCCAAACAAACAGCTTTTCTCTGCCCACTCACAGTGATGTCAGCTCATTTGAATAATTCACAGAACACTCAGAGAGCTCACGAGTCTGCCCAGGCTGCACAGTCGTCCAGATTTCTGGAAAGAAACTTAATCCTCTCTGAGAATTTGACCAGCAAAAAGGACCTGGCTGATGACCACATTCAGGTTCAATGATGCCAAATCGTGTACAATTACTTACTGATAGTCCTGTATGTGGTTCAGTTCAGGCAATTAAAGCACTTTAAGGATGGAAAGAAGTCTTCATCAATCATATTTGTTTGTAGTTAGTCAGCAAAAACTGGAATAATGCTTCCGTCGCTTTAAGGGAATATTGTAGGAAAAGTAAACATTTTGCAGATTTCAGGTTCAGTAACAACATTTTGAGACTTTGCAGCCGACGTTATGCTTCACTCAAGAGTATACAGAGATTTCCCCAGGGAATCAAAATCGTATCGATGCGTAACTGTTGTTCAGGATAAATTTTTCAAATCCAAATCGGACGAGGCGGCACTGAATGACGTTCAACTGGTGGCAGCTGGTTGGACGGACATCGAATGCACCGACATGCAGAGACTGAGCGTAGAGAGGAAACAGAAACGCGTCACTTTCTTACATCCTGCCTCTGCAGACTTCTGTCGATCCAGCGTGGCTCTAAATGAAAGGTGGCCGTGTTGACGGGAGATACATGCTGGCCTGTCGTTTAGAGCTGAACTGATTGCAGCCACGCCTCTTAGTTTAAATACAATCTCAGAGTGTGGAAACTGATTACTGCATTAATGTTTTCAATGCATTTGAGTCTAAAAATACAGGGTGCCTTCAGTCATTAGCTGTTTTTAAAAGTTTCTCAGGGTGGCCTTGTTACCAACAGCAGAGAAGGGAAAACGTTCTTGTGTGATTTTCGTCTCTTCAGATGGTGTTTTTCTGTTTCTGCTGATGGTCAGTGTTGGCAGCCTGGAGGCTTTGGATTAAAAAGCACATAAACTCCTTCAGGCCACTATGTCATTGCCTGAGTGGGAGCCATTAAACCACTGCTCCTATTTCTGGCTCCCCTTCTTCCCTCTGTTCTCCACCATGTTGTTCTCCTCCATCACTACATCCACTTCTTATAATCACAGAATCTCTCTCGATTCCTGCGTCTCTCCAGCTCGACCCTGCATGGTGGTCGCGCATTTCGTTTTTGCTATCTCGCCATCAGTCAGCCTCTTTCCTTGGCTCTACATTTCTGGCTTCACCCTCTCCATCATCCGTTCTGCCAAAACAAAAACCTGAAGTGGAGTTATTTGCCTCAGTTTTGTTCTTTTTGCTTCTGCAAAAACAACCAATTACGGTTAAAAAGTTAGGAGACACAGAAGATAACGGCGGCGGGCAGTCAATAGCTGACCATCTGTGTCCAATATAACAAAGACTTACTCTGTGCCGCTGATAGGTCAATTAGTGGACTGAGAGAAAAATAATCATCCTCAGTTTTGATAACTGATTAAGTCATTTTGACTTAAAATACTAAGTACTACTAAAAAATAGAGCAGAGACTTCAAAAAATACTTGCTGTTCTTTGCTCTTCTGTCACTGAATACTCTCGAGCGCTAGTATAACTCATGTTAACATCTAAGCTAACCTCCGACACTGTTTTCAGATGAAAATTAGAAGCTATCGCCTGTAAGATCTGTGCTATCTCCACCTGTGTGCAGGATTTCTATGCCTGACGAGACAGAAACACTGAATGTGTGTGATGTGTTCCTTAAAAAGAGGTGCAGACAATCATTAGAAAAAGGCATCCAAGCTGTCTTTACCCACTGGCTTCCTGATATTGATGGTCTGCAGTGCTTCCACAGTGAGATCAATGGGGAAAGGCTGAATGGAGGACTGGGACTCGATCATTAACTGTGGAAGCAGTCACAATAGATCCATCCTGAAGTGAGCAAAATGTTTATTAAAAGCTGAGCAGACATCATCGGGCTCTGGCACCGAGCAGCTGTCAAGTTTAAGACTCGGGGGAGGAGGAGTGGCTTTATTCTTTTTGACTGTCTTCCAGAATTTGGTCCGAATAGGAATTTTTAATTAAGTCCAGATAGTATGTTGACTTGGTAGCCGGACTGCAGCTGTGCACTTGTTTCTTTGGCGTCTGAATGACATCCAGTGGATTCGATCGCCTCTCCGTGACCCGGCTTCATTCCTCTTCTCAGAGAGAGCTGGTAATCAGGGGAATAACAAGGACTTGCTCTATTTTTGTTCTTTTTGAAGGAGCATGATCATTAATGATTGATGGGCAGGACTTTCTGAAGTAATCCTGAGCTAGTTCCACATCTGGAATGAGAGAGGTGTGGGTAATATTAGACACATTTAGAGGCTTTAACATTTCTTTTTTAGTTGTTTGTGTCTAACACGAGCCAATGGGCCAACGAGCACCGATACCCAGCTCAAATTCACCAGGGCCGGCAATTTTATTATCTCTATTAAAGCAGAATAAATCCATTGAAGTTGATTTTGTGCGATATTTCAGATTTCCCCATCCGAGGCCTCCAGCGGGAACTGAACCGTCCGCCAAGGTCTCTTCACAGCAGCTGCAGTCGCTTTATCACTGCTATGAGCAGCTCTTGAAATGAACTTAAAATTCACGTCTGACGAAAGTAGTCCTTTATTTCCTTAATAGCTACCTTGCAGTGTAGCTGATTCGTAACTCACAAGCATGTCAGAGAGATCTTTGGATGCCAGTTAGAAAACCTGAAAAGCTACAGATAAGTTAAATGACTGACTATTTTTAGTCATTTTCAAGTAATTAAGAACATTATTCTCGTGGTAATTAACTGCATTAATACAGCAGATAACAGCAGAAGTTTAAGGCGGAAAGTGATTCAGTTCATGAGAATTATTAAAAAGGAGGCAGGGTTCTTAAAAATCCTCGTCCTTGGTCGGAGTAAATGTATTCAAGATACTTAAATATGGAGGAAATGCTGAGCAGCCGTCTGCACCTTCAGTGCAAACTTCAGCATCAGGCCTCAAAAACACTTTATTTGAATCTGAGCCACTTGTTTCTGGTCCAGTTTAGGTATGTGTGTGATCTCCCCACGTCTCTGTCAGTCTATCCATCCCCCTCTTTGTGTTTTAATAAACGTCCGTGTTTGCTGCTGTCTCTATCCATTAGTCATGCAGCAGATCCTCCAGCCGTCCTGACCGTAGCTGGCCTGCTGCCACAAACCTCCATCAGCAGACTTGCACTTAGAAAGAGACAGAGGGAGTTCGACAGGAAAAGTTGGAGAGGGGAAAGCTTTACATTGTTATGTGGAGTTGTGGGAGATACAGCCTGTCCTCTCCAGAAAAACAGCCTGACAGGTTATTTGTGCAAGCAGGATGTGGCGCATTTTTTGTGAAGCTGCGACCTCTAGTGGCCGTTTGGATGAGTCAAACAAACCCAGTGAACCCAAAGTCAACGCTGACCGCATGTACAATGCAGCAGTGTTATTAAACCAAGCAGCTTTGTTGCCTGAACCAAAGAAAACTGCTGCCGTCTCACATTGTGAACCACCTGAGGATGAGGGTCCAGCACGCTGAGGGTCCTCCTTCATCATGTCAGCCTGTCGCTGGTGCTCTGCAGTGGTGATACATGTCAGTCTGGGAGTCATTGCTGAGGACGTGTTGAATAAGACGGAGGACAGGGTGGCAGAATATTTGAGGATAGTGAGTGACAGAAAACTGAGACACTCGCTGAAAAAATATGAAATCATTGGAGCAAAAGTTACTGACCTGCTGCTGACTCCCCGAGTTCTGCTTGTTCGGTCAGATTCAGAAATAAAGGTCTTACATTGGAGCTGCTTTGTTAGTTTTTTGTTGTGTTCATTAGGTGCAAACTGGCTGTAATGATTTCTTAATACATTTTATTTGTGGGAATAAGGTCAGATGTATGTGTTGCCTCCCTCACATGAATCAATAGAAGAAAGCATCAAAGACAAATATCAATGTTTGCACACAGCAGCAGCAGACATGTTCAGGAGACGTCTGATTGAATGTTTACGGAGTGTGTGCGTGAGTGTGTGTGTGTGTGTGTGTGTGTGTGTGTGTGTGTGTGTGTGTATGCGTGTGTGTGTGTGTGTGTGTGTGTGTGTGCATGTGAGTCTCCTCAGCCTGCAGCTGCTGCATCTTAACATCAGACGGCGATGAACTCCCTCATTAGAGTCGCTGCAGTATTGGTGGTTTTGTGTTTCTATCTTTGTGAGGACCCAAAGTCAAAGTCAGTCTTCTGAAGGACTGACTCCAGTCCTTCACAGTGTTGTAGAGTTGGTCTTTAGGTTAAGGTTGGGATTATTAAGGTTTGGGGTTTAGCTGTTTAGTTGTGTTTGCTGGTTAAAGTACAGAGGCAGATTTTTCCCTCAAGAGTTGGTGGAGACCAAACCGGAGCTAAAAGCAGAGCGAATATTAGGATTAACGTTCATCAGGTGGACACGAACACGACTCCTTCTGTTCTGTGTCTGCTGGATGTGGATATAAGCAAATGTTTGCAAACATGGAAGCAATGGCGTCTCTATAAGAAGAGAATACGCTCAGGCTTGGTGTCTGTCACCACACTAAAGGACGAAGAAGAACTTTATATCCCATGAACTATTCAATGAATTGCAGTGTGGCACTTTGAGACCTCTTCATCTCTCCTATTCGTTATGAAGTGTGTTGATGTTTGAGGTTAGGGGAGACACTGAGGGATTCACCCCCACCTCACTGCTCCACATCTTTATTGGAGTTCTGGCCTAATATAAAACCTGCCACTTCTGATCCCGCATGACAGAAAACCGTCACGATGATGGAAAACTTTTAATGGCTGAACATTCAGTCCGTGAGCCGGAGAGATAGACGACGATGAGGAGGGGGGCTGGGAGGAAGTGTGTTTTGACGTTTGCGTGGATTAAAAAACAGGCCTGAATGACTGGATGTGATTGTGTTTAATTAAAAAGCTGTGTCTGCCTGTCAGGCCGGCTGCGTTTTTTTGGCATGTGGTTCTATTGTTTATGCCAAATCTGAAAACCTCGACACAATGGAATACAGGGCGAGCACGCGTACTTTTTAATAAACCTCCAATCAGCACCTGCGCTGACACGACAATGTCCTCTCATTTGTGGTCTTTTTACACCCCAATTAGTTGGTGACTGTTGTTTTCATCAAACAACAAAGAGAAACAAAGAGGAACTTTTCACCTGCCGGGAAACTTTGTGCAGACCTGAACTTCTTACCTCACCGCAGTGACGTGCAGGTGTACTCAGGTGTACTCAGGTGTACTCAGGTGTACTCAGGTGTGGTCATTTACATTCATTTACTGTAGGAGGGAACATTTCTCTGAGCTCACTCTCTCAATTTAAGGCCTGGATGTACCTGCAGGATTCTGTGACATCACAGCCAGTTTGGGAGCCAATCACCATCCAGCATGAGGCTCGATGTGCAAATACAGTCTGAAACGATTGTGTCCAGCACTGAAACTCTGGATAATGGAATGAGGAAGAAGGAGGACATGCAATTTTCAAAATAACACATATTATGGCCTTGTAGTTGACATATTAGCACAAAGCAACATTATTGTCCCAGTTGGAGTTACGTTTGTGTCCACCTGATGAATCCAAGTCAAGTACTGTAATTTCCGGACTATTGAGCGCACCTGAATATAAGCCGCACCAACTAAATTTAGAAAGAAAAAAAGATGTGTACATATATAGGCCGCACTTGTCTATAAGCCGCAGGTTGTAACATGAGATATTTACACAGAGAGACTTTTTTAATTTTTAATTACCGTAAATAAATGTTTTTTTTCCCAACACGCAGTAGTGCAGCAGTAAAACGACAGTAAAACTGCAGTAATACGGCAGTAAAACGACAGTTAAAGTGCAGTAACACGGCAGTAAAACGACAGTAAAACTGCAGTAACACGGCAGTAAAACGACAGTTAAAGTGCAGTAACACGGCTGGTTCAAAAACATGACCGGCCACCAGCCGTAGCCTGTTAGCCGACCAGAAAACACAATCAAACTAGCATCTTCCTCGGTGCATTATCTCTTCCACCCGTCTGTCTTGCTCTTGTGTTACCTGCTAGAGCGCCCCCTGGAGGCCGTTAGCCCGTAAAAATCTATAGATTAGCCGCTTTGTTGTTTAAGCCGCAGGGTTCAAAGCGTGTGAAAGAAGTAGCGGCTTATAGTCCGGAAATTACGGCACTCATTCTCTTTTGGCTCTGGTTTTTTGGCTTTTGGTCTCCACCAGCTCCTGAGAAAAATATCTTCCTCTTTAGCTGCTAAATGCTCCACTTTGTCCACCAGCTCGTCTCTACCTGTGTCTGTCTGCTGTTTGCTGCTGAGCAGGTGGTGAACTGTGGGGTTATACGAGCTGCTGCTGCTGCTGGAACCAGTAAATGTGCTGCAAAACCAGTGATGATCTTAAAGTGGCCAAAAGGCTCAGTTTAACCACAGAGTTGGTGATAGTTGTCTGTGGGTTTATCCCTTGAAGATCACTTTCGTAATACAGGAAGTAGTTCTTTGAGTCAGTGTGTTTCTATGCAAAATGGCAAAAAGTGGAGTTTTAATTGTCATGTGGCACAAGCTAATTTAGTCTCTTAAATGGCTGATCAACACAAGCTTAATTAAATATGAGCCAATAAACCAAGTTTAATGTGTTGCTGTGGGGATTCTGAGATAGCACAAGCTGGTTCTGTCAGTCCACAGCCTGGCTAATATCTGTCAAGAGGCAACAGCTTCTAATTCATTTAGTACTTCATCTTAGTCATGGTGATGGAAAGGGACAAAGAGCCATGAAGAAGAATAAGAGAATTCATCCCTCCCGCTGCATCATCGATTTGCATTAAAAGGTGTGAGGAGATAAAGAGGGAACAGAGGAAAGCTCTGCGTCTCTTTGTCAGCATGAGCCTCAAAAACACGTCTTATGAACTTCTACCTTTTTCAAGGAAAAGTTAATAATCAGCTTAGCCTGCTTTTAAAAATGTAATATAGCAGAAGCTCGTGTTCTGACAGTGTTACCGTCACTCACCGTCTTTCTCCTCCAGTCAGGTTTGACGTCCGAGCTGAGTTTCCAAAGGGAACCCAATTCATGTCAGTGTGCTTTTAGAACTTAACCTCAGATTGCCAGCGAACAAACTGTGATTCACAACGAGCAGAAAGGTCCTCACAGATGTTCCAAACAGGCTATGTTGAATATTCACTGGCCTTTAAGCTCCAGTTTGAGTGGGTTTCTCAAAACAGCTGCTGGCTGCTGCTGGAAACCAGGTCGGTGAGGACGGCAGTGAGGCCAAAGTGGGTTCAGGCTGACGTCCCACCTCTGTTCTGATAGCATCTGCACTCGTGTTTCTGGAAATGGCTCTCCATAAAAGTGTCAACCAAATGTGCAATGTTTAAATCGTCCATCGCTGAAGTGAAGTCAGGAGAGCGATGGAGGAACACCCACGCTGCCGCTTTTCTTTGATTGCTTCTGCAAACGGCTCCTTAATCAAACCGCTGAATGGGTCAAGTGGTATTACTGCTGATTAGATGGCCCTGGCTCGGCCCGCTGAGGATGACGTACCCTCGACCTTGCTCATCATTCACTGACTCTCAGTTTTTCTGTCCCTGTCTTTCTCTCTCATGTTCTTCTTTCATCTAAAACAAGTTCACATTTCATCTCGCTTCCTTTCATTTGCTTCTCCATCAACTATTTCCCAGTCTATGTTTGGTTTGATTGACGCTGGAGTTGGTGCTCACAACTCTCAAGCTAACTTGTTAGCATTGGCCGCTTTCTCTGCCATGCTTGTGTGGCTAGCTCACTACAGCTTTAGCAATATATCTGCCTAGCCATGAGGAAGACTCCGGTCATGTGCAGAGTGTAGGCAGGTGCGTAGGCAGACAGGCAGGTGTTAGCAAATATAGGCTAAAAGCTTTAAATGACGTTGCGTTTAGGTGCAGGTGTGTTTCTCTGACACTTTATGCAGGTTGGTCATTGGGAGATATTTTACTTCTGAGTGTTTGCTCATTGACTTCAGATCATTTGGTGCCATCTCATGAAATTCAACAGCAGTGAAGCGTGTTTAATAATGAGATGTGAGATGTGTGTTTAATAATGAGATGCTACGAGTGCGGTGCAGAGGCAATCGGCCGGCTTTGCTTTAGACCAGCTGCAGACGAGCGTCCGCTGAGGATATGTGAGGAGAAGAATTGAGCTAATTCAGATGAAGCCACTGAGCAGTGGAGGTCAAAACCAAAGCTGTGCTTTGTTTACCACACAGGGGATTTGTTTGGTCCCTGGACACGCTGCAGCATTGGAAAGTAGAGCTGATAAACTATTGATTAATATAATTTAGTTTCTTTACATGTGGACATTTTATTGATTCCTCATGTTCTGGTGTGTTTTCCAGGGTTTCATGTCTGATTATGTCTTTTTCTCTCGTCTTCTCATCTTTCCCTCTTCACCTTTGCCCTCCCTCAGTCTGTCTCTCTGGATCTAATCTTTACTACAAGGCAGCTCTGATGGTATTTCCTGTCATTCGTTACACAGACTTACATTCATTTCCCACAGACTTACATATATACTAACCATAACCATAACCACTACTTGCCTAACTCTTACCCTTACCTTAACCTCAACCCAAGTCTTCACTCTAATTCTTTATGATTCATGTTTTATCCGCATAAGGAAGGCGGGTCCCCCCCACCCCCCCACCCCCCCACCCCCACAAACTCACAAATATGCTGCAAACAGACAATAGACTGTCTTATTAGTCTGTAGGAGAATGAATGTGAGAAGCAAACAGGGAAGAGGAGAGTTTGAGAGAGACATTCAGATGCAGAAATACAAAAAGAGAAAAGAAATCATGACGGACACCGAGTCTGAGAATAAAAAGAGATTTTGATTAAAAAAAGGGGGAAAGAGAAGTTTGAAAATGATGAGGTACAAAGACTGAAAATCAAGAGACAAAAATCTAAGCTTGTGATTCTACAGTCATCGCTCACAGAAGAGGAAGATGGACAGACAGCCTTCCTCCTCTTTGATTCTCACTAGTAACGAGTGAGAAACTAGTACAGTTTGTCCCGTAGGTGGCAGTGGAGGACGGGTCGTGTCCTTACCTGCGACATGGTGGCTTTGTTCGGGCCTCTCTGTGTGAAATCACACAAAGGGAACGGGAGATGGACTGCATTCATGTGCTCTTCTAGTCTACCAACCATTCACACTCACATTCACACACCAATGGGAAAGCCATCAGGAGCAATTTGGGGTTCGGCATCTGGCCCGAGGACACTTGGACACGCAGGTTTCAACATGCACGTAAACCAAAGACCTTCTGAACCACAGCCAGCCCTCGAGCAAGGACATGGAAAGAGCAGGGAGGAGCAGGTGACATGTTCGCTGACAAAATATTTTAAGAGTTGTTATATCTGCAAGCCGCCCTGCACAGCTGCAAACATCTCACCCACACCTGACAGCGTTTTTGCATCAATATTTCTTGGGACTCTGCCGGAGGAAGATGTCTCAATCCTATTTAGTTTTGATTGGCTCGCACGTTTCTCCAAGCAGCAAAGCAGCCCTGAACACAAGGCCTGTTTGAATGGAGATGTGAGCTGTGATTTGGAGGTCTGGAGCCAGGGTGTGCTTTTCTTTTCATCTTATGAAGAGAAAACCCCAGAAACATGTTTCAGCTTTCAGAAAGGTGGATGAAAGGAAGCCTCTTAGAGAGAGCGTATTGTGGAAGAAAGGCTCGTAAGGTGAGCGGGCGGCTGTATGGTTCTCTACAGAGAAACACATACGACATGAAAGACATGAACATCCACACAGTGATGGACACTGAGGAAGAAAACGAGAAGACAGACAAAGAGCGAAGGAGACGCACAAAGAAAATGAGCCTCATAGCTACAAGGATCATTAGTAAAATTCCAGGTCTGGAAAATAAGGATCTCTGCACGTCTGGAGATTTAAAGCGAAAGGTGAAAAGACTTTGTCACCACTGTGTCTTACAGCGACTGCAGAAAAGGAAATTCAGTCAAATCCAGCGTGTGCCATCAAAGAGACTCGGCTGCAGAGCGTACATTACATCCCATTATTCCTCCTATGGATGAAACGCAGAAGATAATGGAGGAGGAGGATGAAGAGGAGGAGGTCTCCGTCAGGCGACGAGGGCAGAGAGAGGAGGGAGCGAAGAGTGACAGTTTGTGAGATGCTGGAAAAGACAGACGTACGAAGACTGCAGAGAGAGACAGAATAGAAACAGGAGAAGAGAAGGAAAATAAGGATGAAAGAGCAAAGAAAAGAGCAGTTTTAAAGTAATTTGAAAAATAAAAACTTTACCAAAATCTCTGTTTGTTTTCGTCGACAAGATAGAGAAGACAGAATATCAGCAGGAGGAACTCTGGTCTAAAACCAGCGAGCTAGCTGGCTAACTAACGCCTTGCAGTCAGAAACAGCAGCCCAGCATGCACCTGAGCAGCTGCTGACTAACTTTCTGCAAAGCTGCATGTTTTCCATCAGATCATGAAAAGATAAATAAATCCAATAAAAACTAACAAGGACATTTGACACAGGACTGAGACAAAGACTAAAGTTAACGCTGCTCAGGTCTGTTAACCTGCTTCAGCCTGTAAATCGAGTTAAAAAGAACGATCAAACGTCACTTAATTCATCATTCATTCATCATACGAGACAAACGATGAGTGGATGAAACAGAAAAGAAGGCGTCGGTGTGACAGAGCGGGAAAGACAGAAAGGGATCAAAATGAAATGCAGCAGGCCCGATTATTGAATTCAGAGGAAATCTGCTGACAGCGAGCAGCCGGGGGACTTTAAAAAGAGCACGAGACGGGCCTTCAGATCGGGAACCACAGAGGGACTTCTCCACTCGCACAACATCAGAGCGAGGAAGCTCGACACAGCGGTGCCGATGGCTTAATCCCGGCTTTCGAAACATATATCCGCTAACGGAGCGCAGCAGCTCAGTCAATAGCAGGAAGCACAAACAGCAGATTTCTTCACAGTGAGTGTTTGAAACGTTTGATTGCTTTGGTCTGAGCGGCGGAGAATCCCTCACGTCAGCTCAGACCGGGTTTCTGTTCCTGGGCCTTTTTGTCTGCGTCCTATAAATTAAAGTCATATGAAACTTTTGTCACTAGCAACGTTTAGCCCCAATACACATGTAATACTCATGTCCCACGCACACGAGCTGCAGAACATCCAATGACACGCTTCATTTGACTCGCTCAGCAGCAGCTCAGCGCAGTATGAACCAAAACACAGACTGAACTGGATTATCTGGGCTTCTGTGCTGAGTTTTTATGTTACTTCACTGAACCTGAAAAGCCAGTCTCTCCAAATATGACTCACCAGGGAATACCTTTTCCAATATTACTGGAAATGATCAGATTTGATCATATTTTAGTAAGAAAACTTGCTCTATGTCTTGTTTCAGCAACACTAGCTGCTCCATGAGGCTGTCCTGCACACAGCGGTTCTTTGAGCTACATGCTAACTCCAGCATGCTAAAGCGCTCGAAATAAAGATGCTAACATGTGGATGCTGAGCAGGTGTATCACCATCATCGGCATGTTAATGAGGGCCGAACACAAAGGGCAGCCGAGGCTGACGTCAGTAGTATTTCAGTGTTTGGTCTTAAAGTGTCGGACAAATTAAAATTCTGAGCTGCTAGCGTGGAAAACAACCTAAAAGCTCTCATTTATTTTGATTAAAATAATTTGCTGCAAGAAAAGGGGCTTTCAGGTGTTGCCTGTAGGGGAATCAGGTAGGTCCCCACGTGGATCGTCTTCATGTGCTTTTAAAAGCCCATAAACTGGGTTCTTTCGTGAACCTTTGAAGGGTGTTTTTGTTTGTTTTTTGGTGAGGGACCTTTAAGCCTTTTGGTAATGGAGTTTTAACATTCGGCTCAAGTCACAGGAGATTCCACGGAGAGCAGAAGGGCTTCAATTAGAGAGCGTTTCTTCTTGTTAAGCTCGCTAAATCTTCAATGCAGCTTAGATATGTGAGGTTTGAATAGAGGCTGCGTGTGTGTGTTGTATAAAGGGTCTAAGTGTGTGTTTGTAGTGTTCAGATGTAAGACATGTTGAGATACACTGTGTTTGACTGTGTGCACGACCGAGGTGAGGGTAGAGAGAGAAAGTGAGTGACTGAGAGCGATCTGTTTGTTGCATGCACACACACACACACACACACACACACACACACACGCTCCTGTCTCATGAGGAGTTTCTGGGTCCACGCAGGAATCTGAGTCAGACGGTGAAGTGGTCTGATGGCTCGCTGCTGCCATCAACTGGTCACCAACAGAACACACTTCACACCTGCTTCACCCCTCCCACACACCACTGCTGAAGGGGTCCTCACTGAGACCAGGAAAGACCACGTCAGTCCAGTTCTCAGATCTTTGCACTCGCTTCCTGTTTGTTTAAGAAATTATCTACGATCCCGTTCATGTGCATCATGGTATGAACAGTTATGTGGTTCTGTATCAGTTATTATTGTGCAGGAGTGTCCTGTCATCAGTGCTGTGACTTGTATGAACACAAGAGGGCGCTGTTGCATCATCTATCCTGATGATTTGAGTACGCTGCTCTTAACTCCTCACTTGTTCTCTTACTAAACTGGATCCTCCAGTTTCATACAAATTAACTGATGAATAACACCCTTATAATTTCGCCTATAATCAGACAGTTGGTATATTATCAGTGTCCAGTGAAAGCATCCATCTCTGACTCTGAGTTTTAAGTTTCCAGGTAGTTTTAAGGATTATATGTTTCTCTATGGGTTGAAACATTTCCTCTACCTTTTAAAGAAGTCATAAAATCCCTTTAAAATGCCGTTCGTTATCTGTTGTCGCCAGCCTGAAAACAGTCATGTTTTTCTTCATCCGTAGAAATAAGATGTGTTGGAAATACAGATTACTTTAAAGAAGTGCATGCAAGGAAGGCGTGAAAATACATCAGTTATGTGTTAAATTTATCACACGTGGCATTAAAACAAAGAAATCAGGACTTCTCCCTATAAAACATGGCCCTCTGAGGCGTGTTGCTTAAGTAGTGTGATGATATTCACATTATTCACTGCTAACGATGTATAACTGGAGGAGCATCTATACTCAACTGCTTTCACTTGTTGTTTCACCTTCTGTTTGTCATGTATTCAACTGCCACTTCAACATTTTCAGTATTTCCACAGTTTCAGATGTTTCTTTTATAGTTGTTGAGACTCACCCTGAACCAAAAATGTCAACCTCGTGGTGGCACTGTCACTACAATTCATCCTGCTTGGGCCACAGATATCTGTACAAATTTTCATGCCAATCCATCAAATACTTTTTGAGATATTTCAGGCTTCAGGCGTTCATTACAACTGCAAGTGAACGCATCTGCATTTCCATCATATTTCCATAATATGAAGCTGTATACGGATTAGTTGCAGTCCGGTGGGAGCTTGATGTCTGCGTTTGTCCCACAGCTTCGTGCTCAGATCTCAGCTTGTGAGTCAGACCTGATCTTCGTGCTGTTTTCTGGCCTTATTAGAGCTTCTGATTTCAGCTGACAGGACTAATTACTGGAGGGAGGAATTACTAATGCGTCTTGATGCAGACGTAACCTGGGGTGGCCTTCACCGCGCACACATGCTTGATACTTAATGGTTGCATAAATTAGTGGGCTAGCAGAGCCTGCGTTGCAACCACCTGCTTGGTCATCAAACTTCACAGCTGCTTCACAAAAACTGAGCCTTGAGCCAAAATTACACACTACAGTTTGATCAGTGTGTGGGCAAGTCTGTAAGAGAGCATTTCAGCCCACAATATAGAGCACGCTGTTACAGCTTTTAATCAACTTCCTGTCAAAATCTGTCCTCAACCAGTCCTCCTCTCTGGTCTATACATGAGAAACTCCACCTGGACTTCAGCTCTAAATCACAAGCTCAGCAGCAGTAACAGCCAGACTGGTGGTCCAACACATCTGTCCAGAGATATCACCACAGGTGCTGGACGGATTGGAGATTGGACAAGCTGGACCCGAGAAGATGTTGAGCGAAACAAGTGTGCAGTGGATTTTTGTGATCTGGAGAGTCAATGTGCCAGTGAAGAAGAATTAAAAATGCTCTCTGAGCTGATTTATGACAGAGAAAACTGACTGTAACTTTGTACTGCAAGCATTTGGAAAACATATCTGCAAAGATATTGTTCCTGTGTGTGTGTGTGTGTGTGTGTGTGTGTGTGTGTGTGTGTGTGTGTGTGTGTGTGTGTGTGTGTGTGTGTGTGTGTGTGTGTGTGTGTGTGTGTGGAGTGTAGTTTCTCATAAATCATTTAAAATGAATGAAAAACAGTAAAGATACCACCAGGAAATTTTAGTGCTGTATAGAGCCAGAGAAGGGCAGCTGGCCAGAGTGTACACACACACACACACACACACACACACACACACACACACACACACACACACACACACACACACACACACACACACACACTCCAGCTGACCAGCTGGGTGGTGGTAATGAAGGTGGACCAAATGAATCATGCAGCAAGTTTCTGTTACAGCAGCAAACATTTGTCATTCGTCTTCATCACTGTTACCGTGGCGACAGAGGGGGATGAGGGAAGGAGGGTAACAGGGGAAGGAGGAAGAAGAGGTTTTTCAGTTTTCACAGTTTATGCTGCAACACTGAAATCATACTGATGAAGGTACCGAGTGAGAAGACGGCTGAAGGTCTCCACGGCCAAAGGTCGCACGAGGATCACTACGTTTTATTCAGATCTGATTGGCTCTGAATAAAACTCTGTTTCTAAAAACAAACACTGGTGTCCAGTTCAAGTTTTAGCATTGAGCTACATCACAGACTGAGGCAAGATAACAATTAGAGCTGCAAGGATCAGTCAGTTAATCGATTAATCGATCAGCGGAAAATGAAACACTTGATCGTTTCAGTCATTCTTCATGCAGCACCTGCTGTTTCAGGCATCTTAAATGTGACGATTTTCTGTTTTTTTCTGTTTTGTATTATCGTTAGCTGAATATCTTTGGCTGTGGAAAATTACAACATGTATTTTTCACTGTTTTCTAACATTTTATGGACAGAATTGATCACTGGAAAGCCTCAGGCGGCTGCTGTCTGTGATTTCTCTACAGATGAGCCAGTTTGGATGGAAGACCTGCGCTCACTGCTTGACAGATTCAACCCTGATAACACAGAAAGAGGTCCTGAATATGTTTAATTTACATTTAGTCCATATTGTTAATAATAATTAATAAATTACAACAGTTGCTTCACTAGCAGCGTCATTGTTGATGGCACCTCAGCAGCAGCAATAAATACTGTTTTGTTTTGTTTTTTCTTAATGTACATGAGTATGACCGTGAAGGTAAGAGCCTCGCCAGCAGGTGAATCAATGGACCGTAGAAAAAGTCAAAACAGTGATTTGGGATTCTTAGATTTGAAGCGCTGACGCATTTTTCACCATATTGTTCCTCTTAAATCTGTTTGCCCTAAGGGTGGAGAAGTATTGGGAGTATGGAGAGACAGGAGATGAGAGCAGAGGAGGAGGTGGAGGGAAAAGTGAGGATGTTTGCAGGTTTGGAGAGCAGAGGGTCCACAGTCCAGATGTGCAGGATGGGCTAACTGTAGCACAACACGTGACTTTCTCTTTAATTGGGACGTCACGCAGGTCTTTTCTAAAAGTGGACAACAAGCACCAGTCTGCACTGCTGGTTTTACTGCTGATCCAGGTGAACCCTGCGGCTAGACTGATGGTCACATAAAACACATCATGTATCGCATGGATCTCACCCTCCCTCCCCGTCTTTGCGCTCCACTCTGTGTCATGATTGGAGAAGCTGCACTGACTGGATGCATCACTCCCCTTCACACCATCCAGAGGAGCCTGAGCTTTTTGTGATTGAAAAAAACGCCATCAAAACGCATGCGTGATGTCAGCCAGATGCCTCAACACCGGGCTGATCGAGGACTGGAGTGACAACTGATCGGTGCGCAACGAGCGAAGGAGCGAGTTTGGTGCGTAAGAGCGCAAAAAAGGAAAAGATGGTTACAGCATGAAGCTCTTCCAGTGGTGACAACCGACGTTGCGATTTTTGGAGGACATATAGGCAACTTTGTTTTTTGGACGGTGAGTGTCTGTTTCTTACAGGACCGATAATTATTTTTGAAATGTGATGAACTGTCGTCCCCTGCTTTAAATGCGCACAGACTAAACCTGTATCATGTGTGTATAAGTACACGTTAGCAGTCATTTTACTTCGGATGGTACATTGTCTGATTCCCATATCACATAACATGGATCGTATGAATGCATTCTGGTGAGTATTTGACGTTTATCGTGCCATATTCCCCCAGCAGCGATGAGTATTCAAAGAGGATGAGGGCTGTTGATGATATATGTTGCCTGTCCGAGTGAGACAAAGTCTCTTCGCCTTCTCCCATATGTCAGTAAACGTCGCTTCGGGCCAGATGTGTGTGTTCAGTTGTGTATTCCTGTTCTCACAGATCCTCCGTCAGCTGATGCAGCCTGTGTTGTCCATGATGAGCCGCGCAGGTGAGCTCGCCGCGCTGCCCCACGCCGCCTATCGCGACCAGCCACGCAGAAAGCAGAATGTGAGACACTTCTCGACCTCGCTGCAGCCGCTGCAGCTCGATTATGACGGACACACGATGGGGCACCTTGCAGTGACCGATGTGGCGCATTCAGTCGGGAGCGCGCATGTGAACATTGGGAATGTTGACAGTAATGTTGCGCGTCACGGAGTGCGCATCTTTTCCCACTTCCCGGGCCCCAGCTGCGCAGCAGCATCGCCGGGACAGCTGTCGGCCAGCAGGCACCTGCAGAAACTGAACACACAGTATCGTAACCACGGGCAACCTGCACCCCGTCACCGGAGTCACATGCACGAGCCACAGTCCGTGAACTACCCGGAGCGGTTTGGAGACTTCAGCGACGTGACGCACCTCAGTGCGCCCGGATGGACTCCGGCGGGTCTCTTGGAGCACGTCCCCGGAATAGACTCTGATCTGGTGGACGAGGAGGCTCTGATGAGTCTGGTGGTGGAGCTCGGTCTGGACCGGGTGACGGAGCTGCCGGAGCTGTGGCTCGGACACAACGAGTTCGAGCTGGTGGCGGATTTTGTGTGTAAACAGCAAACCGGAGTGAGCTGAGCTGGAAGACGAACGCTCCGGTGCAGCCTGTTGTGGGTCATTGATTTCCTTTCATTTTTTTTATTTCGAATAGAAGAAATAAATAAATAACTAAGTAGCTCAGCGAGGCCTTTGGTTTGATGTGGATGAGACAGTGTAATAATTTTCTTCAGATGTTTCTTCAGCTTGATACCCTGCTGCGACTTTTCAGACTGCAGTAATGATTAAAAACAGCTGTTTAGAGAAGTGAGCACTATCACATTTTTTGTTCTTGCTTTGATATAGTAATACTATGATGTCGCCAGTGTTGTAATGTAACTAAATACTGTACTTAAGTAAAGTACAAGTACCTCAAATTCCTTCCAGCCTTTTCATGCCACTTCCTGCTTCTACTCCACCACATCTCAGAGAAAAATATTGTACTTTTTACTCTTTACTTTATCTAAGAGCTTCATTTGGAAATGAAGATTTGTGCACACAAAACAAGAGGAACTTTTAAAAGATGATGTTTTGTTGGACATTAAACACTAAATTCCTGCTTTTACATGAATGCATCAGTAATAATAATCAGTCACAGGGGGCAAAAATATAGATAAGAGGCAATGAAACAATTAAAAACTGAATATATAAATAAACAGATGATATCAGCAGGTTCAGCTGCTCTCACGCTGTTTGGAGAGTAAAACCAAATGTTTTGTGCTGCTGTATGCTTTGTGAGTTTCCTCCAGGCTCGACCCCCTTTTGTCCACTGTCAGAACACACACACGCGCACACACACACACACACACACACACACACTCATGTGGCTCAGAGTGTGAGCTGAGCCTCTGAGGTTATTTTGGGGGTCAGCTGTCGTTCGGCCGTCAGCAGGATCCTCCTCCTCCTCCTCCTCCTCCTCCTCCTCCTCCTCCTCTGCCTCCTCTGCCTCCTCTCTGCCTCTCCTTCACTCCAGTGATCCTGGTAAGACTCTTTTCCTTCTTTTCCCCTTCACAAATCTCTTGTTTCAGTAGTTTCTTCAAGTTTACATTCGTGCTGTGTTGTTGCCAAAAGTGGACAACTGAAGCGTAATTTTTGCTGCCTTTGTGCTTCTGAATTGAGTTATTTGGTTCGGAAAAATACATTTTATTCCTTTATAGGCATTAAAATGGCCTGCTGGTTGGTTTAGGGACACTGATCTGATTTGCTGTAACGTTTTAATGTGGAAAAAACACATGGAGGGCGTCCATAATGGCTGCCGCGACACAACAAGTTGCTTTGTCACTGTCAGTGAAGTGTGAAATAATCTGTCCTCACTTCACAGCTTCAAGGCTTTTAGTCGCACTATAATCTCATATTAGAAGACATAATACTTCATTTAAAGGCTATTTCATACGGTGTGATATTATTGCTGTTTGAGCTTCAGACTTTTCACTGTCAGCTTGAAGATTTTGGGACTTTTTGGCCTCTTGTGCTCTTAACTCACATTAATAACTCACATTAATTTCCTGTTTTGTACAAACAGGAACATCAATCTTCTACATTAACTCATCTTTTAACTTGACATGACTCACTATCTGTCTTTATTATTTAGTCAATAAGGTACCTTTGATGTGGTGTTTCTATTATTTTGTCCACCTAGTGTTTGCTGTGATTTTAGATTTGAAAACACATTTTTGAGTGTGTTCATCATCAGGTAAAGATACCATGGCAGGCTGTTTATTTTGAAGTGGTGGACAGCTTGAACTTCAGGAGGAGGGGCTGTGATTGGTTGCGTAACTTAGTGGGCGGGGCCTGATTTGCTTTTTACCGCAGGACTTTTGGGTTAGAGTGTATCACACCAAACAGACAAAGCAGCCAAGTTGCATGAACACACACAAATCCCCATGTTTCATGTGGTGTGTGTGTATAACCCGTGTGTGTGTGTGTGTGTGTGTGTGTGTGGCAATTTGACCATATTTGGACACTCTCAGAATAGATGTGACTAGAACAGGTGTCTGTTCACGTGTGTGTGTGTGTGTGTGTGTGTGTGTGTGTGTGTGTGTGTGTGCATGTGTGTGTGTGTCACTGTAGGGCCTGGCTGCCTCAGATGCCTAATTTTAACTGACCAGATACAATAACGGTGGCAGCCGTCACATTGCAACAGAGCTGTGAGGACAAACAGCCACTGGACACACTGGATATCACACACACACACACACACACACACACACACACACACACACACACACACATTTATTTGATGTGGTTTTACAAGATTTCACCAAGATTTCAGAAAACTCAGCCACAGCCGATCATTTATTGTCCCTTGCAGAGGGCATCTTTGGGCCTGTAGTCAGAGAGAGCTAAAGGTGATTGTCCTCTGCATAATAAGATAAGATAAGATAAGATAAGATAAGATAAGATAAGATATAACTTTACTAACTTTACCAGCCAATCAGATTTGTCGTTTGAACGCGGCTGCGCTCACGCTGACCCACAGGAGCCGTGCACATCAAGCAGAGAGGCTGCTGGGAGGCGAGAGGCGCTGCGGGAGTTTAGAGGCTTATTATCGTCCTCCGTTTAAATCCATGAATAACTTGACGGACGCGCTGACAGACTGATCTGTCACATCTAAGCCCGTTTTTTTTTAGGCTGAATTAAAAGATCAAATGTGGATTTAGCTGACGGATATATTTACGCAGGATGAGTTTGGTGGTTAAAAGCAGATGCTGACCACATGTCACGTGTCCCTGAATGGGTTAAAATGACCGCTGGGGAGACGTCCACAATGAGAAGTGTCCAATGAGTCTTTTGTCTTTGCTGAAACTTTAAAGAAAACTTTATTTATCTTGCAAATGGTGCAAATTTCTCTTTAAACATTCCCTCCCTATCGTTATTCACAGACCGCTGAGGATGGAGACGTCTGTGAAAGCAGCTGAGGTGTTGGTGCCCCCCCAGCCGGATGTGGCGTCCCCCTCCCTGGATGCTGACAGCACTGAGGGTGAGGCGGCGGCTCCTCCTGCGTCCTGCACCTCCTCTGACCTCATCGACCCGATGGAGGAGTTCAGCAGAAGGCTGGAGGACATCATCAGCACCTACGGCCCTGCGTCCAGCGTCCTGGACAGACAGGTAGGTCACATGACGTCAATTCACGTGTGAAAACAACCTTCCTGACTCGAGTTGATCATGTCAATAAAGTTTCATACTGTTTTGACTGTAGCCGAGTGTGATGGAGGTGGAGGCGAAAGATGATGTCGCAGTATCGATGGAGACAGGTGAGACAGCAGGATGCTATGAAGGTGAAGCTAACAGCAGGTATTGTCCGTCAGTGTCATTCCTTTGATTTACTGCACAAAGAGGAAGAGGAGGGTCAAAATCAATGCAGTAAGAGGTGAAGGTGTTCTTATGTTTACTCAGTGGATCCTACATTTCCCATAATGCAATGGGATGTAGTCTTACATTCATGGCGTTGTGTTAAACTGAGAGGTGTTTGATATTTTGTCTGCACTTTTTCTGGTTTATTAACAAACTAACAAATCATCAGCTGACAACCAAAGTTTTCTTATGGCAAGAAAGTGAGAAATACTTGATGATTCAGAGACAGTAAAAAGAAAAATTCTGTCTAATACAGTGTACAAAACATCAAATATTAGTTTTTTATTGTGAAGCTTTATTTCAGATTTTTCATTTCTCTTTCGGGCAGTTTGCAGTGGTGGGAAGTAGCTGAGTACACTGACGAGTACCTGAGGTTGTTATTGACTCAATTTATCAAGAGACTCGGGTGCACATGCAAAAAAGTCCAAAAGCTAAAAAATGTATTCAACTCGAGGTAGAAGCACAACAAAAAGACAAGGCAGGAAGAAAACAAAAAAAAACATCAAGCAGAGCCAAAAACTGCTAACAAGCAACAACAGAAGCTGCTGGAAGACAAACAGAACAAACAGAAGCAGGACTATAAATACTGCAGGGCTGATTGGATCATTGAGAACAGATGGGAAGTAAAACAAATACAGGAAGTAAAGATACAGAAATGCATAAGGAGGCTACTACAAAATAAAACAGGAAATGCAGTTAACAAGACTCCATGCATGATGTCACAGAGGTACTTGTACTTCACTTGAGTATTTGCATTTTGTGTTACTTCTCCACTGCATTTCAGAGGTATTGTACTTTTTAACTCCACTGTGATTGATTCATGGATTTAGATAAAAGTTACAGATTCAGATCATTAATTAAAATGCTTCAATTAAAGAAAAACACGATATATTATCAGAGATTAAGATGAATGAAATTAATTTTCACCAGCTGCAATATTAAAGTGATGAGCATTAATCTACCAATTATTGCATAATCTAGTCATACGTTACCTTTTTAAAGTCTTTTTAATACAAATTATTATTCTGTAATTGGCATTATTACTTTTACTTAAGTAAAATAGTCTTTAAATCAGTCTGTAAGAAATTGACCCTTCCTCTTCTGTTTGTCTTCGTCTCTCCACAGAAATCTCCATCATCATGCAGAGTCTGAACAAACTCTCTTCTCCAGAGCAGAAACTGGAAGATCTGGTCAGGAAATATGCTGAACTGGTGAGATTTCTTTCAGACTTTTTGCAGAATTTTCTGCCTCAAATGACGAAAATTATTTATTTCATTCAAATAGAAATGTTGTCGTGTTTGATAATTGCAGCCATAAAGCAGCAAAAACAAGCCTGTGTGTGTGTGTGTGTGTGTGTGTGTGTGTGTGTGTGTGTGTGTGTGTGTGTGTGTGTGTGTGTGTGTGTGCAGGCAGCCCTGCGGCGCTCTGATGAGAAGCAGCTGAGCGTCCTGCAGCAGAGGTTGTCCGTCCTGCTGGACGAGCAGCAGCAGCTGCAGGCCGAGAGTCGCAGCAGTATCGCGGCTCGCAGCAAACTGGAGACTCTGTGCCGAGAGCTGCAGGGACACTACGCCGTGATGACGGTATGTGGGTCCAGCCGGGAGGGGCCGGGAGGCTGCTGGATGTCCTGCAGTGTGTCAAATTATTTCACATCTTTGGGACCAATGCTGAGTCCCTCAGAGAAGTTTTGCCTCCGGTAGAAAACATCCTGCAGGCCAATCTGACACAAGAAAACAAAGCGAGAGATTCAGCCAAAGCCACAGCTGAATCCCTTTTCTCCACCCACTGACCCCACTCTGCCCCCCTCCAGGAGAAGACAATCCAACGCTGCAGGGAGGATGAGGAGAAGAGGACGGAGATGGCCAACCACTTCCAGATGATGCTGACGGAAATCCAGGCTCAGATCGAGCAGCACAGCACCCGAAACGACAAGCTGTGCCACGAAAACAGCTACCTGACAGACAAGCTGGAGGGCCTGATGAACCAGTGCGAGCTGAGGGAGGCGGTAAGTGGGGAGGAAGATCCCTCTATCGTGACACTTCAATGAGCCATGAAGGCGAAACGAAAAAGATAACATTCACACAACAAGTTCACCTTATTAGGACGTGGTGCATAATGAACACAGTTAATACTATATTTATATTGAATATTGGTTTATAAAAATAGCTAAAACTTCTATGATAATAAACTTAATATCTTTGGGTTTTGGAGTAGACCAAACAAGCAATTAGAAAATGCAAAGTCAGACTTTTAGAGGACATTTATCCACAGTTTGATGCATAAAGAAAGGAGCTGTTTCACGCTCAGATTCCTCTCGTCTCTGCAGAATTTGGAGAAGATCAACGATCACCGCGAGCTGCAGCACAAACTGACGGAAGCTAAACTGGAGGAGGCCAACGCTCTGCTGATGGAGGCCGAGGAGAAGCACAAGAGGGAGAAAGAATACGTGAGTTTATACGAACTGAGGCTTTCGGCAGTGATGGTTCAAAGATCAGATTTACATCAACTGACCTCTTGTTGCTCAGAAATACAGCGTTACTGCCTTAATGGATTGTTATTCATTATTAATTGTGCAACCATGTATTTCACATTATTCCCTTTATGGGAGTTTTCTGTTTCTGCTGCCACTGCTGATTAATGTCATTCAGGATTTGTCGCCCTCATTTGTTTGCATTGCTTAATTACCTTAGAGCCACAGTTGCAGTAACACATCTTTATCCTTGTTAAATACAATGCTCAGTAGTAGCAGTAGTCTTGTGTTTTTATTAACACATTAGTCATCCTCAATGTGTGAAGGCCACCCGCATTGACTGTGTATTGTCTCTGTTGCCGTAGTTGCTTAGGGAGGCTATTGACAAAACAAAGAAATGCTTCGCTATGAAGGAGCAGGAGCTGACCATGAAGAAGAAGGTAAAGAAACGTCTGTAATGTGTCTCTGTTTGCTCTCTTCTAACCAGTTACTGGTTCAGGCTGCTGAGTGGAAACTGCAGGCTCAGACACTCAAAGAGCAGGCGACTGTCATGCAGGCACAGGTGAATATTCACTGACGAAACTAACATGCTGACATGAGGAGAGGCAGGCAGCACACAGCGAGCTGCAGCAGCAGGGATGAGATGATGGCTGCAGAAAGGCAGGGCAGAAGGAAAGGAGCCACAGTGAAGGCACACACACCCTGATAGTAAAAAGGGTTGGAAAGATTTCTGTTTGGGGCGATTTTTGACACATTTTGAGTATTAAATTCACCTGGAAACTCTATTTTCTGCATAAACCCTGATTGCTCAATCTAATAATGCATGATATTAATAATCCTCAACCTATAAAGGGACAAAAAGTAACTAGTTACTAAAGCTGTCAGATAAATGTTGTGGAGTACAAAATATAATGTTTGCCTCTGAGATGGAGCTGGAGTTGCGTAAAATGGGTAAGTACAAGTAGGTACTCAAGTAGTGTGCTTGAGTAAATGTACTTCATCCCATCAACGGATGTAAGTCACAAAAACAAGGAATTGAGGTCTGACTCGGACTTGACTGATGTGAGACTCAATGATCCAAAGACATTTGACTTGAGACGTGAAAGAAAAACAGTTTGGGGTTGAAATAATAATAATATTTGTACTCACACAGCAACTTATTTTAAGTGTTTTCCCAGCCAGCTAAAGAAAGTTAAGGGGTCAAAAGTGAATCAGTCGACACACGTTTGAGCTACAGCCCAGTTTAAGAAGGATGAATTTTGTGTCATATGAGGACTAAATATTGATTTACAAATGATCAAGCAGCCATTTTCCTCTATTTGTTCCTGTAAATAAGTTCATTTCTGCGAGATCTGCTGAGTTTGAAGCGTTGGACTCCTTCATTTATAATGCTGAATGCAAAACCGTGCAAGTGTGAATGATTAATGGCCCCCAGCAGTGTGCATAGCTCATAATTAATGACTGGTGCAATTTGTAATTAATCATTTAGAGACCCTGTCATTATCCAATGCCTTATGTTTCCTAAGAGTTAGAGCAAAAATCAGGTTCTGGCTCTTTAAGCATAGATTATGTGCCTGCACTGGGCTGTCTTCTAGGGCCGAGACTCTCCTTGAACAATGACATTTGCAGTTTTGACCACATTCAATTCTCAATGCAAGTAAATAAAAGAGAGTGTTGCTCTCGAATGATCACTGCACTGATTATGCTGGTTTTGTGGCCATGTTGTCTTAAAACTGTGAGTTAATCAGTTTGAGAAAGTGAATCAGTGAATATTCAGGAAGTTTTCTGAAATCCTGTCCTTCTGTCCACAGCTGACCCTCTACGCACAAAAGTTTGACGAGTTTCAGGCGACACTGGCCAAAAGCAATGAGATCTACGTCCGCTTCAAGAAGGAGATGGATAATGTAGGTGGTGACCACAGTATGAAGTATTGTATTTTTCGGTCTGATTGTCCTCCTTCAGGACTCGTTCGTCTTACTTTGTAAATGTCAAAAAAGGTTTTCAGGCATCAGTGCAGCCGTGTCATTTTAAACTATCCTCCCTTTCAGATGTCACAGAAGATGAAAAAAATGGAAAAAGAGTCAAATCTTTGGAAGACAAGGTTTGAGAACTGCAACAAGGCTCTGACCGACATGATTGAAGAGGTACGTTGTTGTGTTTGTTGGTTTTGGAAAGGATTAGATTTACTGTGTTTGAAAACCCCTTTCCTTACTTTTTGAGGTTTATTTTCACTTTCGTTGCTTCTCATTTTCTCTGTTCCAGAGAGCCGAGAAAAGCAAAGAGTACGACCTCTTCGTCATGAAGATTCAGAAGCTGGAGAAGCTGTGCCGTGCCCTGCAGGAAGAGAGGGTGGTCCTCTATGACAAGATCAAGGAAGTCCGCCAGGCTAACGCCAACGTCCCATCAAAGGTCTTTGGTAGCTCTATCCCCAGTGACATCGCTGACATTGAAGGTGCTGACAAATCTCCCCTGCTGACCCCTGTGGATCTCCAGGAGATCCAGAAGGAGGACCCGGTCTTAACAGAAGACATGACCCGTCTGAGGGAGGAGCAGGCCAAGCTGCAGGAGTTCGCTGCCTGCCTTTTGGCTACACCCAGTGATGATGAAGAAGAGGAAAGTCATGATTTAGATCTTCAAGGAGACATGGTGGCTTCAGCATTTGACCAGTTCAAAACCAAACCTCAGGTCAAAGAGGAGGCGGTTTCAGTCCCGGAGGTGGTAGAAGTAAAATCAGAGGCAGCAGAATCAGCTCTCCCTGAGGCTCCAACACCTGTGGAGAAGACTTCTGAAATGATACCAGCAGACGCAAAACCCGAAGCAGCAACAGTTCAACCACAGGTGGAGGATGAAGAGGCGCAACCAGTTCAACCCCAGGAGGTGGACAAACCCCAGGAGGTGAACAAAGAGCAAGTGCAACCACTTAAACCAGATGAGGAGACTCAGCAGCAACCTGCTGAACCAGAGCCGACACCAAAGCCTGAGCAAGTCAAGATGGATCCACCAGCAGACCTGAAGCCAGAAGCAGCAGAGGCTGAGATCTTGGTCAAGCCAGCCGAGGTCAAACCAGTGATCCCAGTGGAAGAGGCTCAGGCTGAACCAGTGGTACCAAAAGGAGCACCAACCACATCAGAGTCAGCTCCACCCTCTGAAAACGCACCTGAAATGACTGCCGCCTCCAACTCTGACTCCTCCAAGAAGCAAACGGCAAAGAAAAAGAAGAAGAGGAACGGCAAGAGTGCAAGCTAAAGTTTTGGATGTGACAGTGTGTGTGTGTGTGTGTGTGTGTGTGTGTGTGTGTGTGTGTGTGTGTGTGTGTGTGTGTGCGTGTGTGTGTGTGCGTGTGCGTGTGTGTATGGGGGAATAGTAGGTGTGTGCAAGGCTGAAATCATACAGTGCTTTTGTGCCTTACGGAAATGTTAAAATCTTTACTTTGTCCCAACTGGTGCAACTGAAGATTTAAAGTTAGCAGATGAGGACAGACAAATAAGTCGACTGTATTTCACAGTTTGAATGTCTAAGTAAACATATTGTTTGGCCTGGTAGAGGGAATCAAAAGACATCCTGAAGAATTTCTACACGATTTTTCTGTCAGAGGGATTATATTAGTGTTCACAAAAGTGCCGTAAAGAGTAACCTTTCCTCCTTATGGAAATCAAACTGACGAAACAAAACCATTGGTTGCATCTAGGCCAGTAAACTAGAAATCACAGTGCATTGGCACAACACCAATAAAGTGATTTTTCTGTAAACTTAACATTTTTGTGTGTTTTTTACTTTGTAGAACTACAAATTTTACATCACAATATCATCAAAGATTTTGGGATCTGAGCATCAACAATTCATTTATGTACACGTTTTTACTGTCATCCTTACGAGGACCCTCACTCCTTGGCCTCGAAGATGTTGCAGTACAAGACAATTGCCACTAGATGGAGCTGTTTTCCTCCACAGGTGAAGGGTGTTACACCTGTCTGTTATCATAATCAAGATGCAGTACAAACACACAGCCACTAGATGGAGACAGTATTCCTCATATCACACCTGTATCACATGATGACGGTTTCACACTGATTTTCAAGGGGTAATTTCAAGGTTCTGGACACGTGTAATGCTGTCACACTTTACTGAGCCCCTGACCCACTTTTTTCTCTTTATCACTGAGCAACAGAAGCTGAAACACCAATGGCAGCAGTGTTTGGGTCACTGTCATGACTTTCACTCTCTCTGATTCACTGTGTCCACTGAATATATGAGTGTGTGTTACTCCCAAACACACCTGATAGTGTTGGTAAATAACTTGTGTAAGTTCTCCAAACCTTAACTTCTAGTCCTCGTCATCGAGGGCTTTCAAGACCACTGGGTCTGCCGCAGATGACCATGCGATATGATAAAAAGCACCAGAAAGGCGGCTAAATGGACCTTCAGCAGTCACATGAGTCTGTTTGAATAACTAACTCTCATCTGTTTTATTCTTATTCTGAAGGCTCCTGTAGTTAACTTATGGGCAAAACACTGAATAACAAGTCACACATAACCTGTAAATGACTATATCAAATAACGAAGGGTTCATGTGTTGTCAGTTTCTCTGTCACCCACAGAGGAAATTTTGGTGTTTTTCAGTGCGACATCTTGAGCAAGAAAAAATAAAGTGGAGCATCACAGTATTCAGGAAAAGAGAAAAGAGGAAACAGTTGAGAGGAGAAGTACAAAGGGTTTTTAAAATGTAAGATAAGAGCCCCGTAGAGAGAGTGGGAGAGGGGCACAGAGATATGGGAGAGGGGGATTTGATTCAAGGCAGAAATGAAGAGTGTTTCGACCTTGTGACAGAAGATAAGAGTTAACTTAATGAGTCTGTGTATGAAGGATCTGAGCACTCTGATTACCATGTAAGCGGTTAGTGAAGTCATAATCATCCTTAAATAAAGCTCAACACGTTAAAGTTTAACCAATCAAATCAGTTTTAATTCACAAGTGGTTTGTTTTTGGCATGAATCCTGCCACCACAGGCCACTTATAAAGTGCTTTTGTTCAACATGAATCAATTAGTAAAGGCCGGAGTCATCTCAGTCTAAAGAGATTTTCCATCATTTTTAATTTGTCACATTATTTTGAACCAAATTTGCTCCTCAAAACGTCCAGAAAAGTATTTTTGGATGTGCAGGGACATGCAGTGTGTAATGGTGTTGCCTCTGCTGAGCTCCTTACAGCTCAGTGCGCAGCCAATGATGTGCGTCTGGACTGATGGAGACAATATCTGCTGGATGCTGCTGCCTGTAATGAACATCTATCATAGCTCACGTGTGTACCTGTCATGTGTAGAAACCAAACAAGTGCTCAGTGTGTCTACTAAATGAGTATTGTGTGTGTAACAAAGCCTGATAGATCGTCTTCCTCTGTGCCGTAGAGCTCAGAGCTCAGTCAGATTTACATATTCAGTAGGAACCAGTGGGCTTGGAGCTGAGAGCCACAGTCCTCCCCTCTGTCCTCTGTTGTTCCCTCACACAATTCTTCATCACATTCAGTCAAACTCCTGCAAAAGTCAACTTTTGCAGCAAATCCCGACAATGTGAGCATTCAATGAGAAACGGCAGGTGGGAAATGCAAAGCAGGCCTGATGCACGCTCCTGTCAGTCTGCAGGAAACGCGCGGGAGGCGAGTTTCATGTGTGCTGCTGATTAAACTAAGTTAAGCTGCATTCTGACTGTCGTGAGCCTGAAGCATGCGGATGTGGGAAATTACACTGACGTCCAGAAAGAGAAGGGGAGACGTTAATTTCCGACTTGCTAACCTCTCTTTAATCCATACAGGCATCAAAGTGTTTTCTACACAGTTTCTCTTTTCTGCCGCAGGAGGCCTTCGTCGTCAAACCATCCTCTGTGTCTGCAAATAACCAGCTTTATGTAAGCATGTGGATTCATATACAAGAGCATTAGCGAGGTCCAAGACTGATGTTGGGTGATCAGGTCTGACTGTTACTTTAAGCAAAGAAATGAGCTAAACCAACATTTAGACAAGAGAGCAGTAAAACTCTGTGATTATTTACTCTTGAAGCATGTGTGCAGAGGTCAGGTACGATAAAGTAGTGAATCGTGGGCTTGTGGGTAACTCTCAGTCTCGTCCTCTGTGCTCAGAGCTCAAAGCTTAACCACAGATCAGACAGAAACAGAGTTGAGGGTGTGTTTCTCTGTGTGTGCTGCTGCCTGATAAAATCAACTCCAGGCTTGCAAACAACCTTTTGAAGGAGTGCACACGTCCCAAAATATCCTCACTTTACGAATCGAGGTCCCACACGCAGCAAGCAAAAGAAAAGCATCAAATAACAGCAAAATGTCATCGATAGAATTCATGCATTTCATCTTTAGTCTCATTGTGCTTCATCCATCTTTTGCCATGAAGCAGTTTCGCATGCTCTACATTCGTTAATCTTTCGAACATCCTGCATGTTCCTGTGCAGCGGCGTGGCCGTGGATGAGAGCGGAGCAGCGTGTTGAACAGAAAGATTAGCTCACACTCACCTCTGTCAGATTCTGGCTTCAGCCTGACAGCTGCTGCACTTCAGAGCAAATCCAGATCGCACCGCGGGAGCCGTGCGCGAGTGATTTCATGTGCTTCTTATCTTTGTGAGGACCAGAATGAGCTTTAAACTGAAAGTGAGGACATGTCTGGAAATCACATTCATATTCTACTTATTTTTAAAAGAAACATAATCAGGTTCCTCCAATGACAAATGTGCGTGCAAGTTGTAAGGAGGTGTTTCCAGCTGTGGTCCCCCTAAAGTCAGTTTGGGACCTGGTCCCCGCATCGTCATGCTGATTCACACACACACACATACACACAGGAATAAAACATGGACCCGAACCTGAATAAACCTCTTTGTGGTCCCTGTCATTATTGATGCAGTGTGTAATGGTGTTGCCTCTATTGAGCTCCTTGCAGTTGAGTGCGCAGCCAATGATGTGCGTCAGAACTGATGGAGACACTATCTGCTGGATGCTGCTGCCTGTAATGAACACACACACACACACACACACACACACACACACACACACACACACACACACGTACACACATGCAGAGACAGTATATGTCTGGAGCTTTACTACACACACAAGCGAACATATGAGCAGTTGGAGGGTCATGTAGCCTGGAAGCAGACTGTGATTATGGTTGTTGTTTTTTTTCTTCTATCACATTTTAGTCTTTGAAGCGATCCTGATCTGATCGGACGGCTGACTGCGGTTGTAATTTCTGCCTGTCAGACCTTCGACACAGCACAGTCTGACATGCCAACTGTACCATTTCTCCACTTTAGCGTCAGACACTTTTGAAGGAGGCGGCTTCTGAAATAGAACACAGTTCTTTCAAAGTCCACATTTACTGAGCATGTCATTATGAGCTGATGAGGCCAAATTTTAGCCTTTACACAGTGAAAGAAGCAGCTCATAAACTGTGACAGAGCTTTGGGCCCCGAGGAGTCCTGCTCAGTCACGGTCCGATCACTGGCTGCTCAGTCTCAGGACTCATTAATAAGCAGGAGGTGGTAAATTGCTCAGAAAGAAATGCTGAAGGTTGTGAAGAAGGGTGACGATGAAGAGAAGTTTGAATGCATTGCTAGCTTTAGTTTTGACACCTCTACCTGCGGTTTTAAAGTAAGATTATATACAAGCAAAAGCTTTTGAGTTTCTGTGCTCATTTTCAGACGCCCACCCATGCTGTCCTACCTCCGCACGTCGCATTAAAAGTAAGATTCAAGAGAGAATATCCCAAATCTGTATCAACAGTTGTGTTACTGGTTATGAAACTGTGAAATGAAAAGTTTAACGAAATGAATATTAGGTAAAAACTATCTTCAGTGCTTCCTGAATGTCTCACCTGTCCGGTCCGAGGCTCGTTCTCTCTGCGGGTTAAAGTCGACTCAGCTAAATGACTCCTCGCTGCTAACTGTGTGAAATCACTCAGCGTGAATATTGCTGCCGCTGCTGCAGCTCGCTGGCTGGGAAACAGTTGACTGAGGTGCCTTGACTTTGACTCTGAATGCTCTCCACCAAGGCGATACTTCACTGCACCTGCTGGAGGTTTGAGAGGAGCAGCTCTCACACTTTCTCACATGTAAACATCAGTGCACCTGCTTATTCTCCCAGTAACATTACGATATGCACGCTTTAAATGTCCTCATATGTTTGCTCATTCTTCGTATTTGAGTTTCATTTCCTCACTTACTTCCTCACTTACTTTACACCCTGACCTGATTACACTGCTGACATGTTTGTGCCGTTTCACACTTTGTGTTTGTTTTTTTGCTTTATTTTTTAAGTATTTTTCTCTACAGCGGACGTGCAGATAAACTTGAAACCCGACAAGCCGCTTTGCATTAATTTCACCATTATTCTTCTTCTCCACGCAGCCAAAATGAACGGTGCTCAAGGTCCTTTTCCAGCTGCAGTGTGACGCCTGAAATTACGTCTGAGGTGAGATATTTCTCTGCTTCCTGCTGAGAACTTTTTAGCTTCCAGTGCTTTATTCTCTAAAAAAACATCAACTACGAACACGCAGCTTCTCAGCAGTGCATCATTTCCTTTGAAAGGTACATGAAAAGCCCAAATAAAACACAGAATATTTTTGGCATCTTACGCAAAACAGGATTTCTGTGCGTATTTCCTGTCATTTCCTGCAAGTAAATGTGTGCCTCAAACATGTTTTCTCTGGTTTCAAACGACATTTGAGTGAAATCCACTGAGACAAAGCACTTCTTGTAAACTTATGGGATAGTAAGCTCAGAGCCAAAAAACTAATCCCAAAATGAGCCTAAAAGCCTCTTCAGAAATGAAATCACTGCCTGTTCTGCTGATGTCCAAAATGGAGGCTGTTTCTGTCTGAATCTGAGCCAAATTCTATTCAATTTCGCTGAAAAGATAAAAGCATGGTGTCAAACGTGTCCTCCATCTCTCTATTTTACTTCACCACACCTGGTTTCTCTTGCTTCCTCCTGTTTTTTTCTTGTCATTCACTCTTTCAAGCTCTTCCTCCTCTTCAATCCAACAAATGAGTTTCAGTCCCTTCTTTCCCTGCAAATGGCTCGTTATCAGCAGGCAGACAACCTGCAAATTGTGCCATTATGTGCAGGTGTGTGTGTGTGTGTGTGTGTGTGTGTGTGTGTGTGTGTGTGTGTGTGTGTGTGTGTGTGTGTGTGTGTGTGTGTGCGCTGCAGTCCTACCGAAGCGTTTGAAGGACAGTTTTCGGATGGATTTTCCAGCAGCATAGTGCTGAGTGCGCCTATTAGAAGGGCCATTTTCTCCTTATTCCTCACTGGTCTTTCATCCCTCTTCCTTCTCCTGCAGCACCACATCTACTTTAAACTCCTGCCTCAGAGTGTGGAAACGCACTTGTGCCTCTGAGCAAGGCATTAGCCCCCCGCTGACCCAACAGAGCTGCTGCAGGTTGTGTCATATGCACAGAAAACTTTAAGCTGCAGCACAAACTCGAAGGGATTTCAGACGATTTCCACATCAATCTCATGTCTTTGTGTTAAATTCAGGTTTTGGCCCTAGCTGGCATGGTTAGCGTAGCTTTGTGTAAACAGCTAAACTGGTTTTGTCCATAGTTGAAAAATATATCTAACAAAACCTCTGAAGCTCAATGATTAACACGTTGTACCTCGTCTGTTTCATCCGTACACAAACACAACTGTGCAAACAACAAGTTGTGGTTTTAGCGTTACGTGAGGGATCTATTTCTTGGCTGGGTGACATCCTGGAGCGCCACCGGCCTGGGACTAAAATGCTTTTTGACATTTGCTGGTTTTAGACCAAAACTGAAATCAGTTACAGTTAAATTAAGTTTTGGGTGGCAGAGAAAACCTTCTGGTTCTGCAGATGTTTGCAGATTTGAGTGTAACAAACGCAAGACTCTTAATGGACAAACACCAAGTGGTGGAATTCAATTCAATTCAATTCAATTTTATTTGTATAGCGCCAAATCACAACAGAAGTTGTCTCAGGACACTTTCCATATAGATCTGGTACAGACCAAGCTCTTTTATCTACAGAGAACCAACAATGTAACTATGAGTACATTTATTCAAGTACTGTACTGAAGTTTAAGTTTGAGGTACTTAATTTGTGTCTTTTCCTTCACGCCAGTTTCTACTTCAACTCCATCCAACTACATCTCAGAGGGAAATATGGTACTCATATTCATTGAGTGCGCAGATTCATCCAGAATGAGAATAATCATTAGCTCCAGTCTAGGAGAAATTTTCCTGCTTTGAGTACTTTATGTATATTTTCCTGATTACATTTAAATACTTTTATTTAATTACCATCTTCAATTCAAGATTTTCACTTGTAACATTTTTTTTTTCACAATGTGATGTTACTACTTCGACTTAAGGACCTAAATACTGCAAATAAGTAACAGTTTCAAGTCTGATCTTAGTTTTAAGCCAGTAAGACGAGGTGTGTCTCTCTCAGAGCAAACAGGAGTGAAGCAGACTAAAAGGTGTTCTGTTTTCCCTGGAGGAGGATAACGATCTCTGCCATGATGATGAAACATTCAGCTTCAGAGAGCCTGGTCCTCCCGCCTCTGCTAACACACACACACACACACACACACACACACACACACACACACACACACACACACACACACACACATACACACACACACACAATCCCCGAAGAACACACGTGTGCTCATACACACATGATGATACCATGAATATAATAATCTCATCATGTCTGCGTGCTTCCACAGTCTTTATGTCTGTATTTGTACAGCGAACCTCATCCATCACGGCTGTCTGATGATGGAGACAACACCATCGCTGTGGAAACGCATCTGTAAACAGGCCCCAACCCCACACAAAACAACAATAAACATCCCGCTGAGAGATTTCTTTATGTGAAAAAAAAAAAAAATCAATTTACTTTGCATTGAACATGCAAATTGAAGAGCAGAGGGTCCTTTCACTTCACCGGACAGACTTTTTTTCTTCTTCTCAGGAACAACACGAACTCAGAACAACAACAACGTCACGTGCAAATTAAAAGAAGGAAACATCGTACAAATAAACACCAACCTGGGAATTATTGTTTCCTTACTTGTATTCCAAGTTTCTTAAAACACTCCTGGCAGCAATTTAATATCCTCTTCACCCTGGATCTGTGTGTGAGTATCCTCGTGTACTTGTGAGGACTTGAGTTTAGACCTTCAAAGTGAGGACACTTTCTTTGGTCCTCATAAAACAGTTACATCTGCACAAAATATATATATATATATATATTTATTTATTTATTTTTTTTTTTTTTATTTTTTTTTTTTCAATGAAGGACTGGGAAGGAGGTTCATTTTGGTGATTTTTTTTCCACTCATTTCTTTTTTGGTGGGAGGTTCTTGTAAATGTAAGTGTGGTTTTAAGGGATTTGCAGGTTTTAGGGTTAGCGATAAAATAAGTATTGGGGTTTGACGTGTAATACTAGGGGGGTGTCTTATGTCAATGATGGTCCTCACAAGTACAGCACAAATTTGTGTGTGTAGGCCTCATTAGCATGAATGCACTCTCACCGACCTTGTGTCAATTACAAGCTGTCAATATGACTGACAGATCAATAGAAAACATTAACCTTTGTCTTCTACAAATCAGCACATTGGCATCCCTGCAGGTTTCACTGACGCTCCAAAGGGACTTTAGATATGTCGCTTTTGACAGCAACAGTAAATTCATACATTTATTTATTATTTGAGCAGCTCTGTTGTAGCCCAAAGCTTCACCTTCTTTCTTGGTCTTTGCATCAAGCAACTTCCACAGTTAAAAATCCAAAAACAGCCATTAGCCATTCTACAATAACAGTTTCAGGGAATTAATTGCTAATGCTAAAGCTAACTGCACTTTATGCATGCATCAGCCTTTAGGTATAAAATACCCTCATTGATTACAATGATAGAAACATACACATGTAATGAATGGGGATTGGGGAGGGAAAACTTCTTGTAAAACATCTTATTTGGCGTAGTTTTCTCTTCTCTTCATTTTGCCAAATTGCCTCAGGATTTAACTCTAGAAAGGCCAAATCTCTCTGCAAGCAGAAGCGTAGTCAGTGTTACCAGTGACCAACTTTAGCATTAGCCCTGAGCACAGGAAAACAATGACAGGATACAACAACCAGGATGAAGGCCGGGGCCACTCACAGAACACATTTGCTGCATCAAAGTCCCTTTTGGGGTGCAGTTAAAACAAAAACATACTGAAGCTCATCTGAACATGTTCAGAGATATGTTACTGATGCTTTAAAGGAAGATTACAACAGAAGTGACATTTTTTTTCTACATAGTCTGGTAAAATACTGTAAAATGAGCATGTGCAGTATTGTGAAAATGTACCTTTGATATATGTATGTTTTGTCTCCAAATCAGCTTGAAAAAAACAAAAATATCTTGTAGAAAAAGAGAAAAAAGATCAGATTTTTTTTTATGTTTCTTTCTTTGAGACATCTGCTCATTTCACAAAGTTTCACAACACCAGGCTTGTTTATTTACTCATCACGATGCTGCTGTGTCTGAATTCATAACTGCTTTCCAAACAATGTCTTTGTCACTTCAAGTCCTTTCAGTTGGGAACACAGTGACAGTTTGTGTACAGTACATTCACCGGAGCTCAAATTAGTTTTACAGACAGAGAAACAGAGGTACACACTTAAAAACACACTGACAGAAAGGCAAACATAGAGATTTAATTCTGCATTTTACAGCAATGAACGTCTTCTGCACACAGAGTCTAAACAGAATATTCCTGGAAGGAACTGTGTTATAATCACAGGGAAAACATGAGCTGTAATCTCCATATAAACCCATTATTAACTGATTATTGAAAACTTTATACATATGTTCAACTGTTAGTTTGCCTTTAGACAAATTCAACATTTTTACATGCTGACCCTGATGCGAGCTCAGCTGACATGCTGTTCACTGATTACAAAGACGCTACGGAAGCAATTCATTGGAATTAATTAACTGGAAGTGTATTAGCTGAACACTCAATTTTCTCTATTTTCTCTATAGCTGGTACCAAATTACACGGTTCTTTCCAGGAAACATGACATGAAATTATGAGGAAGTTGTAAAATAAATCCCAGTTTTCTCTGATTTAGGCATGTTTTGGCACATTAAACAAATGCTGGTTGATGTGACCTACGACAAACGAATCCGGCTCCAATGTTATTTACATTATTCAAGTAAGGAGTGTCTACAATATGCAGAATGAATGTGGGACGATGCATCAAAGGGAGAAAGTGAGGAATGATTTACTGTCAGCTGCCTCATAAGAAACTTGCTCTGATTTTGTACTTGATTTTGTTTTTTTGCCTGTTTCAACTTAACATCCAGACTGTTTCAGTTGGTTTTGCAGTGATTCTCATCCTCTAGATCTGGATGCAAGATGGAAAAAATAAACATTTCAAATACATTCATGCACTTTTGGCATCTTGAGTCACATGTACAAAAAGTCTAAAAGGAAATGAAAGTAATTCAGTTTTATAATGTTCCATGTTTTCCCTTCATTGACGCTTCATCTCGGTCACAATATCCAAAATTACTGTGAAACATTATACATCAGTTTATCATGGTGATGCCCACTGACTCATTATCACCCAGTAACAGACCCGAAACACCAAACAACTCACATATCATGCTTTAACAACTATATTCATCTTTTCAGTAAAATGTTAATGGTCAGAATAACATCTAAACCAGGCTGCTACAAACAGTCCACACCCTGTTTGCTGCAGCTTGAGGGGACATCAGATCTTTTGTACCGTTAAATGAAGTTTGGGGACTGTGAGAAGAAAAATCAATATCAATCAATATCACTGGTTGACAGCTTTTTCTCTCCACACAATTCAAGACGCCTGTAGCTTCTTCTGTGTGGAGGGAGACAATATTTGAAGGAAAGGAGATTAATGTTTCCAGTATGGATTTAAAGACAGAAATGAGGAGGCTGGAGACGCAGGATTCAGCTCAGATACTACGTCATTCATACTTTTCAGCATAAGCCCTCACACCACAAGTTCTTGACATAAACCATTTTCCTATTTCCCAACATCGAGCTCTACAGAAAAGCAGCAGTTTTATCAAATTCTCCCCCTGGACTGGCACTTCCAGGCCGTCTGACGTCTGCTTTTGTCTGTGTGTTTGCACTACAGCTATCAACACACACACACCTGAAATGATGCGACGCTCCACTGGAGCCTGTAGCATAAAGATGATGCTTATTGTCTTTTTTTGTTGCATGCCTGAAGAAGGTCTGGCACTGAAATGTAGCCTCTCCTTTTCCTCAACAGTCTCAGTTTCAGTGTCCTTCTCACGGGTTTACACTACATTAGAAAGATTTAGGTTAATCAGCAATGAAAATAATTGTTAGTTGCAGCCCTAATCTTGTTTTAAAATGGTACACAAAGTAAAAGATGTTGTGGTTTTATAAGCAGTTTGGTGCTCAAAGTATTTCTTGTCAAAGGCTGCACAGCAACCGCACTGCGATTAAAAGCTTCCAGTAAGTAGCTGTGCCCAGAAGCTGTTTGCCAGGAAATGGTTAACGCCTCTAAAACTGAAGATACAATTTATTATTGAGCTTTAAGCGTGTTTCTAGGTGTATTTTTTGACTTAACTGAGGCTAGCTGATTCCCTCCTTTCCAGGCTTCACGCTAAGCTAGTCTTGCCATTGCTAAGCTAGGCTAACCACCCTGACTCCAGCTCTGCACAGTCATGAATGAAGCCAGCTTCAGATTAAGAGGAATTAATGAACTGATAATGTCTTTTGAAAGATTTATTGATCACAAACTGCTGATTCCACCTTTAAAATCAAAGATGATTAGACACAATTCTTTGGAGCATTGGTAGCAGCTTTGATAGCTAACCAAAGCTGTAACCTGATTAAACAACAGTTGATCCCAGTCATCTTTCCTTCCACCTCCTCTCCATGCCATTTATCAAGCTGCCTGCACTGAATTAGGACAGGAATAAGAAAGAGATAATCCACACCAAGGTGTGCATTCAAGGATGCAGATGCACAACAAAGAGACAACCACTCGCTGCTTTGTGTTGGACGCCTCCCACAGACTTCACTGTGGGCGGGAATTACTGGCAACTATTTTGCACTGGAGGTAAATAAAAACTAACTGTTCATAGATTTATTAAATTAATAGAATAGTCAGAGTAACCAAGACATTGTTACTGTCAAAAAGCAATTCAATTTTCAAGTTTCAATGGCTGTAAACGGTATGAAAACTGAAACTGCAGCATTCACCATCAAGACAATTATTCTCCTTATGACCTATAAGAAACTTGAACAAGTGAGTTTGTACTGTTGACCAACAGCAAACCATCTTGACTGCTGACTTTAAAGAGATCCCAAAACAGGGGACGCTATTGTAGCTTGTTAGCTGAATGCCATCCAGTTTTATTTGACTTGACGCCTCCACAAAAGAGACATGGTTTGCAGACGGCCAGTGGTACAAATGCAGTCTGTTGCTTAAATGAATTGACTGACCATATTAGCAAACAAGCTAAAAAGCTTGCATTGGCAAGGCTACTAATTGACAGTAAGCTAGCTGGGTTGGAAAGCTACTATGACTGACTAGCATGCTTCAACCATGCTAGTTAGAGTTATCTCGCCAGCTATACTCATTCAACTTCAACGTCAACAAACTTCTAGCACCACCTATTTAATGAGGTCATACAGGTGAATTTAACTGTGCCACTGTGTGTCATGGTAGCTTTATTAGTGGCAAAACTGAAGGAAACAAGAAAGATACCTCACTGATCGATGAGACGCTCAACATGATGGCACATTATTATTTTTTCATTCAGTTTCTCCTTCATACATTTAAAACAGGCGCTGACACAGTTTTGGGTCTCAGATGCTAACTAGACATATAAATGGTAAACCAACAGTGAACAAGTGTGACAGTAGACCTGCGGAGTTACAACTCAAACAAACAAACCCAGTGTGAACATAGCCGTAGATTAGTTAGCGTTTTGCGGCCAGAGCATGCTTTTACAAGTGAATAAATGTGATCTGATCCAAATGTGCATTCAAGGTTTTAATTTTCACTCTGCAGCCAATCAGAAACAAGAATTCACCCAGGTTCTCGTGTAACGAAACAGAAACTGTTTGCTGCTCCCTGATTGGATGTGATATTTGAGTCTGCACAAGATTCACGCTTTTTTTCTGTAAGACCTGCTTTTGTTTGGCTAATTGGTGGGGACGCAAACCAAACCAAATCATGCTACACCGCGGCTGTCCTGGTCCCCGCCGGACGCCACAGAGCTGAAGGAGACAAGAGGCAGAATTTATCACTGACAGGCAGCTTCTACTAAAAGTCGTCATCCACTTTTCTCCACCAGGAACCCCTTTTTATCCTGCTTTTAACAAAACTGAGGGCCTGTTCTTTGCATTCAAAGCCTTGGCTTTCATCGAGGTATCACAACAACTGCACCGAACATGACCAGTGTTTCCTGTAAGCACTTCTTTAGCACTGCTAATGCTAATAAAAGAGGCTCCCGGTGGACACATATCTATAGACTGTCATTTTGCTTCTACCCATCTCCTTTTCTTCTCCTCTGGTCTCTTCAGCATGTTCAAGACTTTTTTATCCTCTAATTCATTCCCAGTTTTCTTTTTTAGTCTGTCCAGGTCTTGGTCCTGCGCCTACGGACTTTGCTGCTCCATGTTATCAATCAAAGGGTCTTTCTTCATAAACTGCAGATGTCTGATGGATCTCCACACCCCGACATAGCTGTCACTAACCGGCTGATTGGAGGCGATGTTCTCCCTTTGGAGGTGCTCCCTCTGCATTTCCATCACCTCCTTTTCCGTCATAATGCGGGAATTCACGCCTTCCTCTCCTTGTCTGCCATCTCCTGTCCACACCTCTCCATTAGGCAATCCGGTTGTTGCTGCCTCCTCCTTCCCATCACTGCTCAACACTCCCTCGATCTCCGGATTTCCTGGATCAGAGCCAGCAGCAGGTCCATCACCGTTCAGCGGTGGTTTTTCCTTGTATGGTTCACCGGGTAGCGCACCATCCTTCCCAGCCTCCTCCAGGTCCTCGTACAGACTCTTCTTCTTTGTCTCAAAGTATTTGACCACACAGTAGGTGATGGAGCCAACGGTGTTGACCACCACACCACCGATGAACAACCCAGTTGGCGCAACATCACTGAATGCCAGCATGCCAACAGTGATGGTGGCGATGCTCTTGACCACGCCAACAAAGCTGGTGGTGACGGCGGAGTTGATGTAGGTGCAGTGCAACGTGGTGAAGTTCATGGCGCAGCCGATGAAGACACAGAAGATGAAGATGACTGTGATGTGGGGGTCCTTCCAGTCCTCATACGTCCACATGTTGATGGTGTCCATGGAGATGATGGAGCACACCAGGAGCACCTGGGGAGGGAGACAAAGACAAAGAGTGTCACAAAGAGGAAAAAATAAGAAGAGACAAAGCAAAAAGACAGAGGTGGAGGAAACAGGAGACAACAAAGAATAAGAAGAGCTAGAAAGAAGGTAAGGGAAGTGGAGAGAGAACAGAAAAGGAAAGGAGAGAGGTGGTGATCAGTAGAAGGTGGAGGTGAAGAGAGAGATGATCATAATGCAGACATAAAACAGCAAAAGGAAAGTAAGAAAATACAAAAAAAAGGTCCAGAGACATACAAGAAACAAGTAGCAGGGAAAGACGAAACAAAGAAAAGACAACAGAAAGACACTGATCAGGTGGAGAGATGATTCCTTTGCAGTGCTGATGCCTTGCTCATTACCGGTGAGGCCATGACGGCGATGGCGTACTGCGCTGTGAGCGGCCCGTACTCGCTGTCCACACTGGTTTTCTGGATCAGGACCAGGTAGGACGCATGAATGATGACCGCCAGCACGCCGGTGACATAACCAAAGGGATCGCCGGTGAGATCGCCAGCACCTGAGGAGCAAATCAGGTGAAGTTTCAAACCGTGATGACTCAAAGAAACGTGACAGTCTGACCGGTTTTCTGCAGCATTTACTCATATATTTTGATTTCCTGATTTTTCACTTTAATTATTTAAGATAACAGACCTGAAAAACTGCAGGTGATTGTTCACTAAGGCACTTCCACAGCGCAGGCTTGTCAGGGTGACTGTGTACTGTTTACCCTCACACTGATAGCAGCCACTTGGGTAACAAAAGACAGGTTTATTTTCTATAATTAAAAGGGAAATTAACATAAAGACAAACAAAATCAAACAGGTTTGAAGCCAGGAGAGGAAGGACTCCTGTGGTCTTGCAGGCAGACCAGGTGAGCTGAATGTCCCTGACGAGCTGACTCCACCTGGCTCCTGCTCAGAGGGTCGGCATGAACAGCACAGGTGTGTTCTATTTGACTTCATCAGAATGAAACATTTGCCCCGATGAAGGGTGAGCTTCATTATTATTTTTCCATATTTGATTTGTTCTTTTTCACCACAGCAACATATCAGACCTCTCAATAAATTACTGATAAATATAGACACCAAAATAAAAGGAAAGAGGGAGGAAGAGTGTGGGAGAATTAAGGTGGGAAAGAAGATGAATGAAGTCAGAAAATGGAGCAGGAGGAGGACGAGATGGAAAATTAATCCAGTGCTGAGTCCATATGTAGGCTGGAAACTTACATTCAAACTGAGAGAGCCACGAAAACCAGCTGCTCACACACACACACACACACACAGTTTAAAGGTATACCTCAAGTGGAAATCTGGAGCAGATCTAACGTTTAGGAATTTGTGCAGAAATTCCTCTGAATCTACTGTTCATTTTGACTTTTGAGGCACCACAACTCTTCACTGAAATCAAAGGTAGTAAAAATAAAAGATGTCACGTTTTATATGGAATCTGATCAAAAGGCTGCAGACAATAAACCAGAATCCATAATCTTAATGACTTTCCACACATGAGTGGTGATGACCAGATCAGTCAAACAATAGTTTCCAATAAAAGCGCTGTGTATGTCAGTATTTCCAACCATGATAATTCCCAAAAAGAAATGATATGATTGAAATGATTCCTGTGTGAGAAACAACTACTGTGAGATAAAACAGAGTGCGGCTCATTGCAGGTAAGCAAACAGACTGAAACAGTGGTCCGATATATTCTCTGCAGCAACGTACAATTTGTCTGAAATAAGAAATTATTTTAAAACCACAGTTTGTTTTTTTCCCCTGCCTGGAAGCGACATTCACAATGATCCACCGTTAAAGCAACACATACATTAAATGACAAAACGACGAGATCTCACTTGTTCAGTGATGACAATGAGCTGCAAATATTCGATTTTTCACAGGTTCAAATGTGATTATCACCTAAATCAAACCCACAATGATGAATCAGTCCATTAGATTCACATTCTGCATGTCTCACACTTAATGTTTGACCCCCCTCCCCCCTGCTGCCTGAGAGCAGCAGCTGCGGAAATTGATTCAGGAAATTAATTATCTGTAGTTTCTTCTTTTGTTTTTATTAACAGTAATGGAAGAGATGAATTTACTGCTGAGAAAGCTGATTTACAGCACCAGAAATTAATGTACTGGTTAAATGGCTTCACTGATGAGCAGACGCTGCATAACAGGGATTTTTTATGGTTTATGTGCACTGCATGCACCAAACAGCACACACACAGCAACACAGTTAGTGAGCAGCTAGCTAAAGAGGCACAGCTCAAAGAAAAGTGAAAACTGGTGTTGCATTCATCAGGTGGAAACAAGCACAAATTAATGCTAATGTTGCTTCATATCTGAGGATTGTGTCAACAAGAGGATGTTTCCTAAAGAGTTCACTATATCAAAGTATAAGGTGATAAAATGTTGGTGTTCACAGCTTGTTTCTGCTGCCCCCAAGTGGCCACAACGTTGTTATTGCTGGTAGAACTTCTCAGAAAGCAGCTAGCAACAGGAATACCCATGAAGCCTTGAGAGATTCCCGAACTCATGTCACTCTCGATGGAAATTCATTCTATAAACAGCTGATTTTTAGTTTTTAAATAGTGTTGCGATTGAAACACAGAACACAGACTTTACACATCAGAGTGTATCTCCAGGCGTTCACTTGAGTCAGCATCAGTTGAAGAATACGAGCCTGAAAATGAAGAAACATCTGGGGCTGTGGAGTTAGAAAGAAGTGAGCTAACCAGAGCTCCAGGCTACATTAGCCACTGCTAACTGTCTGCAGCCAGGTTGTATTGTGGGTAATGTCGGCACCAGAATTTGGCAAGGAAGAATTGATTGATGTGAGAATTTTAAAAAAAAAAAACTATCCATCATGAGTTTGATGGTGCAGACCAAAAATGGCCACAATTTTGAGAAAACTCCTGCGAGTTCAACCACTTTGTGCTTCAGAATAATCACTTAAACCCTCTGGAAACACAGCGATATGAGAGTGTGTGCACTATACGTGGATGACGTGTGTTTACCTGCCAGTGCAGCTCCGGCAGTGGTGATGATCACAGCGGTCACCACACCGACGGACGGCACGCCATTCCTCAGCACGCACACGCCGATGATGAGCGTGAAGAGCGGCAGGCAGCGCTTGAACACGACGTACATGGGCAGGCTGAGGCCACGCAGAGACCACAGAGTGAGGGTGGACTGCAGCGTGGAGAGGATACACACCGAGCCAAAGTCCTGCATGGAGACACACACATACACATTGATCTGACTTACATTCACTGCCTGGAAGATTATCCTGACCTTCGTTACGACACGCCAGCTTACATCAGAACACTAATCCAACCCTAATCATCACCAAAACCAGTTAAGATTCAATGATTCACCTTGTCTGGACCAGTTTTTGGCAACTACAGGGACCACAGGTGTGTCAGTACATTCTCATGAATACTGAATACTTCTTCTGAGCTGTTTTTGCCTCAAGAGGACCTCAAACCGCTTGTGGGATTTAGTCTTGAAGCAACAACAACCCTCCATGAGTGGGGACATTAAATCTGAATGAACATCAGCTTCAACAGCTGCTTCTGCTCAACAGAACGCTGGAATTTTCTATGAAATCCAAACGCAGCAGCATTTCACAGTAAGTGCTGAAAGAAGCTTCATCGGTCATCGCTTCATGTCAGGTTTATCTGCCTCTTTCACCTGAACTTCAGTTAGCTAGTCTTCTTTCATCGTGATGGTTAGCATTTTTTTTTTTGGAAATATCTCAAGCAAGAATTCCACGATTTCCATGAAACCTTGTTCATTCATGGTCCCCTGAAGATAAATTCCAGTGAATTTGATTAAAATGTCCTCTTGTGCATCACTTCGGTTCATGGGAGGATATGTAGCTCAGCCTCAGATAAACTCTTAATGCTAACCTAGCATGCTGGTTGTGTTTTATTGGAGTCCCCACAGATGAAGTTTACATCACATACATACACTTCCAGCCTTGTTTTCCCTGCAGAGCTGCAGATGAAATGGAAGGTACCCTGAGATCTGTATGCAGGTACTACAGTCCTGGATCAGGACTCAGAACCACCAAGCTGAAAATAATCACTCAGGTGTGTTATTAGCTAATTTACTGGAATATGACAAGCAAGAACGATTCAGTTGCGTATTTTGAGTAATAAAAGTAATAATAATAATCCTTTTTTGAAAAATCCACTTGTCTGTCTTCTGTCCTTTGATTTTCTCAATGACCATTCATCCGATCGACTTCACACTCGGTGAGTGTGGCCTGAGGACTGAAGGAAGTGCAGTATTGAGTGTGAGCTGTCGAGACCTGCAGGACATATTTGTTCGTAGTGCAGACTACCACCAGAAGTACACACTGTGTGGTGCACTGAGAGGGGATGCTTATTAACTGTTGCACCGCCAAATGGCATGCTGGGAACAGCTCGCTCACGACAGTCAAGAACAGATGAAGAGAGGCTTTACATTGTAGCACAGACTTTGCCATTTTGTTTTGCTAAACTCAAACACTTCAAGCATCAGCGACGTAACTTTTGGAATGAACGTTTTTGTTCCTGGAAATAGTCTCATCCCAAATAGCTAAAACTGGGTCAGAAAATCCAGCGCTTCTCGAGGAAGCTGCAAGCGGCCCATTCCGAACAGACACTGCACCGCTTATACAAAGGAACCTGCAGCTAGCATTAGCCGCCTCCCTTTCATTGGTCCAGCTGTGGTGACGATAAACCTCACAGCAAGTGGTCCCAGACTTTACCCCGTGTCATCACTCAGATCATGGAGTGACTGCTCAAATCAAAAATGAAACTTAGCAGCACTAAAGATGCTGTCACACCAATCAAACGACCCTGATACCAAGTTTTCCTGCCCCTGGAAAACAATCCTGTAGAGGGCGCTGTCACAGCAGGAAAATGCATTCACAATTAAATTTCTTCTTTTTAGCAACTACAAATTTGACTATAGCGGAACATCGATGATATTTGCACTTGTTTCTTAAATGAATTTTCATTTCAGTTCACCCTGGATGTGTTTCGCTGCGCACACACATCCTGCAGAGCTTTTTGGCCACAGTGATTTTGACAAGTCCTGCCAATAATGTTAATGAATGGTTTCAGTCAATCAGCCACTGGCCAATCTGTTAGTCAGTCATCCAGCGAGTCAATCATTCAGTCAATCAGCCAATCATCAACTGAAAAATACCAACAGGCAAGTTTACCAATACTGGGAGGGGAGGGGGCGTCTACACTGGTTTACAGTGTTAAAACCATCAGGATGCCAATAAAGCATTAAACACATAATCCATTATTATTTTATTTTGCACAATAAACAAGCATCATTAACACTGAAATGTAATGATGATGATGAGACGATCTTTTCATCACTTTCCCCTCTTTGGTCAATGTTAAATAAAAATAAAGGCTTTAGTGTGTGAATCACTGAACCCGGTTTGCAGCTGCAGGTTAAAGACGGGAATGAGAGGATTGTGAAGTAAAAAAGTAACTGTAATCCAGCAGGCTTCAAACTACTTTAACTGTTAGTATTTCTGTATGAAACGAAAACTAAACCTCTGGTTTTCACACTCCTACTGTAGTTTGCTCTGTCATTCAAGTAAATTAAGCATCCAGTTTTATTAGTTTATATGTTGTCATGAAGAGTATGATTACTTGTCATTATTGCATAACTCCAATAAAAGTCTGCTGCACTTCTGAATATGGACCTATGTGAGTTCCAGGACGCGACCGGAACAGTTTGGAGTCTCTGGGTCTCTGTTCGGGAGTCTATCCTGGTCAGTTACCTTGCACAGCTGCAGGCCGAAGGGGGGGATGTCGATCTTCCCCAGCCGCCGGAGGGTCTCCAGAGTGAGAGCTGCGGTGCTGCTGGTCAGCAGCTGGATGAGCGTCAGGAAGTTGAAGTGATAATTACTGATGAGGAACTTCAGCAAGATGTTCAAAGAGCCGGAGAAAACGCCGTGCGCCACGGCCACGGAGATCCCCAACAGCCGTCTCTTAAACACATCCATGGCGGTGTGCTGGTGGTTTAAAAAAGTCAAACAGGAGAAAGAAAGTACTGCCGCTCCCCTTCACAGCCCGCTTTGGAGAGGTTTGGTCGCGGAGCTGAGCGGTCGGGTTTGGTTTTTGCGCACAGCCGCGACGCACTGCTGCTGGACGGAGAGACGGGAGGAAGGGAAGGACGCGAGGCTGGAAAAAGCCCCCGTTTGTACCGTCTGTGAAGGGGAAAGAATCTGCATTCAGGAGCTTTTAGTGAGAGCACCTCACAGTGAAGGAGAAAGCAGGGGTGAGATCCTCTGCTCGGTTCTGCTGACTCGTCTCTTCGGTCTTCTCTCCTGAGTTTGAACTGCAGTTCAGTTCAGCGCTCTTTTCAGCTGCGTTTACCAAAAATATTCAAAAACTCAGTGTTTCTTTTCGTCCCCACTCATCATCATAGAGCAGAAGCCTTCATCTGTGACTTTTGTCTTTGCGCTTCTGTCCCAAAAAGAAAAAAAACTAAATAAACCTCCGATAACTGTCAGAGAGACGCAAAGGAGGAGAAACAAGAGGAGAGGAAGTGATTCCCAGGGAGCGCAAGCTGCGGTGGATACAGTGGAAGTGCAGCAGATGTACAGGAGGTGTACAGTAGAGGGGAGGTCGTCCTCTGAGAGCGCTGCCGGTGAAACATGACGGTTTGCCGCAGCGCCTCTTGGCTGTGGACCAGAGAGAGAGAGAGAGAGAGAGAGAGAGAGAGAGAGAGAGAGAGAGAGAGAGAGAGAGAGAGAGAGAGAGAGCAGAACAACAAAACACAGGCAGATGATTTAGTGCCTTTATTTAACCGGTCATTCATTCATTTAACCTTTATTTACAACCTTGATTCCAAAAAAGTCACGACTGTGTGTAAAACACAAATGTTCCTGACCTCATGTCGTGACATCCTTCATCCAATCATGCGTTCACAAAGTGGTGACCCTCGCTCCATCCTCGCTTGTGATTGACTGAGTCTTTCCAGGATGCCCCTTTCACACCCAATCAAGATCCTCTCACCTGTTACCAATGAGCCTGTTTACCTGTGGAATGATCCACACAGATGTTTTTGGAGCGTTCCACATCTTTCTCAGTCTTTAGTGGCTCCTGAACCAACGTGTTTGAAACATGTTGCTGCATTAAATCCTGCTGATGAAGACAAACATTAACTATATTGACTTTGTGCTGTTTTCAGTTGAGTTTGTGTCCAAAAGGACTGCTGCTGTGTGACGGCTGCAGCTCGAATCGACTGAAAAGGCTGAATCTGAAGTTCTACAAGTCGTCTTCATCAAACAGAACATCAGCGTTGAGGTTTTGGTAAAACCCTCGACTCCCAGAGTCGACTCAGTGGAGGGCATCAGACATTCATCTGCCTGCTGCAGATGCTGCCCGAATCCTAGTAAAAGTTCCATTTTGATCAAGCTGCAGTGGATAAAACAAGGCAAAGAGTGCGTCGCCCAAAAGCTCATCGTAGAGGGAAACATTCAGTGAACTGACACACTGAAAGTTTGACCTGATGGTGGCGCTGTTGAAGGGTTTAGGGATCACCAAAGTTCCCAAATACTGTGAGTGTCTGTGGAGGGATTTTACAGGAAGTGGATCAGCAGAGTCTGCAGGATTCATCCTCTGTGGATCGCGAATATGGACACAAAATTTCAGGGCGATCCATTGAAAAGCTGTTGAGATATTTCTGGACCAAACAAACACAAATTCATTGTAAAATGAACCAAATTCAGGCTGCGCTGCCCGATCTGCATCATTCCTCCCACTTTGGTGCAAACAAAGGAAACCACTGAACAGACACATGCAAACGAACCACAACAAAAACGCATTACAACTACTGTTGATCTGCGGTACTGCAGGAGAACAGAGCTCTTAGTTTCTTTGCCATCGCTGCACTCGCTCTCTTCTCACAGTTCATTTCAGTTCAGCTCAAATCTGCTTTATTGGCGTGACAGATAAAGGATTTGTATCTTCCCAAAGCCTTTGCAGGGATGAAATGAATCAGAAAATTAACAGATACAAGATTAAATAATCGACCAATTCTGCAAAAGCGCATCAGGACGCAGAAGCAGCCGAGAACATTCAGTACTAATTCGCCCACATCGACACAGAACATGAGGGGAAATAGTTTGTTTGGAGAAATAACTGGATTATTTTCCTCTCAAATACTGTCTAAAATGTAACGTCGACATATGTCTTTCCTTTAGTTGACCAACAGAGCAGATTTTCAGTTTCCAATAAAACTGAGAAAAACTGTGAATAATCATGTTGGAGAAGCTGAACCAGAGAAAGTTTGATGAATGACTTTCATGATTCATAAAATTGTTGCCAATTAATTTTCTGCCAGTTGGCTGAGATCAGTTTTTGGACAGTTTTCATAACTAATTTCATCTGTTGCAGACAGAATGAAGGCTGCTTTTTGCTTCAAACACGTCACTTCAATGTTCACTTCACGTGACAAGAATAAATAATACACAATGGGACTCTAATGCACACATAAAACTCAAGGTTGAAGGCTCCAGAACAGCTACTGAAGACGGTTTATGGCCAAAAGTTTGTGGACACCTGCAGCTTTACAATGCAAACTCTGATCGTTCACACCAAACTGGGAAAGCCATTTCTTTATGGAGCCATGAGAGGCCTCACTGAGTCATTGTGCTGCAGCATTAAGATTTACCTTCACTGGAACAAAGCCTGAAAATGTAAAACAATAAACCAATCAATAAAAACACCTGCAGCTTTTCTCTCTGGAAGTAAAATGTTTGGATGTTTGCCATCATGGCAGAGGACAGGGTCTCTTCCTCCTCCTCCTCCTCCTCCTCATCAGAGACAGAGACATCACCATCACTCATAACAGGCGTGGAAATGGCTCGGACAATATTTTAATTGAAATACTTCATCAGAAAATCAGTTTCCAGGCCACAAGGGAGGATGATCCGCCCTTATCAAGCACAGACCATTAGCCTCCAATTAACACACGGAGACAGAAGACGACGGAGACGCTTTCAAACGTGAGGAGATTAAGACCAGGACGGGGATTTAGACCAGGACTGTTCTCTGCTGGGAGGTGGAAAAAATATGTATGCATCCATTATTCCACAAACTATAGATTAGGCTAAGAGTAATTTAACTTGCCTGAATCCATTTTAATACGGATTTCCAAATTAATATGTAGCATACAATCATGGTGAATGACTGAGGAAACACCTGCAGTGCAGCCAGTCAGCAACACTGAGACCGGGCTGATTTTCTATTGGCTCACCAACTGTTTGTGCAGATGGATTCGTCTTGTCTCCAGTTTATTTGACGATATTTGAAAATAACTAAATTCTAAATCTTATAAATTAAAAAAAGGATAGTTACCAATTGGATCGATGCAAAAACTGTCGTGTTTTAATGTAGGCGCCTTAAAGTAGCCTATTAATGAGTATTCAAAGCATGGCTTCTCACTGCAGGACGAAGCTGCTGCTCGGACAACCCTTAAAATTAAGATACAAAAGCGATAAAAAAAGGATGTGAAACACTTCCTTAATCTGAAATAAACATTGTCTCAAGACCATAACACACCCTCCAACAAACTGCTTCCCTTCCTTTAACTTTCTGATTAGATTAACGAACAAACTGAAGGTTTCGCGGCCTGTTTGTTTTGGTGCAGAGTCATTTTCTTTATGATAGCGAAGGAGGAAATGAGGAAGAGGAGGTGAAAAAACAAGGAGGAGTAAAAGAGGATGGATATAAAGAGTAAAAGAGGATGGGAGAAAACAAAAGAAGGAATGCGAAGTGAAGGAACAGGGTTGGAACAGCCAGGGATGAATAAGAGAGGAGGATGAAGAAGGAAGGAAAAGGAGAGGAGAGAGAGATGATGAAGGAAAGAATGGAAAAGAAAGGAGAGAAAGGAAATGGGATGGAAATAAAAAAGAGGAAGGGGAAGGAAAGGAAAAAACAGGGAATTAAAGGAAGGAGAGAAAGGTGAAGGAAGGAAAGGAAAGGAAGGAACAGAGAGGGTAATTGAAGGACAGAGAAGGAAAGGAAAAAGATGGGAAAGGAAAGGAAATACAAGGGGTGGAGAGAATAGAAAAGGAAGTGAAAAAGAAAGGCAAGGAGGACTGAAGGAAAGGAGGTGAAGAAAATAGGGCAAAAAAATGTTGATCTGAAGGGGAGGATGGAAGACAAAAGAAAGAAAAAAGTAAAAGCTAAGAGAGGAGTGAAGGTGAAGAAGGATGAGAGAACATAAGGTGGACTGAACTGAAGAGCGTGACCGAAAGAAGAGCATTTGGGGGATAAAATGAGGAAAAAAAGAAGGAAACAAGTGGAGGAGGAGGAGGAGGAGGAGGAGGAGGAGGAGGAGGAGGAGGAGGAGCAGTAAAGAGAATCTGTCTTCATGGTGTTTTGTTCCCAGTGAAAGTGAGGCTGGGTTTTCCCTGCAGAGAGATTGGCTGCAGGGCAGAGAGGAACCCTTCACGCATCATCACCAGGAGAGCTGTGATTGGCTGCCACTAGGACGAGTAGGGGAGACACACATTCTTCATCATCATCATCATCATCATTTGTGATATTTACAGCCTTCCACATTCCACTGGAACAACACTGTACAACTGGGCTCTTGGAGGAGCGTGGACAAAATAATAGAAACAGGAATAGCCTTGAGAATCGGGCAGATTTTCAAAATAAAACGCCCTGTGCAGACTACCGCTCACATATCAACAATAACCACAATTAAAACAGGCAAAAAAACAAAACAAAAAAAACGTAACTACGCAGCCTACTTACAAATTTTATCAAGGAGTGTTCATGTGATATTTCCATCTTTATTGAAGGCACTGCACATATAGGTCATCAACAACATCCTTATCTACACACATGACATTTAAGTAGTGAAATTAGTCACAGATGACATTTTTTTCAAGTTTATTCTGGATCATAATCCCTGTAAAGCATCCTGATTTACACTGTTCATTTAAGGATGCTTAAAAATATTGTTTTCCCCACTGACTGAAAGAAAATGTAGTCAGTGCAAGTACAAATGTACACAAATGCACTTCAAATTAAATTAAAATTATAATTAAAAAGCAAAGAAAAAGAAAATTAAAATGAAACCGGGGGCTCTACTGCAAAGGTTTCCGAGGCCACACTGAATGAAACTCAATATAATGTCCTCAGAAGTATGGCCGTACTTATCCGTGTGTGTTCTACGGTGATGTGCTGTGTGGTCCAGCAGACAGACAGGCAGGTGTGTAGATCTTCACCGTCTCATCCCAGGAACAGTCCACCACCTGCACAACACAGCACACACTGTTAGAGACACGTGGGGCTTGAGGTGTTCAGGTGCCTTGCTCAAGAGTAGGTCACCAACAGCAGCAGCTCAGTCAGTGGACAGCAGAACCAATCTGGGATTTGAACATGCGTTTCAAAACACAGGTGACTGGATTACCATGAGATGTTGTACAAACATTCATGTTCCCAAGAGAATCTATCCTCAGGATTCCTTCATTTTGGTACTATCTTTAGTGCTAATTAGCAAATGCTAGCATGCAAAACTACGATGGTGAATATGGGAAATATTACACTAAAACATCTGCGCCTTCGTATTGTCATTATGAGGATCTTAGCATGTTGGTGTTAGCATTTAGCTCGAAGCACCTTTGTGCACCTACATTCGCATGGTTCACATTGAGCAAGTTTAACCACAATGAAATACAGACTGAATGGAGGTAAGTTTATGTTAATCATTCTGATGCTCACCCTCTCCGTCCATTTTTTTGACTTGTATCAAGGCTTAATAAACAGAGAACCACAGAGGGGCTCCTGCCTGCCTGCATGCAGACAGTCAAAACAGACCAGAATCACGTGAAAGCTGCTTCATGGCCACGTGGACTGAATGTTCTCTCCTGTAAGAGAACATTATAGTGTACCGACAGGAGAGTGGTGGATGGAAACACACATAATTATATATGCGCGCACACACACACAGCGTTTCTCTGCAGAGCAGAGGGTGGTCTTGTTTCGTCGGTGCCACGACACTCGAGTTTCCATCTGAAATAACCTGAACTCCTCTGTGCTCTCTCTGTGCTGCAGGTGAGGAGTGGACACTCAGGGAGGACAGACAAGAGGGACGAGACGTTCAGCTCGGCGTCTCCTCTGGCACACACTTACATCAAAGTGTTCCACCTAAATTACTCTCCATTATCTGGTCTGGGACAAAGGCATTAGTCTTCTTTGCTTCTCTTTCCTCCTTTGTTTTCTTCATTGCTCCCTTTCCAGGAGTTGCCACAAAAGCAAAAGAGCAAACAATAGAGGTGCAAAGATAGCAAAAAAAATTATACAAATGTCAGCCGACGGGTGATTTTAACAGCCTTTTTAACTGAGACACTGTCTCAGCTAATCTGATATTGAGGTGGAGTTTATTTCAGTGTTGGTGCTGGAACAGTAAAAGCATGATCCCCTTTGCTTTAAGCCTAGGCCATGGAACTTTTAACAGCCTTATATTCTCTGATCTGAGGGTCCTCGAAGCAGAAGGTAAGAGCTCTGAAATGCAAAGCAGAGCCAGACCACGTGGGAATGTAAAAGTAATCAACGGTGGGCCAGTGTAATCCGGCCAGGACCAATAACCAATACCAAGGACTTCAGTCTTGTCTGTGTTCAGTTGCAAGACGTTGGAAGCCACATAGTCCTTAATAGAGAGAATAACGGTACAACATAGGGGTGAAATGGTAAGAAACATGGCCAAAGGGGCAACAAATTGAACAAAATAGGGCCGAGGATTGAGCCCTGTGGGACGCCACATGGCATGAGAGGTGCTGAAGAGCTGATGTTATCAACAGGGACATTGGGTATGATGAAAGTAAGATGAAAACCAGTTCCACCGAGGCCAAACCAGGTCCTGAGTCCGTTGAGTAGAACTGTATGAGCAACCACATCGAAGGTTGCCCTCAAGTCCAGCTAAGCGAGAATAGTTGGACTGGGCTGTTTCCACACTGTGGTTTGTTCTGAAGCGGGATTGAATTTTTTTTTTCCATCTTTTCTAAAAATTGCTTGGCAACCACCATTTCAACAATTTTTGAAACCAAAGGTAATTTGGATACAGAATGGTGGTTATGGAGGCGTGCTGGATCCAAACCAGGATTCTTAAGAAGAGGCTGGATAGAGGCCAGACTCAAAATGAAGGAAATAAGCCAAGTTTAGGGGCACAAACAGCAGCTAGGGTTGGATTTACAAGACTGTTGGTGGTAATGAAGAAAAATCTTGAGTTCTGCTTTTTAGAGGCAACTAGGTTGAAAAGTCTCTAACTTTTTAAGTTTAATAAGGGAATTAAATGAAGATAACAACTCACTCATGTGGAGTCCATGGACTTCAAATTTAGCTCTTTGACATTCTCTTTTTTAGCTTTCTTAGATTTTCTACTTTATCCAATGCAGGGTTCAACCTTTCTTAGCACAGTGGTCTGTTTTCATGACGGTAATTACCAGCAGAGAACATGGAGTCCATATAGTCCACAAGCTTTTCACTCAACTGTGGTGTGTTTTCACCTCTAATTGCTGAGCATAATGGTACCCTGCGAGCCTCTCAGTACGCATACAGGGAGATGGGGGTTTGCTACCTGCAAACGAATCACAAAGTTTAAGTTCAGGTGACAATCTCTATCTCCATTTACCTTCTCAACACATAAATAAGCCTTGATACGAGATAGAAAATGAAAGAGAAAGAGAGCGCAAACATTTAACTAAACAGAGGCTGAAACTTGAAGTGAATGAAATGAAACAGGCTGCGTGAGTGGGTGATGGGGAGAGTACATGGCGGCGGCAGTGGGGCATGGTCGATAGAGATATGATCATAATTAAAAATCATGTGAAAGAGAGAAAAAAAATTACAAGTTACAAAGTGCTTCCCATAAGTAGGTTTAAGTACAACAACAGAAAACTAATCAGAAAATGTTTTAATAATGGATTAATTATTCAAAATTACAAATAATGCGTAGTCCCAGTTTCTGGTCTGTCTTTTCTTTGTCTTATGTGAAAGTTGTCTGGATGGTTGGTTCAACAAAACAACAAGACAAAGTGAGACAAAGGTTGGTTTTAACAGATTTCCTCAGCAGGTAAAACTTCTAAAGGTTCTCAGCAATCTGTTTGACGCAGTGTGGGAGAAATAAAGCTGCGTCTCCATTTCGTTCTCTTTACTCTATAATCAAGCAGGACGTGGCTATCAGCTGAATGACATGCCTCTGCGGGGACGTGGCTATCAGCTGAATGACATGCCTCTGCGGGGACGTGGCTATCAGCTGAACGACACTACCTCTCTGTCGTCTCTTCTGGCTGCAGAACACACAGCATTGATGAGTCTGGCCTCTGCTCAGAGCTTTCAAAGTAAAACAGCCGTTCCACTTGACTTAAAGCGACTTTTCTGTCCACGTCGTCACAGGTGTTAGGACTGGCTTTGGGTGTGGTTAAACAGTGAAACAGAAGGGGAAGTTGCAGCCTGCTGGTTGAAGAAGTGGGATTATAAATACATGATGGATGAGTCTGAATCCAAACTGAGAAATCTGGATCCTCATCGTCATTCTGCTGTAGGTTTTTCCTATTTAGCTGGTTGCATTTTGGGTGTGAAGGTCCCAAAATTTGCAAGCAGCACAGCCAATCAGGAATGAGCAGTCCGCTCAGAAATGTATTAACATGTCAGCAGGGTTGTGCTATAATTAATTATAATCCATCACCATGACAGACAGGGGTTGTTTTAAATCTGTCACAGTCAATTTGTACCTGCCATGTTTGCTTCCTGGTATCATATAAACCTGTTTACTGTCACATTTTCTATGTGTAAATTACAAAAATCGCACTCGTGGATGAGGAAAATTCCCTGGAAAACATGAATATTTTTGGAAAGTATTAAAGCTATGAATGAGAAAAGTAACGGCATGTCTCTAACTGAGCTGAACGCTTCGATGTTTGAAAGAAGTTTCTATGCTGAAAACTGCTGATGAAGTTATTAATAATCAACACATGTTGTGAATGCACCAAAAAGTACATTTTTCCTTCTTCTAAATGCTAATGCTAGCATGCTAACATGCTCACAATGGCAAAAATAACATGTTGACATGTAGAAAGATACATTGTTGACCATTCACATCTTAGTTTAGCATGTTAGCATGCTAACGTTTGCTAATTAGCAATAAACATAAAGTATACTGGGATTGGCCGGTAGGGATGTCATTATTTGACAAACTGACATTTTCATCCTGATGATGACGCCAGATGAAGAGTCAGACGATCACCAAAGTTACGATAACCAACCAAACGTCTCACTGCCATCCTTAGGTCAGCACGGCCAGAAAAATGTGAACGCCTGCGAGTGATAATCATCAGCAGCAGCTGCTACTGATCCGGCACAGTTTCCACAGTCACACAGCAGCGAGCACAAGTCTGCAAAGGTCAAACTGCAGCAGCGGCGTTGGACAACAGACAAATCTGTGCTTGTTCATGTGGGTGGCAATCACATCCCCCTCCTGTGCTGCCGCCGTCCCACCGGGCTGCTGAAATGAACAACCGCTCCGTAAGGGCCTCAGATTGAGGCTTTTAGGCGAGAGGAGATTCAGACTGAAGCAATTTCTCACAATCGGTGTAACGACAAGTCCTCCAGAACAACACCTTTATGCAGCTTCTGATCTGAATCAGTAAGATGTTTATTAGGTTTCATTGGTCTCTGTAGCATATGGGTGGAAGGTTTGGTCTGCACACGAATGCAGCATTCCCTTCTCCATGGCAGTATCGCGCCTCCTCAGGCTCACTCTGGGCTCCTGATTGGATCTTTGAATCAGAGTCGACCAGCTGAGCAGCCTCTCGGAGCATGAGTAAGCAAAGCAGTTGTGCAGTGAGTCAGCCATCAAGAAGAGGAATGCCCTTCTTTAATTAACTTTAACAGCCGGCCGTAATGGAACGGCGCACGCACGGGCCAAGACTGCAGCAAAGCACAAAGAAAGTGAGGGAGGAAACGACTCGGTGTGTAACGAGGAGGGGAGGAGCGGCGGAAAGGAGGAGGAACACAAGACTGAGGGGAATATAAAAGCAAGACACAGTTCAAAGTCTGAGTCACGTTCTTAAATGTCTTTTTTAATTTCAAATAATTAGAAGAAGATGAATGAAGAAACAATAATTAAAACACCAATTAGCTTGTGGCAGATATGCATTGTAAAGGGGAGAAGCAAGCAGCGGTCACAATACGCTCGTTATCACGGTTAAATTGTCAAGGTAACAGCTTTGAGTGACACTTCCTCAGCTGCAATGTGAAAAAGGGTCGACAGCCGCTGAGGTTGGCGGCAGAAATAATCCAAAACGATGTATTTTTATTATGCTTTTGTTTTGAAAATCATCGTAATAAACAGGCCTGAAAATGATGATCGCCAATTATTTTCTTGATTAACTGACTAACTGTTTTGTCTGCAAGCTGCCAGAGCTCGAGGTAACATCTTTGAAAGTCTCGTGTTGTCTGACCAAAACAAGACTCAATCTGTAAACCCAGATATTCATTTTACGACGAAATAAAACCGTGAAGGAGAAAATCATCACATTTGAGGAACATATCTGGTATTATTGAGTGAAAATTCAATCGAATTATTCCTTGTGAAATTATAGAGAAGAAGTCAGAAAGTAGTGAGACACACAAACACACTGTTGGTGTTGTATATGTATATGTACATGTAAATGAGCATTTACGTTACTGCATTAGTAGCACAAATACCACAACATACTACACTGACACTGTAGTAGTACTACAGCACAGTACGAGGCTGTGGTTACCTGATTGGCTGTCATCCTGTGTTCTTTTATGATCTATGACTGTCTTATCTCTCTCTCTCTCTCACAGGCACACACACACAGCAGAAGTCCTCTATGCCCGATTTGTTTGTGTGTGTGTGTGTGTGTGTGTGTGTGTGTGTGTGTGTGTGTGTGTGTGTGTGTGTGTGTGTGTGTGTGTGTGTGTGTGGTTTGGCCTGCAGTGCCCTAAGGAGGGTGATCCATCACACACACACGTGGCCACGACTAGATAAGACCAGAGACCACACCGGTGAAGGAGTGTGTGTGTGTGTGTGTGAGAGAGAGAGAGAGAGAGAGAGAGAGAGAGAGAGAGAGAGAGAGAGAGAGAGAGAGAGAGAGTGAGTCAGTGATCAAGGCAAGAAACAATTAGAAGAAGAGGAGGAATAAGAGCGAGTTCCTGCTGATATCAGAGGATGAAATTAAAACACAGAAGAAGAAAAGAGTCGAAAGGGAAGAACAAGAATAAACAAACCTTAAGAAAGTCAAAACAGAGAGGCAGTGAGAGCGGAGACAAAAAAAAAAAAAGATGTGAGAAAACAAGTCGTGCAAGAAGAAGAGGATGAGTTTGATATGTTACGGCGGACGGTGACGCAGCGTCAATGACACGTCTCACACACACCTGCACCTGAAACTATGGATGGACCTCTGAGTCCTCTTAGTGTGCGCTCAGTTTTCCTGTGCAGTTCGGGATCATTAGTACCATTTAAGGTGGTCTAACTTTCAGTTTGACCTCCGGTTAAGGTGGTTTACATTATGTACATTAACTGTTGGTTGGAAACAAAAGGTGTGCAGGAGGTTTGCCTTCTGGAGGATGGAAAGATGCGCACACACATCCACACACATGCACATGTAAGCGTGCACAGAGACAGAGTCAAAGGTCTCAGTGGAGGACAAAGAGCTGACTCAGCCAGTCACAGTGATGAGGGGGGAACAGTAGATCTCACACACACACACACACACACACGCACGCACACACACACACTGAGCTTCAGCTCCTCTAAGATAACAGGTGGTTCCGTCAGGTCCAGTAGAAAACCGGCTGTGTGCAACGAATTAATCGCCATTCGGCCGAACTCACCTCCATCTTATTTGTTGTGACATCTTTTTACACTTCTAAACCTTACAGAGGGACTTTTAACTACCGCCTGATGTGATTGGCTGAGAGGGTGACATGCAGATTGTGAATGGACTCCACTTAAGCAGCACTTTTCTAGTCCACCGACCACCGAACCGCCGGTCGATTGAACCATCAACCTTCTGATTAGAGGCCAGTGATCGCTCTCCTGCCTGAGCCACAGAGACGCGGAAAAAAATCAAGTTGTGAGAAAAAGAAAGATGGAGAGGGCGGGCAGAGACAGAAAGTAGGACAGAATGACTGAAAATAGAAGGGAGATCTGCTCTGTGATGTCAGTCTCAGTGTCCTGAACGCTGCAGCAGCTATGTGAGGGTCTGTCGTTTAGCAGCCTGCTCCTCTGTAACCACGTCTGATAACAACATACACAAACAATGCAGCTCATTACGGCCGTCGCCTCCTCCCACACACATGTTCCCACACACTGACAACAGGGACAATACAGCTCATTACTGCACCTCCGTTACAGACGCAAACACTCGGAGTCGGGACAGCTCGGCCTCCGTGATTGGCTGCCGTGGGAAACTGGCCGTTTGCCGTGACGCCGCGGGGTCACGCTCCGGCTCGCGAGGCGTTATCACGTACGCGCTTCCACCTCGTCATTATCGGTGTCCTGGAAAAGTGCTCGCTCTGATTTTCTAGTGAGCTATTTTTGGCTCCAAGTGCAAACTCCGGTTAAAGGTGCGAGTTGAGAAAGCAGAATTGTGTCGCGCAGATGCAGAAAAAGGAAAACGTGAAGGAAGTCCTGCAGCAGAAGCAAGTCTGCTTTTCAGCCACGTTTTTCTCACTGTCCAGAAATCACAGGAGAAGCCCAAAACCAGCAACATGTCAGTCCATCTCTCAATACTTTCTGACTTCCTGTCTGTGGCTCTCAGCTTCAAGCCCATTGGTTGCTACTGCTGACACTGCAGTGTGTGCTACAGTGCAGCTCAATGGTGTGTTTTTAACAGTTTTGGGACAAAAATGGAGCTCTATGGCTCAGAGGAAGAAGACAGATCAGGCTCTGACACACACACAGTACTTGTTAGGACACAATCGTTGCTGGTTTGTGTCTTTCATTTGTTGATCATAAAACCAGACTTGTCCTCTGTTAGACGAGCAGCTGCAGCACCACGGACAGTTCCATATTTCCTTGGTTTGTACATGTCTCAAGGACAAAATGCAGCAACTTGACGAAAACTTAATGAATCACACCAGCGATTTTGCAAGTTTGAACCCATCAGATATAAGAGTGATTCCCGTTTGTTACCATTTAAAGCACAGTAGTGTCAGCTCTTCATAGAGTCCATGTTTCTGAGCACTGAGGGTTCGAAGGGTTCTGGCTCCAGTTTGGGAAACACTAAGACAACATTTTAGATTTCCGTCCTTCTCAGGACACCATGAAAATGTCGCTTGAGACACCACATCACAGCAGATGTTTTGTCACCTTATTTTATCTCCACGTCTTGGCTGTCGGTGTCTGGTGGAAGAGTTTTTGAAGCCGGCCGTGCAAATTGATTTTCAAAGTGTTACTGAAATGAACAACCCTGAGGGTACGATATCGCTCTTAAACGAATGGTACGCTTTGGAAAACGGTCTGCGGTGATGCATGCACCATTTACAGTTAATGGGCTAAAACATACAAAGCCACTCCGGCTCGATTAGCCTGCGTGGTCAGACAAAAACACAGAACAATGAAAAGGCTGGAGGCGTTTTAAGGGCTGTTGTGCTAACAAAGCTAAACTTTCCTCCACTTCCAAACGCAGCACAAGAGTTTCCTTCTGCACCAGAGTAAGTCTGCAAACAGCTGCAGCTGATTTCAGCACTCATCTCCCATCGCAGCGTCAGTCCCAGCACGGCTTTTGTCACTATTTCCCACGCATTTCTCCCGTGGCTTCGAGCTGTGCTCTGCTGGCTGTCATTTCACCGTATCGCTTTGGACTTTGTTCTCCGGGGAGAGCGGCCACGCGCTGTGAGAGACACGGCCTGTCCAAATTAGCCCAAAAACTGAATTAGACGAGAGTGGCCTTTTCAACTCGCTGCTTTTTTACCCCGACACATTCGAGCACACGGCTCCCCGACAGCGTGTGTGTGTCACTGTGTGTTACTGCGTGTCACTGTGTGTTACTGCGTGTCACTGTGTGTTACTGCGTGTCACTGTGTGTTACTGCGTGTCACTGTGTGTTACTGCGTGTTACTGCGTGTCACTGTGTGTGGGTTAACCTCGGCCGCATCGTCTGCAGACAGATTGATGGATGGCCCCATTTTAAGGACTACAGCAAACACTCACGCGGATAGAAAACCAGACGTGGACGCAGTAATTTGATGGGTGCCCACGCACGGGCGAGACAAAGAGGTGAGTAAAGGGAGGAGGAGATGTTCCTAAATCTGAAAAAACAAATTGGAAAAATACGAATACTCCCTGACCCAAATATTTCCTCCTGCATTTTCTATTCTGGATGTGAATTATTCTGAATACGATGGCAATAATTGCAAGTTTTAAGGTTAATTTTCTGGAGCTTTGCAGTAATATGAATGACAGCAAACCAGACGCTATTTCACTGTCACTGCAGCTGAAACATCTTTCATTGTCCACAGCTTATCCAGGTCTGGGTGGCAGCAGTCTAAAGGGCAACCTCCCGCATTTTTTTATGAACCAGGTCTTATTTGTTTTCTCTGACGTGCTTAGTGAAGCGTAATCTCCATAAGCAGCAAAGCTCCTGCTGTCTGCATGTTATGGACTTATTAACCACATCTGTAATGACGCACCAAGGCCCCTGGTTTCACTGTGATCTCTCTGTTTCACAGTGGGTGCACAGAGCGGCAGTGGGTGAGGATAAACGTTAATATGAAGGAGTGAAATCATATAAACGAAGCAGGTTTCTTATTGTGCTCCTGGTGAAGTCTACATAAAAACTACTGAGCATGTCTGCTTTACAGGCATGAGCGCTGAGCCACCGTCAGTCTCAGCTGCCTCTTCACCACAGTCCAGTATGTGTGTGTGTGTTACCTGGTTGGGGATGTGCAGGTTAAAGTCGAGTCCACAGACAAACTCTGAGTGATGTTCCACAGTGTCCAGAAGAGGCTGGTTCTGACTGTAATCCCAGAACCTGCAAACACAGAAATTTACTTAGATGTGACAGATTCCCAAAAGATGAAGGTATAACGAGGAAGAACTGGCCGCGTGTCGGTGATTTCTCCAAACGATTGAGGGGCAGCATATCGCCAGAGTGGCCGCTAACTGCTGCTCGCTGCAGTGAGGACATGGGACAGGAGAGAGGTGAACCGGGACAGCAGCTCGAGGAAGGTCAGCCATCACCAGCATGGAAAAGCAGCGTGAAACAATCGGGATATTTTCACACGTACACTGCAAAAAGTGAAATCTAAGTCAGATGAAATCTCTTAAATCAAGGCAATATGTGCTTGTTTTGTGTCTGACAGGATATCTGTGCAGTTTGTATGTTTGTCCTTAATTATCTTAAAAAGATAAAACATCTCCATGAGATTTTATTACTGGTTTTCCAGCAGGGACGACTGGTGCAGGAAGGTGGTGCATGACATGATATCTAGAAAACTAGTTTCTATGGAATGTGCGGCTGATACTCTCGATCCCCGGTGGATGGAGAGCATTGATTCTGGTGAAGCCTCAGCTTTTCATCCAATGTCACAGCCACTGATCCATGACAAAGTACCTCAAAAACTACTGGCCGGGATTTCTATTATAATTATGTCGATTATGGTGCCAAAAGATGAATCCAAACGAGAGTCAGAGATGAAGGCTCTGACTTCACGATTAGGCCAAGATTTCCCTTCCAAGAAATGAAAAGACTTAATGGACAGGATACAATTTACTGAGCGCCTTCACGCTCCCCTGAGGACGACAGCTCTCGTTTCCAGACACCATCACGAAGCAAAATACTTAAAAAATACTAGAAAATTTACATAAAGGCCTGTAACCTGATGTGTGTGTGAGGTCTGACTGACTGAATGTAAATCACTGTATCAACAGAGGAAGCAAACACCTGCTCATAACTGTAATGTCTCACTTACATACAGTTGTGCATGACGAGAATTTAATGAAGAAAAGAAGGGAAGATGATGAGGAAGAGGAAGAGAAGGAGAGATCTGCAGAGAGAGAGTGAAAGGTTTAAAAGATACACAGAAGAAGAGATGAAAAAAAGGCAGCAGCATCTAGAGAATGAGATTCTGAAAAATAAATATGAATAAGAAGTAAAAGAGAGAAAAGGAGTAAAGGAGAGACAGAGAGAGAGAGAGAGAGAGAGAGAGAGAGAGAGGTGGAAAGAAAGAGCCAATGAAACACTGCCTCCAGACTTCAGGCAGCAGCGGCCAATCAGACTAATTGAAAGACTGTTTCTCTTCCTGGTATTGACAGAGTAGTGTGTGTGTGTGTGTGTGTGTGTGTGTGTGTGTGTGTGTGTGTGTGTGTGTGTGTGTGTGTGTGTGTGTGTGTGTGTGTGTGTGCGTGTGTGTGTGCGCTCACGCCAAAGGCCTGACGCAGCAAACACTCCCTACAGACTCATCCACTTTGCAAATGTAATTAAATCATTTTCAGAGGGAACGCTGCAGTTCCCATTGGGCTCCATTAGGCCTGTATTAATACTGAAGCTGCAAACACACACACACACACACACACACACACACACACACACACACACACACAGAGTGATGGGTGTCTGGGGAGAGTCGTGCATTGAGAGATATTATATATTGAGTGAGTTGTGAGTGTAAATCACTGCTCACACACTCGCTGTGTGTGTGTGTGTGTACATGTACACCTGCCCGCGTGTGTGTGCTACGACGCCGCAGCACAGACCGTCGTTCACCATCGTTCAGACTGAGTTTCTCTCTCCACTTTGGCACCGACTTATGACCAAAATTAGGAAGCTCACGTCTAACATTTCTTTGAATCTGATGACTAGGATGCAGCCATGTTAGCATGTCCACATGCTAAATGTAGAAATCCTATATTATATACGTATAAAGTTAGTGTTTCTATCTGCTCCGAAGAAGACAGGGCAAAAATCCGACCCTCGTAGCCTCCTTCAGATGGCATCTCTCCGAGAGCTCTGTGTCATATTTGTGTCTTTGTAGCCTCATCACAGTTAAAGAGTAGAAACTTTCAGACGGCGTCTTTTCAAAGTAGTTTGAGAAAGTTTGAGACGGGTGAAGTTCAGCCGAGGCCCACTTTCACACCTCCGCATCGTCGGCCAATCACGGCGTAGAGAGGTCGTGATTGCCGGTGTGTCTGTTTCAGAGAGCCGCCAAAATTGCGAGACGCACCTACCTCCAATTCCACACTTAGAACGACAGCTTCAGATGCCGTCAGACAACGAGCACTTTGAAGAAAATCTCATTTAAGCTGGTGAAAGCTGGGCCTGCTCTGACGACGCAGAGCTGAGGACAACAAGCTGAGCTCCAAGTGTCCTCAAACTGAACATTTAGGCATCAATGACACAGTTTTTCCTCCTGTTTTCACCTTTTCAATCGTGTGACCATGAAAACAGACACCGTAGAATCCAGATATAAGTAAATAAATAAGGATGTAGAACCACAGTGAAAGGGGTTTTTGTGCGCAGTCATTCACATGTATATGCATGAAGAGGAAGTCCAGCACATTCATCACCCACCGTGCAGAGCAATATGTCTGCAACATAATGAAGCGCAGTGGCAATAAAAAAACCTCCCCTGAAATGAATGCTTTTCTGTCAGAGCGCTGCCGCTCAGTGCATTAAGAGGCAGGAGTAATAATCCTGCAGCTAAGAGCCACTGTAGCCTTGATTAGCTTCACAAAGCGAGCAGCAGCGATGATTTACTGTCGGCTGCATCGCTCCGATTCTCAGATGTCAGCGATGTGAATAAAACGCAGAAGTAGAAGCACTACGCCTTTTTTTGACTCATCTCATGAGCCCTTCGGTGGTGCCAGGACGCAGGTTCAGAAACACTGATATACAGAAGTGTGGCTGAAATCACAACTGAAATGATCGATCAATTCATCGATTCCCAACATGCTTTAATGGACCAGTATCGCCTAATGCCACAGTGCTCTTCTTTAGATCACAGAACATAAATTTAGGTGAACCAGTGTCGCTAATCTCTGACTCTTCTCTTACTCATTGGTAAAAGAACAAAAGCATTCAGGAAGCAGCTCCTCATTTGAGCGCTTCAGCTGGTTGAACTGAGTCGTATCAAGAGGCACAAAGATCATCTGTGAGGTAACCCCTGTAACCCCACCATACAACCCAGAAATCCAACATAGTGATGCAGCTTCTCCTCGGCCAATCGCGTCACCTCTTCCCAGTTCAGCTTTAATTGTATTTAAATGAATAATCTGATCAGCTTCACAGTTCTGCCGTCGGTGCTTGGATCAAGTATCGGCTCAGACTCACTGCTGGCAGATACTTCATATCAAAGGACTCGGATGTGGGCCAGAAAACTTTGATTGGCGCCTCCCTATTGATTAGTGAACCAACAGAAAACTATTGGCAGCTTGGTACAGTCATTCTTCAAGCAGAGATGTCGATGCGATGCTCGCCTCTGTTTGACATCATTATCAGCACGATGTCTTTGTCGCTTTGTTACGAAGCGATCGTGGACACTTCAAACACAAAAGGATAAACCATGACTCCAGAAAACTGTCAGCAGATTAACTGATGAGGAAAACAACTCATTTGCTGCCCGAGTTAAAAGATTCTTTTTCAGCAAATTCTCAAACAGACAGATTTAGAGAACTTTGAAATCAACATTTCTGTCTCATTATAGCTTTTATCTTTAAAAGCAAGAGTCAGATTCATGTGTGACACTGATTACAGGATTGGCTGACATCTGTGTGTGTGTGTGTAAGACCAGATGACTGACCCAGTTAGACAAACACACTGTGGTTTTTGTATAAACGAGGCTCGTGCTGCCTTTTGTCCCAAATTTCCATGGTAGGTAATTATTTAGCTTCTATTGTGTTTCATTCTGCAGAAGCGTCCGTTCACCTGTCAGCTTTGTGCGCGTGTGTGTCTATTACTATGAAACTCATTAAGTCACAGCAGACGGAGAGAAAAGGAGAGGGAGGGGGGGCACTGGAGCATACGAGGACAAAAATAAAAGCCGTAAAACATTTCTGATAAGAGCAGAAGTGACCGACGACAAGAAGAAGATAGAAATGTAAAGGCTGACTCGACCCTCCTTTGGTCGCTCGTCGCTGATGCTTTTAATCTAAACAGGAAATTAATGTGAAGGGTCACACAAACACACAGACCGAGGCGAAGCAGAGAACATGTTATCTAAAGCAAACATGAGTCATCTAACCTGCCGTTAAAACACGAAAACATGACCTCACTCACGAGCCTCGCTTTAATACCAAATACCGACCGTCGCTGTGTTTTCCGTGAGTTGAGTGTTTACTTTTCCACAAAAAAGCAAAGAGAGACATTAAGGCTGTAAAAAGGGAGCTCCGCCATCACAGCGGAGAATGACGAACATGACATGAGTTTTTCTGGTGAGGACAGACTCTTAATTTGTGCGGTGTGTGGTAATGAGGAGGGTATCTGTCAGGGTTTCCCCAGAACGCTCCATTCGAAACTGAGAGACTCAAGACGACGACTAAATAAAGAGAGCAGAGAGAATGAGGGGTCTGTGAGTGGAAATGAAAAGCTCTGAATGAGGATTAACACTCGTTGTGAACGCGTACATGCATGCGTGGCTACAGAGGAGTGTGTGCTCAGATGTATTTGCATATGTGTGTGCCGTGTGTGCGTTCATGTCTTCTACCTCAGGTGTGCAGGTGGACTTGATCACTATTTGCGACCTGTGTCTAAACACACAGGAAGGCCTGCAGAAGCAGGTGTGTGTGTGAGCTGATGGAGTTTACACAGTGGAAGGTGAATACACCAACAGGTGAACGCAGGGCCGCTCAGATTTAAGACACGTCTGATAATCTGGATGATCGACAGCTGCGTTTCAACACGTTTCAGCGACATTCAGGTGCAAACGGAGCCAACAAAGCATGTTTGACAGCTCACTTTTGTTAGCTATGGATTTAGCCACACTAGCAGTTGCAGTCATTTCCAGCCTCTGTGCTAAGCTAAGCTAGCTTCCCAAAATGCTGAACTTCTATACTTAGCATAGAAAGTACAGTAAAAACACTGATTGAATTATTAAATTACATTTAATCAGTACAAAAGCTACATAAATATGTATTAAACGTAAACAATGTAGCTAAAAATAATATTCATATATGATCTCACTCAACAAACGTTAAAAGCTGCAGAGAAGCCGATGATCAACAGACGGAGACGAGACCAGTGCTAATGATCTGAAGCAATGAGACCGCTGTTAATGATGTGATTAGAGCCTCCTGCAGTCGGCCATGATCGATGCTTCGAGGGTTTACACATACATGACCGCACACACGCACACACATGCACGCACGCACGCACGCACGCACGCACGCACGCACGCACGCACGCACGCACTCTCAGGCTGGATTCACATTGAGAATAGGTGATAATTAGCTTGATACCTTACATGTTTGGATTATTTAACACAAAGCAAACCTACGTGTGGTTGCTATGGAGGAAAAGCACACGCGCACACACAAACACAAACAGGATAATTTGGGGCCTTGGCTCCGTCCCATTCACAATGTTTTAATAAGATAAGATCAGACGAAGCAAACCCACTGAAACTGTGTTACCGCAGCAGTAATGAATGGATTAGGGATTATCTCAGAGAAGGGACAGTGGACGAGCTAATAAAGGAGAAGATTGAATTAATGATGCTGCACGTTTTCAGTGCTTGAAGAATGTCTGAAGCAGCTTCAGGATCTCAAGGGGGCATCTGTGGCCTGAGGTCTGGCCTCAGCCACAGTCCGGACAGGTAACAGGTGTGAGTGTCTGCACGTTAGTTTTACGCCTGGAATCGTTTTACTTTGTTTGCAGCCTCCAGACTTCTTCTGGGAAAACAAAAATAAATGTTGTTTGGTTCTTTTTTATTTGTTTCAAAGGATTATTACTACAGACACTGTTTTATTAGCAGCCAGAGGCCAAAGTCTACCAGGATCTGGTGTGTGTGTGTGTGTGTGTGTGTGTGTGTGTGTGTGTGTGTGTGTGTGTGTGTGTGTGTCTGAGCAGCCTATAATGAAAGCAGTGCTCAGCATAGAGTATTTGAGCCAATGAAAGCAGGGATCGATACAACACAAGGTTTGTCAGCGAGCCAGCTCTCCCCACATTCATCTTTAGGCCTTCCCTCTTTCTGCTTGGCATTTCACGCCTCCTCCCCTCTCGCTTTCTCTCTCCATCGTTACACACAACTAACACCTGGCATTTATATCAGCATTACGCCTTTGTCAGCTCGCCACCAATCACGCCTCCATCTTCTGCTGACGGCAGAAGCATAATTTAGTCATTTAAACACATTTGCCGAACAAAAATGATGGAAAAAATGCTCTAAACTGGATTCTGATATCTAGGGTTGGGACATGTGGACATGTGAAGAGTTTGATGTAATATTTTGGTATTTAACCCTCTAATATGTCTGGGTGTAACCCTGTGTGACCCCTCGTCATACGCTGCATCCTGTGTGACTGCGACCTGCAATCAAAGAGCATTATTTTTGTTTTATTTGCTTATTTTTAGAGGCATGAAGGGCTGAAATAATCCTCTAAGTCACAGAGAAAAAGCTAACATTAGAGGAAAGTCTGCAGCAGAAATATCTTTCATATCTTGTTAAACATTTCGTGTGAGCCATCAGGTTTATCCGCTTGGATTTCTCTGGAAACAGAATCGCAAATGAGTATTTTATCTGTAAATGGTTTGGCAATTAAATTTCCATCAAACGTACTGTATTATGGTTCATACTGTCTCCCAAAGTATGCCTAACACTGTTATCCGCTCTCCTTTAAATGACTTCCTCGTTGCATCTGGTAATAAAGGAAACACAACCCATTTGATTGTGAAGAAGAAAGAGAGCAGATACGAGTTATCTACAGTAAAACTTACAGTTCCAGGTTTTTCACTTTGCACAAAATAAGTGTGTGTGTGTGTGTGTGTGTGTGTGTGTGTGTGTGTGTGTGTGTGTGTGTGTGTGTGTATGTGTGTTTGTGTGTGTGTGTATGTGCGTGCGTGTGTGTGTTTCAAAATGTTTATTATACCAAGATATAATACTGATACTGTATATTACTGTATATTGTATTTTTAGAGTGCAACGACTATTTTGCTAATTCATCTGTGAATAATTAGATTTTTTTTAAAAGGTATATCAGGGGAGTTAGCTTTATCATGCGTTAGCTTTAAAACAGCTAACATTATACCAATGGAGTTAGCTTTATCATGCGTTAGCTTTAAAACAGCTAACATTATACCAATGGAGTTAGCTTTATCATGCGTTAGCTTTAAAACAGCTAACATTACACCAGGCGAATTAGCTTTATCAAGCATTAGCATCAAAATAGCTAAGATTATACCAGGGGAGTTAGCTTTATCAAGCATTAGCTTTAAAACAGCTAACATTATACCAGGGGAGTTAGCTTTATCAAGCATTAGCTTTAAAACAGCTAACATTATACCAGGGGAGTTAGCTTTATCATGCGCTAGCTTTAAAATAGCTAACATTACACCAGGGGAGTTAGCTTTATCAAGCATTAGCTTTAAAACAGCTAACATTATTCCAGGGGTGTTAGCTCTATCATGCGTTAGCTTTAAAATAGCTAACATTATACTGGGGGGGGGTTCACTGCCAACTGTTTTCTTACTGTTTTTCCCTGCACTTCCTCCTTTATTCATCCTTCCATTTCATCTCATCTCATCTGCAAACGCATTCATCGTCACCGACAGATCTTATGTTAAATGTAGGGCAGCAGAAACTGACAAACTCCTTCGCTGAAGCAGCACATCCTCATTAGAAACACAGAGGCAGCCTTGCTTGATATTACAGATTTTAATAACTGAGCCTCTGCAGCTCATCTCATCGCCATCTTTCTCTCCATCACACACGCCAGTTCACTTTATCACACATTATCACAGCGTCCTTACTCACTGCTACATCTAGGCTGACACCATCCATCCACTTTGCTTGGTAATTGAAAGAAGAGGCGCGCAAGCAGAAGTGTGACACCGTGTCAGAGACCACATCCACCTCTAAAGAGCAGACACGTGTCTGTTGTACCACACAGAAAGAGGATTAGGCACTGTCATTTCAGTTTCTTTGTGTCTTTACTGCATATTTATTGCATGTTTTGCAAAACGCTTCACTGTGACGTGACATGACTTCCAGCAAATGCTGTAAAAAGTGCAAAATCACTGGTAAGAGGAAGCTAATCCAAGTATTTTACAGTTCTGTGCTGCAGAGTAACTTCATTATCAGGAGTATTTGTTCACATGCGTCCTCTTGGTTTCCTCTCGAGGTGTCTAATAAGCTCCCCGGGGGCGTCTCTCTCAAAATGACTTTGTGCAAACTCAATTAAACTTAAACCTGCAAAACTTCCTTCATTTTCTATGGCTCATTAATGTGAAATGACTTACACACACACTTCACAGTCTTGACTGAAGCGCCGACAAACAAGCCAATGAAAATGATGAGGATGAAAAGACGTGATATGTTTAACTACGAAAGGTGACGCTGCACGAGCGAAGAAGAAGAAAGCAGGGACAGCTGGTCTTACCTGACGGTGAAGTCGTACGAGCAGGATGCCAGCAAAGCGTTACTGAACGGAGAAAACTGCAGGAAGAGGAATTACAACAAGTTAGCATCATGTTAGCATTTGAAAATGCTAAAATTATGTTCTCTGTTACATTTATTCTGAATTTCCAGCACAATATGTATGTTATGCTGTGATTCAGCTTTTGGAAACCTGTCCAGTATCGGTCGTTAGCTCACATGCTATCCATGTTTGCTAAGCTAAGCTAACCTGCTAACCTGTGTCGACAGCTAATGGCGAGATAATGGAGATTTGTTTTCATGTTTGGGATTTAGCTTTGCAGCGAACATGAACGCAGCATCATGAACACTGACACGTTTGGAAAGAATAAAATACTTTAAAGATGTCTGACTGAGCTCTGAGGTGAAGCGTGTCGCAGTTCGCTCATGTTGAAACTTAAGACGACCCGCTGCGCTGTTTACAGCTCGTTTGGGTGAAGAACACACTGAGCGTTTTGGCTCCTCGGGGACTCCTGAGTAACACGCTTTCATCTGTTTTGAGCCTTTCTGACGTCTGTTTCTGGGCTGCAGTCGGAGGTTTTCCCTCATCTTGTAAAACAGTGAGTGAAAAACGGCTTTGGGTGCGCCGAGCAGAGTTTTCAGCCTTCTTTCTGCTCAGCAGTTCCAGGATTGTGCCGACGCTGAGAGCGAGGAGGGTCCACAGAGAGTCATTTCCCCGACTGTCGGCTAAGCGCTCCTAAATTAATTTATTCGTCCATTCGTTCCCCCTCTCTGCTTCCCACAGGTTCACCTTTCTTATCGGGCAGATTCTCGCTGCGTCTCTGCCTCGTTTAACACCTCCCTCCTTCCCTCGCTGCCATCTCTCTTTGTCTCTTTATTATGTTGCCTGCTGCTTTATTGGCATCATCAGCAAAAGCCATTTGTTACCAAAGCGAGAGCAGACAGAAGACTGTGAGCGGCAGAGGTGATGGAGCACAGAATCATCCGGCTTCATTTCTCTGCTCCTTCATCTTTCTCTGCGTCTGTCTGAAGCTTTTATTGTGGTATTTGTTGTATTTTGATGGCATCAACTGAAAAACTGAACAGAAACAATCAATTCAGATGGTTTTTGATGATTTTCAGTCTGACTGGTGCTGGATTATTGATGCTGATGTCAGATTGAAGGCTGACACTGTTGAGACAGATACACTCAGTTGCCAGTTTATTAGGTACACCTAGCTGAAACTAATGCGGTCTAATACAACAGTCCTGCCTTTGTGAAGCTTGTCACGTTCAGTTTGTGTTGAAACTGTTCTGACGGGTGTGTGTTAAACACACTGTAGCCGAGACAGGAGCGAGGACGGGGGCCGTGTTTCCATCTGTTGTCGAGAGAATTTCAAGTAAAATGTTGAAAAGTCGAAAAGAGGAAACGTCGAAGTGTCTTTCAGTTTATTTTCAGCTCTTTTCTCTTCATCTGCTGATCACGAATCTGTTCAGCGTCCAGGAAATCGATGCAAGCAGACAGATTTGCAAACACCAACAAAACACACACACACACACACACACACACACACACACACACACACTCTCTCTCTTACTTCGACAGTGAGTTCTATTGATCATATAGTGACACCTGTCCTGTAAAAAACACATCTTGAGCAACACAGGTCTTTGATTGGGTGAACTCAGGTGAGTGTGTCCAGTAGCTTGTGTTTGCAGTTTGCAGTGTGTGTGTGTGTGTGTGTGTGTGTGTGTGTGTGTGTGTCAGTGTGTGTGTATGTATGTGCGTATTCATGACGTCTGTGTTTGTGTGTGACACACGTTTAATCTGAGTAAGTGGGTGTGTTTAAGGACTCTGCAGCTGTCTTTTCCCATACACACACACACACACATACACACACATCTCCGTATAGGAGTGTGTGTGTGTGTGTGTGTGTGTGTGTGTGTATGTGTGTGTGTGTGTGGTCTTATTAGGTCCATTTAAGTGGGCGTTTTGATGCTGTCAGGCCCTGCACTGCATCTTCGCGACCACACACACACACACACACACACACACACACACACACACACACACACACACACACACACACACGCGCGCGCACACACACAAAGCTCTAAATTCCGAGAACAGAGTGTTGTTACAAGCCATTTGACAGCGTAAACCAGGCCGTGTGTGTGTATGTGTGTGTGTGTGTGTGTACCTTGACTCTGCGGATGGCGTAGGTGTGGCCTTGCAGTTGACTGACAGGCTGTCGGACGTTCCTCAGGTCCCACACACACACACTGCAGTCGACTGAGCCTGTGGCCACAATATTCTGCACACAGACGACAAAATTCACCATTAGAGGACACAGAATAAAGCTCAATACTCAATTTACTCGACTGTATTTCACAATAAAAAATGCTGTTAAATGCAGTGAAGGTGGACAAAACTCGATCGTCTGGTGGGTTTTCAAGTCTTAAAATAAAAATAATGCAGGTTAAAAACACTTTAAAATGAATAAACCTGTTGAAGTGTAATTTAGTCTGAAATGAAGTTGGTTTTGTACCTGAGAAAGACAAGCAAACCAAAGCTACAGCATAAGGTGGGCGCTTACCTGGTCATATTTGCACCAATCACAGCTAAGGATCTCAGCCTTGTGTGCTGGGACAGCCAATCGACACGCAGCGCCCTTCACGTCCCAAACTCTGAGCGTGCCGTCACCTGGAGGTAGAGATACAGCAGAGATTTACCCAGCATGCCCGGCGCGACTCAAGCCCACAGTGGTGACCTGCGAGCAGACGTGCTGTCCTGCACGTTCACGCTTTCCATAAGAACGTATGTGAAGGTTCCTGAAACAGAAGGCAACACTGAAACCCCGTCCTAACACACCCGACAGCAGGGACGAGGAGTCTACAGCCACAGCAGAGGCGCCATCCTGGCCACATGCTCACTATGACAATGCTAACTCGCTAATGCTGACACTTGCTTATTAGCACCAAACACAAGGCGTTAGTTAGTCACAAATCAGAGCACTGCATGAAGTGAGAGAGAGAGAGAGAGAGAGAGAGAGAGAGAGAGAGAGAGAGAGAGAGAGAGAGAGAGATAACTGAAGGCAGATGAAGAGAGACAGAAAGAAAGAAGAGGTTAATAGAGGGGAAGACGACTGCCAGCGTTTTCAGCTCCTTCAGACATCAGGTTTTATTTTACTGTGTGTGTGTGTGTGTGTGTGTGTGTGTGTGTGTGTGTGTGTGTGTGTGTGTGTGTGTGTGAGAGACTTATTCTTTTGTGAACCATGCTCCTCATTTCAGGGACCACTTCATCATGGCATCAGCCCAACAGCGAGTGAGTGTGTGTGTGAGCGTGTGTGTGTGTGTGTGTGTGTGTGTGTGTGTGTGTGTGTGTGTGTGTGTGTGTGTGTGTGTGTGTGTGTGTGTGTGTGGCAGAGGGTCTGCCAACACACTGCGACAATCATAAAGCAGAACCTTTACACTACGTTCTCCTTCCTTCTCTCCTCTTCCTCCCACTGGCTCCTCCTCCTCCTCCTCCTCACAGCCAGCAGAGCTTCTGAGAGGTTTATTCAAAGTCTACAGGCTTTTCCGCCTTCAGGCCAAAGTCAGAGCGGAGGCCTCAAAACGCTTCAAACCAGCTCAGAACCTGCCGTCAAACAGCGTTTTCATCCACCTGTTTGAGCGCAAACACCAGAAAATTGTTGGAGCGTTGCAAAAAAAGTTTCACAAGTGTTCAAAAACGCCCAGATGGACTTTTTATCGAAGCACGGCTCTGTGCAGTTTCTAGAATAAGGATTTTTTTGTACCATTAAGCATGAAATATCACCTCAACGCCAGCAGCGAGCTCAGAGGTCAGACCAGAACACCCAAAGTCCACCTGTGACAGATCTTCTATAGCATTTATCTACATGAATGTCTCCCTTCATTAAGACAGGATGTAACTCAGGGCCACTGCCCAGGCGTACCTCACATTAACTGCCTCTCATTGCTCTCCTTCACGGAACAGGAGTCACAGTCGTAGCGTTTCGCGTTGGCAGACTGAGGGCATTAAACTTTATGAACGATGCTCGTGTGGTCCAAAGAACATTCAGAAAGGATGAAAGTTTGGGATAAAGCTGCTGCCAGCAAAATAAATTTGCTTAATAGGATTAAGTAACAGGGACTCTTCTGAAACAATGCCACCTAAAGTCCCTCCAAAGCCACCGCGAGGGCCGAACAGGCCGGAGCGTTCGGGGGTCTGAGCTCAGTGAGGCTGAATGAACAGAATCCTGACTGTTTGTCGCAGGGACAGATTAAAGAGTCCAGCAAGGGAGCTTCTTCCTGGCTTCACCTCGTGTTTACTGACCGGCAGATTAATCCTCTGCAACATGCTTCCTCCTCTTTAACGCCAGCACTGGATGAAAACCCAACACACCCTCCCAGCACAGACCTCGTCCTCCCGCTCGTTATCGATTGTTTCAGAGCTGTCTGAACCCTCCAAACCTTCTCTCTTTTATTCTTCCTCTGTTCCTTTTCCTCACGCACACACTCGACTCCTCAGCGAGGCGTGGAAGCTGCTCTGGCATCGCCGAGTGGAAAACATGCCAACTAGACTGTGTGTGTGTGTGTGTGTGTGTGTGTGTGTGTGTGTGTGTGTGTGTGTGTGTGTGTGCGAGTGTGTGCATCACCACTGATGACATCCAAAAAGTTTAACATTGTGTTTCATCTGCAGCAAAGAGAGTCTATGGATGTAAATGTATCAGGCGCGTGTGCGTGTCTGTGCGTGTTTGTGCCTGTGTGTGTGTGTGTGTGTGTGTGTGTGTGTGTGTGTGTGTGTGTGTGTGTCTGAAGAGGCTGACTCGTGTTAAAGGGCTCTCGCTTTATTACACCTGGTGTCTGTGCTGTATCAGCAAGTTCAGCTAACACACTCACACACACACGCATGCAAGCACGCACGCACGCACGCACGCACGCACGCACGCACGCACACATTTGATGCCAGCGAACTAAACCTGATAAATGTGAAAAGGAAAACATCACAGTTCATCTAGTTTAAAAAGAACAAAATGGAAATGCCTCAAATAAAAAAACAGGAACATAAATCAGATTTTAAAATTACAGTTTGCAATTATTTATGAATTATTTCTTAATCAAAATTTGTCTTTTTGTTCACCCCTAAGAGCCGACAGTGTCGTTATTCATGAATTTATTGTTTCCATCGAGGTGTTTTGGAAATATCGCATTCAAAAGATTGATGGAAACAGCAATATTGGGGGAAAAAATGTACATTTTATGCTCGCTTGAGATGGTTTCCGACATTCTTCTTCTTCTACTCTGTTTATTACAGGCATGCGTGATGTAGCCTGCACCACCGACCTCTGAGGAAACGACACTTTTTGCTGTCTAGGTTATTCGCTCCAAACCAGCTTATGGAGACGCACCTAATTCACTTTTTCTTTGTTTTTTCTTCTTTGCAACATTTCAAAATTTCGCTTACAATTCGTTTGACAGTAGATGGAAACGCAGCCACATTCAGTTCCAGTAAAAACCACAAAAGATCAACCGCAAGTGGCTCAGTCGCTTTTTCTGTGCCAGAAACCGGCGAGAACTTGATTTGATAAACAGATTCAGATTTTTAAAAATGCTACTGAACCTGAAACCATCTCAAGTTTCTCAACGACACCTCAACATCACAGCTGCATCTCCATCAACCTGTCAACACTAGACGGGACTTCCCTGATTGGCTCATTTTAATCCGTTCTGACCAATCGAGTGCCACAGTCATCATCTACATGACTGTAACACTATGGTCACAATATAAAACAACATCTGGAAGATGTGCAGCCCCCTGAAAAAGGTCGATGTGTCCACATACGGCCCTGGTGGTCGCTCCCGTTCCAGCGTCAGTCTGATCCCTCCCTGCTCGTATCTCTCTCATCCTTCATGCACAAGTCTTTGCATCTAAAACATATATTTTTCTGCCTTCAATCGATTTTCAGAGTCGAGGCTGAGCGTAATCTCAGCGCGTGTGTGGGTGACTGTAGCAAAAAGGGTTCAAATGGAAAGCCAGAGAGCTGCATCCACACAGGTTTACGGGATTGTTTTCATTGGCTGATGAAGCGTAGATCAGCCACCTCCGGAGCTTATCTGTTACACCGCTGGTACAGCAGCACAGGGCTGGAAACAAACACACGCACAGCTGGATGGCGTCTTCCTCTGAGGCGAGCTGGCAGAGCAGACGTGTCGTGAAACACAAACAAGCAGAGGAATTACACGCAGGATAAAGACTCTGCGCCTTTCATTCTGAGATTATGTTTCATCGCAGTGACAGCAAACACGAGAAGAAGAAGAAGACAAAGGTTTGACGCCGTCTGCAGGGAACCATGTGACGGCACGGTGAAGACAGCCCAGCACGCCCGCTGTCACCAGCAGCTCTGTCTCCACGGGCCACAGCGGAGCGCCTCTGCTGGTCAAACCCAGCCAGAGACACGGCCTCATCGTCTTTCAAGCTCGAGCTCCTGTGGCCGTGACTTGTGAGCTAACATTGGATCTGCTGATGTGCAGCTAATTTGTGGGTGCTGAGGTGTAACATTAAGCATTCTGCTGGCAGAGGAGGAACCCGATGCAACTCCATCACCACAGTTATCAACGCACAGTAAAATGTCCGGACAAGTTGCACACTTCTCCAGCCCTGACTTAAACCCGACTCTCACCCGAGCAAAGAGCTCAGACTCTGCAGCTCATCCTGGCTTTATATCTGCATTGTATCTGCTCAGACTAAACTACCACGGCTGGACCCGCTGGCTCGAATGGCAGCCTCATCAGGACGCCACAGCCGGTTAAGTGGTCCAGCAACAAGTTAGCAACACCACTGACATGAGCAACTTTTGATGACTCATATCCCTTGACATATTATGAGGCTTAAGCGTCCAATAATGTTGCATTGCTGCAGAAAGAAAGCGGAAAGTTTGGTTGTTTCCTGAAGCTCTGATTTGTTGCAGAGCTGCGAGCGACTCCTGCTAACAGCGCCAATGACACTAGAGGAGATCTGGAGGGCGGATTTAAGATGAACACACACACACACACGCACACTGCGGGTGATGGAGGTGGTGGTCTTGTGTGGCGCTGAAGCAAACTGGGGGGTTGGCGAAAAGATGAGAGGAGAGAGAAGAAGAGGAGGAGAAACATGAGAAGATGTCAGGAGGAGAGGCAGCGAGGAGCGTGGAAGAGCCCGATAAGCTTATCATAATGAGACGCCATCTGGCCCTGCTCTCCCCCTATCGCCGTCCTCTCTCCCTCACTTCCTCTTCAAAGCCAGCAGCGGCAGTGGCCTCTCATGTTAACTGCAAAATGCCACCAGAGGGAAAGCCTCCACGGGGAGATAAGGCAGCAATTCTCCACCGTGCGCTAATGCTAGCTAGCGCTGCTTGACAACTCAGTATCACCATCCATCCGTCCATGAGGTCCACCAGAATAACACATCGCCGCGCAGCTCATCCCGAGCACAGATTTTGTCATGTTTAGAGATTTTTGTTTTTAAAGCATGTTTTCTGTGCGATGTAATCTCTCTCGTGCTGCATGTTTTGAGCTTCCAGGCTCTAACAGCTGGAGGTAATGGTGGCAAATACAAGACCAACTTACATTTCTGAGCCGTTTTAGCCAAAACTTAAAGGGCCTAGCTGCAAAGAACAATTACTATTAATTAGTAATTTTCTGAGTCCAACGTGTTGAATTGCTTGTTTTGTTCTCAACCCGACCCAAATATGTTGAAATGAGAGCGAAATCCTCACGTTGAGGAGCTAAAACCAGAGAATGTTTGGCACGTTTGACTCATGATAAGTGATTTAAATAATGAATCAACTCTCCAAATGTTTATCTATGTTCACAGACAGTTGTTGAACTGATTAATTAACTAATCTTTTCAGCATTTGGAAAGTGCACAAATGTATTAAGGGAGCTGGATGCTGCTTTCTAACATTCGCTCCAGTGAAAGCTGCTGAATTAAAGCTACATGAACTAATCACATGTTTCTTTCCACCAGATTTCATTGATATTTGTAAAGTTTTTCCTGCTAAATCTCCAGAAAATGTTCCAACTGGTCCCCTCTGTACACCTGTGTTTGTGAAATCCTGCTGATCCACTCAGTGTTTAAAACTCTTTGTGAAGAAAAACTCAAGCCCTGAAGGACTCCAAAGCTCAGCGGCCACGGGGTCAAAGAGACGAAAACGTCCCACCACAGCACGCTTCTGTGTTACAGGCATCAGGGAACACTTAGTCTATTTCTAACCTTTATCTGAGGAAGCCGCAGCTACGCCCGGCTTCACATTTGTCACTCCAGTGAAACCGAAGCCCTCTGTGGGTTTACAGGGCAGCTCCACGAGCGGCTTCAGGACGGACTCGTGAAAGGTCAGTTTCCCTTCAGGGTCACATGGTCAGCGGTCACCGAGCGACACCACAGGGAGCCACTTCAGTTTCCAGCCGCGAGACCGGGAACTGCACCATTACGCCCCATAATTCAGCTGTCGGAGAAACTTCTGGGAGAATTTGTGAGGATTTAAGCCTTCATCCACCAAAGGACACTCGAGTGGAAGCTGAGAGCCCAAGACGAATGAAAAACCATGAAAGTGAAACAACCATGAGAGTAAATGCATTCAACGTGTGTCAGCAGCTTATCAAAGCTTATTGATTCAGAAAAAAAATCAAAAATATTCTTCATACACCAGCACACGACCCCTCTATCAACACCAGCCCCCACGGATGGAGTGCTTCCTGTTTGTGTGTGTGTGTGTGCGCCATCACAGCTGAGAGCTCCTAACGTGGGCTGTGAGGGTCAGCATGTGAGTGCGTTAACTTTACATGTTTCACTGCATCCTTAATCTCCACCTCATCAGTTCACCTGCAGAGGTCTCTGAAACCTGCGTGCACGCATCTTTGAGCAGTGACATCATCACCGGTATTTGTGTGTCGAATGGCGTACGTGTGTTTTTTGCGTGTACACGTCGTTTGTTCGTCATTCATGTGAGCACAGAAAGAGGAGAGCTACAGTTCATGTTGAGCTGACGTAACACACACACACACACGCACACGCACGCACACACACACACACACACACACACACACATCACTGAAGCTCAGGGAAGTTAGCAACAACAAAACTCTGTGTCTGTGTGTGTGTGTGCATGTGTGCAAGTGCTCTGATGGATGCCTGCTATCAATTATTTAACCAGACTACCTGCTATCATTGAACAAACACAAACAAACACACATACAATTAACAGAAGGACTGTGTGTGTGTGCGTGTGTGCATGTGTGTGAGTGCGTTTCAGTGTTCTGCAAAACATCATTTGGCTGACGAGTGCTTTAGTCTCTGGCAAAACAGTCACACAGATACTGAACACACACACACACACACACACACACACACACACACACACACACACACACACACACACACACACACACACACACACACACACACACACACACACACACACACACACACACACACACACACACACACACACACACACACACACACACACACACACAGCTGCTGACGCTGCTCTTTACTTCCACCTCTCCTGACGTTTCAGACTTCTGGTGACACTTCAGCTCCTTTCACTGTTCACGCTCTGACTGACAGTTTAACTCCTTTCGCTTGAACTCAGCTCTGACTCTTAAAACGTTAACGTCCTCTGGCACGTCACGCTCCGCCCCTACGGCAGATAAAACATGATAAAGTGACCTATGCCGGGCCAATCCGACGGAGACAACGTGATGCGGCGTCCTCCACGTTGTCCCACATGCGACATTTGGACCTGTTTCACCATAAAAGCATCACGACTTCCTGCATGTTGGCGCTGCGCTGTGTTTTAATGTGGCTTTTTCCTGACTGCAGGACAAATTTGTGAAAGAAAAGGCAGCAGGAAACAGAGGAAAGAAACAGAGACAGAGACAGAAAGTAGAGCAAAAGCGAGATAAACGACTGAACTTCATTTCAACAAAGTGAAGCAAACTGCAGAAGGTCAGAGAGCGGCGTGGACACAGAGGGCGATTTGTTCTGGCGCGTTTGACCTCCTGCGGGTCGGAAAGCAGAGTGGAGCTCACAACCTTCAGGCCGCCGCGGTAAACAACCCATCAACTGGGCAGCTTAATAAAGCTTTGACAAAAACAGCTCTCCTCTCACTTTCAGGTTATTTCAGACTCGGCTCCACATAATTCAGTCTGGACCCCGACTTCTCCGGGGAGGGGGAGTCATTACCGTCCTTTTGTTTTCAGGCACGAGAACGCTTCTGAACCTGGGACTGATTGAAACACGCGATGAAACATGAAGCGAATTTCAGGAGCCTGAACCTTCCAGTGAGCTGCTGCCCAAAGTGGAGGATAAAGGATCTTGAGGTCTTGCTCATGAGTGAGGGTAAAATGGAGCATGGGATGGTGGACGGTGGATCGGTGCAGCGATGCAGAGAGGCGAATCTGAAGACAAAGCTACGTCTCAACCCTCACCTACGGTCGTTCATGAGCTTTGGAGTAAGACTGAAAGACTGGGATCACGAATACAAGCGACTGAAATGAGTTTCATCTGCAGGCTGTCAGGACTCAGCCTTCGAGGCGAGCGGAGAAGCTCCAGGGGGAGCTCGGAGTCGATCTGCTGCTCTCTCGTGTGGAAAGGAGCCGCTGGAGGTGCTTCGGGTATCTGATCAGGATCCTCCTGGGCGCCTCTTCTGGAGGTTTGCTGGGCACATCCAGCTGGTAGGAGACCCCAGGGCAGAGCCAGAACACACTGGAGAGATTATAGGTCTTATCTGGCCTGGGAACGCCTCGGGATCCCCAGAAGGAGCAGAAGGAGGCGGAAAATGGAAGGATGGAGCTTCTGAATGCAGACCTTCAGTGTAATTAACGTTGCTTATCAGCTGCTATGTATCTGTACTATGTGTACTGACCATCTTTGGCACAAACATGTCTTTCAGGATAAATTAAGTTCCATCTCATCTCATTTTCTGGTTTCAGCTTCAGTGTTAAACTGTCATTTCGGTGATTATACATATCAGACTGGACACAAATTGAGATCTGGGCCAAAACACCTTGATCGGGACATCGCTAATTGCACTGTATATTCGTCGTAAAGACTGTTTAAACCAACACATGGTGTTAAATAATCTGAAATAAACCAACAGTGAGACAGACGGTCTGAAATGTAAGCTGTGGTAAAGAGCAGCGAGCTGACTGGAACAGGGCCGTCTGCGTGAGCCGCTGGCAGGTCGATGCGTCAGAGCAGACGTGAACACGGAGGTGAGCGGCTGGAACACAGACAGCCCGTCCACGGTAATGGTGTCATTATGGAGGTCGGCGCTCAGTAAACCGTTTAGCTGCAGAGGTTAGCAGAGCTCCAGAGCTCCATTGGAGGACTTATCTGATCTGGACTCGGTGCGCTCACAGATCTAATGAGCTCTGTGTCGCTGGTCTGAAACGCAAATAACACTTCAACTCTGACTCCTGCAACTGAATTACGCTTCGATTGGAAATGCATCTTTATTTACATCTCAAGTGTCCTGATGGACCGGCTTTTTCAAGAAGTGTGTTCACACAAGCCGATTTTATTGTGCTAAAGTTTGTTTGCACTGATACTGCATACATCCATTATTCAGTATATTTACATTTAACCTTTTCCACAACTACAAATATGAATGACTGCAAGTTACTGTGTGGAAGAAAATCTCTTTTTTTGCCACATGAGCGGCTGCAATTCTGTGATCCACACACTGAATGAGTGGCTGGCAAAGAACACAGAGTCTGTTGGAAATGAGCTGCCTGCAGCCGTTCAGTCATCTTTTTATCATTGTGCCGTTCCGCTCTACGATATTTTAAACTGGCCTACTGAAATATGCATGCGGGAACGCACAAAGACGACCTTTTCAAGAGCTGGAAACAAAGCACAGGAGTTCTGTCCGAGAGCAGCAGACAGGCAAAACTCCAGCAGCTCCTTCACAATAAAAGCCAATGACAACTTTTAATCTGAAATACTTAATAAAATAACAATATGTTATTTATTCTCATTCTTTTCCTGGTTTGAGCGAAGATGAAAATTAAACCTTGAAGGTAGCGTCGCTGCACCGAGAATAACCCCCCGAGCGGCCGCAGCTTAACGTCTTCCTGGGTATAAAATCTCATCAGAGATTTCTGCTCGCTCTCGCAAACCAATTAACCCAAACTCACGAGCCAACGTGTTCAAGTGCTTCACAAACTGATCCTGAACCGAAGACAGCTGCTGCTGATTTGACTCCAGATGGGCTCCGATCTGAGCGGAGAGTTGACGAAACGCACATCCATCACCAGCGCAGCTCCACCCCTCTGATAAAGTTAGCGCCCCACACACACACTGATAAGATAATCCCAGCTCCCCCTCCGGGCACACACTCGCTGGCTTAATTGCCTTCTGAATGAAGCTAATTTCCAAAGCTCACTTCCTCGATAGAGCGAGAGGAGGAGGAGGAGGAGCTGCATCATAACCGCCACCCGGCCTCCTGCAGAGAACTCCTTTTATTTATTTATTTATTTTCTATTTTTTCTTCACAGGATGACCTGAAGTCAGGTGTGGTCAGCTGAAATGTCAAAGACACTTCCTGCATGTGTTATCTGCCACCTGGATGGATCAGGATGCTGCTTCCTTTGCGTCCGTGCAGGCGGCACTACATTAACATAGCTACAACGCCACCTTGTGACGAGATTTATTAAACCGGCCTGAGAAAATCAGCGCTGGGATTAAATTTAAACTCATTTAAAGACTCTTTGAGACACAAAGAATTTAAAGAATGTAAACTAAAAACAAACATCTGCAGCCTGTGTTGTGTGTGGGCTCACCTGAGGCTGAAGCAAAGCATCCTGGGATGTGAGGCGACCAAATGGTGCTGTAGATGACCCCTTCGTGACCCCTGAGCGTGGTCAGCGATTGGCTGAGAGCGGGGTCCCACTGGGGGCGACGAAAACACACAAAAACAAGCAACGCTGCTGTCAGAGGAGAGAAAAGAAGCCGAAAGTAAAAGAAAAAAAGGACTAAAACAAAGAAAACTCACCACTTTAGCAGTTTGATCCCACGATCCAGAGACGATGAGGTTCTCCGCTCTGGTTTGACTCCAGTCCACAGAGTACACCTTCACACACACACACACACACACACACACACACACACACACACACACACACACACACACACACACACACACACACACACACACAGTTAAAATCCAGCTTCTTCATGAAAGGCCACAGTCTTAGTGTCTGAACCTGTGTTTTACCTCCTGTGTGTGTTCTGTGGCCACCCTCAGCGGAGCGTTGTGATTGGCTGTGTCCCATAGCTGCAGGCTGCCGTCCCCGCCCGCCGCGACCATGACATGTTCGTTGGCTTCACTCCACGCTACGTCAAACAGACCGTCACTCCACTCCCAGCTGACACACACACGCACACACACGCACACACACACACACACACACACACACACACACACACACACACACACACACACACACACACACACACAGACCTGTATCATCATTCAGACTAACAAACATGGACATTTCAAACTGAATGGAGGATCACACACTAACACACCACTAACCCTAAACTATAAGGTGAAGGAAGCAAAAGGGAAATAATTAATAAAATGTGCAGCTCAGACCAAGAACAAAAAAAAAAAAAAAACGACTTAAAGGAATTTTCTCTCCAGTCAAATACAAAAATGTTTATACTCTGAGAAACACAAAGAAACTGTAAAATAAGAAAGAAGCTTTACCTCCTCACTAGAGTAACCCCTGTCTCCATCTCATCCAGGACCAGCAGGGTACCACAACCTACACAAAATGCATTAATCTGGGTTAATACACTCATTACTCAGATGTGTTTTCCTTTATTTTGTCACCATGTTGGCACGTCTCTGAGCTGGGCTGTACTAACCAGCTATGCCATAATACTGGGAGGCAGCGCAGGCCAGTCTGTTGGGGATGAATGGAGACATTTCCACGGCGTAACCATGACGGCCTGGACAGCGAAACACCTTCGCCATCGTCAGCTGGAAATACCAAGGGCTGAAAATGAATAAGCAACTCTTCTGATGATGGTTTCAGTCCGTTTTCATGCAAAAACATTTCATGGCTCCAAGTGTGAATTAGTACTTTTACTTGAGGAGGATTTGAATACTTCCACCACCACTGACCTGAACTGTCAAAGTGCAGTTTTCCTCTTCCTCTGGCTGACTGAGCTGAACAGTGTTGGGTTAGCAGCTCCTATCTCATACCGTCAGTGACCGTTACTTGTCGCAGTACTCACAGATGATAGAAAAGTACTTTTCAGCCTCTACCGTCACGTCGAAACGTTAAAACGACGAGAAAGCGTTTCATAAATCCACAAAAGACGATATTTCCACGAGTCCAGCTCCTCTCCTCCTCCTCCAGCCCGCTACAAACTTCACAACCGCAGCCGCATCCGTGTTTTGATCACCTGACCCAATAACCCGGATGTCGGTACAGTTGTAAGTCTCGCGAGGCTTCGGTAGGTGGCGATGTTTCTCAAAAGCACCAGTTCTGACCATAGACATAATATACGCAGACGCCTCATTAAGTGCTGGAGCGTAATCCAGCGTCGCCGCCACATTGTGTGGGTCTCCGCTCGCACCAGAGCCAACTGAAGTCAACGTAAAGAGCGCAACAATGCCCCTATTTTATTTATTTATTTTATTTTATTTAGCTTCTCAGCCCCAGATACAAGCTTAACAGGGTGGTGTAAGACGCTGGAATGACCTGGAATTTTAAAGCTTACTTTTCCAGGCCTTAAAAAAAAAAGAAAGAAGGAAAAAATGTACTGAGAAGTTATATATGGGAGCTTTGTATGTATGTATGTATATGTGTTCAAATCAGTGTACATCACAAACATCAGCAGTTTCAGTCCAGGCTATTATAGAATCTTTGTCATCCTAAAGCTGTGAACAGTTTAAATTTAGACACGTCAGGCCAGACGGGGTGTGTGTGTGTGTGTGTGTGTGTGTGTGTGTGTGTGTGTGTGTGTGTGTGTGTGTGTGTGTGTGTGTGTGTGTGTGTGTGTGTGTGATGAGTTGGCCAAAAAGACAAAACCTTCCTCGTTTCAACAGTTTGTTTAATACGCATGTCAACAGGTTATGCGAGATGTCTGGTTTTTGTGCGTGTGTTGTGTGAGCGCGCACGCGTGCATGTGCCTGTGCTTAACTTTACATTAAATAAACTCAGCGCACAAAAACAGAAATGAAGAAATTCTTGTGTTCTTTCTTGTGTTATTGGTGTGTACAGAAGGGCCATGATTTTGTGTGTGTGTGTGAGAGAGAGAGAGAGAGAGAGAGAGAGAGAGAGAGAGAGAGAGAGAGAGAGAGAGAGAGAGAGAGAGAGAGAGAAAATCAAATGAACAAACTGTTTCTTTATTAAAATCTAAAATTAATTCATTTATACATTTATTAATATGCCATACCATATGTCTGTATTATTATACATTTAATAAAGTATTTCAGCATGAAAGCACGTGTTTTTAATGTGTGACAGCGTCCTGTATCATAACTACATCTCTGACGTTTGTAACAAACCAAACCGTGTGAAAATCGGGTAAAAATTAGAGGAGTTGTGATGATTATAGTAGCTGGACATACACCTTCCTCCGTAGAAATAAATGCACTGGGGACGCATGGGAGACCCATCCAAGATGGCGGCCGCGCTGAACGTCAGTTCCAATAGGAAGCGTCAGTCAACGAGGCGTCTACGTATATTATGTCTATGGTTCTGACGCCTCTGATCTTACGTTATGTGATTATTTCCTAAATATACCGCATGTTTGGGAAACCAAGAACAAATTTGAACAAGCAGATTTTTCTTTAATCAGTGCTGTTTGGACTGAACGTCACTTCTTCAGTTTAATTGATGACCAGAGTGCATATATATATCTTAATACAGCACAATATCGCCTTGTTCAGTTATTTTACTAACTGTAAGATGTTTTTTTCTAACTAATGTTATTTCTTTTTATTGTTCTGGGCCTTGTGAGGGAAGCAGATGGAATATGTGGATGTGGACAGTGTATGGATGTAATATTTGCAACCAGATGGTCTTCTTATGTTATCTGCATTGCTGGTGAGCCAAGAACTGAGTGTATATATTTTATTGTTTTTCAAGCTGTGTGTATCTTGCTTACTTTGATAAATACTTCATACATTAAAACAAAAATTACTGTTAGAAGTGGATTTTATTAAAAAATAGCACAAAACATGAGAAGGGAGAGGCTCAGCTACAGTTTTATAAAAATGGAAAGAAAACAAACTCTTCTGCGGGTGAATTAGTGTGTGATTCATAGAGTATTTATAAAAATGTAAAGTATTTCCGGATCACTGGAAGTTGGTAGCACCAAACTCTGCCTCGTGTAGAAACTGCTGTATTTTGGTTCTGATCCATGATTGTTTCTCAGCAGGAAGTCTTCTCATCGCAGGAGCTAAGCTGAGTAAGAACAGCGTAACGTCGTCTCTCTGATCCACGTCCCGGTCTCTCTGAGCCTCCCTGGCCTCCATCCTCCTCAGGTACTCCTCCAGGAGACTGTCGGCGCTCCTCCTGGCCCGGGTCGGCCGGGGAGACGCAGAACGACACACCTCCTCTCCGTCAGCGTGGTCCAACAGCTCCACAGCCACAACCTCCTGCTCCTCTGTTTTCAGGTGGTTCAGCCTGGACGTGGCGCAGGACGGCTGCAGGACCACGGACGACGACTGCGCAGGAGGCGGCAGCTGATCCGAGAGCTGCAAGGAGGAGTGTGAAGACGCTAAGTTCGTAGCGAGAGACGTGACTGACTGCATCATCATCTCTAACAGTTCCTTCAGGTTGACATGCTGGACGTGTGACTGCACGCCGTCGTCTGTAGCAGCAGTTTCTGAGGTCAATTCAGTCTTTGCCTCTTTCAGTCTGACGGCGTCGGCGCTGGCAGAGGACGGCCGCTTCCTCTGAACAAACTCTGTGGAGGATGACGATGATGTCGTTGTAGCATCTGCTACAGCGATTCCTACAAAGACAGATAAAACGATCACCTTTCATGTTCACTGTCAGCCCGTGAACGGCGTGAACGTTCTGCCAGCTGCAGCTTCTGGTGCTCCTCAACTGCACTGCATTACACTGACAGGTGTTTCTATTATTGTGCCCACCCCATTCATATCAATGAGATTCAGCTACGCAACAGAAACGCCTCTCTCTGTAAGTCAATACTATAATAATAATGACGCAGAATGACAGCAATCATCAGCTGAAGCCTTATTAAAACAACTATCATCTGCAGGTTCCAGCTTCCCAAAGCTGCCACCAGGGGGCAGAAGCACTCCACATTCGACAAAATGACAAAAACAAACTCTGAGAGGCTGATGAATATGAAGTCTATGAGGACAGTGTCCACTTACACATCCAGCAGATGCAGAGGAACATCCCACTGAATGCTCAGACCATGTTCGCGGCTAAATTCTCCATGTTTATCATCAGCTGATCTCTAATTGTGTCTGCTGTTTGTTTCACAAAGCTGGACCCAAACATTACTTCTGATTGACTCACGTGCATTCTTAATAAAAAGCTTTAAATGCAAAGATCTGTTGTTTTTCTCTGTTTCACACAGCTGTGAATGAAACACTTTGTGGCTTCATGACTGTGAGTCAGACTGAATAATCTGTTTTATTTCTCATTTTAACACTTGTTGTAGAAATGTGCATACACGTTTCTCTCCTTTTGAACAACCTGCTTTGACAAAACTGGACTTGAAAGGATTTATTAAAGGATCACACTGTCCCTGCAGCCTCTGTCCAACATTTGGGGAAATTCCACACATCTTCCTCTACAAACCGTAATTCTCGTCGTCGTCGCTCCGCATCTCGGTGGTCGTGCTGCAGCCCACCATGTCGGACGCCTGGAGCCGAGGGGGCTGCTGGTCCAGGGCCCAGCCGTTGGTGCCTGCAGCTCTGGCATCAATGAACGGGTTCAGAAAGGACAAAATAGCTGAATATCTCCACGGCCTGTAGTTGAAGAGCCCCACGCCGCTCTCGCGTCGCTCCTTCTCCCGCTGCCTCTCCCTCCGGTGCTGATCCCTCAGCATCTTCCACTTCCTTCTGCATTCAGACTCTAATGAGGACAAGAGGAAAAAGGCGTTTTCAACATTTCTGCCTGGCAACATTCAACAAATCTGTGTGGACGCAAACCAACAATGAACTGATTCTACTGATTCATTGTCTCACTGCTGGCATGTCCCTGCACTGCCATGAACACACACGATGTTTATTTGGACTCAACCGACACACACTGACTGAAATTTCATATTAAAAGCATGAAAAGCTTTGGTGTCAGCTTCTTCACTTCTACACTTTAAATCCTAAAATTCTCAGAGCTGACATCATCCTCTATCAAACAGATTAAGTTCAGAAATGCCATTTGTGATCAGCTGTTCTCTAATTTTACAATAACGTCATTAAAATATTCATTATGAGGCTCGACAGAGACAGACAGGAAGGGCAGAACAGAGAGAAATCCTCGTTATCAGTGACAAATCTGCACCTTTACAGTGTTAAAAAAGCAGGCCTGGCGACTCACCGGGGACACCGACGATCTCCGCGACCTGCCTCCACGCATCGCTCCGCATGTTCAGGTCCCGGTAGGTCAGCGAGTTGCTGTCGTAGAGACTCGGGAAACCGGACACCGCCATGATCAGCTTATACTCCATGCTGTTAAAAACTCCTGAGGCGAGAGGAGCAGAGGAGCGAGAGGAGGAGAAAACAGCTGGATGCTCCCAGAAAACAACAACCGTCTGCTCCCAAACAAACGAGAAAAAAAAGCACGCTTCCGGTTCCGGTGCGAATCTAAACGAACGCTATTGGTTCTCGATACCGCGCGTCACAGTCACGTGTTGGAAGTCATTTGAATAAAAGGTTTCCAGAAGTGACGGAATGTAACTGAGTACATTAATTCAAATGTCATTTCGAGATGAGTATTTCCATTCTCTGTACTCCACTACTTTTACTTTCAACATTAGTTACTCGTGACTTTGCAGATGTAGATTATTGACACAAAACCAATCAACCAATAAATTATGACGTATTATCACTCAAAAGCCGTAGTTTTATACATGCGACCTCACAATACTTTTTTGAAAATATTTGACCTCTTACAAAGAGCTCGAGTTGCCAAAATGTGCATCAAAGCAGTTTTTGTCCACACTGGCCATGAAAAGACCTTTTAATGGAGGACAAAGTTCGAAGTCCTTCCAAGTAAAATGCTTTCTGAAGTCCAGTCTGAAGCTTCTGAGCTCAGCCCCTGATGCTGAAGCTACTCTCAGCATCAGGTGAGAGCAACATCAGGTAGCCTCTGCAAACAGTGAGTAGATGCACTTCTGGCTTTTCACCTGCAGGTGGCAGCACTGCTCTGCTGAAGCTAACAGCATTGAGTCCCTGCGAGGTCCGGCCAAACAAAGACTTCACAGAGGACGTTAGAGGCTCTATTTGAGAGTTTTTACTGCTTTTTCTGATTCAATCAAGCAGTGGCTCCCAACCTTTTTCATATGCATGAACTGATTAAGTGATTTTCACTTCTCTGATTATTTCACCTGAATGGTTTTTCTAAAAAATGTAAAAATTTGGTGAACCTGAAAATGGAGATTTTTTTTTTTTTTTACCATCCCATTAACCATCTCAGGACACCTCGGGTTTGTTCTGCAAGCCCTTTGTGGGGTCTGACCCACATGCTGGGAGTCAGTATGGAGCATAGGGTGGGCTGAAGGTGACCACGACCCAAAGCTCAAGGAGGCAGTCAGAATCAAGGATCAAGGATTTCCAGCGTCCATAAATCAGCTTAAACTCCAAGAAAAGAAACGCTATAACTGCAGCACTTGCCTGAGAATCATCACGTTTTAAGCTTTTCTTCACTATCAAAGTGATCCAGTGATAGCTGTCTGCACACAAACGAGTACACTGCAGAGACTCTTCATCAGTGAATGTCCTCAGCTCGTCAGCTTTCAGCAGAGCGGACAGACAGACTGAGCTGAGCTGTACCTGCTGCCACGCTGCAGCTAACACAGTTAGCATGCTGATGAGAAAATAACACACTTTTTTCTTGTCTTGTCTCTAACTGTTTAGTGTTACAGCAGTGACAGACAGACACACACACACACACACACACACACACACACACACACAGGTTGACATGCCTGTAAACTGTCACCTGCCACATTCTCAGCGTTCCAGACGTTCTCTCCTGTTAATCATTATGGGACAGGCATGTGGACACCTGACTGTGTGTATGAGAGTGTGTGGGACCAATGGAGCTGTGCATGTGTGTGTGCGTGTGTGTGTATCGTCTTCTTTCATGTCTATCTTAATGTCCTAAATTAACTCTGAAGGGATCTCACACTATGTCCCACTACTCCTACACTCGCACATACGTTCAGACTGAAGCTGATGAGAGATCAGTTTCAGTTCACGCTGAAGCTGATTTGGTAGGAAATCAAAGATCCACTCGACCTGTCTGATCTCAGAAAAACAGTTTCCTGCTCTTCCTCCCAGCTGGAGCAGACATGGCTGCTCGTTGGCACTGTGTCAGCCTTCACAGTTTCAGCGCTGCCATCATGGCGTGGCCTTCAGAGCAAACATAAAGGCAGAATTTCTGTTTGCTTTGACATAAAATGAGCTCATGTGAACTCCTTTATGCCCTGCTGGCTGCTTTAATCTACAGTAACGCATCATATTCTATAAAGATCATCATATGTTTGCAGCCTGGCCGTCCTGTGAGAACCACGTATCTCCAAAAAGTTCGATGAGCTCAGAAAAACAGCCTGTTTTCAGCTTTGTGACGATGCCTCTTCAGCTGATTCGAGAGGCTTTTGAAAGAGTTTATTGAGCTGAAGAAGGAGGAGAATAAAGGAAAACTTCATTCTTCAGTTTATCCCAGTTCAGTTTAAATGACTCCTGCGCTAAAGTAACTTCCACTGTTGTCATTTCCCACATTGGCCGCATTAACGTCGGTGTCAGCCATGAAAACTGCTCTGGACTCTGAGCCTGAGAATCCGACTTCAGGGACTGAAACCAAACAATTGCTGCCGTGCCGCTCGATGCCTGAGTCAACAAACACACTGACGGCTGCACACACACACACACACACACGCACACACACTCACACACACACACACACACTCCGGCCGCCGTGCACTACTTCCTTGCTTTCTGCTTCTCAGACATCCTAACGCTGCTCCAACCCACAGCTCTCTTTCTTCTTCTCTCTCTCTGATTAATTACCACTAAATCACCGGCAGCCACACAACCATCACGGGCAGCTTTTCTTTCTCCGAGTCCTTCGCTCTCTTCCTCCTTTTCTCTGACTTCCCTCCTTCTTCTGTGGAGTTTCAGATGGTCCTCCTCCTCGCTCATTGTTCTGGAATAAACTGGAGGATTGCTCATTCACTGGCGCTGAACTTGTTTTTCTCCAAATTTTATTTATCCAGGCGAGGGAGGCCCCTCTGTTTCACACTTTCCCACCTAGGAGCTTCCCAGTACAAACAGTCCTCTTCTGGGCTTTTACAGTCAACTAAAACAGACAAAATGACAAACACGGCTGAAAATGCAGCAGAAGATTCAATGAAATGTTTCATCTCCAGGTTGATTTTATAAAAACAGTCCGTGCTCAGACTGTGAAATGCTGTGCGTCTTAGCTGAGTGTGGCTGATGGCAGTGTCGTTAGTTTTCCAGGTATTTGCCCTGATGATGGTACAGGGTGAAACATCAGAGATCCATCCAATAGCTGTTGAGAAATCTCACTCGAAATAACAAAAATCGACCTCATGGTGGCGCTAGAGGGACAGTCAGGGGATCACCAACATTAGGATTAGGGTTCATCCTCTTGACACCATGAATTTCTGACGAACAACCGATTCAAGCTGTTTTATTGCTGAGGTGAGAGGACCTGCTGATTGTGTGTGTGTGTGTGTGTGTGTGTGTGTGTGTGTGTGTGTGTGTGTGTGTGTGTGTGTGTGTGTGTGTGTGTTCAGTCACTTCAATAACGATCCACAAAAACAGTGTGTGACTCCGCTGAGCTGGTTTTCCCCCTCAGTCATGAAGGAGGCACGAAAGGAAGTGTGTGTGTGTGTGTGTGTGTGTGTGTGTGTGTGTGTGTGTGTGTGTGTGTGTGTGTGTGCCTTGTATATACATACATCTTAAAGACTGTGTGTGTGTACAGCACAGCAGTAGTGGAACTATGTAAGTATGCAAATCATTCATGTAAGTAAAAGAATGAATACCTCATGAGTATAAGTGGAAGTACAAGTACTTACTGTCAGCTAAATGTACCTGAAGTATCAAAAGTAAAAGTACTCATAATGCTGAATAATTAGTGTTTTATTGTTAGATACTGTTATTATTGCAGATGCAGTCATGTGTAATTAGCATTTTACCGTTGTAGTTTAAATATTTGGAATTACTTTGAATACTGTTGGGTTGTTTGATGTACCACTGAGTACTTCCCTCTGACGTGTGATGACACAGAAGTATAAAGTAGCATAAAATCAAAGTACTCAAGTCAGCTAGAAGTACTTCAGAACTTGACTTAAAGTATTTAGTTACATTCTACTACTGGTGTACCGAGACTGCAGACTGTCGAGGATGTGTGTGTGTGTGTGTGTGTGTGTGTGTGTGTGTGTGTGTGTGTGTGTGTGTGTGCGCGCGCGCACGCGCTGTGGTGGGAAACACAGCAGTGTTTCCTGATCTCGATAGTTCTTAACAAGGGTGGAGTATCTGTGCGTGTGTGTGTGTGCGTGTGTGTGTGTGTGTGTGTGTGTGTGTGTTTATGTAGGGGTCTCATATCATCGTGGTGATCACTTCCAACAACAGAGGGAAGTGGTTCAGAGCAAAAGCCATTGTATCTCCAACGCTGTGTGTGTGTGTGTGTGTGTGTGTGTGTGTGTGTGTGTGTGTGTGTGTGTGTGTGTGTGTGTGTGTGTGTGTGTGTGTGTGTGTGTGTAGAGTAAGAGGTTGAATGTAACCTGCTGCATGCAAGCACACTTGTTCATAAATCAGCATGACAGTGACCTGGAAACGGCTCACATCCCCTTCAATGTGTGTGTGTGTGTGGGGGGGGGGGGGGGGGGGGGGGGGGTCGTAAGCTAAAACATCATGGTGTCTCATCCTTCCTCCTCACTCACTCGAATCCATTGCTTCTTTTCAGCCTTGTCCAGGATGCAGACTGACAAAAACCTGAAAAACCAGCTGTAACTAACACCATCATCATCATCATCATCATCATCATCATCAATACATCTAAAATCAGCTGGCTCACCAAAGAGCAGCAGCTCCAGCCATCACATTAGAGATTAGTGTCATACATGTGTAATTTAATTCAGTATGGCCCACATCTAAGTCCCAGTAGGAACCAGTAAGCACAGTTTTAGAAACTACAGTGTGTATTTGGACGCTGCAGCTCACAGGCTGTGTTATAAAGTGTTAGTGTGTTTGGAGTCTCATGCTAACTATGCAGTTCTTCTTCTTCTCTTCTTCACTTTGTTGCAAAGAAAGCAGAACCACGGCGTGCATTTTTTCCCAAGACAAACTCATCTGGTGCTTAACATCTAATTACTGTGACTGATTAAATGACTTTGTGTGTTTGCTTTTGTCTGCCTGTGTGCCTTTTTAATATGTGTGTACGTGTGTGTGTGTATGTGTGTGCATTCAGTGCAGTGCTGTGCTTGTACCCACATTAGTGTTGGTTTTGTGCATATTTTTCATGTGCGTTTGTGTGTGTCTGTGTGTGTGTGCGTGTGTGACGGGTAGTGACAGGCGTAGGCTCTGCTACAATAAGAGCCTGTGTCGCTGCAGCAGGGGGCAGGAAGCACCATGAGGGGCAGAAAGAGGGCAGAGAGGGGCATGAAGTCGGGTCAAACACCCTGGGAGAGCAGGCCTGGGAAAACCATGGGAACAGAGGGGAGGGGTGAGGAGGAGAGGGGAGGACCATGTGCACACCAGCGTGCACGCTTAAATCTGTTCAAGGACTGATGATTGCATTTTTCCTACCTTCCCACAAACACCTGAACACACCATCCTCCAAGGGACGTAAGATTTGATGACATTGATCTCATGTTTGCAAAGTTAAAGCTAACGAATGCTAGCTCTTCGCTAATGTTCGCTTAAGCCATAGCTGTTTAAAGAGTGTATCATTGTCAAGACTCTTTTTTCTATCTTAATTCCAAATATTGGTCAAAGACATTGGAGTTGCAAGTCTTGCGTGATACTTTCAGGTCTATAAGCTACCTTTTAGAAGCTCGTTTAGAAGATGAAATCCAGTTCCTCATGAACAAAACCGGATGCCACTGATCTCTCGGCTTGTGGCTGAGAGTGGACACAGTTTCGTGTTGCATCGGGGAGATAATCTTGAGTAAGCCTCCTCCGGCAGCTTGTGGACATCAGGTCTGAGGGCGACTATCAGGGTGTGTGATCTCAGATGACCGGTCCCACTGGTAAACTCCACTCAACAATGAGCGCCTCTCAGCAGCGCCAAAGAACAACACTCTTTCACTGTGGAAACTCACAATTATCCTTTTCTCTCTTCGTCCACCGGCCTCTGTCCCTCCAACTCTCTCTGTCTTCCTTCCTTTCATTCATCGGTCAAGATGTTAATTCGCTTAAAGTACGACTTAACACACAAAGAAATCCCCTTCATTCTCCTCAGCGTCCACCACCTTCAAAGCTCTTCTCGTGCTCTGTATTTATAGAAATTGATGGGAAACAAAGAAACGGGACTTTTCCGGTGTTTGTATGTGATTGTTGTGTTTTGTGTGTCTTGTTGCAGCTTGCTCAAAGCCACATATGATGGCAATGTTTTTCATTTTCAATGATTTCCTTTAAGTATTCAAACTAACAAACATATTTTTGAGAGTCACTGCCAACAAGCATGTTGCAGATCTTCTGTTTTTAAGGCCAACAAACGCAGACATAGGCTTTTGTGTTTGTTAGAAGGGTAGGAGAGCAGGAGCGGTGACGTTAAAGACCAACCGAGCTGTTCTGTAAACTGTAGTCTTTCATCAATTTCATAAAAATGTGTTGTTTGTCCCAAAAGTGCCAAATTAAAGACACATCCTTCTTGAAGTGCACTGCACACATTCGCTTTCTACGAACTGAAAACTCATTAAAAGCTTTTAACTGCCGAATTATCTCAGATGTGACCATGAGTCAGAGAACTTGAGCAAATAAAACAGAAACAGGCATCGTTGGCATTCAAGGGGAAGCTCGGCAGGACAGTGAAAGAAGCTGTTTAAAGCTCTCAGATGACTGCCTCGTAAAGCGGGTTGTTAACCTCTCAAGTGACGTCCACGTTAAGCTAGCTGAATGTTAAAATGCTTTGTTTTCTCAGCCATTATCCACATTGAATTTTGACATTAGTGTTAGCTGAAAGGACGGTGCGTCTCATGCGGACGGGTTCACTGTAAACACTTCTGCCTTCCAGCGTGGTTCGAACATGTTGTACAAGTTACTTCTTTTAACCATTCAGCTAAATATTCTTGTCAGGAAGTGGTGGAGACCAAACCAGTGCTAAAAGAGAGTGAAGCATCAGGCGCACGCGAACACGACTCCTCTGAGATGATCATGTTGTTCATCATGGCGGTTTGATCAACATGCAAGTAGAGAAACACAGGCCATTAGTGTTCGTCTGTTAATAGATAACCTTTGTCACCTATTTTACACCTGTTCTGTTGTCTGACAGCAGCTCCATCGTGAATCTATCTGCATTAAAACTAAGACATTTAGCCATTTCGCCTTTCCGACGCTTCTGAGAATCTGAGGTCTGGTCACATTGAAATATTATTGAAGCTGTAGGGACTTTCCCAGCAGCTCTCAGACATCACACACGCACACACACACACACACACACACACACACACACACAAAGATAAAGTGCTGGGAGAGTTGGGGGAGTTGGATATCAGCTGACCGTGTGTGAGAGTGTGTGTCGTGGAGAGTCTAAGATGGGCGAGCAGGTCTTTCCCACACCCACTTTCTCTCTTTAGAATGTGCCACAAATGTCAACACACACACACACACACACACACACACACACACACACACACACACACACACACACACACACACACTCAGACTGTGGCCCCCCATCAGTGGAACGTGTGGGGTCAGGAGGCCACAAAGACCGGGTCACGTTCCCGCTGAAGAGGAGGCAGCCAGCAGGACCAGCAGACTGACAGCACTGATCTGAGGTCTGCAGCTCAAGTTAAATCAAAGTTCTCAGGTTTTAAATGCTGTTAAACGTCGTAATGGGAGCAAACTGACACCAAAACAAATGTTTGTCGTATTATTGGATCATAATTATTGACGCATTAATGTGTTCATCACTTGCATCAGGTAAAGGTGGAGCAGTGGAAATGCGCTCTGTCACAACGTGGACGGAGCGTGGACGCTACGCGCCCGGTGGAAATGAGGTGTCGCAGTCCTAAACAGTGCATGCGTGTGTTTTTATGCATGCGGTAGCAGGAATGTGTGTGTCGTGTTGATCCGACAGAAGTGTTGGAGCCTCCTGAGGCGAGACTAATGCTGAACAGAACATCTGAGAGAGCAGCGGAGCTCTCACCGCAAACACCAGCTCTCACACATACTGACATGAAGAGAGGCCATTCGTTTTTTCACTGACAGGTGGTGAAGATGATGAAGAACACGGCGCTTCAAGTCAAGTATTGTTCAGGCCATTATCACAAGAAAGGTTTGGAGGGATTTTAAGGGGCCATGATGACAACAGTCAAGTAAAGGCTCTGGGGATGCTGATCAAAAGGATATGACATTTTGTTTAATGGTTGTCCTTCATCACAAATACCTGCAAATAACTGTTTTATCCTATTTAGCAAGTAATTAGCATGCTAAAGCGTTAAACCAAGGTGGTGAACATGGTAAACATTACACCTGCGTAACATCAACATGCCATTATTGTCATTATGAGCATGTTAGCTTAGCGATGATTGTATTTAGCTCAAGGCGCGGAGCTGCTAGCATGACTGCTAACTCCAGCTCATCAAGAGACTGAAGTCACACTTAGCACGTGAAAACATCAAACACCTGAAGCCCCAACCTACCTGATGTAGAAAGTTCGATTGAAAACGTCTGATGGAAGCGTCTTGAGAGACTGTCCTCCCAAGAAAAACAACAGCATCGGTCGTTTCAGCCGCCGCTGGAGAAATTACGACTTTCGTCAAGCGAGGGAGGAAACAGTGATGTTGTTTCAGAGCCGCAAAGTCCACAGAAGGAGGAGGTCAGGCTGAATGGACGCGTCAACAATACGTCCAAATTTAACTCAGGAGATTTATGTTTCCCACCAAAAGTCAGCGCTGGCGTCCCTGACCTTAATGAAGTTGTTCTAACTCAAATCAGCTTCTATCTCTGACCTTAACAGGACGCTCAATTACAAGTAATGTGTTTTGTCTTTTAGCTGGTTTTTGAATGAATTGTGACACATGTGGGATCTGCTTATGTTTCATCAGAGGTACTGAACAGTACTCAGATCCCCAAATATTCAATATTTTTCTGGAGATTCAGCATCTGGAAGCTGTTGCATCTCAACAACACGAAGCTTTGTTCCAACAGAAAGACGATATATAATGAACTACTATATTATGACTTTATGTCATCTCATGTGACACACAAGTGAACACACTCAGCGGCCCTCCTGTGGTTAAATAAAGGCGTTATAACAGCGCTTAAAGCTGTGTGAATTTCCAAACTGTGTGTTGCCCCAGACAAGTTCAAACCAGAGGGCCACTCTGGGCAAGAGAGATAAGAAACGACTGGAAGAAATCTACAGCACCTCTCTCTCTTAATTGACACAGCACAAGAAACAAACATCAACAATTTCATCCACATGAGTTTCAATCTAAGACTTAAAAAAGGAAGTGTGTGTGCGTATTTGTGTGTATGGCTTAGGGTAGTTTTGGGGAGACGTTTCAGACACAAGACCAGTTAAATTGGGGCAGCTGGTGCAACTGGGAACTGAGTCCCTGATTGGAAAACGGCTGATTTTTGGGTCAGTGTAAGAATTGTCCACCTGCTGAAGGTCCCTCCACACAAACAGGGGGCAGCATAGCATCAGATTAACAGCTAACTGCTGTCTGTGGCTGTAGCTACTAGCAGCTGTTAGCTAGTTAGCTCAGTTAGCCTTGCAGCTCATCTTACACCTTAAACCTTTAAGGTTAGGGCACGTCTCCATGCACCGTCCCCAAAGGTGATGCAAATATGACTCTGTGTGTGTGTGTGTGTGTGTGTGTGTGTGTGTGTGTGTGTGTGTGTGTGTGTGTGTGTGTGTGTGTGTGTGTGTGTGTGTGTGTGTGTGTGAAAGCTGAAGTCCAGATTGTCCAGATTGTGGAACATACCTGTCACCAACAACACCACCTCTCATCACACCTAAAGTCTGTGAGTCTGTTAATACCAGGACACACACACACGCACACGCACACACACGCAAACACACACACTACAGACCTCCAAGGGTTCCCGTACGCAGCTAAGTGTGTGCTGACGTGTGTGGAGATTAGAGGCTCAGGCGTCTCTGATGCTCCACCACCTCCTCCACTGCAGGGAGCTCCTCCTCTTCTTCTCTCCTTGTCTTCTGATAAAATAAAGGGTTCCTCAGGAACGTTTCTCCGTCTTTCACTGCTGCGTCTGGACGTTCTTCTTCTTCTTCTTCTTCGTATTTGACTACCTGTGGTTGAACTCCGAGCTCTGCTGATTCACTGTTTCTTACTTTTGTCTTGATTGTAACTCATGTGAACAATAAAGTTTTTACAAACCCATTTAACACAACAGTAACTCAAACTTCTGTGTTTGTGCTGAAGACGTTCGTTTGCACAGTTCTGCTCTCTTACAGACGAAAAGGATCGCTTTCTGGTTTCGTATGACATCATTTTTCTCCACAGTGTTTCTGTCTTCAGTATCTGACTGCTGCTGTTTAACTTAACCTTTATTTAGAGGAGAGCTTGAAGAAAGGTCGGAGGTCAAGTGAGCAGTGAAATGACTCTCAACACGTTTGAGCGATAACAGTAACCTCCAGTTTCTTTGTGTGGATGATCCTCCAAACACCCTCTACCCGGGTTCAAAAATATAATACTTCAATTATACTTCAAGAATGTACTAAGTACACTTTGTGCTTTTTTCAGTTATATTTAAATGTACTGAAGTAGTCCCTCAGTACTACTTGAGTAATACAGTATATTTGAAGAGTAAATAGTTGCTAAATTGGCAAAACTTTTTACAAATTTAAGTGCACTTGCAGTACAATTGTAGTATAATTACCAGTGTGTTGGGAATATACTTAAATATACTTCAAATGAAGTCAAAATAAAGTACACTTTAATTAAGCAAATTAATAGCGAACTACAAAGGAACTGAAAATAAGTATAGTTTTCATAAGTATTATTATTAGTAGTGCTATTAAAAGTATTTACAATTCAATACATTTTTTAAAAGTACACTTAAGTAGAATTCATAATACACTTATAATGTACACTTTTACAAGTACTTTGCAGAATCAGTGTATTCATTTGTAATACATTTAAGTACAATTTAATGCCATCTATTTGTAGTACACTTTGTAAAAGTATATGTCAAACATATTTTAAATTAAGCACTGATGACATTTCTGCACTTAAACTACATTTGTACTGCATTCAAGTGTACTACGTTTTGACCTGAGTACAAAGTTTGACATTAAAGTCTCTTTGTCGCATCAAAGGCTGATTTGGAAATTGTTCAAAAACTGCAAAAAACATTTAATAAACTTTTTTATTTTTCAGTTTTTATCATCTCTGTGAGTTGAACGTCTGCATCTCATCAGGTTGTACACACAAACATCAGGCCACACACACACATTTGGCTCTTACCTCCCCACCGTGTCCTGATGGGAAACGCAGGTCAGGTGACAGGAAGGAAGTGGAGTAGCGCAGCACCTGCAGGTTGGTAGTACGACGCTCCCGGAGGACGTGTCTGCAGGTTTCCTTCATCACAACAATAGACCATTATGTCCTCAAACAACAGACATTCATACAGTCTGTGGGAGTGAATTAAAGGCTGGTGATAAACGTCGTAAATTTCTCTTCACCCCCCCCCACCACCACCATCACAAACACACACACACGCACACACACACACACACACACTCTGACCTCCTCTTCACCCTCCAGTACACAACAATTATTCCTATTATTGTTATAATTATCGATTCTGATTCCATGTCATCACTTTTTTATCAGTTAAGCTTCACTTGATCTGTTTGAATCTGCTGTCGCCTCTTTAAAGTTGAAGAAGATGTTTCTGACTATCAACATAATCTGTTTGTTTGGACAGCAGAGAAAGAAGCTGCAGCGATGTGGAGTTTAACTTGAGGAGAGACCCTCCAAAAACACTCAGGAGGTGCATCCAATAAACCAGAATGAGAGATTTTTCTAAAAATGTCGCAGGATTAAAGCTTAACTATGCTGGGAGAAAAGCCTTTTTTTGGTTTCCAACTACAATCTGAAGCAATATCGCTCGGCTCTCAGTTCTGCAGGTGCGCTCTCATCTGATTGGACGGTTTTATCCGCACTGATCTGCTCAGACTGAAAGTTTTGGAGATGTTTGGAGATGAAGTGAAGCTCAGCGCAGCAGATAAAGCCTGTCCACACCGAACACTTTACACCCAGTGCACTCAAAATGTGTCCTCCACCTACTGAGCATGTTTCAGTTTCTTCTTCTGTGTGTGTGTGTGTGTGTGTGTGTGTGTGTGTGTGTGTGTGTGTGTGTGTGTGTGTGTGTGGGGGACGTCCTGTGGGAACGAGGACTTGAGCGGTGTGAGGTCTGAGGCGTCGTAGCGACGGACGGGCGGCGAGCACCGTCTAACCGAGAATAATACACCACTTCCTCCCATTCTCCCTCTTTCCAAACACACACACACACACACACACACACACACACACACACACACACACACACACACACACACACACACACACACAGCTTCCAGTCATGTTCTCTTGTTCCAAAAGGATTTCCGACTCACGGCTTGGCGCTCCGACCGAGCGTTCCCCGAGATATTAACCTCCTCACACACACGCACACACACACACACACACACACACACACACACACACACACACAGATATTCCTCCCTCAACACTCAGCGTTTCCTGCTATAGGATGGCCCTGCTTGTCCTCCGTGACCTCTGACACTAATAAACCTCTGATACCATCGACACACACACACACACACACACACACACACACACACACACACACACACACACAAACACAAACACACAGCTCAAATAAATATGATTTTTATCGATGCAAACATGCTTGAATGTCACTTTCCTCCACTTCTGGTACTTTCCAGAAACACTCAGAAGCAGATTTACCTTCAGATCACGGAGACAGAAGATAAAATCCTGACTCACAGCATTACAAACAGTGTGCACGCAGGGATATATGACGCATAAGTGGACGTCCTGGATCATATTTTAGTGGTGAACCAACACGGTTCTGTGTTTCGAGGCTGAAGTTCCTCCTCCAATAGTGTTCGTGGTGCTGAACTTTAATACAACTGACCATCGTAAATCTGGTGTTTTAGAGAAACATTAGCATCTAGCTAAGAGAAGTTATTGTCCTCCAAAGTTAAACTCATATTAGTGTCGAATTCAGGAAACATCTGTGGACACAAAGAGGGAATTTCACATTGAAAACATTGAAAGACACCCACTTTATTTGTCTAACACAGACTGCAGAAGCCTCGTATTCGCTTCAGCTCAGCTTTAAAGTTCGTATGTTTACACAGAACAAGGACTTAGATTGAAATCACTCCAGGAAGAGATCCAGTACGAACAAGAGGAGCGATAACAGCGACAGAAAACCCTTTCAAAGTCCAAACGAGCATGTCGAGCTAGATTTTAAGATATGACAGTGAGCCTGTTCTTCAACCAGCTGCGGTCATTAAAATCCTGCTGAAAACAGAAATACACGTGTGTGTCGTAACAAACAATAATATTAGGTTAGTTTTTAAGTGCGCCACCCTCATCCATCGATCACATGGAGCGAACCACATGTCATATTGTTGAGAAATCCAAGCCTTGATTTTTGGTTATTAGCATATTTACTGACGTCAATGGGATTTTGAATGAGGTCTTTACAGTTTCCCAGTAAACCACACCAGTAAAGAAGCATGCACAGCTAATAATGGACTTTATGAGTGTGTTACACTCGTGTTTCATGAGTCCATTTGGAAAATTGTTTATTGCTGTTTGTTCCTGTTACTAAAAATAACACAAATTGAAACATTTCTTGGACAAAGTGTAACCCGACACCGAGTGTTTAGAGCAGCAAACGTTCTGGTTTAGAGCTTTAATGAAGCCTACGATGTGTAGACGGACTCACTGTTGTGTTACAGCAATAATAATCTGAGGAGGAGTTCAGCCAATGAGAGGGTGCTGACAAGCCCATCTGAAGCTATACTGACGGATAAGTGGTGTGTGTGTGTGTGTGTGTGTGTGTGTGTGTGTGTGTGTGTGTGTGTGTGTGCAGCTAAATTATAATTCCTGCATTAAATCCTTGTTGTACTGCAAAAAGATTAGCAGGTGTGAAAAGACAGCCGCCTCAATGTGTGTGTGTGTGTGTGTGTGTGTGTGTGTGTGTGTGTGTGTGTGTGTGTGTGTGTGTCTGTCTGTCTGACCTCTCTCACACGATGATTGGGTTTCAGTGTGGGAACGTCTACACACACACACTGTGTCACTGTCTTTTTTCTATTTTCGGCTCGCTCTGCTGCTCCAGACTCGTTCCACTGCAGTCATGTGGGAATGATGTCAGGATGCTAGCCTAGCATGCTAACATAGCATGCTAACATAGCATGCTTACATAACGCACTGTTAGCGGGTAACGTGACTTCAGGAATGCTGGTGTTATTAAGATTCATCCTCTGGGGAACATGAACATCTGAATTTCATGTTCCCCGCCCTCTTTAACACCACTGCAGATCAAGTGTACCTCCTCATGGCAGTGGCCTCCCCCAGCAGGACTATACGCACCCCCCACCCCCCCCCCCCCCCCCACACACACACACACACTGCAAAACCTGCTCAGGAACAATGCGAGGACCATGACAAAGAGCTCAAGGAGTTGACCCAGATTACTCAGATCCAAGTCCGACCAGGCACCCGCAGGTTGTGCCGGAACAAGTCCAACTGAGGCTGCACTCTGCTGCCCACATCCAGAGACCACAGGACATCCCAGAGGTCCCGCGTCCATGCAGGGAAGGGGGTTTTGACGTTGTGGCTGATGGGTGTATATAATAGAAGCATAAAACCGCTGTGTTTGAGTGCACATGGGCGCTGGCTGTGCAACATGGTGGACTCCATGGACCGGCTCCCTCTGTAGATACAAAGAGCTCATTCTAAGGTAATGAAAACACGATTCTTATTTTCATGTTATTATACACTTATTAAAACATAGCTATGAATATTATATTCCATTTCTGCCAGTGGATCGTCCTAAATCCTGCACACTGGACCTTTAGGGTGCAGAATAGGATGCTGCCTGCAGGGCTTACGATTCAGAAGAGTCATAGGGGGAATAAATCCAGTCTGTGCATGAATGAAATCAATGTACTGTGCTGTAAAATAGACTAGAGAGTATCCTGACATTCATCCCACAGTTTCATGTAGTTTCACAGTAAATGTACTCATGATGCAGTAAAATGTTCCCGGTCAGTGTTTTACTCTTAAATATGATGTTTTACTGCTGTTTGGATTAATATTACAGTCCAGTCTGAAAGCTGTTGGCTTATATAATGACTATTTTTTGACTATCAGAAGTGGCCTCATTCCCATGCACACACACACAGACACACACACACACACACACACACACACACACACACACACACACACACACACACTGAACCAGACAGGCGGTATTATCAGGAGAGAAGGACCAGCCCTGCCGAGACTGCAAAAAACTTCCATCTCAAATTTGTGTTTGAGTGCACGTGGGCGGTACCACTGCGTGTGTGTGTGTGTGTGTGTGTGTGTGTGTGTGTGTGTGTGTGTGTGTGTGTGTGTGTGTGTGTGTGTGTGTGTGTGGCTCCCAGGCTCCGTGGGAAAGCTCCAGCAGAGGGGTCACCAGTCCAGTCTGCAGCCGACGCACGGGCCACCTGCCCCGGACTATTTCCCGGACACGCACCGCTGGAAAAAAGAACTCCTGGAAGCTTTAATACTGAAAGATTTTCTTTGACTGACTTCAGACACTAAAGACAGTGAGAGGGGAAGATTTGCATTATGTTTGTCAGCAGTTTCTTCCTTTGCTGATGACTTGTCTTTCCGGAGGGATCATTAATCTCAAATTCTGCAAGAGGAAAAACTTTCCGGGAAGGAAACTCACCTGAAACTCGAGCGTCTTTTGGATTAAATGAAAATCACTCAATATCTCCTTTAATATTCCTGAAAGAGCCTCTCACTCACAGTGCTTTGATAACAGTTTTGATGTCACTCCTGTGACGACATTTATCCTCTAAAAATACATGAAAAGCATCAGAAAAGCTGGTGTTTTTTTGTTCAAAGGGGAATAAACTTTAACAAACCTCCACGTCTCCTCCCGCGGAGCGACGCTCAGCTCCCCGCCGCCGTCCCTGCACCATGAAGCGGCCGTGTGAGGACAGCAGCTCGGCAGAAAGCGACGTGGAGGAGACCATCGATGTGGGCAGTGAGAGCGTTTATCCCGGGTGAGTTAGGAGGCAACATGACCGATTCCTTCATCGTATTTCCCAGTGAAAAGCTGCAGCGGCTGATGATTAAATCTGTCTGTAATATGTCAGATGTGTTATGTTGTTCATGCATGACAAAAGTCTGCAGAGCATCGCTTTTCATCGTGATATTTCCACTTGCTTTATTTCAAAATATTCACATTATAGCTCTCATACTGTATTACAAATGTTAAAAGGTGAAGCTATAAGTATAATTAAATTCAGTCAGTTACCTGCTGCCCTTTGAAAAGCACTTTATTTGATTTTAAGCTTCCTTTAACATGCAGTAGAGGCTGTTCTCATCTTGTAAATTAAAGTTAATCAACAAGCAATAACAATAACACTTCGACTAAAACTGCAGTATTCGTACCAGGAAAGTTTATTTATTCACATTTATCAACAGTTAAAGCCTTAATAATGGCCTCACATGATTATTATATATGTTATTATTAGTCAATTATTACTGATGAACGAGTGAATGAGGTGGAGCTCATTTTGATTTACATGCTGTTTGAATGTTGAAACTATAATGATGAATCATATGTTACAAACAAATGAGAAATATGTTGTTATTACAAATAAGCTGTTAAATAAATGTGGTGGAGTAAAAAGTACAAGATTTGCCTCTGAGATGTTGTAGAGGAGAACTATAAAGTAGCGTAAAATGGAAAAATGTACAAGTACTTCAAATTTGTACTTAATTGCAGTACATGAGTAAGTGTATTTAGGCACACACTCCACAGCTGCAGGGAACATCTGGATGTGATGGCACAAAAACTTATTTTTCCTACAATATCCTGCACGACATTTGTCCCTGCATTAAATGTACACATTTGAAGTACTGGAAATAAAAGTTTTCTCCACTTTTCTTAGAGTCAGCTGCAGCTCAAACACGTCTTTTTAATGTACTGATTCATTGTTCTATTTTTCAGGCACGTGAAGGCCTCCTATATAAGATGTGGATCACCGACCACGACCACTCAAGTGATGGCGAGGAAGAAGCGCAGAGGGGTAAAGTTACTGTGCCGGTTTTAAATCATGGACGAACAGTTCAGGGACTGTTCTTTCATTCTTTCCTTCAATATGTCAGATTATCGAGAAGAGGCGCAGAGACAGAATCAACAACAGCCTGTCGGAGCTACGGAGGCTCGTCCCCACAGCGTTTGAGAAGCAGGTGAGACTCTGTTTGTCTCCACAGAAGCAGCACAGACATCCATCAGGGTTCTCACAGGATCCAGACAGAAGCAGGAAACAGACTCCTCACTCCTCACTGTCCAACCACGAGCTAACGAGCACAAACGCTGACAGGGAGAAGCTGGCATTTGTCTGCAAACCTGCATCAAAACTGGATGGAAAAAACAGCTAATAAGCTACAATGATAATAATTATCATTTGAATGATAATGAACTTTAGCTGTATTACATCTTTCATATGAGAAATGCAGCTTCATGCACCAATGCTTCTTATAAAAACAGTGTCCCTCCCTCAAAGATCAGCGCAGTCGAGACGGTTTGTTGCTGTTCAGCAGCACAAATTCACAGGTTTACTCAAACTATTCGCCCAAAGTGGGAAAATCCATTCACTGCAGCGCTTGTCGTGACTTCCACTGCTTTAAATACTGGTATTTAGGCTTCTCCTCATTCTGATTAGCGCACCTGTCTGATTCAGAGCTGCTTTCACCTGTGTGGGTCTCACTCACTCTGATCACTCAGAGGTTTGTTCACCTGCAGCCTTTACAGCAGCTCCACGACTCGAGCAAACCAAGTCAGTGGAAGAGATTTCAAAATGTGCAGAAAACTCAATATAAAACAATCAAACTGATGTTGAAAGTATTGAACTGTGCTCCACTGTTGTGATTACTTCAGACTAAACTCATCTTGGTGGTTTGTGGTCACGATTTGCTTGAAATTGTGAATCCGAACGACAGAATTTTGTAAAACCAGGTGGTGCATCAAGGTGGCGTTCAGGTGCATCGTTTGTTCAGCCTCTGCTTTGTTTTATCAGGGCTCAGCTAAACTGGAGAAGGCGGAGATTCTGCAGATGACTGTGGACCATCTGAAGCTGCTGCAGGCGACGGGAGGGAAAGGTAACGGGGACGTGTCTGCCGCCCGGAAATGAAAACCACTGAAAGTGCTCGTGCAGCGTTGTCAAAGTTCAGAGTGTCCAGAATCAGAGTCCTCAGGTCAGACTAAATAGCACAGACACTCATTCACACGTGTACTTTTCAAAGCACCTGTGTTAAAGATCTGCAGTCTGAACTAAGCCTTAGACCTCTAGACCAGCAGGACTCGAAGACCAAACCAACATACCGCTGCATGTAAAGCAGGGCTAACAGCTGGAGGACACATGACCGATGACAGCGACAAACTGACGAGGCCAAAGCGACTGCTGACTTGATCTGCCAGGTCTCTATGATGCGTTCAGGTGCAGCTTTTAACAGAGGACGTGTCAGCGCTCGCTCTTTGAAGTTGGAGCATCAGTGCGGACGTGATGTCAGTCAAACACTCGGTTTAAATCGTGTGTGTGCGACAGAGGGAGGTGGCGAGTCCATGGGAAAATGCTGCAGGGATAAAAGCACCACTTGACCCCGAGCAGCGCTGTTTGCTTTCATAAAGCCGGCGGCCGGGGGGAGGACGCGTGAGGGAGGGGGAGAGGAGGTGAGGGTCAGTGTCGGCTGCGTTCACAGGCCGTCTCTCTGCAGCGTCTGTTTGGGTTCACCAGCGGCAGCAGCGTGTAGAGTCAGACAGAGCAAACAGTCAGCTGATCGCAGCAGGAAACATCCACAGTCAGACGTGAACAGGGTGAAGCAGATCAATGCGCCGATATTCAGAAAACAGGTGGAGGAATGTGACTCTGAGGCTGGTGTTACCACGTTTTATGTTCTTCGCTGCTGCTCTTCAGTTAGGTATTTATTGAAGTGCCGCTGTGACTTTTAAGTTTTGATTAAGCAGTTTTAATCAGCCTGTCTTTGTGGAACTTAGAACACAGTATTTCACCCTCTCTCTGTCTGCAGGGTATTTCGATGCTCACGCTCTGGCCCTGGACTTCCTGTCTCTGGGTTTCCGGGAGTGTGTGACGGAGGTTTCCCGCTACCTGAGTGCCGTTGAAGGCCTGGACTCTGGCGACCCGCTGCGCTCCCGCCTCCTCTCCCACCTCACCTCCTGCGCCTCGCAGCGTGACGCCGCCGCCCTCACCCTGACCTCCCATTCTCCACATCACCAGCACCACCACCAGCAGCCTCACCCTTTACCTCACCCCTTCCACCCCCACCACTGGGCTGCTGCAGCCGCCGCCGTCGCCACCGCGGCTGCGTTTCGGCCTCTGCCGTACGGACTGAGCGGGCTTTCTGTTTCAGAAGCTGGAGGAGGTGGAGCCCCCCAGAGGCTGGTGGAGTTGTCACAACGCAGCTCAGCCTCCTCGTTTTCCTCCTACGCAGACTCCACCACCTCCTCCTCTCCTTCCTCCTCCTCCTCCTCCTCTTCTTCCTCGTCTCTCATGCTCCCCTGCGGCCCTGCTCCTCTCTCCACCTCCCTTCTCTCCTTCTCAGCGTCGTTTCCCATCACCCTCCACGGAGGGTTCCCCATCGTTCCTCCCTCCTCCTTCATCTCCACCACCACTACCACCAGCCCTCCCATCTCCTCTTCCTCATCCTCCTCCTCCTCCTCCCACACTCCTCACAGCAGCAGCAGTAAACCCTACAGGCCGTGGGGAACTGAGGTTGGAGCTTTCTGACCGTTTGACTGATGTCACTGCAGACTAACATCTGACCTGCTGACTGTTTTAACAGCCTGGAAACACTTTGACCACCAGTGAACAAAACACTTAACACTTGATCCGAGCAACTCGTTCTATTAACTCTTAACCTTTGAGGTGTTTTTGATTGTTTTCCACCTGCTGATTTCACAAAGTGACCAGTTACTCGACTGTGACCTCTCAAGACTCCAACTGTGTGATGGTGACACAACAGCTGTGGTTAACGTGTCTCATGCCAGAAAAAACTTTGATTTGATTGGTGCAAACCATTTCAAGATACAATCACAACAGCAGATAGAACCAATACCACCAAGGAAGCATTTCCACAATTTCTCCATTATACCTCCAGTAAGCATGTAGTCATAGAGGAGATGTTGGTTTCAAAATGGCCGCTTGACGCTTCACTTTTTCCGATGAGGATCTTTACGTCATCTCTACAGCCAACAACAGCCAACCAGAGTCTGCGTCCAAAGCCAGTGCCTCATTCTCCTAATTCAATGAGGATATGCAGCTTCAGTGGGTAATTTACAGCTAAAACAAGGAACTCAGTGTTGTTACACAGGTAAACAACAATAAATATAATAAATGACCTAAATATGAAGACATAGAGACTCAATATAAGTATAGAAACCCTCCGTTTAAACATAGGTGGCCTGAATATAAAGATATATGATTTAGTACATGGCCTTCCTTTGGAAGAACGCCTTGACATGCTGTTAGATAAACATGTAAAATACTGTTTCTGTGGTATTGGTATTCATTTTATTGAGCTTGGACCAGGTGAAGGTTTCATGCTGTTGTGTCTCAGATAAAATCATCTGCAGGCATCCATTCGCAAAAATTTATATAAATCCAGGCAGAATAAAAGCCTTCTGTTTCAGTGTGTTCAAACCTCTTTTATACAGGAAACAGAAGGAGTTTTAACATGTTTTACTGAGTTCAACTGATGTGTTGTTTCTGGATTTACTCCACTTTAATCCCTGATTCTGGTCCTCTGAATATTGTGACCCAAAGTTTGCCTCTGAGATAATCAATTCACCGACGTTTAACCCGACTAACCAGAACAACTTGTTGAAGAGAAGCTGTTAGCGACCACTGCAGACCAGCCAAAACCAGTTCAGGCTCAGACATCTGTGCGTCCGGCGTGGTGTCGAGCAGCATTAACAGATTTGATTGTCTGTGGTTTACATGTAAACTGTCGCCGAATCAAAGCTGATTTGCTGTGTGCCTTTTTACGAATAAATAAAGATGAAGTAACGATGTTGGTGTTGTCATGAAACATGAACAAAGACCATTTATACGCTGAGAGGTTTAATCTGAGTATCATGTCTGAGTACGGAGTGAGAGCAGGTGTTTAGCTTAGCATGAAGAGTGAAAACAGGGGCAAACAGCTAGCCTAGCTCTGTCCAGATGTTTTGTGTTAATGAGGTGTTGGTAGATGTGTGTCTGTATTTGTTTCCTGTCTTTAGGCTGAAGTTTCTTTCTCCTAGAAATTATGTATATGTGCAACTAATTTGCATTCACAATTAAGTAATTGAGTTACGGGTGGGAGGTCGGGTGGATGGGAGCTGCTACGTGCAGGACCGTGGCACCAGACTCCGGGTTCACGTCCACACTGTGGTCAGGTTTAGGCAACAAAAGCACTTGGGCTCAGGTTCGGGATGATCCTGATTGCTGCTGACTTTGAAGTGCCTGAACAGAACCATGAGGAAGTAGAATGAGGCTGCACTCACGGTGAGTGGACGGTGCTTTGCATCATCGCATCAATATGTCGTCGGTAAACATCCGCTCAGAATCAACATTTTGTACATTAACGAACAAAACAAACACCTCTAGTTCTTTACTTCTGAGGTCTCTTTGCATCCCAACAGCAATCAATAAAGCAAGTGCTCTGGAAAAGAAAACTGTTATCTCTGGCTGTTACAGGCTGTAATGAACCCATCCAATCATTTCATTTGACCTGCATACTTTCCTACCTGCACTGCCTGTGAGCTCGCTGTGCATAACCGAAATCTTCCACCAAGCAAAGCAGATATTTTATTTTCCTAAAGCTATCGCACAAGAATCCAGCTGCACCTCCACCTCCGGCAGCTCAGCAGAGGAAGAAGAGGCAGACAGACGCAGAAAAGGTCAAACCGGAGTGAACGTCGCTTTGGCTTTGCGACGACGGCGAGTTGGAGGGCCTGAAAAGTGACGCCATGGGAGCTGCGCTGGACGGGCCATCGTCTGGTTTGTCTGGTTTTGCCATGCTTGTAGTTTCTCATGATGTTAATATGATGATGTCATCCCCAGCGCTCTCTCGTGGACCCGACCTCGAGCAGCGATCAGGAGGTGTGGGGAGACGTGATGGGATACTTTTCGCTTGGATACCTTTAAAATGTAGCTGCTGTCGACTAACCAGACTGCTCTCCCAAGTTAGGAAAGAATTACAGAATCAAACAGCACACACACACACACACACACACACACACACACACACACACACACACAGGCACACACACACACACACAGGCTTGCTAATCCACTCCTTCTTTGCCTTCATCTTGCAGTTGATTTACACACTAAAATCACTGCTGCACCCGTTAAATCCTCCCAGAGAAGAAAACGGCGTCATTTCCAGCTGAATGGAGGATTAAAGGCTGACAGGCCTGGGAACGGCTCCGCGGGCCGTAAATCCGCCCCGGTCAGCCGACACGGTTCTCACGCCGGGACGCCGCTTTGAAGTGACCGGCGGTAAATTGGGTGACATGAGCCGGTCAGCACTTTACATCCAGAAACACAGAGAAGCCAGACGGGTCAGACACGAGGAGGACAGAAAGCGCGCGAGGAGACGCTGAAGCCAGAAGACGTCCACTGGCTGTTCGATACCAGAGGACATGAATTCTGTGTTTTCCTGCTCTGGAAACACCCTTTACACTGCCTCTAACACAGAGGCCTCATCGTGTCTGAGTTTTATTCTAGTACTGTAGTACACACTGTACACAGTATGTACTGCAGTAATGTTTCTCGTAGTGTTTTTGCTGTTTGTATACAATAAGGCAGCGCTCTTTAGCGTTTAATGCTAACAGGAAGTGATGGGATACTGCTGTTAATTAAGCTATACACACAGGAAGCTAAATGTTTTACTTAGATTTTAATGTTTTTATTTCATATCATCTGCAGACCTTTTGCAGCATAATTCATGTCTGGATCTGGGACAGTTTATCTCCGGGTTATCAGAAATACACAGTTGTGCTTTGGTTGTTACTGTTTTTGAACCTTTTTTTTTTTTTCTTCTGTTGCTGAGTATTTGTGACAATTTTTCTCAGTCAGTTGACTTGTGGTCATTTGATTACATTGAATTTTCCAAAATAAAGTTGTGTTTAATCAAAATACCACAAAGTAACACACAGAAAACCTGCAGCAGGCAGTAATCCAGCAGCCTTGAGGAGTACTGGTTGGCGTATAATAGTTTTTACAGGTGTTGTGTGCACTCTGTGAACATGGAGGCTTCAGGGCAACATCTTAGTTTGTCCAGTGATTTATCATCTTTAACTATTTCAGAGTCAAAGAAACAGCGAGCGCTTTCTGTTTCCTGTTTTTTTATTTTCTTATTTTTCAGGAAAGGGGGAACAGCAGAGCAACAGAACAAGAAAAGGAAATGTGTGACTGTGTGTGAGTGTCAAAGGTTAGTCATGTAAACAAAGTGGTCTTCTGTCCTGAATGTGTCCCCGCGGGGCTCTGCTTTAAGGAGACATTAAGGAGACCATGTGGTTCGGACTTAAAATCTCAATCCAGTAGCCGTCAGGATCCTGAATGAAGGCCAGATCCTTCATTTTACCTGTGAGGAAACATGACGGTGAACTTCTTAGAAGAACACTGCACTAATTCAGAGGTGGGTCGGAGCGCCACCTCCTGGCTGACACTGATACCAACCATGTGGAGACATTTCTTTAAAATCTCACTATAAGACACTGAAGACTTGTTCAAACGTTTGCTCTTCAGTAATCTAATGATTGTTAATAGAAGAGTACAACAGTCACAGGGGACACTTTACTGCACCGAGTACTTTTACTTTCAATACTTTAAATACATTTTCCAGATTATACTTAGATACTTTTACTCAAGTAACATTTTCAATGCAGGACAGAGTACTTTTGGAGTGGTATTTTTACTTCAGTAAATGATCGGAATACTTCTGCTGCACTGTGAGTACATGTTGTAAAACTTGTTCTTGTGTTTTATTTAACTTTATTTAATATTTGTGAGCCAGTTTTTATCTTTTTTAAACAGGATTTTCTTAACATGCAGAGGGACAACAGCGAGTGACGTCTCAGAACTCACCTGCGTCTGGTTTCTTGACAAACTTCACTTGTTGCGCTTCAAATAATTTGCAAGCAGCGTGAAGATCAGGAACAGCAATACCAATATGACCTGCGATGACATGGTGGGTCACACACACACACACACACACACACACACACACACACACACACACACACACACACACACGTAAAGAACACAAACGAAGCTGCTTCCTGCTTCACCTCTTCTCTCAGCTCATCTTGAACAGAAACACTCGACTTAAAATCAGTTCATCACAGTGAAAAGTCACAATGAAATCAACGTGAACTCAGTCAAAGTTCTCACCAAATCCTCGCGGCTGGCTGTTCCCGTTGTGGTAGGACAGACTTTCATCTGACTCTGAGCCCCAGTTACTGACACACACACAGAGAAATGACGTTCATGAAAACACAGGCGCTGGTGGTCGTCCTGCAGATGAAACGCTTCTTCAGGTCATCGTACGTACTGAGTGAGCTCTATGGTGGCCCGGCGGGAGAAGGTCCACGCCGTCCTCTCTTTGATGTCGGCCGGGATGTCCGACTTCTCCTCGTAACCCAGGAAGTAGAGGGTGAAACGCATCGAAGGGAAGTCGATTTTCTGGAGCAAGCTGGAAACCCGAGAGCAGGCCGGCGGTTAACAGTTTGAAGAGAGTTTGAATCAGATTCGCTCGGACAGGTTCAGCATCACACTCACGTCATGCCCAGGATCCGAGTGTAGAAGTCCAAGGACTTCGCCGGATCTTTGACCCTCAGCATCGTCTGCTGCATCATGTAGTCCTGCAAACGGCAAGAAGAGCTCTTTAAGAAAAGGCTGTTTGAGGGAAGAAACCAACGCATTTTCATCACCGGCTCTGCAGCTCTGAGCAGCGTTTCAGCCTCTTTCAGCACAGTTTCTGTCTGATTCAGCCTCAGCAAGACAACAAAACAACCTTCACTACAGCTACTCTTAAACTCCACTTTCTTCAGATTATCAATACAAAACATATCAACTAACAGATTCTGATGTGTTTCTGCAATTCGTTCTACACTGCAGTATTTAAAGTACTTTTAAAGTCACTGTCCTGAAAGGGGCCATTCTGCATAACTTTTGATTTACTGCTTGTACTTTTGCTGAAGTAAACGTTTGAATGCAGGACTATTATTTCAAGTATTTCCACAGTTGTACCGGTACATGTACTTAAGCAGAAGGTGTGAGTACATCTCAGATTTCTGTCTCAGCGCTTTGATAGATCAACGATCAGCTGTTTAAATTTAACAATTCAACAGCAGAAACTCTTCTACTGTCAAAGCTGACTGTGATCTACGCCCAATGAAAAGGCCTCTCTGGATTATCCAGGACTGTCTGGAAAGACGAGTTGCTGTTGAGTTCTTTGAACGTCACCTGAGGTTTCAGCACATGAAACTAAAGCTCCTGACGTGGACACCAGAAGGATCAGAGTGTCTGTTTAACACCTGAACGCTCTTCACAGCAGAGGCTCCTGCAGCTCTGAAGGCATCTCGTGTGAAGTGTCAGCCCGGCCGACAGGCAGCTGCAGGTCCGCAGTCACACACCAATTACTGCCAACAGGTTTGACTGCATTGCTGCCTCCCCGCACCGCCCAGCTCCTCTGCCCCAGCAGGGAAATAAAGCAAACCCCCTGAAATGAGACGTGAAAGACGGTCACCTTGGTGATGGGGTCTCCTTCTTTGCAGGCAGCGGACACGGCGTCGTTCGACAGTCCTCCTCGAGCCTCCATGGCGCTCATCAGACTGAATGACCCTTCAGGTTCTTCCACCAGCACCTTCTCCGTGCTGCCTTCAGGTGCTGCTCGTTCATTGTGCTTCTGAGCTGTGATATCAGGCTTCTAAGGCTTTTGAGTTGTTTAGTTTTAGGGATCAGAGTTAAATTATGAAAACATAAATGAGTGAATCATCCATGTCTTCATCTTATGTTTACTTTTATTTGTCTTAAACGTGAAGCAGCTTTGAGGCTCCTGACAAACGTAACATTTTTTATTCCTTCATTTATGTTGTATTTTCTAGAATTTTATTTGATTTTATTTGCTCTTAAATAGAAACTGGTTGTAAAATGTCATATAGAAATAAACTTTACTTACTTCTGTTATTGCTGCTTTTATTAATTGTACCATATGAATAATGCTACTGTGTCATTAACGATATACTGTGACTAAAGTGCTCAATACAAAAAGATCTTTAGTTTTCTCAGTTTAACAGCATGGCTCTCGTGTCTTGAGAAGAGATTTTTCTTTTTGTGATGATTTTTTCTCATTATTACCGCTCACCAAATAACATTATCAACTTCAGAAGTTAAATTGGTGTGTCATTATAACCAGAAAAGTTTCCTTTCGATTGAACAGGAGCATGAAAAGCAGCTCAGATATCGCTGAGATTTTGCCAGTATAGAGATTTCTGACAGAACCTGAAGGCAGCAGACATTTTTCCCAGCCAGGTGTTTCTGCTGGGGGCGTGGTCACGGGACAGCCGCTGCCTTCAGGTCCTGGCTGAACTGCTGTGAACGCCCACAGCATTCACACGACATGCCGCCTGACTGAGGGGGAAGTTAAATTCCAGCATCACAACAAAAAACAAGATATTTCCGCGCTCCACGGAGCGTGAACGAATGAGGAAACATCTCAGGAACATCAAACCACAGTCTGTTCTCCAAGAACAAAGACAGAACGAGCCGTGAAAGAACAGCGAAGTTAAAGGAAGTGTGGCAACATCAATCAAAGGTTTTACTGTCCAATAGATTAATTCTGATTGACCTGGAGCTCATTATGAAACCAGCTTGTTTGTCAGCATCAGTTTTAAGATGAACATGTTTGTGGTAAACCCTCAGGGGCGGGGGGCAGAGGATCTCGTAAACATACAGGTAGAAAAATGCAGTTAAGCTGAGCTGCAGGTCTGAACAGGTCAGAGATTTGAGGTGAGGGAGGATGAGTGGGCGAACTCACACCTGACCTGCGCTGGGACCAGGATCTGTGGAGGCTTTGCTGCTGTTCTCTGGAACAAACTGATCTGACCTGAGATCTGCCACAGCTGATCCGCATTCAAGATCAACTGACAAACGTTTGTTTTCTTTCAGCACTTTGAAACCGACAGGAAACGCGCTGCAAAACCAAAACAAGACGCTGAAAGAGGCTGAAACGCTCCTCAGAGCTGTGGAGTGTGAGGGTTCACCACCATGAACAGATCCATACATTGAGTCTGCTGATCAATTGATTAGTGCAGCTTTAAAGGCACGACTCTGCTGCCATCTAGTGGTCGTATCAAGCATGACGCAGTCGCCAGTTGTATTTTAGGCAATTTTATCTTTGATTTAGTGATAAAGAAAGCTGTGATCACGCTGACATGTGGGAAACTGTTTAGTTTTCCTTTGTATTATCAACATTTCAAGTGTTTCTACAGTGAAAAAAAACATTAAAAAAGGCAAAATCATCGTCTCAGCTTCCTGTTTATGGAAATCAGTCTTTTAAAAAACAGTGATTCTTAAATAGTTTTTGCACTTTATGGAGGCTCAACACAAATTTTATTCTTTACCAAAGAACATCAGTCATCACTCCCAGGACACTTTGGAAGCAAAATGAAAGTAGAAAAGCAACTAAAAGTATTTACATTTTTTTATATGTACAGAGTCTAATCAGGAGCTCAGCTCGTCCTCCAGAGACATTTCACCAAACCTCTCGTTTTCTAACAAAGGCAGCGGAGCGCCGTCATCTCCGAGCCGCCTTGTGGCTCTCCAGCAGCAGGACCACCAGGCGGCTCTTCAGCGTGGCCAGCTTGCTGCTGTAGTTCTGCTGCAGGACGGACGCCAGCTGGCAGCGGAGGCTCCGGAGGCTCGGCGGCGAGTCGCAGTCCGGCACGTTCAGCAGAGTGTGGAAGAAGTGCTGCCACAGGTCGCTGTGGGGGTTCCTGTGGAGCAGGGGAGGAAGAGTCAGACAGGACAGCCTGAAGCTGCCAGCTTCTTCACCGGATCCAGCTCTGATCCACCTCACTGTGGCAGACCAGGACCGGGGATGAATCGATTTAAACCAACATTCATACCACTCGGTTTCTAATCATCAGCGCTCTGCCGTGAGCAACACGACAGGCTGAATTACCTTCTGAATGCGCCGTTTGTCCTCCACACGCCGCCTTCGTTCGTGACCTGCATGTACGTCCCGAACAGCATGCAGTACACAGTCCCTGCTATCCCAAAGTAATCCGTCTAAACACACACGGGAAACACACAGGACAGCAGACACAGTGAGACCTTTAAAAGAAAACCTGCCTTAAATGACATTTTAATTTAAGGATAATTCTCTAAATGTTCTGTTTCTGCGCTGATACAAGACGTGTGACTCCTCTGCAGTGACAGGACCGGACTGCGTGCGCTCACCTGATAGTTCCAGGGTTTCCCGCTGAGCATCTCGGTGCACTGGAAGCCTGACGTCATACACTTGGAGGTGAAAGCTGTGCCTTCTGGGAAAAGCTCCATGTCGATGCTCTGTCCGAGGTCGATGAGGACGAGGCCGTGGTCCACGTTCTCCGCCTCGAAACACTTGTTCTCCAAGAACCTGGAACGCAACAGCAGCGATCAGGAAAACGATTAAAACTCCACATCATTGACTGTTATACGCATGTTGATGAACGTGGTCATTGGCTGTTACCGCTCTCCGAGCAGGAAGTTGTCAGGCTTGATGTCGGCGTGGATGACGCGGATGCTGTGCAGCTGCTCCACCATGTTCAGGATGCAGACGGTGAAGTACATGACGAGAGGCTGAGGCATCACTTTGTCACTCAGGGTTTTAAAGATGTTCACTGCGTTCTGAGAGAGGAGTCAAAGGTTCAGGACGCGGCAGACAGAAGACGGCGTTTGCGGCTCTGATGCGAACCTACCAGCAGAGTGCCGTAGTTGTGAAGCTCGCCGAGCAGCACGCTCCCGTTGTGGAAGAGGTGAGCGGAGCGAATGCGGCTGTAGAGGTGACGGACGCCGGGCTGCAGCCGAGCGTCCAGCTGAGTGTTGATGTAAAACTCCCAGGGGTTGGCGGGCTTCTGAACCTGCAGTGATGATTAGAAAGACAAAGATGAGGAGTGAGATGTTCACTGGGAAGATGAAGCAACCACCTCATCTGCCACTATCTTACCTTTAACACCATCCTCTCTGAGGTCATGGGGTCAGTCGCCTGGAAGACCGTCGCAAAAGCGCCTTTTCCGAGGACGCAGTCGACTCGCAGGGACGCTTTTCCTGCCGGGAGGAAAAGATTTTCAATTCAACATATGTCTCCTGGTTTTCTTCACTTCGCCTCAGCTGTGACGGCTTTGGTACGTTTGGAATCGAACCAGGAAACCTCTGTGCGAGTGTTAGAGTATGCGACGCCCCTCTGAAATGACAGTTGCTGCTCGCCTTCTTACCCATGCTGATGGTGATCTTGGGGCTGATGTTGGGCACGTTGCACTGCCAGGTGATGCAGCGGGGGTGGGAGGTGAGAGGAGGTGAGAGCGCTGACAGCAGATTACGGATCAGCTCCTCATCCCAGGGGTCTGACAGCAGCTGGGCCGCGGCCGTCCCGGCTGGTGCTGCGTTCATGGACACGTCGGCGCTCGGCCCGAGTCCTCTGTCTGGACTCATCATGGGCTCGTCCGCGGCGCTGAGCTGGCGCAGCTGCACCGGGCTCATGTGCACGTCGGCGCAGAGCCGGGGCTGTTCTGGACTCATGGGGACGTCCCGGCTCTTGTTGGGGACGGACTCCCCTTTCTTGTGCAAACGGGGACTCAGGAAGGCGTCCAGGTCTGGCTCGACCAGGGCCTCTGGGCTCCTGATGGCCAGCCAGTCCGGGTTGAGAGCACACTCTGGGCTCATGGGGACATCGCAGACTGGTTTCTGGGCTCGTTCTGGACTCGCAGGGTTGATGGAATCTTCCATGATCGTAAAAGGTTCAGCTTTGGGTCTGACTGAACTCACGGGCTGCTGTGAGATCAGAGACGCTGGTTTTGGAGGCTTCTCTGGACTCAAGTACACCTCCCAGGCGGGCGCGGTGGTCCTGTGGATGGAGGAGTTGGTGGGACAGATGGTCTGGTCTCTGAAGGAGAGCACAGCAGGAGGGGGAGGCTGCACCGCGGTGATGGAGGAGGCGGTCAGGCAGAGCTGGGCTGCGGTGAGCCCCTCGCCAACGATGGTGCCGTGTCTCTCAGAGGACGGCGCAAACTGACTGACGGCCGTTTCTGAGAGCTTCTCATCAGACGAACTCTGCTCCATGATGGGGCTGCGGGGGGCGACAGAGGACGCGAGTGTCACAGACAGACAGGGACGCTTTTAAATCAGACAATACTGATTAGGGACAGTCTGGTTACCTGAGATTTGTTGGCTGGCGTCTGATGAAAGCCTCGTCATCGCCATCACAGTTGTTCTCTGGAGAGTCGAAAAACGTGTTATTTTTTGCTCTCTGAACTGGAAAGGATACAGGTCATATTGTAGTGTGTGTGTGTGCATGTGTGTGTACCTTTGTCCTGGAAAAAGTTGGTGCTGGAAGGCGTCTTGTGTGTGAACGGAGTGGAGACAAACTGAGCCAGCATGGCGAAGTCTGTGGTGCTGTTGGGACACGCAGCCAGCGAGTTCAGGGAGTTGTAGCGAGCGCCCCACATGGTGCTTTCATCCGGCATCAGATCCGAAGGAGTCTCCTGATCGGCAGGCGGACAGTTAGAAAACAGGAAGTTAAAGGCCGAGTTTGTGAAAAGGTGGCGAGAAGAATTCCAGCTGAACTTTTTCATCCTGTTTTCTTCACACTCACGTTGGATTTGTTCGACACCTGGATTTCGGCCAGAGCTTTGATTGGTTTAGACCTCTCTGCCACAGACAGAGCAGCGCCTCTGAGCACAGTGAAAGAGGGACAAAATAACAGGAACGTCATTCATAGAAAGGTAACTGTAACCTTTCGCCACAGAATCACAGCAAAGCACAAGTTAGAATACGTTAATAATATTAAATACGTCTATTTTAGGTCGACGTGCAACAGCTGACAGACATCCACCATCTTTACTTTTCCAGAATATATTCATGGTGTCACGTGCCGCTCGCTCTCTGGTCCATATTTACCTGCCGTTTTCTTTGTCGGTGTCGTCCTGGAAGATGGTGAACTGGGCTGTGGTCGGGGGCTTCGTGAGAGAGGAGACGCCTCCTTCAGAAATCAGTGGGACAAGAATTCAGTGAAGTGACAGGAAGCAGCAGGAAAACTTTAACAGAAAGCACGAACTTTTGAGGATCTGTCACCCACAAAAAATCCAACTTAAGTCAGAAAGTAATTGCAGAATTTATCTTGCTGTCATGCAGATTTTTACACCATTGGAAAGTCAAACCTCTTGGACCACAAAAGTCTGCCACGTTGGATTTAACTGTGAAACACCCACATGAATGATTCGGCCATGTCCGCGCCTGTTTACGGCATTTTACCATTTCTTGGGTAGCCGGGTTCCGCCTCCTTCTCAGCGGCGTGGAGCGCTGATGTGTTGCTGAACGGGTCCTCTAGGAGAGTCGGAGCCTGGAACATGTCCATGATCACATCTGGATGATACAAAACCAGAGGAAATGTTATTCCCTGCAACAGAACTTAGTGAGTCGCCCTTGAAAGCTGGACTGAAGACGTGAAGACTGAGCAGGAGGAAAGTCTGGGAATTTATCGGCAGTACCGGCGCTTTGACTCCCCGGTAAAGGACTAAAGTGAAGAGGCTGTGGTGCTCACCCAGTGCTTCCCGTGTGTTGACAGTAGGTGACGGCAGCACCCGGGACGGTGTGGCCTGAACAAAGCCCAGTGAATTGTTGGGAGTGATGTGAGACAGGTTACCCGTGCCTCCCTGCGACACTGGGAGACACAAAGAGAAGGCTTGAAAACTCCCAGGAGAAGCCGGGATTGGAGGCCTTACTCACGAGCAACTGGTGGACTTACTGTTGAGTTTCTCCTCGGGCTCTGGGGGGTCATCAACATGCCTGAGAGGAGGAAAAATGAAAGCAAATTAGAGGAAAGTAACACTGCTTCTTTAACACTGGCACGCATCCGTTGCCTTTCTCTCGTCTCTCCCTGCATTCACCCCTCAGGAGGCGTTAAGGAAACTCCTGCACTGGTCTCAACTGAATTAAGTCACTCACTGATGTGCGGCGTTGTGCTCTGGGAGCTGTCGGTTCTCCGTGCTGCCGGGATGAGCTCGATCGTCCTGGCAGAAAGCATCAGTGTTCACAGCGGGTCTGTGGAGCGGCGGCTTCATGTGCTCGAACAGCACGGGCTGCTGAGCTGCCTGAGGCGGAACCATCGCTCGGTCTATGGACAGCGAGGCCGGTGTGGAGTTTGGTAAATGAATGCTCCTGTCAGTCAGGGCAGAGGGCTGACGCGACACCCCTGAGCTCAGAGCGTTTGTGCTGCTCTGCTGATGAAGAGGTTCGGGGGCCACCGCAGCCTCGTGGATGAAGGTCGGCTCGGTGTGTAATCTCAAGCCGAGAGAGCGCCGGCTGCTCGGGTGATTTGAGGGTCGAGGACGCCCAAAGGACTGCTGGGTAGGATTAGGGTTCAGACCGGTGGAGGTTTCCACTGCAGACAGCTGCAGCAAACAACACAAAGGTCAGGGATTCATGTAAGATTTCACATTGTTAAACAGCAAAAGGAGGTTCGATAACTGAGTTTGTCGTGTGAGGGCAGAAAATACTGAGCTGACAAAATGACATCAGGGCTGTACAATAACTGCACGGCAATACTGCGGTCATGTGACGCCTGCCGTGAGGTTGAGCTCATTACTATGGTCACCAGGGGTTAGAGGTCGACCAGTTAAGTGGTTCAGCTGATTAATCCGCGCTGACGGGAGTTTCACAGACTGTCGTTATCGGTGGAACGTGGCTCTGATTCTGGCGAGTCGGCCGTCTCACCCTCTGTGGTGATGGCCGGCTGGTTAAACCTCCACAGGCGTCCAGATCCCGGTTGACTTCCTCCAACATACATTTAATGCTCAGGATGCCCTCCTCGTGCTCCCTCAGCTTCTTCTCCACTTCAAACAAAACAAAAACACATTGCAACAAAGTTAATAAGTCACTTAATAAAACACAGCAGGTGAGTCGCGCCAGCAGTTCTTGGGATTTGTTTTCAAGCCTCAATTGCAGATTTAGTCCTACGACTGGATTTTAAAACACTGGCTTACTGGTTTCTCTCATCTCCTTCTCCTGCTTCTTCTGAAGCTCGGAGAAGTATCTTTCTGCTCGGACCTCCTCAAAGCATAATTCAGATCCTTCGCAAGCGAGCGCTTCCGTCGTGTACTCGGGCAAAGTCTGAACGCTGGAGCCTTGACTCGAGGACGTCTTCCCTGACGTCTCAGAGCGGGAGACTCTGCGGAGGAGAAAAGACAGGAGGTCGTTAAAAAATGACTTTCCTGAAGCACTTCCCATTCTACAGATCATACAGTGCATGTTAGGTCACAGAAAACTAACGTTACTTACGTAATGATGGTTTTTCGTGTGGGTGGTTTGGGTAGACAGTCCACAGAGGCCTGTAACAGAGGACGAGGATCATTACTCGGTTTGAAAAGCAGATGTTGAAGTTATTTGATGGTTATCCTGGAAATTCAATTATACACACCTTGTTTTGAGCCACGGGCTCTCTGTGAGAGGGCATCTGATTGGTCAAATGGGAGTTTTGCCATGGGGTCCGAGCTCCTGCTTTAAAGTCGAATAAAAATCCAACAGTCAGTTGCTGATACAACATATAGAAATCTCTTTAAATAAAAAAGGAAGGAACACACACTCCTACCTGATGTCTTGCTTCTGGTTCTTGTTTGAAACTGCCTGCAGATCAGATTTATTTTTTATTTAAAGCAAATGAAAGTCATTGTCGTGCATGAATCTGTGAATCTACAGTGCATAGTCCACGTTCCCGTGCCTACACTTTACAGTTTGTTGTTGTTACCTGTATTCATTGAGAACAGTGTCAGCTGGCTGGGCTTGGTTCTCTATCGCTTTCTGGTACACGGCATCGGCCTGGTCGTTCAAACCCCTCTGCTCAAACTGCTGTGCCCAGACCACGTAGAGGGCAGCCGTCCTGGTGCCGATGCCCTTACTGTAGATGTGACTGTACAGTGCAGTGGGGTCGGAATAATAACTTGCCTGTCGGACAGTTTGAAGGAAGAAGTGCTCCGGTGAGGTTTTCAACGTCTGAATAACAAACCAGCTGTGGTCATGTGACTGCTCATGTGATTTGAGGCAGACTTACACATTTGATGCAGTAGTTCACATATCTGACGTCATTTGCGTATCGCTCAACAGTCAAAAATCTCTCTACAAGAGTGTCAAACACCAGTGACATTTCGCTGCCACCGTCTGCAGGTAATGTTTTCTCCAGGTAATCCACAAACCTTGGAAATATAGAGGGAAATGTTCAGTAGTGTCAGCTGTCAGTCATACATATGTTAGTAAAGTGCAGTTAAAAGTTGGACAGAGAGCATTACAGAGTAAATACCAATAAAAAATAAAACAAAGGGTAAACAAAGATAATTAACTAATAATTGATCAGAGACAATTTTCAAAATCAAGAGACTGAACAACATTACAAGTTAACATAATTAATAATCAAATTAGAGAACTGGCAAGGGAATATGAGACTGCTGCTGTTAAGTCAGCTTTGTTTCCTACATAAATAACCTTTCCTAGCCAAATGAAGTAAAAACACTTGCTAGCTTATGCTAACTTAGACCAGTCAAATTACTCACTTGTCCCATGGATCCAGTGGGTCGTCTCCTGTATATGAGCTCAAACTCCTTTCAAAACACCTAAAGGGGCGAACACATGCCAAAATTAAAGAAAGGTAGTGTAATGTTTCAGAGTAAGACCGTTTATAAATCAGTTGTAATTCAGCGACACATCCGTGGTGCTAAAGCTAGCCGTTAGCACAAAGCTAACCGTTACTGAAGTAGCTACCGGTGACTTACTGTAATGAAGTGGCAACATCCATTTCGCCTTGAATAAAAAAAATCCTTTAAAAACGCAAACAATAAACCAACCCGTGTGTTGTTACCGACCAATCTATCTCACTGACTGTTTGGCTGGCTTTACAAATCAATTTCGCTGGATAGCTTCCATCGTTGGGTTTGTTTCTCTCCTCTCAGACGGGGCCGTTCCTGCTATCTACATTTGAAATTTCGCGCTCAGCCAATAGCAACGCAAGCGATCTGCTTTTACCGGAAAGACACGCCCCCACGACGTGACGAAGTTCCGGGTGAAAATACACAAAAGCAGAGCTATCAAAACAAATAAGCGCTGAACGGCACAGTACAAGTCAAGAATTACGACAAAAAAATGCACCAAAAGGAAAACAAATTATATTAAAATCGACCTAAATCAACCTATATTACCTTGCTTGACTTGCTTTTCCCTTAACAAAACTAAGAGATGCATATAATTGTACTCAATAGAATCATAATATTTACTATAAAACCTATATTTTCCTTCCTCATATATCACGAAAACTTATTATTATTATGTGAAAGACAGCGTGAGGATGTAGTGTCTTTCTCGATTCGAGTTTTCCGGTTTAAGTTTTCAAAATAAAAGTTGTAACTCTTAGACAAAATAAAATATTTACCAAGAAAGTAGTGTGGTGTATGTTTAATTTCCACCTCTAAAACATGGCACAAAATTAGTAATGCGTTATATCCACAGTAATTTGCCACAAAAGAGTGTTGTTGCCAGTGAAGGCCACAGTCAACTAGGGTGAAGATATATACAAATGTTGAAACGATATGCTGAACCGCGAGGTAGTGTGACATATTTGTAGCTTTGTTATCGGGATAAAGTGTGAGCTAATCAGAGACAGTGACACGCTGAAAAAAAAGCTGTAATAACAATTGTCACTGGATCAGTATTACTTCTGGCCGGATGCAAGCTTGTGAAAACTGAGCAGCCCGTGAGGAGCCGTTCAAGAAACCCCTTACATACAGGCGAGAAGCAGAGCTCGCGACGTTACGTAGCCGCCATTTTGTTTCACCGGGAGTAAAGAAACCAAGCAGAGAAGCACCGGCGTCAATATTTTCCTTTATTAGAAGCACCTTCAACACGGCGGATCAACATCGTGCACCCAAGTTTAAACACGCATGGTATGTGCAAACTGAACTGACCGATAAACTACAGGAACAGGTTATGTTGACTTAGTGCTTTATGCACAGTGATGTTGGATGCGTTGCACGACCGGCCAGTGTTAGCTAATATTACGGAGCAGCTCGTTTATATGGCTAGCCGGCATTTTGAAAAATGGGCCCGCTTTGATTGACGGCTGGTTAAACAGATGTTGTATGCATGGCAAATGTGCTCGTAATTTAGAGAAACAACAAACGCACCAAAGGTTTTTGCTCTGAGGTTCGTTTTTTAATGTTAGCCTCACTGAGGTTGGACCCCTACACGCGCCGCCAAGGCTGGGGCCTGTGACGTGCACGAGCCAGCGATGCTAGCTACCATTAGCTTCAGAGGCGTGGTGAATGTTTGGAAATGAGCTGCGTTTAGCTGGACCTCATGCATTTATTATATTATGTTTTGGTAGGCTAGTCTGAGCGGTGTCCGCCTTTTTCAGTGAATTTGTGAGTAAGCGATGAGACGTTAAAGTTTGACAAACATGGTCCAAATGTTGTCTCAGTTTCGTAACTGGTGTTAAGCGACCAGTGCAGCCTCTCCGAAAGCACAAGTTTGCCAGCGGTGCTTAGTCTTGAACGGTGGCGCCAAACTGCACACCTATTTTGTTGGCCCGGTTTGTCTTGTGACCGCAGTCGTTTAATTCTTCTATAATCTCATCCACACAGATGTCTGGAGACATGGCCACAGATCATGTTAACGGGAACGGTACGGAGGAACCAATGGACACTACCGCAGCGGTGACCCACTCAGAACATTTTCCAGCTTTACTGGAAGCTGGTTTACCTCAGAAAGTTGCCGAGAAGCTAGATGAACTTTACGTAGCAGGTAAGCAGAAGTTCTGACATTGTCTCTCGTGCATACCTGCTTTGAGAAAAGCGTGTTCATACAGATGTCAGGCATTGTTGTGAAACAGGACATGTGAGAGATATGGGATATGGCACAAAAGTCTTTCTAATTTCTTCAGATAAGTGTGGCAATATTCTGTGGTTGGTATTGTAAACAAATCCCATGAAAAGGTCAGAACAGCTGTGAGTTTATCACACATATATACAAGTATGTATCTGATGTCGCATGCATCTTTTCTCTCTGCGCCGTGCAGCTCTTTTGTTGACCAAAAACACATCAGCGAGCCACGCTGTGGCTCTGTCTGACATGTTCCTTCATTACCGCAAACAGAGGCTGTATTTTGTTTTGAGTCAATCCCACACACACCGTCCTGCTGCCAGAAATATTCACTGGAGCTCCAAATGTGTATTTATCCAAAACTGAAAGTAAAATCTAACACACAAGCAGCTCTTGTCTGAACATTAACTGTGATATATTTAAGCGCACAGCTGGTCTGGAAATCATTCATCCTCCTATTTTAGGAGAACATTTGTGATCTGTCATTAAAGATTCATGTCTCTGGTAGAAACCAGTGGGTTTGGTCCTGCTTCAGACACGATATGCAAGACTTGTCATGGGATTTGTTGACAGTTTGAAGACAGGCTATCAACAGACTTGCGCTTTAATATTGATCCCTTGAAACAATGGTGACCTGGGAAATGAAAAACCATTCACTCGTTGTTGATTTCCCCTGTAGTATAATCAGCTTATAACTGAAAGTGAAGCCCTCGTTAAAGGTTGTTAAACTAATCATTTGAGTAGCAGGATGACAGAGGGATAGTTAGGTCACATCTAAAGTAGGATTTGTCTGACTGCTGGTTTGCCATGCATCTTCTTTCCCGATCAGTGCCCAGCATTCACGTCTCTTTGGATTAAATCATGAGGAAATGTTATTGCAGAAGTGGATCAAGTATTTGATATTTTGTCTGTTATCACTCAGAAAAGCGCTTGTTGTCATGCTGTTAAGTGTCGAGGCTGAACTGAATGTGTAGAAGGATGGGTGTCTCCATAAAAGGTTTAAGAAAAGTAGATTGAAGCCAGCTGGCACTGTGGCACGCATAGAAACAATAGAGCAGCTGTCTGGCTGCAGCAGGTGGATTGTACTCTTTGAAAGGGAGCTGAAGGAGCCTCAAAGGTGTTATCCGCTCTGTTAAATGCACCACTTGTGGTTGAAGTGTTTTGGAGAATCTCAATGTCTTTTAAATCTGGTTTTGATAATATTTGTTTCTGTTTGAGTCACGCTGTCCTTTGTTATTGTTTTTGAGAGTGTCACCAGTTTTCTGCTGCATGTCTGATTGATTGTGTTGAAAGTATGCACTGTTTAACTGTAAAACATTAGCATACAGAAATATGAAACTTAGGCATAATTAAGGTTTTGTGTCTTCAGCTATCAGTTTCTTCTGGTATGGATAGTTTATTATGAAGTCTCTATTGTGCAACTGCTTCATAGCTGCATGAGTCCTACGCCCTTGGTTTCTGAGTGCAAACATGCTCAGATTATTCCTCTTTGAACACCATATTTGCAATATTTTGTCACCAGGCCTCGTAGCACATAGTGACCTAGACGAAAGGGCTATTGAAGCTTTGAAAGAGTTCAATGAGGAGGGAGCCCTGCAAGTGCTGGTCCAGTTCAAAGAGAGTGATCTGTCACACGTGCAAGTAAGTTCAATCACCTGGAAAGCAATGGGTTGTTGCTTCAGGATGATGTATGTCGCTTACAAATACTACGTGCTGTTTCTCCCCCGTAATAGGTACATATCGAAGTTTGAACAGTTTTTCTTCATTCCAGAACAAAAGTGCCTTTCTGTGTGGGGTAATGAAGACTTACAGGCAGAGAGAGAAACAAGGGACGAAAGTTTCAGATTCCACTAAAGGACCAGATGAGGCTAAAATCAAAGAACTCCTGGACAGAACCAACTACACACTTGATGTAACAACAGGCCAGCGAAAGTATGGCGGGCCCCCACCTGAGGCAGTGTACACAGGTGCCCAACCCAATGTTGGAACAGAGGTACACTTTATTATGTTGTTTGAAGAGTAAATCACTGCTGTCAGTCAGCAGTGGGAACCGAATTTGTTTTGTCTTTAACTGCATCTCATTGCTCACTAAGCTCTCACAGCGATACAGTGTTTTCACTCTTAGCTTTAAGGCTCTGCAAGATTAAGCAACGCAGACTGCCTGATATTTTGCATATTGCTTCAGATGTTCAGAGCCAAGTTTGAACAAGTCACTTCACACTTAATGTCTATTATGCAAACAGTTTGCATGAAAGGAAGGGTTAGTTGGATTTCTTTATGCATCTGAACTTGCTCACAAATTAATGACTCTGTCAACTTGTAAATGGTTAGTGGTTGAAACCCATAAAGAAGCCACACTAGCTTGTGTGTCAGTGGAAAGTTAAGTCAGAAACACCTGTAGTTGTTGTCGTTGTTCTAAGGGTGAAAACTGGATCACATCCTGATGAATGCAGTTTTCTTAAAATGGCTAGTGACTGTGGATTTTTATGTGCTTAATAGCAGCAGGAGTTTTCTGGTCTGTAAAGGGGAAGTATCTATAAATGTTCCTTATGTTCTGGTAGATTTTCGTTGGGAAGATTCCTCGTGACTTGTTTGAAGATGAGCTGGTTCCTCTCTTTGAGAATGCTGGGCCTATCTGGGACCTCAGGCTAATGATGGACCCACTGAGTGGCCTGAACAGGGGCTACGCCTTTGTCACCTTCTGCACTAAAGAAGCAGCCCAGGGGGCAGTGAAGCTGGTAAGTTTGTCAAAAATGCACTGAGTCAGGACGGTAGTTTTTGAACAACATCCAGTTAACTTGTGTGTGCAAAATCACCTGAATGCTCCAGAAATAATAGCCCAGGAGCTTGCAGCATGTAGATGAAAAGTTTCCCTCCTACAGGTGAAGTTTTCGAATTTCTGTGAAAATCTTCTTAGCAGAAAGTTGGATGTGGTTGACTTGTTTCATCATAATTTACAGTGTATTGTTTACATGTTCTTTTCCAGTGTAATAATCATGAGATTCGCCCTGGAAAGCACATTGGGGTGTGTATATCTGTTGCCAACAACAGGCTATTTGTTGGTTCCATTCCCAAGAGTAAAACAAAGGAGCAGATTGTCGAAGAATTCGCTAAAGTCACAGGTAAAAAAAAAAGTCTGCTGCTGCAGGTGTGATATTTAGTCTGCCAGTTATTCTACTCAGTCCAATCTGAGGCACTTAAACTTGCTCAGTCTGAGAAAATCTTACTTCTGTCTGCTCGCAGAGGGTCTCAGTGATGTCATATTGTACCATCAACCCGACGACAAAAAGAAGAACCGAGGCTTCTGTTTCCTGGAGTACGAAGACCATAAAACTGCTGCTCAGGCTCGCCGCCGGCTAATGAGCGGAAAGGTCAAGGTTTGGGGCAATGTGGTGACAGTAGAATGGGCCGATCCCATTGAAGATCCTGACCCAGAGGTTATGGCCAAGGTGAGCACCAGCAGTCGTGGAAAATACCCAAAAATTGAGGAAAAGGGTCTTGAAATGTCACTTTAATGGTGTAAATGGCACCAAAATCGTCCTATGGAATAACGATAACAGGCTTTATGGGCCTTTAGCTTGAAAATGAACTGCGTATCATCCTAAAAATGTTTTTATGTCTCTAATCTGTCTCTGTCCATTTTGCAGGTGAAGGTTTTATTTGTGAGAAATCTTGCCAACGGCGTCACAGAGGAGATCCTGGAGAAGTCGTTCAGTGAGTTTGGAAAACTGGAGCGAGTTAAGAAGCTCAAAGACTACGCTTTCATTCACTTTGAAGAGAGGGATGGTGCAGTAAAGGTATTTTCTCTCAGCCTGTTTTGCAGGTTTTTTCCATTTTTTTCAGCCATGGATTCGAGCAGAAGCTTACTCGTCTGTTCTGTTTTCATTGAGTCGTTACCCGGGACGACACTCTCTCAGCTTGAACCTAAATACTGCGATTGTTGAACCGTGAGACATGAGCTAAAATGTGAGGAAATGTGTCCGACTTCCTGCTTTTCTCAGGCATTGGAAGAAATGAATGGGAAGGAGCTTGAGGGAGAGCCGATTGAGATTGTTTTTGCCAAACCGCCCGATCAGAAACGGAAGGAGCGCAAAGCCCAGAGACAAGCAGCCAAAACCCAAATGTAAGAAACATCAGTGGCTCGTACGATTGCGAGATTATCAGGATGGTATCCTCTGAAATTGTGCTCATCATTTTGTCCTTGAAATCTCTCACACTCCTCAGGTATGATGACTATTACTACTACCCTCCCCCTCCCCACATGCCTCCTCCTGTCAGAGGCCGGGGCAGAGGTGGCAACCGGGGCGGCTATGGGTACCCCCCCGACTACTACGGTTATGATGACTACTATGACTACTATGGCTATGACTATCACAGCTACCGCGGAGGCTACGAGGACCCGTACTACGGGTATGACGACTTCCAGGCTCCAGGACGAGGCCGGGGTGGCAACAGGGGCTCCCGGGGCGGATCCTCTCCGGCCAGAGGACGCGGTGGCGCCGGTGCACCCAGGGGCAGGGCCAACTTCTCCCAGCGTGGCGGACCCGGACCAGGCCGCGGCGGGCGGGGCGCAAGAGGAGGCGTGCAGCCGAGAGGGCGAGGAGGGGTACGTGGTGCTCGGGGTGGCCGCGGTGGAAATGTAGGAGGAAAGCGCAAAGCTGATGGGTACAACCAGCCAGATTCCAAGCGTCGCCAGACCAATAATCAGAACTGGGGCTCTCAACCCATTGCTCAGCAACCGCTCCAAGGTGGTGATCATTCTGGTAACTATTCCGGTTACAAATCCGACAACCAGGAATTTTATCAGGATTCTTTTGGGCAACAGTGGAAGTAAACCAGTAGGGCTTTGATAACAAAATCCGTGTTTATTGTTTTTGTTTTTGTCTTTTTATTTAGAGACTTGTTCTGATTGGCCCTCAATCCCATACGGTTGCCTGCGTTTTTTTCCTCAAAATTGGTGACATCTGGCAAGATATCTTTTTGTACATATTTTAATAATCCGCTTGGACTCAAACAGTAGTCACACTCCCACCTGTTTCTGGCGAACTGGTTTTCTTTTTTCTTTTTCTTTTTTCCTTTTTTTTTTTTTTTTTTTAAAGATGGTCGTTAAAAGATTTTCCATAACAAAGTTTGAAAAAAAAAAAAATTTTAGATGCAAATATGTGCTCGAGCTGTCTATTTGGCTATAGCTTTATGTATGTTTTTAGAAATTCTGGTTTTCATGTTTTACGTAGCTAACAGCAACAAAGCATATGTCTCCTAAACTTGTATTTAAAACAAATGAAAATACAATTTGTATTGTCACAAAGTAATGCGTGTCTTGTTATTGAAAAGAAAAAAAAAAAAGGACCATCGCAGTCCTATTTTTTGGCTTTACATTTTGGCTTGTATTCTTTGCTGTTTGTCTGCTTTAATAAACATACACGCACACGTGTACAAAACTTCAAATTGTGTTGCAAATTCATGTTTCGGCAAATTCTCTCTTCAAATTGCCTTCAAATTTAAGGCTCCTTGTGGAAGAAAATGGACTAAAGGTTTGCCAATGTTGGCCACATGCTACAGTGTCACCTTGCATGCCATCAAATTCCAAATCACCTATAGTCGGCATCTCTCAAGTGCTCTGTATATGTAGTGACATACTCCATCCTTATGAGTTCCTCTCATGTCCAAAAACATAAATGTGTCACAAATTGGTGTCCTAAATTCACTGTCGATGCAGCATTTAGACTAAACTCCACCCCCTACAATTCTGCCATACAAGTAGCTTTTGTTACTCGTGGGGGGAATGAAAGCACAATTTGATTTATTAATTTGAAAGTGAAGCTTTTCCTTGTCCCAGAAGGATCTACCTAGCCGTTGAAGGCCTGGATACTAATCTTGCATGTTTATCTGGAGGTTTGATATTGTGCTAATGTGGGAGATAACTGCCATGCATGACCCGCTTGTAGTGTTTTTGTTCCCTTTGCTTTCCTAGACACAATGGCTGCTCTTAACCCCCCCCCCCCTTCTCCCCCCCCCGCCTGTCTGAGCGTGTCCACGTTTCACCTGCCGCACCTCCAACTTTTTTACGTTTTGTGGTCCAAGCCGGGCCGATTCTCTGCTTGTCGTCCTCCTTTAAGGCATTGACATGTGCATGTTAAATCAGGGCGTGCGAGTCTGTGAGAGTGCTGTATGCAAATTCATGTTTTACTCGTCACACAGTTTCTCCCTCTACAGCTAAACTGAGTGCGAGTGCGTGAGCGAGCGTGAGGGACACAGAACAGTAGATGTGTGTGTAGATGTAACATGATCCTGTTTTCCATTCTCTAATTGCTTCCTTTTGTTACCTGACTAGCAGGGAAAAGGGGTCGAGGCCGGTCCTGATGTGTCGCTATGAAGACTGACCAGTGTTTGGCGTTACACACTGCAGGCTGCCAGTGGATGGAATGGTAAGGTCACCTGACTCAGTGGTCCAATGGCATTCCAGCCTTTTTAAGGAGCACATCTCCTGAAAACTGCCATGTTTGAAGATAATCAGAAGAGCAAAACTTGATCTTAAGTTTTTTCTTTTCTTTTTTTTTTTTTTTTAAGTTTATAAGCCCCCAGCCCCAAATATGCCATTTGAGACTTACTGAGTAGGAGTTCATGATGGACATCCTTCTGGAAAAGTCTTTGCACTTTTTTTGTTTGGAGTGGTTTAGTGGAACTTGATGCTATTTTTTTCTTTTTGTTTCTTTGAGCTCTTAAACTTACATCTTTACGGTGGACTAGATGTGACGATCTATGATTGTCACAGGTAGCTTTGAGGTTTGATCATCCGGTATTGAAGGTTGGGCATTCCAGGAGAGTTGTTCTGTTAAGAACCTAAGCCACCAAGGGTCCGTTAACTACCTCAGTTTCGAGGACTCGCCTGCTCTGCCCGATTTTGTACTTGAGGAAACCAAGGCAGGGTTCAAACCCCTTCCCCAGCTCTCACCCCTCCACCTCAGAGATATGCACAGGCAACAACAACAGCAGCACTTGATGAATATTAGTTCTCACCTGAGACTTGACGTAGGCTACAGACGTTAGCTGGTCCTCCTGAAATGAGCCTCAACAAGCTTTGCTGTCTTGATACATGAATTGAGTGATTACGTAGTTTACAGACAGCTGTTGTGTTATAACTGTTATTTTTCTGTGTAAAATCTTAACTGCCTGGAAACCATCATACTCTGTCTTCCACGATGGGACAACTGTCTTATTTTTCGTTTTTGTTTGTGGCCATCAGTGTGAGGATGTTTGCAAAGTCGTGTCTCAGGCTGTCTGCTTTGCACACCCATCTGTGTTTGTTCATGACACGAATGACCACTGACATCCCATGAAGCTGCCTTTTGTTTAGGGTCTCTGAGCAGGACTGGAATAAAATGAATTTATTCCCACGTCCTGAAAAGTTAAGGAATCGAACTAAACATGGCATGGAAAAGGTTTTCACCGCAAAAGCATGATTATATATTTCACATTTTATGTCGCTGTAGACTGATTATCATGCCATATTTGTGGTTGTGACAAATTATAGAGTAAAACTTGTGTTAATTCATCATTGTACACGTTATACTGGAAGTCAAAGTGTTAAGAATTTAAAGGAGCAAATCCATCCTAATGTAATGAGAGGCTTTGGTGATGTACCTTGCATTTTTGGGCACGTTTTGTTTTGGGCGGTGCGTGATGTTATAACACGCTGACAGAGCTGTTAGAGACGTTATTGTCCCACAGACGTCAGTGGCCTCTGACGTCTCTGTGGGATGGTGTGTGTGTGTGGGATTGAGTGAAAATACACTACAGTGTGTGTCCTTGGTAATGAGGGACATGTCAGTGCAACAGTGAGGCTCGCTGGTGTGTTTTTTGGAGCTCTACGGCTCAGAGGAAGGAGATGTATCAGGCTTTGATACGCACAGTACTTGTTAGGTGAATATTGGGGGGGGGGGGGGTGTTAATAAGAAAAATATAAAATGTCACGCGTGCCCTTTGATTGATGCGAGGTACCAATCATGTTTTGGTGTGCATGGAGCACTTTTATGAACTCTGTTTGCACCAATGCACTGCAGTCGCAGGGAGGAAATCTGTTGCACAAATATCTGTTTATGCACCCACACGATGCATCACATCTGTGGGACTGTTTCTACTTTAAGTACACCACAGCAATATTTATATTACCCGACTACACAGAAAGGCATCCTGGGAATTGTTGGAAATCGCAGAATAAAGCAGGTTACGTCATTGTGGGTAACTCTGAATGCATTGTACGCCACAGGTGCGCACAGGTAATGGTGAATCAGTGTCAGAGGTTGGATTTCTCCTTTAAGCTCTTTCAAACATCAGTTGACAGTAATCTTGTTGCCTTTTTGTGGCGTTTGCCACGAAACGTCTTGAACCTGTTTAGCGTTCTTCCAGTTCAGAAAGGATTGTGCAGCTTCTTTTCTCTTTTTACCAGGTTTGCCAGAAAGAGCCTGATGACTTTTTTTTTTCATACTAGTATTGACTCTGTTGGATCACCAATTTTAAGGGTCAAGAATGTTGTTTCTTTGTTGTTGTTGTTGTTTTTTGCTAACAAGTGTGTTTGCATTCTTGCAAATGAATTGTTTTATACTGTACAGTGAGGTGAGTTAAACCTATTTTTCTAATAAAGTTATTGACTTTGATCTGGGGTTGTGTGTTTTGTTTTATAGCCACTGTTGCTTGTATATGTGTATAAATATGTGTACTCCATATATACATGGTTTCTATTTTAAATAACAGGTACAGTATAAATAGACATTTTAGAGCTCATGAAGATGTTTATGAGTGCACTTTTCACCTTTCTGCGAGCAGAAAATGTAATAGTATGGGTGTTCAATGTGCACAGGAAGCAATGTGTGATTATTTTTACAGCCTTCAGTGTAACCCCTTTACATTATGGGTCTGGGGTCTAATCTCGGATTAAGAACTGGCCCTTTAACATGAAGAGAAACCAGTTTATCCACAAACTTAATGTCCTGCGTTAAAATTAAAAACTGAAATATAGATTTTTAATAGTAAATGAGTCACTGGATGAACATTTCATGGTTATTTCAATCATTAATGCCGCGCAGTACATTTACAGAAAAACATTGACGTCCAAGCGGAAGCGGCGTTGGTTGGATTCTCGGTTGCCATGTCCGTTTAGCAAAAGACACGTTTGGTGCGTTTACGTGTCTGAGATGATTTTATCAATTCAGGAAATTAATTGTTCTTCCCCGGTGTTTTCTGACATTTTCCAGAAACGTGAATAATGGAGGAAATAATCTTCAGGTTAACGGATCGTAAAAATAGTTGTAACCCTGTACTAAAAGTGAATAATTAAGTACAAATTTTGTCTGAATAACATTCATAACTGTTTAGACGTGTCACCATGTGTAACCCATAAATGAAGTAATAAAATATTTTAGGTTTCAGAAGAATCTTAAAATCCGTGATGCTTGAAATTTCGTGTAATTATAGTTAATGAAATATTTTAAGATTGAAATACAAGTGAATCCATGCACATGCTCTTTTTCAAAAGACAAAGATAATTTGCACGAGTGATTAGTTTGATTAGTGGCATCACTGTCTGCCATATAATCCCATTAAACTGTGTTTCAAGAAGAACAGAGGTCGTGGTTTTCTCTTCACAAGCGTCGTCGGGCCCGTAACGAGTCGTCTTCGCTCGAGTCTTTTTGACGGATCTGGCAACCCTGGTCGGATTAGAAAACATTCCATCTGTCAAGGAAGTCGCTCTGGACTTTAAAACATGGAAAAACGAAGCAGAAACTTTAGAAACTGACCAAAGTTACGTGAATTCGGGACTGGTCTGGCCAACAGCCGACGTCTACGCTTGTGAATAAGATGTGTTTTCTTATATGAAGGAGCGCTCCGATAACGTAAGTATTGTCGCTGCTAACTGATAAAAAAACGAACGTTAGCTAGCGAAGTTAGCCTGTGCTAGCTATTTTCCTCGTAGTTTATTCTTAAAATGTACGTGGTTAACTTCACTTTTGCCCGATGTAGTTCATTGAAACAGCCCGAAACATCCCTTTATCGTGTGAACTTGTGAAAGGAAATGTTTATTCTGTGTATCAACAGGTCCTTCGAAAGGATGGCGGGTGTTGTAACGTATCTGAAGCGGGGGCTGAAGGTTGACGTCCTGAGAGAAGCTGGACGTCAGTATCCGCTCTTCTGCTTTCTGCTGCTGTCTATGCTGTCCCTGACTGTGCTGCTCAACAGGTAAACTCCACAGACTGCAGGTAAACTGAGGGGAAAGTGTGTTCACCGGGCTGGAGGGTGTCAGATTATCTCTGTTCACTGGGTGGTCATGTGACGTCTGACCCGCTGCGGTCTTATCAGGGCAGAGCGGTTTAATCTGCGGGCTGCGCGCGTTCAACCAGGCCTCCAGAAACCTGATTAACTGACTGCGGTGAGGTCAGTTAATGGCAGCACTGAAGGATGTGTGCTCCAAAATCTGCAGCTTCCTCTGCCCACCTAGAAATATTGTGATTACTGTTCACTGGGTTACACTAATGTCTGTGTATGTGCAGTGCTGCTGATACTGTGCTCTGTGTTTTAATCTTTATAGGAGCGATGCAGGATGCCAAGTGTTGGACAATAAAAGCTACAACTTTATTAAGATATAACCTCATCCAAAAATCTCAAATGCTATAACTGCATTGAACACAAGGAGGAGCTCCAGATTAAACAGTGATTCCTTTAAACTGAACCGTGGTTGTAGTTCATCTCCATAAATCTGTAAAATAATCTCCCTGCAGGTATATCCACATCCTGATGGTCTTCTGGTCATTCCTGGCTGGTGTCATCACTTTCTATTGCTCGCTTGGACCAGAGACCCTTCTTCCAAATATGTTCTTCGCTGTAAAACCAAGGAACAAAGTGAGTCGTGCAGTCAGCCTGTTTGATGCTGTTTGTTCACTATATTCAGAAACTAGCTGGACACAGTTTATAATGTGAGATTAAGGGAACGGGTTATTCTGTGGTTCTCCCAGCAGCGGCAGGAGCAGGAGCTGTTTCCTCTGGGCCACAGCTGTGCCGTGTGCGGGAAGGTCAAGTGCAATCGACACCGGTACGTTCACAGCATCTCTGAGTGAACAGTGAACACAGGACACGTTATGTTAGTGTGCCCTCTAGTGGATATTCTTAAGTAGTGTGTTAGTTTAATGTCATCATTTATGTCTGCTGACCCAGCCATCAAAGACCCACAGCACGCCATCAAAAGAACAATAAAGTACCCATGAATCACAGAGGTCTGCTGGACATCACTACTCAAACATATTGATTAAAAAATCCAATATCACCACTGCAGCAAGACTCCACTGTAGAGTAAAAAAACACTCGTCAGCCATGGACGTCATTCACAAAGCTGGAGTGAGTTTTCAAGTGCGATGGGCTGAGATGCGTTCAGGAAGCACACGCTGATGAAACGTTTTATCCTCTGCAGGCCGACGCTGCTCCTTGAAAACTATCAGCCGTGGTTGGACCTGAAGGTTCATTTGAAAGTGGATGCTTCAATAGCAGAGGTGCCTCAGGATGGATGCATGTTTACGGTTTAATCCTATAGTGACTTACTGATTATTGTGAGAAGTGTGAATGTTAGACTGGCAACATGTTCAGAAAAACATACTGCAGCTTTTATCTGACTTTTACTGACAAACTTCCACTTTAATGGCTTTAAAATCGTAATTAAACTCTTAACGTATGTAAAAGTCTTCAGTTAACCTTCCAGACCGACTTATTTCTGACCTCCTCCCGCTGTCGCTGTCTCGTAGGTGTTCGAGCTGGTTCTTGAGAACTTTGTGTACCCCTGGTACAGGTAAGAACGTGCTTTTATTTTACCTGTACGATGACGTGTTTCTAGCCGGACTTACTGTTGATGCAGACGTGGTCTTAAAGGGTTAAAAAGACATTTTTCGAGTTGTTACCGTGAACTCCGTCCTCTTGGTTTCAGGGACATCACAGATGATGAAGCCTGCGTGGATGAAGTGAGGATGACCTTTCGCTTCTTCGCATCAGTGCTCGTCCGCCGGGCTCAGAAGGTGACGCTTGAACACTCCTCACCAAAATAAAGCAGCAGCAGGAAGGTTTTTACAGCTGTAACTGTTCTCTTCATCCATCACTGTATGTGCAGATTGTTTTCTGGGTGAAGCATCTTATGCTTATTGCTTGGAACCAGCACATTTTTGTCTTTTGCATCTGAAAACTCATTTATCAGAAGAGTGTCTGATTAATTGACTAATTGTTGCAGCTCCTCAGATTTTGCCGCATGCTGTTCCTTCGTTCTTGCACCAATCCTTGTTTTTAAAGGCTCATTTACAAAGAAAGTGAGAGAAGTCAAATGCAGGTTGTTGCATTATGAGCAGACTGTTTGGTCTTCGTGCTCCTCAAGATTTTGCTGAAGTGTATTTGATTGTTTGCTTTGCTTGAAGTTGATATGCTATGCATCAGTAACGGATGAAGAGGAAGCAGATGGCTCAAGCATACAGATTAAATTTAGATATATTCAAATGCAAAAAGGAAATTTATGCCTGATCTCACTTGATCTCAGGCAGATCTTGATCTGAGATATGCTAAAAAGGTTTTTTTTTGTCTTGCTTTTTGGTTCGCAGGTTGATGTTCCAGCTGTGTTTGCAGACAAAGTGATGAAAGCTGCAATGAAGCATATTGAAATTATTGCAAAAGCTCATGAAAAAGGTTAGCATCAAGTTATCAGTGCAGTCTGAACTGTGCTGAACTCAGTTATTTATTCGGATTATTCTTTCAGTTGAAAAACTATCCTGTCAGCTGCTGTAAAACCGGTTTCATAAATGTAAAATATGGAGAGAGTGAAAGTCTCACATCCCCAAACTAGAAGCAGAACGCGGCCACATGCCACCACAAACACTGCTGCTGATTTGAGTTGTGCTGTATGTTAAAGATTAGCCTGTGAGGAGGTGTTGTGACCCTCTGCGTGTCCTCTGTGTCTGAGCTGATGGCTCGGTCGCGGTGGAACATGCTGGTATAAACTGCTCTGCTTCGGTGTGTAACAGCACTGATGCTGGTGCATGTGTTTGTGTGCAGTGAAGAGTGTGGAGAGTTTACAGCAGGCAGCTCTGGACGAATATGGCGCCGACCTTCACATCGCGCTGCGCAGTCGAAGGGACGAACTGCTCTACCTGAGGAAGCTGACGGAGATCCTGTTTCCCTACGTCATGCCGCCCAAAGCGACGGACTGCAGGTAGGCCGATGAAACCAGCCTGCGGAGCTTCAGGCTGACTGAACGCCGCATTTAGATCACTGCTGCAGTCAGTCGGTCCAGGGGAGGACGCCGACTGTGTCTAAATCCCAGGGAGTGATCATGTGCTGAAAGCTGTAAGCGTGTCCTCCTTGTCCAGGTCTCTTTCTCTGCTGCTGCGGGAGGTGATGGCTGGATCTGTCATGTTACCAACCATGGACTTCATGGCCGACCCTGTGAGTAGAACGGCTGAATGAGCAGGTCACACTGCGCTGTTTGAATACCGTAAAACCTACAAGCTTGAATCTATTTGGTCATGTTGTCTCTGCTTTTCAGGATACTGTGAACCTCATGGTGCTCATATTTGTCGATGACACTCCAGTAAGTGAAAACAGGAACACTGATCCCATCACATATCGTTCAGACTACACATCCAAAGAAATTTTACTTTTAGAGAAAGTTGTGGATATTTCTTTGTGCAACAACACTGCAGGACAAACACTGTTTCTCCACAGCTCACAGATCTGAGCTCACTGTGCTAATTTGAATCTCTTCTGTATCTCCAGCCTGAACCAGCCACAGAGCCGCCGTCTGTCCTCGTTCCATTTTTGCAGAAATATGCCGACGTCAGCAACAAGAAGCCGTCTGTGAGTCCTCACCGAGGCTCCTTAATCACCACAGACCTTCAACATGAGATATTTCTTACTTTGCTTGCTTGTATTTATCTGTCTGTTCTTTATTCATTATTGTTCAGTCACTTCCTGTAATGATCGCTTAATGTCCTCCTGTGGCCGTGCAGGTGCTGAAGATGGAGCTGAAAGAGATCAGGGACCAGCAGGATCTCCTCTTTCGGTTCATGAACTTCCTAAAGCAGGAAGGAGCCGTGCACGTGCTGCAGTTCTGCCTCGCTGTGGGTAAGAACGACCGCCACGCAGAAACCTCCTCCTGCAGTAGAGCTTAATGCCGAGCTAACAAATGTCAAACTCCCGTCGTTTCCTCCAGAGGAGTTTAACGACAGGATCCTGAGTCCGGAGCTGAGCGACTCTGAGCTGCAGCGTCTCCACGGCGAGGTGCAGCACATCTACGAGACCTACTGCCTGGATGAAAGCATCGACAAGATCAGCTTTGACAAGTTCATCGTGGAGGAGATCAGGAACAGTAAGAAGACGTCACGTTCTGTCAGTGATGAATGCAAAGCTTTTGTTTTTAACTGCTCACTCCAGACAAAATAAATACATCACAAGGCGTATCCTCCCTGGTTCACCCTCTGGTCCAGATATGGTCACGGCTATGATGTCAAACAGGAGGCTTCAAACCACTGGATGTCACTATGGCTCTGTCCAGTGTTTAATATACAGTGCTTGGACTGATTTGGACTAATGGCATATTTTGGCCTCTGCTGCCTGAGAGGAGCCCTCCTTTGAACACTAACATGTCAGAATTTCTATGTACAAAGCAAGTTTTAGCCTGTAGATCAACTTTTCACTGGACTTACGGGAAAAGCAGCTTAACAGCAGCTGGATTTCTTGTCTTTTTCTGGCCTCCAGTGGTTCAGTTTGTCCCCTGGCTGCAGTGAAGTGATGGTGGACTTGAGCACCTTGTGACATCACCGGTGGGTGTGGTTACAGGCACCAGAGATCGGACGTTTCTGACCGCATCAGAGCCACACCCATCAGTGATGTCGGCCGTGTTCATAGGTGAAACGGACACCAGACTTTCACTGCTTCTCAGCAGCTGGTGTTGAGGATGCAGCACTGTTTGCCTGCAGCGTCAACGCTCTCACGCTGACACGCTGCTTCTCTGTCAGTCGCTAAAGGTCCGTACACTGGCGTGGTGAAGCTGCAGACCATGCGCTGCCTGTTCGAGGCGTACGAACACGTCCTGTCTCTGCTGGAGAGAGTCTTCACCCCCATGTTCTGCCACAGCGACGAAGTAAGACCCCATCGAGTCAGCCACCCACACATCTGCACGTCACTCCAGACGGTTTCCAGAATATTCAAAAAAAAAAACTTGTTAGCTTTCAGTTAGCTTTCAGATACTTTAAGTCCACTTTCCTGTATCATCTTGAAGTTTTACACATTGACTTGATTGAAGGATCTGAGTACTTCATCCACCAGCGCTCTTTATGTATCACGTCGTCCATGTGGTGGTGTGTGTACTTCATTTGAAGTCATTTGTGTCTCCTCTCTGTGTTCAGTACTTCAGACACCTGCTGAGGGGAGCAGAGTCTCCGGCGAGGAACAACCGGATCAACAGGTTTGTCGTATGAATGTTTTTTTATAATTCAGTATGCTGTTGATTTGAGAGCTCTAAATGTGACGCGGTGCTGATGAAAACACCTGCCTGAAAAGAAAATGAGAACATTGTTTCAGCTCAGACGACACAGATTGAAGGTCTTTCGTCCAAACTGTCGTCACGACTTGCTCGTGTGTCTTATTCCAGAAATAGCTTCAGTTTGGAGGAGAGCAGGTGAGTCGGTCTTTGGCATGTTTTCAGACCTCGCAGAGTGCAGGATGCAGATAAACAGCGTCACAGTTCGATGCATGCAGATCCGCTGTGTTCACCGTCACGTCGGCTGCTCTGTGCATCACGTCACCACACCTGTGCATCGAATGTCGCCTGAGTTTAACAAAGCGTAACCCCACGAGCCGCTGCTGGGCTGTTGTGTGTTTACATGGCATGCTGACGCTCGCTCTTTGACTTTAACCTCATGTCTGAGGAGGACAGCACTGACCCTGTCCTCTGTCCTGGTGGGACTGCACACAGCAACCACTGGCTGAGGAGAGACGGCTCCTTTCATGGGTTTTGTGACGGTTTGTCGGATGAGTCGGGCTCTTTGCCGGATGCCTAGTCATGGTTAGAAAGTTCAGACTGGCTGATTGAACCTCGGTGACTCTGCTGCTGTGGCTGCTGGTTTTTTACTGCATGTCTGCTGCCTGACTGACGCTCTGTGAAGAGAAACACGCGGACGTGTCAGCATGTTTGTCTGTCCACCACAGAAACATGTCAAAACGGGGAGAGTCGTTCGGGATCAGCAGGATCGGCAGCAAAATCAAAGGCGTGTTCAAAAGCACGACGATGGAGGGAGCCATACTGCCGCCGAGTGCCATGAACGACTTCGACGAGGATTTGGTGAGTGTTTCTTCTTCTTCTTCTTCTTCTTGCACGTAAACATCAAACCTGAGGAATCAGGTGAGGTTACATGCGCTTCGGCTCTTTGCGCCCCTGCAGGTGGAGGAGGCGACCGTCGTGATGGAGGACGACTCCCCCGCCGAGCCGGCCAGCACGCCGGGCGTCCTCAGGAACCTGTTGGCCTGGAGCATCACCATCCCCTACATCGACATCTACGACGACGAGGTCAAGAGGGAGAAGATCCCCGTCTTCTGCATCGACGTGGAGCGCAACGACAGGAAGGAAGGCGAGTGGAAGCGCAGGCGCTGAGCTTTTCCCAGTTTGCAAAGCTGCAGCTGCACACTGGTTTACGTGCTTTCCTGTGCGGTGTCAGTTATAGCATGAACTTCTTCACACAAGTCAGCTTGTTCTTCTTCTCCTCTCGCAGTCGGCCATGACACTGAGAAGTGGTCGGTCTTCAGAAGATATCTGGAGTTCTACGTGCTGGAATCCAAACTCACAGAGTTCCACGGTAACGCTGACCCTCTCCACGTTCCACACACTGTCAGCCTGCAGTCGTGAAGGATATTAATGTCGAGTCTCGTGTTGTTTCCTACATCTGCGATTTTAATCTAATCTTCTTTTTTTTTCCCAGGCACATTTGCAGATGCACAGCTTCCATCCAAAAGGATCATTGGACCAAAGAATTACGAGTTTCTCGCATCAAAAAGGGAAGAATTCGAGGAATATTTACAGGTATTCTTCCTTCAATGGAAATAACTGTAGTGGCTCCAGATTTACAAGTTTACACTTACACAGGTACCATTTCCAAAGTGTAGTCATTTAGGTTTGTGTTCTGGGAGAAGCAGCAGTTCAGTGCATACAGTGTAAGTGTGATAAGCTGCTGGTATGTGCGTGTGTGTGCACAGAGACTCCTGCAGCATCCAGAGCTCAGTAACAGTCAGCTGCTGGCAGACTTCCTGTCTCCGTACAGCATGGAGTCCCAGTTCCTGGACAGGATGCTGCCTGATGTCAACCTGGGTACGTGCACACAAACACTTCCTGAAGCAGCGCTTATCAAAAGAACGTAAAGGCTGTACTGAAACATGATGTCCTGATGCTGATAGTTCAGTATACGTAGTGTAAATATTTGGCACCGTCACCTTTTCTTCCCCCTCCTGAAGCTTTACAGTTCAGTCATTTCTTTGTTTTACAGGAAAGATTTTCAAGTCTGTGCCGGGGAAGCTGATCAAAGAGGTGAGTCCCTCTCCTGCGTCTCCTTACCTGCAGTGTGTTCTTCAGTTTCCAGTGTTCACGCTAAGCTAAGCTAAGCTAACAGGCGGCCCGCTGTAGCTTCATATTTAAAGTATAGAAGTAAAACTTGACGACATTTATTTGTAAGACCTGATCTCAGTGAAACCACAAACATCTCACACAGCATAAAAAAAGAGTTTATGGGGTTTTAGAGCGACGTCACAATCCTCAGCCTGTATTTCATCAAGATGTGTTTTAAGCTGCAAGTGCAGCTTTGAGTCCAGCGGTCCACAGCGGTCCTCTCCTCTGATGCGTTACCAGACGTCACTGTGAGCCAGAAACGGCAGAGTAGCTGCAGAAAGCTTCGGCTGTTCTCGAGAGAAGCAGTAGCTTTCGCAGCACAGGGCGCCTGTGGATGATGTGTGCTGTAATAACAGGCTGTGCAGGGTGGAGCAAGGCTGAGGATGGAGACTTCCTCTTAATCAGAGGACCAGAGTTCAGATAAATAATCCGTAAAGCTCGAGGCTCCTGCAGGCTCCCACAGGCTCCCGCAGGCTCCTGGGTGTTGTTATGAAGCTGACCTCTGTGTGACGGCGTGTGAAGCGAGACGCCTCATTCTGTCAGTGCTGTGCAGTCAGTAACTGATGCTGCACTTTCCTGCTGTCCGACATCACAAGACCAGTCAGTCCAGATGCTGAAGGGAATGTGTCACACTCTCTGAAGCATTCTCGCCTTAAAAGAAAGTAGATTTTAGCCTCCGACGTGCAGATAATTGTAGTGTTGATACTAATTATTATCCGATGTATTTCTTTCATTTTCATTAGTTTATTTCGTTTAAAAGCATCTTTGAGGTCGATAAAACACGCTGCCTGTCATGTGATGGAGGTCACGGTTTTTCCTCTTGTTGGTTCTTTCTTCTTTGAACCGAATGCAGGAGAACAAAACTCTTCTTGTTTGGTATAAAGTGCTTCATTATGAAGGGTCTGGGTCCAGAACGCAGAACTTTTCTCCCACCATCATCTTTTAAAGCTCCTCCTGATGGGACAGGATGCTTCTGATTGGTCAGTAATCAGACACGGAGCTCTGCCATTGGTATGATTTAGAGAGGCGGATCATGTGTCATTACACCTGCCTGCACTACGCCTGCATTGAGGAGTTTATGCTCTCATTCGGTCGCCTCAAGTCTGCTTCTTTGCGGCATGTGTGTGTGTGTACTCGACACTGACGACGTTTACCGCTGTGAAACTTTGCAGAAAGGACAGAACCTGGAGCCTTTCATCCAGTCCTTCTTCAACTCGTGCGAGTCGCCCAAACCCAAACCCAGCAGGCCTGAGCTGACCATCCTCAGCCCGTCCGCCGAGAACAACAAGAAGGTAAAAGAGGGAAACTTCTCTCCTGCTGCTCATTAGTGCCGTGCAGTTTTATCAGGCTTTAGAGGAAAGGAGTTTCCTCTGCCCTCTGGGAGGAAGAAGTGTGTCAGCTCATACGATAACCTTAAATGTTTTTCTCCATGGAGACTGTTTGGAGAAACGAGGGGCGTGTCCAACAGGAAGCTAGCATTGCATTATTAGCACCACACAGGCTCCATGTTGTGGAGTCCTGTGTGTTTAGCATTACACATGAGTGCTCCTGAAGCTCAGCTGAGAAACGTTTAGCTGATAAAGTCAGCAGACAGGAAAGTCTGTTTCTGCTCAATCCGGAACAGTAAATCCAGTGTGGTCATTACGCAGTCCTGGTTAACGTTGGGCACGTGACTCTCGGCTCAGCTGTGTGATTTAATGTTGGTGACGCCTGCCGATGACCCCCTTTCACCTGCAGCTCTTCAGCGAGCTGTTCAAGAACAACGCGAACCTGTCGGAGAGCGCGGAGAGGAAACACAACCACAACTACTTCATGGAAATGGTCGCTGTGGACGGCATGTACGACTACATGATGTACGTCGGTAAGTGAGATACGCCTGGGCGCGTTTGAGTAGTCCTGACGGACCCTCTGAACTCTGAAGGTCAAAGGTCAACGTCCCCGTAAAGCACAGGGAAACAGGTTCAGGTCTGACAGTGGCTGCAGTTGAAGCCACCACCTGCGCTCATCCCGTCTCTGTCTCCGTTTGACGGACAGGGCGGACGGTGTTCCACATGTCCGACTGGCTGCACCACGTCCTGGCGGCGGGGAGGATCGTGCTGAAGAACACGTTCGAAGCCTACATGGACCAGTACATGCAGTCCAAGCTGGAGCAGGTCCTGCAGGAGCACCACATGGTGTCGCTCATCACGCAGCTCAGAGGTGGGAGACGGAGGAAGGCGTGTTTTTTAAGACGGGAACGAACGAGTCGACGGCTGCGTTAAACTTTGACCGTGTGTTCGTACAGACGCCGTGTTCTGCGAGAGCAGCGAGGAGCGAACGGCAGAGGACAAACAAGGCCGAGCCAAGCAGACGTTTGAGGAGATGATGAAGTATTTACCAGGTCAGTGTTCAAGCCGCACCGGCCTCCTAATCCTCCACCACAAGAACCGAAAACTAGACTGTAACGTTGTTTTATTAATCCCTTCATACAGTCACTCATTAATCTTCTGTATCTTCACTCACAGTCTACATGAACCAGATCAGTTAAACCAGGTTAACTCACTCAAACCCGCTCATGATTAAAACCGCATGCTTCTGTTTTTGGGGTGGAAGACGCGCTCTGCAGGACTTTAACAAGAAATGATGAAATGTTGGTTCAGAGCATTTAAAGTGTGTGTTTGACTCCAGACTTCGTGGGAAAATGCATCGGCGAGGAGGCAAAATACGAAGGCGTCCGGCTCCTGTTTGACGGCTTCCAGCAGCCGCTGCTCAACAAGCAGGTAAAGAGACGACTGCACGCGAGGACAGAACAGCACACAGCAACAAACATCGACTTTATGAAGCTCGCTTTTATTCTGAAGTTGTCAGATTTGAGTCGTTCAGGATCACCTTTGACAAAACACAAGTCAAAACGGTTGGAAACAGTTTTTGTTTTAGAAAGTCTTAATCTGGAAAGTAAAGTACAGCTGCCGTCTGATAAATGCAGTGTAAAATCAAAGTGCTCAAGTACTATACTTAAGTACAATTTCAAGGTACTTGAATACTTCCATTTCATGGCTGACTCTAGAGGACGCCGTTTGTGTTTTTATTGGCCATAGAGGCGCAAACACACGAGGCGACAGCTTCACAAAGACCGAGCTGAGTGACAATAAAACAAAGAAAATATTCACGTTTCTCCTCAAAACATTTTCTACGTTTAACAATAGTTCACAACAAGTTTACGCAAGTATAACAGTTCTTAAAATCTGAATGAGACGAATAAAAAGAGCATGACTGACGTTCGACTTCTTTCACTTCTTCAAAGTCTTTGATGCTCAGTGCTGCTGTACGTATTTTCAGCTCGTCTTCAGTCATCAGCAGTAAATTTAACATGTTTGTGTGAACTAAAAGCGACGTTCATCGTGTGTCTCCTCAGATGACGTACGTCCTGCTGGACATCGCCGTGCAGGAGCTTTTCCCCGAACTGTACAAGGTAAACAAGTGACAGCGGAGAATGTGGAGAAGAGACGGAGGAGAAACGACTCAGGAGGGGAAACATGTACACCCCCTGAAAGGCTTTTAATGTGAAACAGGAAGTGGATTCGTTCCCTCAACGTGGCTGAACATGATATAAATCAGGCTTGTTTGGTTTCTGTGTCGCGGAGTGCAAACGCTGAGCTCCTTTGCTTGTTTATGTCTGAAGTTCAGAGCGCGGAAATCAGCTGAAACCAGGTAAACTCCTGAAAGCGTCTGCTGCCATCCACGTGGAGCGAACGCGACGTGTGATTTACGCCTCAGTTCAAAAGAGCCGAGAAGCTGACAGTCAGCGGCGAGAAGGGACGCACGAGAAGGAGAAGTGATGTCTAAATGTAGAGTTTGTGCGGCTGAACTTCTTTAAATTCAGCGCAGGTGTTAGTGATGTACGCCGCGCTCAGCTGACAGATGTCATTGATGCGACACCAGTGCAGGCTGTGAAACGTCCAGTGATGCATCAACATTCAACACGTCTCTGGACAGGAAGCATGATGGCGGACTCGGTCAGTGAGCACAGATTTGGCTATTTTACTCGCGCTGATGTTGTTTTTAGTACAGCTGCTCGATGGATTGTGATTGGAGATCCTCGGACTTTTCATCTAGCGCCACCAGCAGGTTTAATTAGTCCAGAGCTTCAGTTTACGACTGAATACCTGCTAAAGGAATGCCTTTCCCATCAGCCTCAGCTTTGGTCTAATTCGGAAACGTTAGCATGCATTAGTCACTGTGGTTGTCATTTAGCTTGTGCAGCCTCACAGAGCTGCTAGCATGTGAGCGACAGCTGGCTTTATCGAGCTTTTGGGCAGAGCAGGCTAGCTGTTTCCACCGGCTTCCAGTCTTTATGCTAAGCTAGGCTAACCACGCTAACCAGCGAAATACAGTACTTAAATAATAAGGTGAATTATTAGTCGACATGATTAGTGCGTATGAGAGTTCTCCTGTGCCGTGAAGAACACGATGAACATCTGCGGCGCAGCAACAAAACTGAATGAGCACGTTAAAGATGGCGGCCGTGGTCACAGTGGACCAGCAGAACGCTGCAGGAAACTGAGCCACAGAAACTCCCGCGGCTAACCTCAACGTTCAGCTCAGCTCAGGCGTGAAACACCTCCACAGCAGCGAGCGAACCCACCAGCTCTGCTTTCTTCCAGTTTCAGTCACGTAACGTTTATGTGTCGCCCTCAGATGAACACATTAAACTGACGGTGTTTCCTTTTCAGGGCGCGAAGGAAGCCATCGTCATGTGAACCACGACGTACTGAACACTGTATCCACACATCTCCCACATCCTGGATTATGGAAGTGCAATACTCAGCTATGTCCAAAACCTCTGGGACCATCCTCACATTCCAGTGTGTATTCATGCACTAATAAAAGAAATATATTTATTGATGCCACTACAGAAAACTCTGCTGTCTACTGTCTCTTCCTTCACCACCAAAGACTGTTTGCACATTACTTTGGAAAATCCAAAAGTGATCACAGCTTCAGGTTTTTCAAGAGCAGATTTGTCAACCTTTTTTTTTTTTTTAAATCTATCTTCCTAAAACGTGGGAGCCTGCGGGGAATAACTTCCTCACAAAACACGTCGTCAGTCCTGATTGTAAAGACGGAGCTTTTAACAGGTCGACGCACTTTAAAGAAACAGCTCAGGTATAGCTGAACGGTGATGCGTTCGCTGACCCTTTGAAGTGACTGAGGATCTCAGTGTCAACAGGTGTGGCTCCGCTGAATGACTAAAAATAAAACGCTTTAAAGCCACAAATGAAAACCCGTGGCAGGGCCGGACTGATCTCTGCTTGTGACCCTCTGTTGTCCTCAGCTCGTCTCAGAGCTCCGCCGCAGCACAACGCTTTCCGTGTGCTCGTTTTCCGGCACTTGGCAGCTCACGCCAGCGCAGGCCGGTGCCAGCTGTGTTACACTCAGTGAACTGATTAATGAGGACTTCCCGAGCATTAACAGGCAGCGAGCGTTGTGTGGGAGATCCCTCAGACAGAGGAGGCCTTGTTCAGCGAGGAGCTCCGCTTCAAAAAACGCTGGGTGTTGCAAGGACGGGGCGAGGTTCAACGCTCTGTCAAACACAGGGTTGTGTTACTGCGTGGGCTCGGGAACGCTTTGAAACTGTTTACGTTTTTCTGTCTTGTACATAAAGGAGTTTTGGCTCAAGGACTCTGCAGCAGGTAAAGAGTCTCTGTCACACCCGAAATCCCTCAGTCTAAATGTCTCAGAGTCTCACAAACCCCACATCCAAATCAGCTTGTTTATGCAACCACACAAAAGCATCTGAGAGGAATTTCTGACCATTTCGTCGTGATTAAGAGAATGACTCAGCAGATCCAAATACCAGATAAGACATTGCCAACATTTCCTATGAACTTTCTGGGAAAGACGGTGCACTCTGGCTCGACACTGCACCAGAACAATGTGAAACTTGAAGTTTCCAATGAAGAAAGATGAGTTTTTCTCTCTGCAGCCATGCGAGAGTGAGGCCCGACGATGGCGCTAGATAAAAAGTCGACCAGCTGCTGCTTTTATCCGTCAGAAGCTTCAATTTGGAGCTACGGCGTCTCAGCATTACATTAAATATGGACGACGAGAGAGCTGAGTGATACGTTCTTTCTTAGCTAATGCCTTTATAATGCATAAAGATTTCTCAAATTTCCACCCAAGAAACACCAGAACTAACATTTTTTATTACATCTGAGACCCTGACTGGTTGTGTAAAGAGAGTTTTTCTTTCATGTTTCTGGGTAGAAGTTTGAGGATTTACGGTTCAATTCAGTCTGTTTTCTTCTTAAATCACCTCAGTTGTGGCTTTTTGGAGTTCATTTGGGGAGAACGCGGTTGCTGGAGCTGCTTTTCATTTAAAACAGAATTAAAAGTCAGGTCAGAGCATGTTTTCAGTCCTGCAGACTTACATCCTCATGCAGTTCATTGGAAAACCGTTTTCTGTTCTCTGGTGTTTCCTGGAAGACGTCAGCCTCACATGCTCCCACACAAAGCCCACAGCAGCCCCAGTAAAACCAGTGAAACCAGTGGAGTGGTTCGTCCAGAAGCCGAGTTGTAGATCTTGATGCGTCCTTCAACAGACGGATAAACTTTCTGTCTTTGCATGATGTAGCTGGACACAACCGAAATGTCCAAATCCCCTGAAAGGAAAAACAGAATCAGGCGTCTCGTCTCCGCTCGGCGACGCAGATCACAACCCCCAAAACATCCCAACATCCCAGCACCTCACCGCTGTTGTGTTTGAGCGTCTCGTTTCTGATCATAGAGAATCCGTCTCCGCCCGTCACCATGTAGGACGGCAGCACCACCGTATAAACCGCCTCGTCCTCGACGGGCTCGTAGCGAGGGACTCGACATTTCGTGCAGAGGATGGCGAGGCTCCTCACGCGGCGCCCCGGAGGCTTGGAGAGGTCAAACTCTACGTGAAATCCTGTGGAGACATCAGCAGAGTTACCCATCGGTGCGTCGCTGAGGAGCAAACACCTTGCAGTACCTTCTACCATCCTGACGGCGACTCATAAACAGACGTAAAAGCAAAGGTACCGGACACTTGGAGGAACTCTCCGGTGCTCTGGCCGTAGCGTTTCACCGAGTGCTCGAAGGCCTTCCTCAGCGTGGAGCCCCTCAGCTGCACCAGGTCGAAGGTTCCTCCGAAAGGTAAGACGGAGATCAGGTCCTCCATGGTGATGGAGCCTACAGAACACACCAGCACTGTTTTAGAAAGTTCTTCTGACAAAACACAAACGGTCAACGACCTCTAGAGAAGTTTGACTCGGAGGAAAAGCGCCCAAGTCGTTCGCTGTCCAGCGCGGTTTTGATTTTACTTCCATGGAAACGAGCGACGCACCGTTTCTGCCTTGCTCGTCCACGGACGTGCGGATGCCTCCTCCGTTGAAGATGGCGGCGCTGACATGGTTCCACTGGACGTCTTCTAAGAACCTGATGTTGTTGCTGACCTGAACGACAGACACAGAAGAAGATCCCCTCAGTCAGTTAGCTTCAAGCTAATGTTCATCTGCAGTCCCTTTATTTGACAATATTACAGAAAAATCATTTGTATGATTTGTCTGAAGGACCGAACCTTTGGAGGAAGTCATCTTGGTCGGGTCATAAATGAATTCTGGAGCAGTTTGTTAGCAAAGGTGTTCCCTGCAAGTTTGAGCTAAAAGGCTCCCGTAGTCAGGCGAGCTTCAACACTGTGATGTGGAGCATGACGGTTGCTAGCAGCTAGCCAGAGAACTGATGGAGGTCTTACCTGGATTTATATCTGATAGCCAAAACAAACTGAACTAAACAAGGAAATGCTCCAGATTTTGGCTGAACTGAACCAAACCACTAAAAGTTCATGTGCTTCAAGCAGCTCCACAGAATCTAAGATCTGCTCCAACAACCGTTGGAGAGACACCTTTCAAAGGACAGACCTTCACTGGAGTCTTCCTTTCATGATGTTCTGTGTGTAATGAAGCGCTCTGACTGACCATGGCGTCGCAGATCAGGTTTCCCAGGTTGCATTCCCGAAATCGGCACTCTTCCGTGGTCCCGTTCAGGAAGACCAGAGTCTTTCCCACCACCTGAGACGAGTAGTTGGCCAGTTTCTTCTTCCATTCCTCCACCTGGGCAAGAACTTCTGGATCTGGACAAGATATTTAACCTCAGTAGGAGCATTATGTAATCTGTGGATGTGTGACGTTCCTCTAACACTTCCTGAACTGAATGACGTCAAATTAACGAAAAGGCTGCAGCTGAAGAAATCCAGTCTGACAGAGCAGGAAACGTGTCTCTTTACTCCTGCTTTACATATCACAGGTTTGTCTGAATGAGCATTAATTTAAGGATGGATGAAGGCAGAAACGTTCTGTGTTTCATGTCCACAGGGCTTCAGGAAAGCATCTGTCACCGAACATTCACAGAGAGGAGTGACAGCAGGATGAGGGATCAGACTGAGGTCTCTGTACCTTGTGCGATGCTGCTGTTCAGCAGGATGGGATTTCCTGTGGACTTCACCACATTCCCAGCATCGTCAAAGGTCACCTTCAGATAACCCAGATATTTTCCAAAGGCGTAGGCCTGCACGACAGGAACCTGCCGCCCGTCCTCCGATCTCACCATGAAGGGATAAGGACCGGCCGGGACCTCGGAGGAAGGAGGTGGTCCTGAAAGGTGAAAGCTTTAATTACAATCTGTGGGAATGTTCAATTTTAAACAGTAAATGTAAAGTCAAGCTAGTTTTGATGAAGACTACGATGTTTATTAAGACGTCCAATAATGGTCCCAGTTTGGGAACACTGACACTGACAGCGATGCACGAGCTGAGCCATCCTCAGGAAAAACCCTCAGCAAGGACGGACGGACTTCCAGGAAGTCCATGGAGAAAATATGGAGGCCGAACTAATGAGAAGGTGTTTCTAGAGGAGGTCACAGGGAAGGTTTCTGCTGTCGTTCAGTGAGTCAACTCAAAGGTTTGTTTGTCTGCTTGTGACATGGCACACACACCCTGAGCAAATGAGCCCTATGCTTCCTTTGATTCCCATTAAACCCTGTGGAAAGGGAACAAACGGGTAACTGGGATGAACGCAGTGATCAGCTGTGCAGAAAGTGAGAGGGTGAGGGAGGTGCACGCAGACGTTCTGAAAACATCTGGAAGCCCTCGGTCCACTCTGACCACACAGATGTGACGCACTCAGTTTTAGATTCACTCAAGGGAGACTTTGAACGCATCATTCATCTCTGCTTCATGACACCAACAAACTTCAACAGTGACTCAACTCTGCCAGGAGAAATGTCCAAATCTCAGCGTGTGTGTTTGGTGCCAGTGACTATTAAATTATTATCAGACCAATTCAAATCTGGTGAATCATCTGGGAACTGTGGAAGAAAAGTGAATCACACACTGGCAGAGCCTTTGTTTTCCAGTATCTGATGCTTCTGACACTCCTGCACTGCAGCATCATTGTGACTAACTCTTTTATACTGTATTTATTATTGTTATTCATCGCCTGAATTTCCACTCTGAGGATTATTGAAGGTTTATCTTGTATAGTTTTATGGTATTAGGAGGAAATCTGTGCTTTCATTGTGAAGACGGTTTGTCTAGTAACTACAGTACGAGTTGAGGTGTGTTGACTGTGGCTGCAGCTGATGATCTTTTGGTCTGTAAATCCTCAAAAAAAACAGACAAAATAAGCAAATTTAAAGACGTCAGCTTATGTTTTAGGAGTTTGTTTCGTAACGTGAGACTGCCTGTCTGCTGCTGGAACCATCAGATGTTTCTCACTTTTGCTTGAGAACAGACTTGAAAGATCAGCTGATTATAACAGGCGCAGGTTCACTGTCTGTCGATCAGCTGATCAGCAAGACAAAGGCAGGCGTAGCCTCAGCGTGGGCACGACAGAGGCGTCTGTGGGATTTACTGACTTTTACAGCATAAATCTGCACTTCACAGGAAGTCTTGAATGCATCACTGTCAGCTTCAAGAGCACTTGTCCAAACAAAGACTGATAACTGAGAGGGGCCTCATAGTTACACGCTGCCTGATGTCTGCCGCAGAGTTTCTGCAGCCTGAGGTCCAAACCAAAAGCTCACTTCCTGTCTGCTCACTGACTCCTCGCGCTGCTGCTTGTATGAAACACTACAGAGTTATTTATGGACACCACGCTCGTGCCGACACCATGTTTACTTTGAGCTAAATGCGAGTAGGAAGGCTCAAAGTTTCCTCCCGGCCCGGAGGGGGAACGCAGCTCACAGAGACAGCTGCTGTTCGACTGCAGGAGGGCGAAATCAACCATTAACAACAGAATCGCCCCAAAGTTTGTCCTGAAACTTCCAGTCACTCATTCACAGTCAGTCACGTTTCTGTCTGGCTGCTGATTCGTTAACTGAACATGCTGAGCGTCTGTCCAGAGGACCACAAACACACGAGAGCAAATCCACCCATAAATGCTAAAAATGGAGATGGTCTGCACAAAAAGATGCTGTGTTCATCTCTCAGGGTCTAAAGCTGTCAAATCAAGTGAGCTGCACAACAGCCACGTCTTAGTTTAATAAGGAATGCTAGAGGATTACCAACGAAGTGACTTACTGAAGAGAAATAAAGCTCTGCAAACCAGCTAGCTTCCTGTCCTTTAGCTAACGAGCTTGTTATCTAAACTAAGCTCCATCTAACTCATGAATAAGACTCGAAAGGCGATCAGGGAATTAAAGATGAGGGTGATGTTTGGAACTTAGATGAGAAGAAGTTGCCATAACGTGACGACGGCCAACCTGTGAAGAGGAACGTGTTGGTGTGTCCACCGATGACGACGTCGACACCGCGGACCTTCTTGGCGATCGTCCGATCCACAGTGAAGCCGGAGTGACCGAGGGCGATGATCTTGTTCACTCCCAGCGTCTTCAGCTTGTCCACCTGCAGCTGCAGAGAGGTCACCTCCTCCTCGAACAGGAGGCGCGGGCCTGTGCGCCAACATGGAGGCCAGAGATCAGTTTCATGAAGTGAATGTGAAAAACTTTTTGGCTGCACCAGCGATCTGACATCCGACTTGGCTAAATACACGGATTGTGGACGCGGGCCGAGCTAGCGGCGCGACAAGAGGCCTTCAAATGGAGCTCGCATCAAGGATATTTAACTGTGTACAGTCAGATGAAACTGGAGATTTGCACTTTCATAACTTTGTTTATTGCGAGTTTATTGTTTTGCTGTTACTCAGAGGACAAGAGGTTCCTCCATTTTCACTTTGAAGACCTTTTCTCGAAAGCAACTCTCCAGGACAGCTGGAGAGGAAACAGCGTACGCTACACTGATGGATGCCTTGAAAATAACAGTGAGAGAGAGAGAGAGTGCATCTGAGACTATATATGGAAACGATGTGAGAGGGAGACAAACAGAGACAGAAAGCGTCCACTTCCACTCACCAGGTTTGGACAGAGCAGGAGTTTCCTGCGACGTGTAGCCCACCACTCCCACCCTCTCGCTGCCAACGGTCAGTATCTTATAAGGCGAGTACGAGCTGCCAAACGTCGGGGCCAGGCTTTTATCTGGTTTGATGTTGGCACTGAGAACAGGACACTTGATCTCCTGCATGAACGGTTTCATGAGTCCCTCCACCCCGTTGTCAAACTCGTGGTTTCCCAAAGCCTGAAAAACACGAAGGAAAGTCAAACAGCTGCTGTCGCTGAGCACCAGATTACACACAAACGCAGAAGTTCAGTGAAATAAGTCAGACTCAGGACAGGTTTCATAAAGCGCTGCAGGTCTTTGAGCTCAACCAGTCCAACCAAAACCAATCAAAACTGGTTAACTTGAATATATGAAGAGGTAGAAAGCTGACCACACAGTGACGGTATGCTCTTCTTACTACGCCTACTTTGATTCAGTAAATAAAAGGCAAACAGGTGTAAAACTCGACTCTTCGTCTGGACGCCACGGTGGGACTCCCAGATGAAATTCATGCCATTGTTCCACAGACCTGGTTTACTTTGAAGGTCCAGTGTGGAGGATTCAGTGGCCTCTAGAGGTGAGGTTGCAGATGGTAAACAGCTACATACCGCCTCACCTCGACCTGCCAAACGGTGGCTGCTAAAAACCTAAAAGTCTCTCTGTAGAGCGTGTCTGGTTTGTCCGTTCTGGGCTACCGTAGAAACACGGTGGTGCGACATGGTGGACGCCATGGACGAGGATCCGCTCCCTCTGGAGACATGACGAGCTCATTGTCAGGCCATCCTCAGTGGGTTTGGCCAATGAATGGATGACGATCAAGCGGGTTACTGCTGTGGTTTCATCAGAAACAGTAACAGTGAGCGTGTTAGTCACTGTGTACTTCAGTTGTGGAGTGTTGTTTGAATGTGAATACACAAAAGTGTACTGTGACCCATCGCAGAGCAAGAATGTCAATGAAAGCCAGCGACAGGAAACCAAACTGTGCTTCTGGACAGATGAAGATGGATGCTGACACGACAGCCAGCAGCTCTTCAGGAAAGCCAGAACTAAAAGGAGCGCGGTCGCTCGGTCCATGGGACGTCGCCCTCTGCCATCCACTGACAAATAACCAGGAATAAAACAGCAGGACGGA